>NC_047122.1:24214070-24884070 GCF_902500255.1 Thalassophryne amazonica | reverse complement strand
AACCTGTTGTTAAAAAGCTTTTCTAAAATTTTGGAAAATTGTGGAAGTAGAGAGACCGGTCTGTAGTTTGTGAAGATATGTTTATTTCCATTTTTGTATAGTGGAATAACTTTTGCCATCTTCATTTTGATCGGGAATGTCCCAGTTTGAAATGACAAGTTACATATATGAGTCGGGGTTTTGATATGCTTTTGATTATTGTTTTTACTAGCTTCATATCTATGTCATAACAGTCAGTTGATTTTTTATTTTTACATTTATTAACAATATCTATTATTTCGGCTTCACTAACACTGGAGAGAAACATTGTGTTTGGATTGATTTTTATGAGTGATTCCTGCTCCTTGTTACAACCATCGGGAATTTTTGCTGCCAAGTCAGGTCCAATATTAACAAAGAAGTTATTAAAACCATTAACTATGTTATACATATTATAGATGTCCTTGTTCTTATCAATAAAATAATTTGGATAAGAATTACCTCTTACCTTATTTTTGATTATAGTGTTAAGAATTTCCCAGATTCTCTTGGTGTCATTTTTATTATTATTTAATAGATTGGTATAATATAATTTCTTCCTGGCTCTGATTATATAAGTTTGTTTTTATATAATTTATATCTATGTTCAGATTCTTTTGTCCTTAGTCTAACAAATTGTCTGTATAATGTATTCTTCTTTTTACAAGCATTTTGTAGACCTTTTGTTAACCATGGACTTTTGGTGACAGTACTGTTTTTGTTGACTTGGCGTATTGGACAGTTTATCTCATATAATGAACTGAAAATGTCTAGAAATTTATTGAAGGCACAATCCACATCATTCTCCCTATACACAGTGCGCCAGTCCTGTTTTGTTAAGTCATTATTGAGGTGATCTATTGCTTTTTGGGTTCTTACTCGTTTAAATGCAATTGGGGTTTTACCTGAAAATTACAATTGGAGTCATACACAGTGAACACAGGAAGATGGTCAGTTATGTCACAAATCAATAAACCACTTATATTTTTAGTTTCTATGTTGTTTGTGAAGATGTTATCTATTAGAGTTGCACTATTCAATGTAATTCTGCTTGGCCTGGTGATAACTGGGTATAAGCTCATGCTGTACATTGTGTTTATAAATTCGTCAGTTGATGTGTGCCTATTGGGGTTTATTAAATCAATGTTATAATCTCTACATATAAATATTTTTTTGTTATTTATTGATGAAAACATTCTGTCCACCCAGTTTGTAAATGTAGCCATATTTGAGCCTGGCGCCCTATATAAACAACTTATAATAATGTTTTTTCTTGTTTCCATTATAAATTTCTATTGATATACATTCTAACACATCTTTTATTGTTAACATCATACTTTCTATTACCTTAAATTTAATATTTTTCCGCACATATATAGCAACACCTCCACCTCCTTTATTCACTCTGTTGATGTAGTTTAGATCATAACCATCCAACTTAAATTGTATTCCTTTTTGCGCATTGAACCACGTTTCTGAAATTGTTATTATACTAAAGGGTTTTGTAAACTGCTGAAGAAATTCTTTGATACTGTTAAAGTTTGTGTACATACTTCTGCTGTTAAAGTGGATAATTGATAATTTACCTTCTGTTTTAACTGTATTATTGTAATCCTGTTCCGTATAGTAGTTGCAATGAACGGTATCAGTCGAAAAAACATTATCCGGGTCTATTTCGTTTTCCAAATCCATTATCTTATGTTCGGTGTACTCAGTTGCTTTTAATTCCAATCATTCCTGGTTTATTATCCTCTGTTGTATTATTTCATCTCTTGAAGTAGAGATTATGGGTTTTGATTCATGGTTTGTGAAGTAGAACTAGTTTTTTTTTTTTTTTTTTTTTTTACTTTTTTATTTCTCCATACATTATTGACTCATATTTTTCCAGCTCTTTTATGTCCTTAATAACCAGCACCTTAGCTACTTCAGGAGACCCATTCAGTTTAATGAAGACTTTACAATTCCTGACCCATGTATTCTGAATTTTGTTTGTTTTCCTTAAGTATCTGGCTTTTTTAGCAATGTCTGCATTTGTTTTTGTCAAGTGATCATTCAAATAAACATTCGTACCTTTCAATTTTCTTCCTTGCCTCAACAATGTGACCTTATCCTTTCTGTTGAGAAACTTCATGATAAGCACAGGAGGAGCGCCTTTCTTCATAGGGAGAGGGTGACAAGCTTCAAGACAATTTACGTCCAAATCAATGTCCCTGGACGCCAGGAACGCGGTGACCTGTTGTTCCGCAGAGCTCTCCTCCATCTCGCCAGGTTCGAGATCACTGCCCGCGCCCACTGCGTGGGCATATGAGCGGGGTTTAATCTTTAAACCAGTCACAACCACATCGTTAATCCTTGAGTACTGCTGCAAGTCCTCAACTCTCTTCTCGAGAGCCCCGATCCTTTTGTCCTTGTCCTCTAATAAGGCTCATAATCGCGTGACTTCCTCCACTAGCTTGAGTATCTTGTCCTGCTTATTCTTTATGTCAGCTACATCCAGTGACACTAACTCAAGCGCCTTTTTAACCTCCTCCGACTCCTCCACCACCGAGCTTTTCTTTGGTCCCATTTTGTAGTGATTTCGTCTTCGGCTGTTTACCCTGCTCGGTACCTCACCTGGTAGCAGCGTGGCTAACCGCTAGCCCCGGTCCCAAACTGCGCTGAAAGTTACTGTTTTATATAAGTCCGAGGTCCAATATCCTTTTTTTTACGTTGTATTTTTATCCATAGCCATTGTCTGTTTAGTCCGATTCCGAAGAAAAAAATTATATAAAGTTTTCAAAGTTTCTTTTGCCTCTTCTCACGCTGCTCACACTCGGATAACCCGGAACTCCTCGGCTCCAACCCGGAACTCCATTTATCTAAAGCATGGCATGTATTTGTCGACAAGGCATCAGAATAAGATTTTCTAATTTTGTACTTGCTGAATTTGACAGAATGCATCAATATAGAACAATAAATATTTCCATCTTCATCTTTGCCTCGTAAATTTGGTGGCGTATAAATTAAATAGGTGAAATTAAATGGAATCAGTGCGACTGAAGGTTGAGTAGATTAATTCTGTCGTGTTGAGAAACACTTTGGGGATCAAACACACCAACTTTTTGATATCTGGTGACGCCCGAACTGCACTCCCTCCTCAGCTACCAACCCTTCATACGGTTGGTAGACCTCACTTGTTTAAGTCATTGGCAGAGTTAAAGTTTGACAGTCACAGCAGAAATCCTTCAGTGTGAACAAACCCGACTATCGTACAGCGTTTTCAGCCAATTATCGTCAAAAGAGACATAAATATTGAGCTCCAATCCAGCGAAGTCTCTCTAATGTTTTTCTGTGTGCGCCGTCAGCACATTTCCAGCAAACAGGACAAGCTGAGACCAGCAGGAAGTGTAGGTGCTAACGTTCATTCTCACGGTCGTAAAGAACCAGAGACACCGTCAATCAAGAGGCCGTTAATCAAGCGGGTCAGGAAACGGCCTGCTGTTTTCCCACAATGCCCTGCACCTGCTAAATCCTCTCCAAAAGCATGTCCTTTGGGATGGTGATGATTAATATTCTCCAAACGTCTTCCTGGTGATAGAGCGCCCGAATCTTATCCGTACTGCTAACGGGGTGAGACCAAGCCTTTAATAAACCCTTAATGAAGAACACCTTAATCCAGATCCAACCGGTGAAGAACGTGGCTTCGCAGCTGCTGAACTGTGGCTGAACTTTTAAACTCTGCTGGAGGAAAAATAAAAATGTTTGACTCTTTGCAGCAGACAGATGTGGTAAAAAGTTGTTGGGTGGAAATCCTGCTTCAAATAAAGAATTCGATTTTTTTCAAAACCAGCCTGAGTGCAGATTATTTCAAGGACAGTGTGTGTGTGTGTGTGTGAATGTTTGAACTCCTACGCTGTGAATCAGGAGTCCTGAGGTAACACACTGATGGTTGCAGGCTATTAAAACAATATTGATTCTTCACGCAGTTTGATGATTAAAAACCAAAAACATCAGTCTGAGTTAGAAATCGATCAATGATTCTAGTCATTGTCATTACGTTTAAAGATCATGTGGAGGTTAGGTCAGGCTGGCTGCCGCCACAACCACCACAGTATGGAACAGTCTCAGATTCTGGATAGCAACCACCCAAACAGACAACCAGTCTGTCCACACCTCACCAGAGTAACCATCAATATGCTGCAGCCAGGCGAAACGTGGGCGTGCCTTCAGCCAGGCGACATGTGGGTGTGTCCTTCACCTTCACATTCTCATGTCCAGAGAAACACACCACATGAACAAAATCATAGCTGATGTTCCCTTACAATGCATCCTCCTCATCTAAGCCTCACTACGTAACCGTTCATTTGACACAAAGTCATTCCAGCGAGATCCAAGGATCCACCAAAGAGACCTGGAACCAGACATCCAGTCATCGCCTTAGGTCACCGGTTAGAGTCCAGGTCTCACACCTACACAGTAAGACGGGCAGCACCAGGACCCTAAACGCATGAGCCGTCACTCTTCTGCAGAGATATCAGTATCACCAAACACCTCTGACCGTGGCTCCATAAGCTCTTCCCAGCTGTCTCTGGATCTCAAAGGGTCATGACTCAGGGACATAAAGGTCACTGCTAAGATAAGTGGATGTGTCCACAAGTTCAGCACTTTTATAGATCTACTTCTGATAGCCGAGGAAATCATTAAAAGCCAGGGCCCATATGCACGAAGCACCCTAAGGTTAAAAATAGGTCCGAGTGACGTTATTCTAAACCTATTCGAAAACCTGGTCTTGTTAGGAGAGACGGCATCCATCCCACTTTGGATGGAGCAGCTCTCATTTCTAGAAATCTGGCCAATTTTATTAAATCCTCCAAACCGTGACTATCCAGGGTTGGGACCAGGAAGCAGGGTTGTAGTCTTACACACCTCTCTGCAGCTTCTCTCCCCCTGCCATCCCCTCATTACCCCATCCCCGTAGAGACGGTGTCTGCTCCCAGACCACCAATAACCAGCAAAAATCTATTTAAGCATAAAAATTCAAAAAGAAAAAATAATATGGCACCTTCAACTGCACTACAGACTAAAACAGTTAAATGTGGTCTGTTAAACATTAGGTCTCTCTCTTCTAAGTCCCTGTTGGTAAATGATATAATAATTGATCAACATATTGATTTATTCTGCCTTACAGAAACCTGGTTACAGCAGGATGAATATGTTAGTTTAAATGAGTCAACACCCCCGAGTCACACTAACTGTCAGAATGCTCGTAGCACGGGCCAAGGCGGAGGATTAGCAGCAATCTTCCATTCCAGCTTATTAATTAATCAAAAACCCAGACAGAGCTTTAATTCATTTGAAAGCTTGACTCTTAGTCTTGTCCATCCAAATTGGAAGTCCCAAAAACCAGTTTTATTTGTTATTATCTATCGTCCACCTGGTCGTTACTGTGTTTCTCTGTGAATTTTCAGACCTTTTGTCTGACTCAGTGCTTAGCTCAGATAAGATAATTATAGTGGGCGATTTTAACATCCACACAGATGCTGAGAATGACAGCCTCAACACTGCATTTAATCTATTATTAGACTCTATTGGCTTTGCTCAAAATGTAAATGAGTCCACCCACCACTTTAATCATATCTTAGATTTTGTTCTGACTTATGGTATGGAAATAGAAGACTTAACAGTATTCCCTGAAAACTCCCTTCTGTCTGATCATTTCTTAATAACATTTACATTTACTCTGATGGACTACCCAGCAGTGGGGAATAAGTTTCATTACACTAGAAGTCTTTCAGAAAGCGCTGTAACTAGGTTTAAGGATATGATTCCTTCTTTATGTTCTCTAATGCCATATACCAACACAGTGCAGAGTAGCTACCTAAACTCTGTAAGTGAGATAGAGTATCTCGTCAATAGTTTTACATCCTCATTGAAGACAACTTTGGATGCTGTAGCTCCTCTGAAAAAGAGAGCTTTAAATCAGAAGTGCCTGACTCCGTGGTATAACTCACAAACTCGTAGCTTAAAGCAGATATCCCGTAAGGTGGAGAGGAAATGGCGTCTCACTAATTTAGAAGATCTTCACTTAGCCTGGGAAAAGAGTCTGTTGCTCTATAAAAAAGCCCTCCGTAAAGCTAGGACATCTTTCTACTCATCACTAATTGAAGAAAATAAGAACAACCCCAGGTTTCTTTTCAGCACTGTAGCCAGGCTGACAAAGAGTCAGAGCTCTATTGAGCTGAGTATTCCATTAACTTTAACTAGTAATGACTTCATGACTTTCTTTGCTAACAAAATTTTAACTATTAGAGAAAAAATTACTCATAACCATCCCAAAGATGTATCGTTATCTTTGGCTGCTTTCAGTGATGCCGGTATTTGGTTAGACTCTTTCTCTCCGATTGTTCTGTCTGAGTTATTTTCATTAGTTACTTCATCCAAACCATCAACATGTCTATTAGACCCCATTCCTACCAGGCTGCTCAAGGAAGCCCTACCATTATTTAATGCTTCGATCTTAAATATGATCAATCTATCTTTGTTAGTTGGCTATGTACCAGAGGCTTTTAAGGTGGCAGTAATTAAACCATTACTTAAAAAGCCATCACTTGACCCAGCTATCTTAGCTAATTATAGGCCAATCTCCAACCTTCCTTTTCTCTCAAAAAGTCTTGAAAGGGTAGTTGTAAAACAGCTAACTGATCATCTGCAGAGGAATGGTCGATTTGAAGAGTTTCAGTCAGGTTTTAGAATTCATCATAGTACAGAAACAGCATTAGTGAAGGTTACAAATGATCTTCTTATGGCCTCGGACAGTGGACTCATCTCTGTGCTTGTTCTGTTAGACCTCAGTGCTGCTTTTGATACTGTTGACCATAAAATTTTATTACAGAGATTAGAGCATGCCATAGGTATTAAAGGCATTGCGCTGCGGTGGTTTGAATCATATTTGTCTAATAGATTACAATTTGTTCATGTAAATGGGGAATCTTCTTCACAGACTAAAGTTAATTATGGAGTTCCACAAGGTTCTGTGCTAGGACCAATTTTATTCACTTTATACATGCTTCCCTTAGGCAGTATTATTAGACGGTATTGCTTAAATTTTCATTGTTACGCAGATGATACCCAGCTTTATCTATCCATGAAGCCAGAGGACACACACCAATTAGCTAAACTGCAGGATTGTCTTACAGACATAAAGACATGGATGACCTCTAATTTCCTGCTTTTAAACTCAGATAAAACTGAAGTTATTGTACTTGGCCCCACAAATCTTAGAAACATGGTGTCTAACCAGATCCTTACTCTGGATGGCATTACCCTGACCTCTAGTAATACTGTGAGAAATCTTGGAGTCATTTTTGATCAGGATATGTCATTCAAAGCGCATATTAAACAAATATGTAGGACTGCTTTTTTGCATTTACGCAATATCTCTAAAATTAGAAAGGTCTTGTCTCAGAGTGATGCTGAAAAACTAATTCATGCATTTATTTCCTCTAGGCTGGACTATTGTAATTCATTATTATCAGGTTGTCATAAAAGTTCCCTAAAAAGCCTTCAGTTAATTCAAAATGCTGCAGCTAGAGTACTAACGGGGACTAGAAGGAGAGAGCATATCTCACCCATATTGGCCTCTCTTCATTGGCTTCCTGTTAATTCTAGAAGAGAATTTAAAATTCTCCTTCTTACTTATAAGGTTTTGAATAATCAGGTCCCATCTTATCTTAGGGACCTCGTAGTACCATATCACCCCAATAGAGCGCTTCGCTCTCAGACTGCAGGCTTACTTGTAGTTCCTAGGGTTTGTAAGAGTAGAATGGGAGGCAGAGCCTTCAGCTTTCAGGCTCCTCTCCTGTGGAACCAGCTCCCAATTCAGATCAGGGAGACAGACACCCTCTCTACTTTTAAGATTAGGCTTAAAACTTTCCTTTTTGCTAAAGCTTATAGTTAGGGCTGGATCAGGTGACCCTGAACCATCCCTTAGTTATGCTGCTATAGACGTAGACTGCTGGGGGGTTCCCATGATGCACTGTTTCTTTCTCTTTTTGCTCTGTATGCACCACTCTGCATTTAATCATTAGTGATCGATCTCTGCTCCCCTCCACAGCATGTCTTTTTCCTGGTTCTCTCCCTCAGCCCCAACCAGTCCCAGCAGAAGACTGCCCCTCCCTGAGCCTGGTTCTGCTGGAGGTTTCTTCCTGTTAAAAGAGAGTTTTTCCTTCCCACTGTAGCCAAGTGCTTGCTCACAGGGGGTCGTTTTGACCGTTGGGGTTTTACATAATTATTGTATGGCCTTGCCTTACAATATAAAGCGCCTTGGGGCAACTGTTTCTTGTGATTTGGCGCTATATAAAAAAAAAAATAAATAAAATTAATTAATTTTTAAATAGACCACAATGGAAATAAGTGTTTTCACTTTCATGTGTCATGCATGTATTTTTAACATATTTACAATTATTATATGGTATTGGATTTTGCCAACGTCTGATTGGCCCATTCGCCACTTTCTGAGCTGTACCACATGCCAAGTTGACCGCTGGTGGAGCCGAGTAGAAACGAGTACACCTCGCGTGCAGCGTAGTGCTAGCTAATCGAGTGACGCCTTCTATCGATAACAACCAATCAGATAACGTGATACAACGCCTACTTTGGCTGTCAGTTTGTTGACAAGATGGCAGAAGACAGGTTTGCGGCTGTTAGCGACGCTGACTTAAAATGAATTTTACACGAAAAAGATGCAAAGAACATCCGCAGAAATACAGAGTCAGCAGCCAACCTGTTTCGCAAGTACGTCACTGAAAAGGGACATGTGCCCAACTTTGAAACTTATGACAGACGGATGCTTGACGGAGTACTCGGTCGATTTTACGCGGAAGCTAGACAGGTGAATGGTGAACTTTATAAGAAAACAAGCCTGATGACTCTTCGTCACGGACTTAACAGGCATCTCCAGTCGATCGATGGGATGTCAGTTAGTGCAGAATCAGAAGAAGTTTATTGCCATTGCCAGTGAACAGGATTCACAGACTAGGAATTTGCTTCGGTACAATGGTGCAACATTAAGAAGAGATAAAATGCTAAGATAAAATATAACATATGTGTCAAAATAAGATAAAATATAAGATAAAAAAGAAATATGAAATATGAAAGGCTGTGTGCAACAGAAAAACAGAGAAACAGAAAAACAGTGCAGTGGGAGGAGTGCAATTAAAAACCAAAGTACATTGTCTAAAGTGACCCGTGCTAAAATGATAAAGTGACAGAGTTAACCTTAAGGTGACTGAGTTATGAGGTGTTCATGAGTCTAATGGCAGAGGGGAAGAAACTGTTCTTATGGCGGGAGGTTCTGGTCCGGATGGACCGTAGCCTCCTGCCCGAGGGGAGTGGTTTGAATAGACCATGTGCAGAGTGAGAAGGGTCAGCTGTGATCCGACCTGCTCGGCCCAGAGTCCTGGAGACGTGCAGGTCGTGGAGAGATGGAAGGCTACAGCCGATCACCTTCTCAGCAGAGGCCACAATGTGCTGCAGTCTGTGTCTGTCCCTGGCTGTGGCCCCGGCGTACCACACCATGATGGAGGAGCAGAGGATGGACTCGATGATGGCCGTGTAGAACTGCACCATCAGCTGGACAGGCAGCTTGGCCTTCTTCAGCTGCCGCAGGAAGTACATCCTTTGCTGGGTCTTCTTGATGAGGGAGCTGATGGTTGACTCCCACTTGAGGTCCTGGGTGATGGTGGTGCCGAGGAAGCGGTGACAGACCACAGTGGTGATGGGGCTGTTAGTGAGGGCGAGGGAGGGCGGGGGGGCTGTGGCTTTCCTGAAGTCCACGATCATCTCCACTGTTTTCTGGGCGTTGAGCTCCAAGTTGTTGCTGCTGCACCAGGTCACCAGCCGGTCCACCTCCCTCCTGTAGGCAGACTCATCCCCATCCAAAATGAGTCCGATTAGGGTGGTGTCGTCCGCAAACTTGATGAGCTTTACAGAGTCGTGGCTGGAGGTGCAGTAGTTAGTGTAGAGGGAGAAGAGCAGAGGGGAAAGGACACAGCCCTGTGGAGATCCTGTGCTGAGAGCCCGAGTGTTCGAGACATTTTTTCCCAGCCTCACACACTGACTCCGGTCCATCAGGAAGTCTGTGATCCACCTGCAGGTGGAGTTGGGCATGTGGAAAAGAGAAAGCTTGTCCTGGAGCAAAGCTGGAAGGATGGTGTTGAATGCAGAGGTGAAGTCCACAAACAGGATCCTAGCGTAGGTTCCTGGGGAGTCCAGGTGCTGCAGGATGGAGTGCAGGGGCAGGTTTATGGCATCATCTCTTGTAGTTGGTGATCTCTTTCAACCCCTTCCACACAGAGGCCGAGTCGTTGGCAGAGAACCTTTGCTGCAGACGTGAGCTGTACATGGATTTAGCCTTTGCCACCTCCTTGCTAAATCTGTACTTTGCACCTCTATAGATGTCTCTGTCTTCTTCTCTGAAAGCCACCTCTTTCTGCTGACGGAGCTGCTGGAGTTTAGGTGTGAACCAGGGCTTGTCATTGTTATATCTCACCCTGGTACGCTGTGGGATGATGAGGTCTTCACAGAAATGAATATATGACGTCACAGTGTCCGTGTAGTCATCTAGACTGTCTGTTGAAGCCTCAAACATATCCCAATCCGTAGTGCCCAAGCACGCGCGTAGCTCTTCTACAGCTTCATTGCTCCACACTTTAGACGTCCTCACAACAGGTTTAGAGAGTTTAAGTCTCTGTCTGTACGTGGGGATCAAGTGGACCATCACGTGATCTGAGAGTCCCAAAGCTGCACAGGCCACTGCGCAGTATGCACCACTCACTGTCGTGTAACAATGATCTAACGTGCTTCCTTCTCTGGTCGGGCATTTAACAAACTGTTTGTATTTTGGTAATTCCTGACTGAGATTCCCTTTGTTAAAATCACCGAGAATTATAACAAGAGAGTCCGGAAAGTCTCTCTCCACGCTCATAATCTGATCCGCGAGCGTGCACTCGGCCTCGTGCACGTCCGCGCTCGGTAGAATATACACAGAGCAAAGTATGAAAGAGTTAAACTCACATGGAGAGTAGAACGGTCTGCAGTTTGAGGAGATATTCCAGAGAGGGACAGCAGTGTTGGGAGATCACAGTCACATCGGAGCACCAGGCGTTGTTGATATAGAAGCAGAGTCCTCCCCCTCTAGTTTTTCCACCAGAGTGCTCAGTCTCTGTCTGCGCGGAGGAGTTGGAATCCCTCGAGTTGGAGCGTGCAGTCCGGTGTCTGTGCATTTAACCACGTCTCCATGAAGCACAGTACACAAGATGAGGAGAAATCTCTATTCTTCTTCATCAGCAGTGCCAGCTCATCCATCTTGTTGTGGAGTGAGCGGACGTTGGAGAGAAATATCCCAGGTAGGGGCGTGCGCGTGCCCCTTCGTCTGAGGCACACGAGAGCTCCAGCTCGTTTTCCTCTCCGCCGTCGTCTCACTTTTTTTACCAAAAAGTGAACCAGTTCAGCTGCAGGCACTAAAAAAACTGGCGTAATGTCCGTGGGTCCACATAATCACAGGTACACCTCATCAAAAGTATAATTGTAAATTATATTATGTACTCACAATGAACTTACTAAATAAACTCACACACACGCATGCACGCACGCTTTTAATGTTTAGATTTTCGACATATGAATGAGGTATGAGGTACATTTTCAAGCTGTGTAACAATTCATTTAGTTTTGCTAAGGTTCATCATCGTGACATTAAATTATTTTCATGATTACACGTTATATGATTGATTGATTTTACTGTCCTTTTATGACTGGGAGGGCAGAGCACATTTGTTTGTTTGTTTTTTATTTCTCCTCCCTTTTCCATGACAACCAGTCATAGTTCTTAGAGGACTGCGTCATGCCTAGCAACGGGGTCAACCCCGCCTCCTCAAAAGATTGGAGTTTCTGTCCCTTCCTTGCCCAGACTTGCTCTCAGACACCTGCTGGCTCACTCTTAGGCTGAGATTGCTTGCCAGGAAATTTTAGGCTAAGTTAGGAGCTCTTTGAGAGGACTTTGAGTTGCTTTGCGGATAAGCTGGTGAACATTTCCTCACCAACACAAGCACCTAATTTATCTGTTTCCAGAACTCGACCCAACATCCTGTCAGGTTTGGTTACACTTTCACTGTATTTTGAGTTGTCTTCACACCAGAACTCATTTTGTCAGCTTCCTCACACATCTCTGGTGTGAAACTGATTTTAAAATGTCTCTGATCATAGTTTATTACAGGAAGGTGTAGATAGAGTCACGCTCACTTTAGCACCACCCAGTGCCATCACATCCAGAGAAAATGTATAATTTCACTAAATTACATCACATGTACTCGTACCGCTTCTTCACCTCCGCTCTGCAGAATTTCCTCCTTCCTTCAACTTTTTTATCAACTTTTTTCTTGTATAGCGCCAAATCACAACAAACAGTTGCCCCAAGGCGCTCCACATTGCAAGGCAAGGCCATACAATAATTATGAAACACAGTCTACGTCTAAAGCAACATAACCAAGGGATGGTCCAGGGTCACCCGATCCAGCCCTAACTATAAGCCTTAGCGAAAAGGAAAGTTTTAAGCCTAATCTTAAAAGTAGAGAGGGTATCTGTCTCCCTGATCTGAATTGGGAGCTGGTTCCACAGGAGAGGAGCCTGAAAGCTGAAGGCTCTGCCTCCCATTCTACTCTTACAAACCCTAGGAACTACAAGTAAGCCCGCAGTCTGAGAGCGAAGCGCTCTAATGGGGTAATATGGTACTATGAGGTCCCTAAGATAAGATGGGACCTGATTATTCAAAACCTTATAAGTAAGAAGAAGAATTTTAAATTCTATTCTAGCATTAACAGGAAGCCAATGAAGGGAGGCCAACACGGGTGAGATATGCTCTCTCCTGCTAGTCCCCGTCAGTACTCTAGCTGCAGCATTCTGAACCAACTGAAGGCTTTTTTAGGGAACTTTTAGGACAACCTGATAATAATGAATTACAATAGTCCAGCCTAGAGGAAACAAATGCATGAATTAGTTTTTCAGCATCACTCTGAGACAAGACCTTTCTGATTTTAGAGATATTGCGTAAATGCAAAAAGGCAGTCCTACATATTTGTTTAATATGCGCTTTGAATGACATATCCTGATCAAAAATAACTCCAAGATTTCTCACAGTATTACTAGAGATCAGGGAAATGCCATCCAGAGTAACGATCTGGTTAGACACCATGCTTCTAAGATTTGTGGGGCCAAGTACAATAACTTCAGTTTTATCTGAGTTTAAAAGCAGGAAATTAGAGGTCATCCATGTCTTTATGTCTGTAAGACAATCCTGCAGTTTAGCTAATTGGTGCGTATCCTCTGGCTTCATGGATAGATAAAGCTGGGTATCATCTGCGTAACAATGAAAATTTAAGCAATACCGTCTAATAATACTGCCCAAGGGAAGCATGTATAAAGTGAATAAAATTGGTCCTAGCACAGAACCTTGTGGAACTCCATAATTAACTTTAGTCTGTGAAGAAGATTCCCCATTTACATGAACAAACTGTAATCTATTAGACAAATATGATTCAAACCACCGCAGCGCAATGCCTTTAATACCTATGACATGCTCTAATCTCTGTAATAAAATTTTATGGTCAACAGTATCAAAGCAGCACTGAGGTCCAACAGAACAAGCACAGAGATAAGTCCACTGTCCGAAGCCATAAGAAGATCATTTGTAACCTTCACTAATGCTGTTTCTGTACTATGATGAATTCTAAAACCTGACTGAAACTCTTCAAATAGACCATTCCTCTGCAGGTGATCAGTTAGCTGTTTTACAACTACCCTCTCAAGAATCTTTGAGAGAAAAGGAAGGTTGGAGATTGGCCTATAATTAGCTAAGATAGCTGGGTCAAGTGATGGCTTTTTAAGTAATGGTTTAATTACTGCCACCTTAAAGGCCTGTGGTACATAACCAACTAACAAAGATAGATTGATCATATTTAAGATTGAAGCATTAAATAATGGTAGGACTTCCTTGAGCAGCCTGGCAGGAATGGGGTCTAAATGGGGTCTTCCTGCCACTCAGACATTTGTAACTTTGGAATAAATTATATATATATATATATATATATAAATTACAGAGGTGAAACTGGCAGTCGTTTAAGAAACATGGCAAATCTAAACGGCTCAGACTCCCAAGTGTACTGATATAAAGTCCCGGCTTCAGCTTCCTCTCCTGGTCTAATTACCCAAAGCAGTCAGATATCACGCCGTGAAATGCCAGCTCTTATTAATCACCCGTGCACCCGCATCTTTCAGCACCACGTGCCAAATTCTGCATGAAAATCTAGCACATGCACGTTCTCCCTCTCCTGTTTGTTTTCTCTCCTCCACCTTCTTTATGTTTCCATTTTCTCTGCCTTCAGTCGAAGACAGCGTGATGGTTTCTCTTTCTCTCTCGGGCTGTCTCTCCTTGTGTGTGTGTGTGTGTGTGTGTGTGTGTGTGTGTGTGTGTGTGTGTGTGTGTGTGTGTGTGTGTGTGTGTGTGTGTGTGTGTGTGTGTGTGTGTGTGTGTGTGTGTGTGTGTGTGTGTGTGTGTGTGAGGATTATGGGTACAACATGGGCATGCGCTGAAACACTCAAAAACTCATAATGATGGCGCAGAGCATCCCTCAGGCCGTCATGACCCAAAGGCTGCAGCTAATGACGCAGCGTGATGGAGATTCAGAATATTAACGATTATGGTATGGGCAGGCATCTGTTATGGACGAAGAACACAGGTGCATTTTATTGATGGCATTTTGAATGCACAGAAATACCGTGACGAGATCCTGAGGCCCATTGTTGTGCCATACATCCAAGAACATCACCTCATGTTGCAGCAGGATAATGCACGGCCCCATGTTGCAAGGATCTGTACACAATTCTTGGAAGCTGAAAATGTCCCAGTTCTTGCATGGCCGGCATACTCACCAGACATGTCACCCATTGAGCATGTTTAAGATTCTCTGGACCGGCGTATACGACAGCGCGTACCAGTTCCTGCCAATATCCAGCAACTTCGCACAGCCATTGAAGAGGAGTGGACCAACATTCCACAGGCCACAATTGACAACCTGATCAACTCTATGCGAAGGAGATGTGTTGCACTGCATGAGGCAAATGGTGGTCACACCAGATACTAACTGGTATCCCCCCCCAATAAAACAAAACTGCACCTTTCAGAGTGGCCTTTTATTGTGGGCAGTCTAAGGCACACCTGTGCACTAATCATGATGTCTAATCAGCATCTTGATATGACACACCTGTGAGGTGGGATGGATTATCTCAGCAAAGGAGAAGTGCTCACTATCACAGATTTAGACTGGTTTGTGAACAATATTTGAGGGAAATGGTGATATTGTGTATGTGGAAAAAGTTTTAGATCTTTGAGTTCATCTCATACAAAATGGGAGCAAAACCAAAAGTGTTTCGTTTATATTTTTGTTGAGTGTATTTGATTTATACAGAAACTAGAGTACCGCACTTGTAGAGAGCAAACCTCTGCCAACACTGGTTTCCAATTCCACAAAAATTTCACCTTGGAAAAAAATTTCAAGGTCAACGTCCTGTTAGAAGTGACTTTTCATAAGCTAAATTAGATATGATCAAATGTCAGGAGTATGCATTTCGTTCATGCACTTGAATCTAAGTTATTTGTGGCGTTGTCAGGTTTTTGTTTTTACTTTTTTGGGTTCTGAATTCTTTTTCATATACTTTTCACAACTGCTATGCGCAATTTGTCATTGCTTTTTGGGACTTGGTTTCCAACTGATAACTGGACAGGCATAAAATTGGAACCTTCATCCAATTTTGGTGGTGTAGGTAAATCCATAACAGAAAACTGAGAGTGTTTGAGGTGCTTTTGATTGAGATATAATAAAAAATGTACACCAAATAGGCTTTTCAATATTAAATTCAAATGTCTACAAAATCCACAATCCAGATCAAACTTTGTCAGATGATAGTAAGTGCCAGTGTGCACCTCACTTTCAAATATGAGAGTGATTGGGGCACGTTTGATTGAGATATAATATACAATACACATTAAATGGGGTTTTCAATATTAAATTTAAATGGACACAAAATCTATAATCTGGAACAGATTAGTCTGAATCTAATTTTGTCAGCCAATACAGGATACTGTCGTACATAAATGTCTCAAATATGAAAGAAATGTGATCTTTTTTGACAGAGTTATGATTTTTTTTAAATGTATTCATTGTTAAAAATTGTTTTTTTTTCGCATTTTCCAAGATTTTTCCTGGCTTTGACCTTTGACCTATGACTTTGAAAATTGAATCAGTTCTTGTCTATCAGGATATGAATCTTCAGTAAAAATTTCACAATGATATATGAAAAATTGTGGGCTAAAGGCTGTTCAAAAACAAATAATATATAAAGAAACAAACGGGCAAAAACAGAACCTCCGCCAACTTTGGTTGTGAGGTAATAAGCTGTTTCGAAGCAAATTCTGCCATCTTCGTTTATTTTGTGTGAGTGAGCAGCCAGCTGACGTCACGCTGCTTTTTTGCTCGGACTGGCAGTCACCGCGTTGTGTCACTCAGGATTTGCATGAAATAAACCTCTGATCTATTTTGGCCTTGCCTAGCTGGGGGCATAGTGACAGTTGTTTCTTGCTGCTGCAAACTGCTCACTGTGAATGAACATGAATGGCAGCTCATCGGTTTACCGCTGATGCTTATACCTAATGTGACTGTAAGGTTGATGTTTGTTTTTAGGGTGGAGCCTGTGGCTGTGACCCGTGAGCGATCCGTGAGCCTGATAATGTGCACTTTGTTTCTTGGTGGAGTTTGTGTATTCCCTGCGCTGTTTCATTCATTCATTTTCTGGAGTTTAATGCAGGTCCTCCAACTGCAAAAAAACACACAAGTAAATGTTCCACAAAATCAATATGCCAACTCCATGCAAACAGGAGCAGACAAAAGGGGGTGGAGCAGGCAAGAGGCGGGGCATACTGTAGGTCCGTCACAGAGATGATGCAAACCGCTCTGACCGTCAGTCAGTTCAGAACAAATGGTGAGCTGCAGTCACATGTTGAATGCAGAAAATCATCATTCGTCTGCAGCGGCAGACTGTGGATAATGACGTGAGACATGATCATTTTTCAATGTTAATGAGACAATTTTATTTATTTTCTGCTGCTTGTCCAAGTCGTGGTGGCAACAGAAAAAGCAGCTCAATCCACACTTCCCCACCCTCAACCAAGTCCTTTAATGCTGTGTTTACACATAACAATGGCAAGTCATGAATGCCACAAAGTATACATTTTTGGCCACTGATCACAAATGTGATGATTTGAGGCAGAGGCGTTAGGTGTCCTCAGGAGCTGCTCCAACCTGTTACCACATGTTACGAATAATGGCACGTGTTGCTGGAGAATTATCAGGAACCATTAAGCACGGTCAAGATCATGCGTAACAGCGCATTGTTAAGTTCTGTCACATTGTGAATGAGGCGAATTGTCTCCACACACACCCCCATATTCATCCAACCGTCAGTTGCTGAACAATACAGATTGCTCCAGTTTGCTCCTCAAAATCCACAGCAGAAGAACTTTGTGGCTGCATGGTTAGTTGGGCTCTGTGCCATGGAGTGGCGCAGAGAGGAGGAGACAGAGAGAGCCAGACGTGTGGATTCACGAGGCTCTCGTCTTGTGCGTTTTCCCAAACATCAGGCACATGCAGCAGGTGGAACACCTCCAGGAGCGCGCTGATGAGCATTGGAATGAGGCTTTTAACTCGGGTGAATATCAGTCATTTTGGGTGACTGGGCATGGACATCAGGTCTCTGAAAATGCATACCACCCTCCAAAAGCATGTTATTGTATTATTATTTATTTTTAGCATGCATGAGCACCTGAATATAGCACACCGAATATAAACACAATGAGTGAGTGCAGTACAGGTATAACACACCACAAACATAGGGAAAAGAATTATTCTGAGGAAAAGTAATATACAAATAATGAATGTTTATTACTGTAATGGTATGAATATTTCATGAGGTGAAAGATGCAATGTTCCATCTTTCACCTCATGAAATATTTGTACCATTACACAAATGAAAAAAAAAAATTCATTATTTGTTTTATATAACACCTAAATTAGATCCTTGTCATTTAATATTTTATTAATTCATAAACAAGAGAAAAAGGATTAACACCCTTCCCAGTCCTATGGTAGCTAGACACCCAGGTGTCATCTGACAGAGCCTACTGTGCCCCAGTGGCCCCCGCAAGCCCCGAGCTGTTCAACCTGGCCTGTGCAGCTCTGCCTCTCGCAAACACTGCTTTCTCAGGACCCCTGCAATTGGCTCTTGAGCATCATTTAACAGCACAAAATGTATAAAACCAAGATTGCACCCTAAATAGAACCAAAATTGCACAGTACATTGAACACAATAGAAAATGGCTTCAATAATCCAAATCATGTGACATACAAACCACCAATCAAATGTTGGTGTTATATAATAAACAATGAGGAAATGAGAATATGTATAATAGAAGACTAAAGTATATGAATATTGCACAAATGTTACTGTACTGAGGGAATGAGGGTCACGGTGAAGGGAAGAACATACAGAGGAAAACCAGAACAGTCAGAGCAATGAGCTGCACACAAATACAGAGCAGCCTGTGTGAGTGTGTGCACGTGGACTGAGTCCAGTCCAGTTCAGTTCAGCCCTGTGGTGCTCTTACAGAGGACAGAGTGCTGTGCAACAGCCTAGTCCACTTCTGGCAAATTCTCTTCTTGTGTTGGAAGCTGGGTGCCTGTGATAACCCGGGTTGGTTTTAATGATGTGCTGGAACATCCAGTTTACCGTCGGCTGCACACCTGCAATATGTGAATGTACCGCTACAAGTACGAAATCCTGCAGAGCTGTAGAGTATGACACTGTGGCCGAAGCGTTGACAGCATGCCATCATGAAACACTGAGCAAGTGTGCATGAAGGAGCACGAGGGACGCCACCAAAACACCCATGGCACCTCTAACAGAGCTGCAAGCCTCAGCAGCTGTAACTGGAGAGTTCATCTGTTTTGGTCTCAGCTTCATGGTGGAGTAGAACACAGAATTTGTTGGATTGTAGCATGGGCGCAATTTGGTGGGGGATGAGGGGACGTGTCCCCCCCACCTTTTCAGCCAGGGGGGACAGAATATGGTATGTCCCCCCCACCTTCTGACATATATGAATGTACTTGAAACATGCTATGTCAGTCTTATGTGCAAAACGTTGTCAGAATAGTATCTTTGTTTCTGCAAGTTTGTATTTTTAGCAGCATTGACTTCTTTACAACACCTGTTTCTTGTTTGTCACATTCGGAATTTTCTGGGGCTGCATTTGCCCAGATTTGAAACCAAAAATAGTTGCTTCTAGGGACTAGTGTCTACACTTAAGTATCAATGGGCCATATGCTAATTTACTAAATTCTGAAAGTTAGAAAAGGAAATCAGAAAAGCTATCTGGGACCTCAGAAAGCCCATCTGCAATTATTGCTTGATCTCCAAAATCAGTCTATGTAAGCGAAATTATGTTCAGTATGAGTGTTGTCATTAGTGCCACTTCGAAAATTAAATTCATGATAAGTAATTTATCCTAAATTTATGATCTGTTGTTTTTTCAAACTTATGCAAAAACAAATTTTGAGAAAAAAATACAGTATGCGATAGTTAATAATTATTAAGAGCCTGTTCTTTCAGATTTATGAATACATTTTACCACATTGCAGTTGTTTTTTAATGAAAACTCAACCTATCATTCTTTTTGAGTTCTCCACATGTGGTGATACCTTATTTACACCAGGATGTTAATAAAATCAGTGCTGGCTATTCTCAGAATAAAGTACTTATATCCACAGTTTCAAATTGCATAAGTCAAATGGTGTCCACTTTATAGTCTTCTCAAAACATTAAAATTACTGTTCTGGATGCTCAGAATGCATCTGAGCTTATCTAGAAACCGTTGGCATCTGGGGGCCTAAGGCGGCTACCAGACCCCCGGCCTATGGGCTTCGGCCCTGCGAGCCTCGCACTTTGTCCCCCCCCAATTTCTAGTTCTAAATTGCGCCCTTGGATTGTAGGTTTGTATCTCCTGGGTACATTTTGGGGAAATTCCAGTAGACGGGGGAGCAATGACTTTTGTGCATGCACATGTCGTTAAAACTAAATCACAGTATAAGTACTACGAGCTTGTTGCCCGTGAGGATCCACAGGCTCTAAATTGTTAGTGTTTATAAAATAGGTAGCTGACATTTTTCAAGGGTGGTAATAAATTAAGCAATGATGTTATGTGTTTCTCCCACCAGGTGGTATGCATTCAGGACTGAGTGGCTGAGTATTAGGACCTCACCCTGAACACCTGAGGCTTGTTTTCACGTGCAGGTCATCAGGACTCACAGCTGTGGTGTATTCTGTCTTGATCAGAGATTGCTGCACTTAAACCTTGAATGCACAGTGTGTGATTGCCAGAGACTCGACCTTGTGAACAGACGTGTGAGATCGACGTCAGGAGAACAATCTCACCATTACGGACGCAGAGACCGCTCCAGGTTTGACGCCACAGTCTGTGAAGGAGGATTGGGTGAGGTCTCACGCTCTTCAGCACACTTCCTGAGGTAATTTGGTTTTGGTGACTTTTATGAAGTAATGACAGTGGATTTGGTGTCTATCACACCTTGTGTTAGTGAGCTGTCACGTTATGCTAATTGTCTAATCAGCTTCTGCTGCAGTGGAGATTTGAACTGAGTTGTTCCGTGCCTGCAGGGTGAGAAGCTGATATATATTTAAGCCAGGAAGTGTTTGCTGATTGTGTGCACCTTTGAGCTGTGTCTCTCTGGGTGGAGAGTGTTGGACTCACCTCATGTTTTCTTTCTTCACAGACTAGGTTTGTCGCGGCCACCTGGGGGGTGTCGGCGGGGTCCCTGAGTCCGAACTGCTGTGGCTCCGGACCGTTTGCGCTGCTGAGAGCGCGCCGTGTTTTCACCTCACCAGACCGCGGACATTTTTGGTTGTTTATCACTAAACTCACTTTGATTAAATTCTGTTATCTTTTGAACCGTGCTCTGCTTATTTTATGCTGGGTCGGTGGTCCGACCGCGTCCGACACATAACAAATGAGTTGGAATGGTGTGAGTCCAGAATGTTTTTAGAACCTTAGACCTCAACAGATTTTAGAAGAGGAACTCAACCCTTTTATTTCCTGTTAATTCTGCAATTTTTAATGCTAATTTACTGTCTTAATGTATTTATAAATTGTTTAGGTTGTTGTTATCATATACACAGTTATAGTTATTATCATCATCATCATTATTATTATTATTACTTTTATTTTGTCATTTGATTTTTAAATGGACCACAACGGAGATAAGTGTTTTCACTTTCTTGTGTCATCCGTGTATTTTTAACATATTTACAGTTATATGCAGTTACACTCACGCTTTTAATATAAAGATGATTTGCTGCCCCCTGCTGGAAAAGCGTATGAATCCAAAATGTAATTAGCAATGTTAGCTAATATTCGTAGCTTCTCCAAAACTATTAGTTCTATCAGTGTTCCATTTTGCCACCATTCACCCTTGACCCAAAATAGATAAGCACGTCAAGCAGCAAGTGCCAGCTGTGCTCTGTTTGTCCCTCAATTTAAATTTCAGTTTATTTCATTTATATAGCGCCAAATCACAACAAAGTTGCCTCAAGGCACTTCATATAAGTAAGTTCTAACCTTTCCAACCCCTAGAACAAGCACACAGGTGACTGTGGAAAGGAAAATATCCTCTGATGATTTAAGGAAGAAACTTCAAGCAGACCCAACTCAAAGGGGTGACCCTCCACTTGGGCCATGCTACAGACAAAGTATACAGGAAATTATACAGGAAATTTTGGGAGTCCATGCTGGTGCACAAGATGGGAGGCCTGCAGAAGAAAAACACCCACCTTAAACAGACAGAAAAACAGAATCAGGCATTGGAAAGACAACAAATACAGTATAATTTGTCAGCATTAAGCAGCAAGAAAACAGAAGAAATACTAAGGTGATCGCTGGCCAGTAGCCTTAAGCTTCACTAAAAGACCCAGACTTTAGATAAAATTTAAAAGGGTAAAAAGCATAGTAACATACTATGCCAGTATGCTAGCCATATGAAAGGGAAAATAAAATAAGTGCATCTTAAGTCTGGACTTGAAAGTCTCTACAGAATGTGACTGTTTTATTGATGCAGTGAGATCAGTCCAGATCTCCGCAGATTTTTTATTCACTCTAGAGACACAAAGTAGTCCTGCACCCTGAGAACACAGAGCCTGGGCCAGTACGTAGGGTTTAAGTAGGTCACCTAAGTAGAGAGGTGCCAGTCCATGAACAATTTTATAGGTTAGCAGCAGAACCTTAAAATCTGATCTTACAGGGATAGGAAGCCAGTGGAGATGCCAAAATGGGTGTAATGTGGTCAAAGTTTCTGCTTCTTGTCAAAACTCTGACAGCAGCATTTTGAACCAGTTGGAGACCCCTAATGCTGGACTGTGGTAAACCAGAAAATAGAACATTGCAGTAGTCGAATCTAGAAGAGACAAACACATGAATCAGTGTCTCAGCATCAGCCATAGACAGGATGGGATGAATCTCTAATGTGGAGGTCAAAGGACAACGTACGATCAAAAATTACCCCAAGGTTCCTCACTTCGTCAGTGTGGTGTATGACACATGAGCCTAGGCTAAGTGTTAGCTGGTCAAATTTATGCCGATGTCTCACTTCACCAATAACCATCATTTCAGTCTTATCAGAGTTCAAAAGTAGGAAATTGCTAGACATCCAGCTTTTCACTGATGCAAGGCAATCCTCTAAGGATTTTGTGTGGATATTGGCATGTACACTCAACAAAAATATAAATGCAACACTTTTGGTTTTGCTCCCATTTTGTATGAGATGAACTCAAAGATCTAAAACTTTTTCCACATACACAATATCACCAGTTCCCTCAAATATTGTTCACAAACCAGTCTAAATCTGTGATAGTGAGCACTTCTCCTTTGCTGAGATAATCCATCCCACCTCACATGTGTGCCATATCAAGATGCTGATTAGACACCATGATTAGTGCACAGGTGTGCCTTAGACTGCCCACAATAAAAGGCCACTCTGAAAGGTGCAGTTTCGTTTTATTGGGGGGGGATACCAGTCAGTATCTGGTGTGACCACCATTTGCCTCATGCAGTGCAACACATCTCCTTCGCATAGAGTTGATCAGGTTGTCAATTGTGGCCTGTGGAATGTTGGTCCACTCCTCTTCAATGGCTGTGCGAAGTTGCTGGATATTGGCAGGAACTGGTACACGCTGTCGTATACGCCGGTCCAGAACATCTCAAACATGCTCAATGGGTGACATGTCCGGTGAGTATGCCGGCCATGCAAGAACTGGGACATTTTCAGCTTCCAAGAATTGTGTACAGATCCTTGCAACATGGGGCCGTGCATTATCCTGCTGCAACATGAGGTGATGTTCTTGGATGTATGGCACAACAATGGGCCTCAGGATCTCGTCACGGTATCTCTGTGCATTCAAAATGCCATCAATAAAATGCACCTGTGTTCTTCATCCATAACAGACGCCTGCCCATACCATAACCCCACCGCCACCATGGGCCACTCGATCCACAACATTGACATCAGAAAACCGCTCACCCACATGACTCCACACACACTGTCTGCCATCTGCCCTGGACAGTGTGAACCGGGATTCATCCGTGAAGAGAACACCTCTCCAACGTGCCAAACGCCAGCGAATGTGAGCATTTGCCCACTCAAGTTGGTTACGACGACAAACTGGAGTCAGGTCGAGACCCCGATGAGGACGACGAGCATGCAGATGAGCTTTCCTGAGACGGTTTCTGGCAGTTTGTGCAGAAATTCTTTGGTTATGCAAACCGATTGTTTCAGCAGCTGTCCGAGTGGCTGGTCTCAGACGATCTTGGAGGTGAACATGCTGGATGTGGAGGTCCTGGGCTGGTGTGGTTACACGTGGTCTGCAGTTGTGAAGCTGGTTGGATGTACTGCCAAATTCGCCTTTGGAGACGGCTTATGGTAGAGAAATGAACATTCAATACACGAGCAACAGCTCTGGTTGACATTCCTGCTGTCAGCATGCCAATTGCACGTTCCCACAAATCTTGCGACATCTGTGGCATTGTGCTGTGTGATAAAACTGCACCTTTCAGAGTGGCCTTTTATTGTGGGCAGTCTAAGGCACACCTGTGCACTAATCATGGTGTCTAATCAGCATCTTGATATGGCACACCTGTGAGGTGGGATGGATTATCTCAGCAAAGGAGAAGTGCTCACTATCACAGATTTAGACTGGTTTGTGAACAATATTTGAGGGAAATGGTGATATTGTGTATGTGGAAAAAGTTTTAGATCTTTGAGTTCATCTCATACAAAATGGGAGCAAAACCTAAAGTGTTTCGTTTATATTTTTGTTGAATGTATAACTGAGTATCATTAGCATAGCAATGAAATGTAATCCCAAAAGACCACAATATATGCCCAAGGGAGAAAAGCAGGGGGCCTAAGAGGGACTACTGTGAAACCCCAAATTTCATGTTACTAAGGTTAGAGGTAATGTTATTGTACAAAACACAGTGAGGACAACTGGTCAGGTATGATGTCAACCATCCAAGGTCATTCCCAGTAATCCCAAAGTGATATTCCAGCCTGTCGAGTAGAATATGATGATCCATGGTATCAACTGCAGTGGTTATCCATAAATAAGTGTTGCCACCGTGTCAAACAAGAACTTTGAGTTTTGCTTGTTTTTGTTGTTGTTAATTAAGCATGCAGTCCATTGGAAGCAAGTTGCCAGATCTGTGAACATCCACAGATCTGATCGAAGTTCCAAACATGTACAACTGCTGTCAGCAGGTGGTTTTAATTTGACAAACAAAGACAGTGGCTGAAGACATTAAAACCACTAAACATTTCAGTCATGGTACCAACATAAAACTTAAGTCACTCATGGTCATAGCAACATGAGACTTATCTAAATTAACAAAACCAATTGAGCTACAAAAACACAATATATCAATAACACTAACCATACTATTAAACTAACATAAACCACAATAACAACATTTAAAACATCAAAACCCCAGACTCCCATGGTGTATTGCAGCACAGCATCCACTGTTTATTGGTTAGCTAAAATTGCTAATTTCTCCAAAAATATTTGTCCTATCAACTTTCTGTTTGTGCAGTGTTTATCCTTGACCCAAAATACATAAGCATGCCAAACGGCAAATGCCAGCTCTCCCTGGTTTTTGCATGATCATAGCACACAGAGGCCACTTGGCTATTATAATATTGATGGTAACTAAATACTTTGTTGAGGTGGAGGGCTACACATTTTAATTTAAATGCTTGAAAGGTCTGAAACAATTAATCCTGATGCTTTATTGCTCTAGTAAAAAAACTTACTTGATGATTTGCGACTTGATTTAAAACAACAAAACTGTAAATTGATTGTAATTAATCGATTATGACATCATCCCTCTAAGGATCTTTGACTTAACATTTATTTCTACAGCATTTTTCCGTCTGACGCCAGATGCTCAAAGCACATCACAGCGACTCTTCACATTCACACCCCCACGCCATGCATCACACCTTGCTCAAAGGCACTCTGTCTGGGTTTGTTTCTCTCTTGCATTTTTTTTGGTGGCAGCAGCCGTAAACAGGGACGTTTTGAGGAGAAGGCGTGAATGACCGCATTGCCTTCACGTGTGTGTGTGTGTGTGTGTGTGTGTGTGTGTGTGTGTGTGTGTGTGTGTGTGTGTGTGTGTGTGTGTGTGTGTGTGTGTGTGTGTGTGTGTGTGTGTGCATGTTGTCAGAAGCTGAAAGGAGGCGGCAAACGAACAGCAGATTGATCAGGAGACGCAGGTTGTACGTTATGGAGAGACAGAAGGAGCCAAGGACCCACAGGGAGATTTATCAAGGACACGAAGGAGAAAAGTGCCGTTAGGCTGAGTGGAAGGAAAAGATCAGACACCAGACAGATGGAACGAGAGATTTCTGCATCTCGCACGACTTTCAACAGCAATTAAACTACAGCTGCAACTAATCTTATCGATTAATCTGTCAGCTCATTTTGCAATTAGCTGATTAGTCCATAAAACGTCCTATCAGTAAAAATGATGTCAGCATTTTTCAAATTTATTTATTTTATTACCTTCAAGCAACAATCCCGAATTAATTATTAAAATGAGCTCCTCTCAGATTCAAACGAGTTAAATGCTGTTTAGAGTGATATAACTGATTAAACCTTTTAAGTCTTGAAAGTACCTGATGTGAAATCATTTTAACTAGAAGCAGTCAGAGAGTGCAAACCTCCGCCAAGGCCAAGGGGTCACTGACGCCGTAACATCTACACGCCGTGGAATCACTGAACCTAAAAAAGTCTAACAATGATGTTTGCTCAGTAGTAAAAAAAAGTTTCATCTGCTGTGACTGGATAGCATGTATCCTTAGCGCTTGGCATCACAGTTTATTGCAACTTGCACCTTTCCCAGAAGCTACTGTCATCTGAGCACTGATATTGATATTGCATGTGCTTATAGACAAAAACAAATGAGACAAAATTCAATTTATTATTCAACTAAACTGCAAATATATGAATTTTTTTAACATTTATGAAACACTTCTCTTAACAAGGCCATAGGGTCACTGGCCCTAAAGAGATTCCCTCCTTGGCACAGTGATCTATTTCTTTTTGTCTGTTTCTCTAAAATTGTATATAATAATCATTAGCTTATTAATATATAAACAAAAATAAATTTAAGAAATATTACAATTTGAAAACAAATGCACCCGAACGTGGTGACAGCTGCAACTGCTTAATGCTAACTTTTAACATTGAAAATGCCATAGACATGCTAACGCATTAGCATCGGGATCCGGATCGTGATCTGGATCACCACTAAAATTTAATCACTCGTTCCCCTTGTCATTTCCAACCACTCCACAAGATTTCATCAAAATCCGTTCAAAACATTTTGAGTTATCCTGCTGACAGACAGACAAACAAACAAACAAACCGAAAACATAACCTCCTTGGCGCAGGTAAATATCTGAAATATCAGCAGATAAATCCTCTTTAAGAGAAAAATAGTTTAAAATCACTTGCTCATGAGATGCTTTAAAAACAGATTAAATCAGTCTTTCTTGCAAGGCAGTATTTGAGGAATGGATAAAAGTAGCGAAGTTATCAACGGAAAAGAAAGTCTCAGTTTAAATCAGATTATCAAACCAGTTTTTACCATTTCAAATTAATATCTCATGGTTTGAGCAACTGAATGACAAATATGAATAAGATTTAACTGACTTCAATGATTACTTATCAATATATTATCACATATTCCTTTGAACTGTGACTTTGTAATGTTTCTTTTTTTCTGTAGGCCCTAAAGAGATTTTTAATGACATTCTGGAACAATGAAAGCAAAGTGACTGGAAGGATTTCTGATTTGGAGATGAGATTTCGAGTCTGAGTGAAGTGAGTTTTTTGGCAGTGATTCGCTCAATGTGACGCAGATGATAAGAAGAACTAAACCAGATTAGTGGTGTGAAGACGCACAGATTACAGGTGACAACATGGCCGACAAAAAGGTGGATTAGAGAAAAATCTGAAAGCTGCAAACATCCTTTTGAATTTCTGTTTGTTCTTTATCTCCTTTTTGTGAGTTTGTTTCTTTCATCTTTCCATCCCCATGTCTTTTTTCTCTCTTTAATCTTTTTCTTTCATTATCTTTCTGTCAGCTCACAGTTGCACAACTTCGGTATCATAGTTTGTTCTGATTCTGTTGACATCTTTGGCAAATGAAATAAATGCCACCTACTCAAGGCAGCTATCGTGTTAGCTGATGGCCGTAGCGTTAGCTGTCACACAATCAGTTTAATGAAACCTGATCTGATTCTAAACTCCTCAAAAAAAGACACAGCTGTTTGGAAGCGATTTACAAGAATGGGAAATGCATTCACTTTGAATAGTTCTTAGCTTACTGTCTGTCATGGCAAAGTTCTTCAGCAAGCTAACTTGCCTAGCCCAGTTCCTAAAGGAGCTCACAAAACTAGCTTTCTTAGCATGTTCTGTCTGATTTTCTCTATGTGCACTTTGAATATGTGATTTCGAGGTACTGTTAGTCTGTTTTAATGACTTCACAAAACATGGTTATCTTGCTGTTTTTGCACTATATGTTTGTATTTAATAATTGGATAAACACAAACTGCAAATCGCTGTCAGAAAGCTAGCTATTCTTGCTAATTAGCATATCAGAAGTGTCTGTTTATGATGGCTTAAGGCGCCTTGACACTTGCATGACTTTGATTTGCGCACTTGCACACACTCTGCTGTGCAGGAGCGTAAACTTGTTGCAAATCCTTGCAAACTCTTGTAAACTGTGCAAGGCTTTATGCAAGCGCGCAAATAAAATTTTGAAATGTTCAAAATTTCTGTCATGCATTAATTACGTGCACTTCACGTGAACATTTCACAAACAATTAAAAAACACTGAGTGTGAGTGCAAGTGATTGTATCAGTGCATCGCATCACATCGCAACTCATCTGAACGATTATAACAAGATGTTTTAAAGCTGCTCATGAGAAGTAATCAACATGCAGCTGTTTTACCAAGCTATTAGAATATAAACATTACAAATAATTGCCTTTTAGACAGTTCCAACTGCCTTCTCTACTTCATGAAGCACAGGAAAGAGAGGAACAAGCTGCAAATGATTCTGGAAGCGATTAGAGGTGTTTCAACAGCCAAACTCTGAGAGAAAATGATTAATCCGCTATGAAATAATTATTTTATATACGCAGCATCCAGCACACAAAGCACTGCATCCAGCTGAGAACACAGCAGGTGGCATTTTCATGATGAAGTGCGCTAGCGTGCGGTGCCAAAATGCGTGCAAGTGTCAAGGCACCTTTAGCTTGCTTAGGTAGTGAGTGATTGCTTATGGTCGTTTAGCTTGCTTAGATAATTAGCATCTCAGAAGTGATCACAGCTTGCTTTGCAAATTTGCATGTCATAAATTATTGCTTAGATAATTAGCATGTCATAAGTTACCATTTGGCTCACTTTTCTAATTAGCATGTCGTAAGTTATTCCTTAGCTAGTTAGTATGTCATAAGTTACAATTTGGGTCACTTTTCTAATTAGCATGTCGTTAGTTATTGCTTAGCTAGTTAACATGTCATAAGTTACCGTTTGGCTCACTTTTCTAATTAGCATGTCGTACGTTATTGCTTAGCTAGTTAACATGTCATAAGTTACCGTTTGGCTCACTTTTCTAATTAGCATGTCATAAGTTATTGCTTAGCTAGTTAACATGTCATAAGTTACCGTTTGGCTCACTTTTCTAATTAGCATGTTGTAAGTTATTGCTTAGCTAGTTAACATGTCATAAGTTACCGTTTGGCTCACTTTTTTAATTAGCATGTCGTAAGCTATTGCTTATCTAGTTAAGATGTCATAAGTTACCGTTTAGCTCATTTTTCTAATTAACATAGTAAGTCTCTTCAGCTGCTCCCTTGTTTGCACTCGGGGTCGCCACAGCAAATCCAAGGTGGATCTGTATGTTGAATTGGCACAGGTTTTACGCCGGATGCCCTTCCTGATGCAACTTCACATTACATGGAGAAATGTGGCAGGGGTGGGATTTGAACCCGGAGCCTTCTGAACTGAAACCAAGCGCATTAACCACTTGGCCACCACCCCTGCTATAGTGTGTTGTAAGTTATTGCTTAGGTAGTTAGCATGTCATAAGTTATCACTTGGCTCACTTTTCTGGAACAAGCGGCTGAAATGGGTTTTGTCAGGTTTCCCTTAGAGATAACGTGAGAAGCTCGGCCATCTGTGAGGGGCTCAGAGAAGAGCCGCTGCTCTTTTCCATTCAAAGTAGCCAGCTGAGGTGGTTTGGGCATCTGGTAAGGATGCCACCTGGGCACCTCCCTAGGGAGGTGTTCCAGGCATGTCCATCTGGGTGGAGACCCGGGGAAGGACTAGGTGATGAGGTTATGTTTCCACACTGGCGTTGGAACGCCTCGGGATCCCCCAGTCAGAGGTGGCTAATGTGACCTAAAGTGAAGTGAAGTTTGGGGTCCCCTGCTGTAGCTGCTGCTCCCGCGAACCAAACCGATAAGCGGTTGAAGATGAGTGATGAGTGAGTGAAGTTATCGATTGCTGCAGTTTTCTAATTAGCAAGTCATGAATGAGCTTCACGTGCTGTTAATCAGTTTTAATGACTTCTCTGAATATGGTATTCTTGCTGTTTTTGCCTTGGATGGTCACGTTTGATGATCGGCTGCTGAACAACCTGACAAAAAACCATGAGGTCACAAAGTGTCCACCACTACTTGCTGTGGTTGACAAATAAGATTTGTAGTGCAGTCATGACCGTCTGCAAGTCTGAGGAACATTAACATTTTGGACGTGACATTTCAGAGTAAACAATGTTACATCAACGTGATTTGATGAACCTTTCGTTCCATTTCCTTTTTTAACCAGCCTTCTGATCAGCTGTGAAGCTCTGACTGGAGAAGCTGACCTTTTGTCTGCTGACTTGTCAATGAAATGAGGAAGAATGTCGCACACCTGGACAGGAAACGATTGTCCAGTTACTTTTGGTCCCTTCCAGAGACATTGACGTGATGTTAATTAACGCTGAGAATGTGCACGTTCGGCTCTAACACGCTAAAATCCGACTCAGATGTCTATGAAAGCGAGTGTGTTTCTGTCAAACGTATGTTTCCTCGTGACTCCTCCCCCACACACAGGAGGATGTCACCATGGCAACACCAAGGTCTTGAACAAAGCATCACGACTGGTCAGTCGACGTCTGTCACTAAAACATAGTACATGACCCTGTCAGTCAACCAGCTCATCTTAAGCTCCTCCCACTTCTTTATCTCTTTCACTTTGTGCTTTTCTTTACCTTCACTGTTCTGTCTGTCTGTCATTCTCTCTGTCTGTCTGTCTGTGTCCCTCTTTCTGTCTGTCTGTGTGTCTGTCATTCTCTCTGTCTGTCTGTGTCCCTCTTTCTGGCTGTCTGTCTGTCTGTCTGTCATTCTGTCTGTCTGTCATTCTCTCTGTTAGTCTGTGTTCCTCTTTCTGTCTGTCTGTCTGTCTGTGTGTCTGTGTGTCTGTCTGTCTGTCTGTCTGTCATTCTCTCTGTCTGTCTGTGTCCCTCTTTCTGTCTGTCTGTGTGTCTGTCATTATCTCTGTCTGTCTGTCATTCTGTCTGTCTGTCTGTCTGTGTCCCTCTTTCTGTCTGTCTGTGTGTCTGTCATTCTCTCTGTCTGTCTGTGTCCCTCTTTCTGTCTGTCTGTCTGTCTGTCATTCTCTCTGTCTGTCTGTGTTCCTCTTTCTGTCTATCTGTCTGTCATTCTGTCTGTCTGTCTGTCTGTCTGTGTTCCTCTTTCTGTCTGTCTGTCTGTGTCCCTCTTTCTGTCTGTCTGTCTGTCTGTCATTCTCTCTGTCTGTCTGTGTCCCTCATTCTGTCTGTCTGTCTGTCTGTGTCCCTCTTTCTGTCTGTCTGTGTGTCTGTCATTCTCTCTGTCTGTCTGTGTTCCTCTTTCTGTCTGTCTGTCTGTCTGTCATTCTGTCTGTCTGTCTGTCTGTGTTCCTCTTTCTGTCTGTCTGTCTGTCTGTCTGTCATTCTCTCTGTCTGTCTGTGTTCCTCTTTCTGTCTGTCTGTCTGTCTGTCATTCTGTCTGTCTGTCTGTCTGTGTTCCTCTTTCTGTCTGTCTGTCTGTCTGTCTGTCATTCTCTCTGTCTGTCTGTGTTCCTCTTTCTGTCTGTCTGTCATTATCTCTGTCTGTCTGTCATTCTGTCTGTCTGTCTGTGTCCCTCTTTCTGTCTGTCTGTGTGTCTGTCATTCTCTCTGTCTGTCTGTGTTCCTCTTTCTGTCTGTCTGTCTGTCTGTCTGTGTCCCTCTTTCTGTCTGTCTGTCTGTCCATCATTCTCTCTGTCTGTCTGTGTTCCTCTTTCTGTCTGTCTGTCATTCTGTCTTTCTGTCTGTCTGTGTCCCTCTTTCTGTCTGTCTGTCTGTCCGTCATTCTCTCTGTCTGTCTGTGTCCCTCTTTCTGTCTGTCTGTCTGTCTGTCTGTCATTCTCTCTGTCTGTCTGTGTTCCTCTTTCTGTCTGTCTGTCTGTCTGTCTGTCTGTCTGTCTGTGTCCCTCTTTCTGTCTGTCTGTCTGCCCGTCATTCTCTCTGTCAGTGTTCCTCTTTCTGTCTGTCTGTCTGTCTGTCTGTCTGTCTGTGTCCCTCATTCTGTCTGTCTGTCTGTCTGTGTCCCTCTTTCTGTCTGTCTGTGTGTCTGTCATTCTCTCTGTCTGTCTGTCTTCCTCTTTCTGTCTGTCTGTCTGTCTGTGTTCCTCTTTCTGTCTGTCTGTCTGTCTGTCTGTCATTCTGTGTGTCTGTCATTCTCTCTGTCTGTCTGTGTTCCTCTTTTTGTCTGTATGTGTGTCTGTCATTATCTCTGTCTGTCTGTCATTCTGTCTGTCTGTCTGTCTGTCTGTCTGTGTCCCTCTTTCTGTGTGTCTGTCATTCTCTCTGTCTGTCTGTGTTCCTCTTTCTGTCTGTCTGTCTGTCTGTCATTCTGTCTGTCTGTGTCCCTCTTTCTGTCTGTCTGTCTGTCATTCTCTCTGTCTGTCTGTGTTCCTCTTCTGTCTGTCTGTCTGTCTGTCTGTCTGTCATTCTGCCTGTCTGTCATTCTCTCTGTCTGTCTGTGTTCCTCTTTCTGTCCGTCATTCTCTCTGTCTGTCTGTGTTCCTCTTTCTGTCTGTCTGTCATTCTGTCTGTCTGTCATTCTCTCTGTCTGTCTGTGTCCCTCATTCTGTCTGTCTGTCTGTCTGTGTCCCTCTTTCTGTCTGTCTGTGTGTCTGTCATTCTCTCTGTCTGTCTGTGTCCCTCTTTCTGTCTGTCTGTGTGTCTGTCATTATCTCTGTCTGTCATTCTGTCTGTCTGTCTGTCTGTCTGTGTCCCTCTTTCTGTCTGTCTGTGTGTCTGTCATTCTCTCTGTCTATCTGTGTTCCTCTTTCTGTCTGTCTGTCTGTCATTCTGTCTTTCTGTCTGTCTGTGTGTCTGTCATTCTCTCTGTCTGTCTGTCATTCTGTCTGTCTGTCTGTGTCCCTCTTTCTGTCTGTCTGTCATTCTCTCTGTCTGTCTGTGTTCCTCTTTCTGTCTGTCTGTCTGTCTGTCTGTCATTCTGTCTGTCTGTCTGTCTGTGTCCCTCTTTCTGTCTGTCTGTGTGTCTGTCATTCTCTCTGTCTGTCTGTCATTCTGTCTGTCTGTCTGTGTCCCTCTTTCTGTCTGTCTGTGTGTCTGTCATTCTCTCTGTCTGTCTGTGTTCCTCTTTCTGTCTGTCTGTCTGTCATTCTGTCTGTCTCTCTGTCTGTGTTCCTCTTTCTGTCTGTCTGTGTGTCTGTCATTCTCTCTGTCTGTCTGTGTTCCTCTGTCATTCTCTCTGTCTGTCTGTGTTCCTCTGTCTGTCTGTCTGTCTGTGTCCCTCTTTCTGTCTGTCTGTGTGTCTGTCATTCTCTCTGTCTGTCTGTGTTCCTCTGTCTGTCTGTCTGTCTGTGTCCCTCTTTCTGTCTGTCTGTGTGTCTGTCATTCTCTCTGTCTGTCTGTGTTCCTCTTTCTGTCTGTCTGTCTGTGTCCCTCTTTCTGTCTGTCTGTGTGTCTGTCATTCTCTCTGTCTGTCTGTGTCCCTCTTTCTGTCTGTCTGTGTGTCTGTCATTCTCTCTGTCTGTCTGTGTTCCTCTTTCTGTCTGTCTGTCTGTCTGGGTCCCTCTTTCTGTCTGTCTGTGTGTCTGTCATTCTCTCTGTCTGTCTGTCTGTGATCTTCTGTGATCCATATCTTTTCTCTCTCTCTCTCTCTCTTCATTTATCTGTGTCCTCTGTCTCTCTTTGTCTCTGTGTCACTATTTACGTCTCTGGCTTTGTCTGTCTCTGTGTCTTTCTGTCCCTCTTTCTCTGTTTCTCTTTGTCCCTGTGTCACTCTTTGTGTCTCTGGATTTGTCTGTCTCTTTGTCTGTCTCTGTGTCTTTCTGTCCCTCTTACTCTGTCTCTCTTTGTCTCTGTGTCAATCTTTGCATCTCTGGCTTTGTCTGTCTCTTTGTCTCTGTGTCTTTCTGGCCCTCTTTCTCTGTTTCTCTTTGTCTCTGTGTCAATCTTTGCATCTCTGGCTTTGTCTGTCTCTTTGTCTCTGTGTCTTTCTGTCCCTCTTTCTCTGTTTCTCTTTGTCTCTGTGTCAATCTTTGCATCTCTGGCTTTGTCTGTCTCTTTGTCTCTGTGTCTTTCTGTCCCTCTTTCTCTGTTTCTCTTTGTCTCTGTGTCAATCTTTGTGTCTCTGGATTTGTCTGTCTCTTTGTCTGTCTCTGTGTCTCTCTGTCCCTCTTTCTCTGTTTTTCTTTGTCTCTGTGTCACTCTTTGCGTCTCTGGCTTTGTCTGTCTCTCTGTCCCTCTTTCTTTGTCTGTCTCTGTCTCTCTTGAACTTGACAAGCTATAAGATGTTTCTGAGGACGCTGACTGTTGACAAACTGTTGCGGCTGCTCGCAGCAGAATAAATTGTCCTTGTTGATTTGAAGGTCACATTCTGTCACTAATCGGCTGGTGTCTGTAAGTAATAAGAAATAACAGGTGCAGAATTTTCCTGTCATCATTAATATTTTAGGTTTTGTGTTTTTTTTCTGCATTTTTTTGGGGGGGGGGGGTGGATATAAATAAATGAGTTTGGCTGCAGAGTTTTAACTGACAGATGCTGCAGGAAAACAGCGCTCAGGTTTATTAAATATTTGTCAAAACGCTGACGCCTTCAGGATGCTCTGCAGATGTGAAATCATCTCATATTTTCTTAGAAAAGTCGAGCTTTTCAGTCTATCCTCGATGTGGGATTTGAAAACACAAAGCTCACAGTACGGAGACGTCATAAAATCAAATCCAACATTTGGACCTGCAGTCTGGCTGCAGTGTGACATTTGGATTTATTGTCTTGTGAAAAAATTTGGGGTGTTTTTGTGAAGCTGTTGTGTTGGAATAAAGATGAAATGTGACTCATAACAGGACAAAGACGTGATTGGTGGAAGCGTGTTATTGCAGGTATAAGATGCTTCGGGCTCAGTGTGACGTGTTTGAAATTGGAGGCAAGAGATGCTTTACACAGTGCACCAATAAAACCTCCAGATTCAATAAAGGCTGCACGGAGAGTCCGTGCAACAGCAGATCAGTGCACGTGACATCACCTTTCTCTCACTAACATTTCCTTCCTACATGCCTTTGTTTTTCCGCAGTTTATTATACCTCCACGTCTGCACCTGAGTGGTAAATAGGCTTATTAGTCTGAGTGTGTGCACGTGCATGCACACAAATAACAACACAAACAATGATGTCTGAATCTAATTACTCTCAGTAATTATTTTGTATATAATACAACCCCAAATCCAAAACCTTTAAAGTTGAAAATGGTCAAAATGTGAAGTCTAAAAGCTCAAACGGTCCTCACAAAGATCAACACACACACACGCAGGCTTGTTATGTTAAACTGCACTCAACTGTTTGTCGTGGACATAAACGTGTGTCATTTACTTTGAAAAGGTTAATTTATGCACTAAACATACACGCGCACACACACACGTGTGTGGTGTTCGTGCTCCATTTGAATTCGGCAGATACACACTGAATGCCTGATTGATCACTTCTTTTAATTCTGTGGCAGCGTTTTGTTGTTTGGTGATCGTTCAGTAGGTTCAGAACGAAAATGGCCCCGTTCCACTTCTCTTTTCACCCGGCATTTTTATCTCCTTCCTGCAGCTCTCTGGCAGGTGAACAGTCAAGGTTCCGGATACGTCAACGAGTCAGAAAACGAGAAACCAAAGACGCTGAGCTCGAGCGGCTGTGGGGATATTTTCAGTCCTTATTATCTCAACACCCATTCTTGAATGTTTGCTTTTTCGCCCCCTTGTGGATGCCAGAAACAGTTTCATACTGCACACATATTCAAAACGTGCTGAAATTTGCATCCAGAAACTTAATAAGATATTCTGTTGAAATATTATCAAATGCTTTGTGCTGCATTCATGTGTTGACGAGAGAAAAACCGTCACGTTGCTTGTTGCAGCAGAACTACTGTCAGTCGTAACGCAATAATTTGATGAATTTAAGACACAACCATACTTGAGGTTTTGCACAATATCATTAAAACCCAAAGCTCTGGCTCTGATTTATTCTTCAAAATGTCAATTTTTTTCATTGTTACACCTTATTTTCTTGAAATAGGCAAATACTTCCTGTTTGTCTGATCTCTACCCCCCCCCCCCCCCCCCCCCCCCCCCCCCCAAAAAAAAAGCCGTAATGTTGTGTTAAAATAACTAGTACAGTGCCTGTAGGAAGTTTGTATTCCTATAGAAAATTGGGAGCTTAAGTAGATTTCTCATGGATGGTCATATGCGGCTGTGTTTGAAGGTGGAATCTACAAAGAGGTGTATTTATGTTATATTATTATTATTCGAATATAGCATTTCATCTTGTTTGAAAAAAATCAGTTTTATTATCAACTATATAAAAATGAAAGGATTCGTATTAAACAGGTTACTGAAAGAGACTAAATGAAACAGAACATTTGGAATATTTGAAACAGCAAATCCTCACTACTTCCACCTCCTGAACACAGGTTATTTAAACTTGAACTCACAGCAAATATAAGATTTTATTCATCTTATGCACTTACTGAAATGTTGTATGAATTGTGGGAAAATATAAGATTTTAGTCATCTTATGTACTTACTGAAACTTTGTACAAATAGTGGGAAATTTGTTGATGTTAGCAAAAAAACAGATTTTAGCTAATGTATCCTCAGTGTTGTCAAGTTAATCTCAGTCACAAGGAACACTGACAGCATGCATTTCACAGTAAAAGTATTTGCTGGGATGCTGGCATTAAACATTTTATTGTGAAATGGTGCAAACAACATGAACTATCATATGCAATATGTGTAAAATCGTAGCTGCCCCCAAAGCACCGTACAGCTGTTGCTATACCTAGTTGCACACACTAGTGGCTGAAAGACAGAATGTGCCCTGTGAGAGCCCATTCGAACCCTCTCACGGCAGGTGTCAGCCAAATTCCAGGTGACAAGCACAGACATCTGACACCGCTCGTTTGGCACTTAGAAAATGTGTGGCCAGTCATGCATGACAACAGTCAGCAGATGATCACTGGATGTAAAATTTGTCTAAGTGCCCCCACGAGTGTTGCGTGAAAGCAACACACATGTGGTGCATGTGTCTCACATGTGAGTGCATGTGTGCCCCCTCCCCCACCGCTTCCCCCAACAAATGTGGTTTAGCCGGGGGAGGCACACTTGCATAAAATGCTGATATGTATGTACAGATCCGATCACATAAGGACGTGGGGGCCAGACAGCAAGGTCTGAGCGCACACAGCATGCGGAGGTGCCTGACCACATAACACAGAGACACTTTGGTCTGGGCGCTGAATGGACGGGGGGTGTCTGCTCACACCGGCTGCTGTTGTGATCTGTGCTCCTGGACGTCCCAGCTGGAGAACACCGACTATGTTTAGAAGGACATGAACTTACACCATTCCTCCATGGGACAAGTCTCTGTGCCTGGTGTCTTCACGAGGAAATTCATATGAAAACATATATCACTTTTGCGACGGGCTGGAGAGCGCGCACATTGACAGGCTGTTCCAGCTGGAACGGACCGTCAGTTCATGTGGACACGCAGCAGGCGATCTGAATGTCACGTCTGTCTGACAGGACACACGTGTCCTGTGAGCGGCGCACCACAGGACCATATGACAACCCAACAGTGCGACAAACATGCTGTTTTCAGCCATGTATCAGTAGAAATACACCATAACAAATGCCATTTGGTCAGCTATCACGGCTTTTTTTTTTTTCTCTTTTTTTTTATTACGTTTATCTACATTCCACCTGCTGTCGTGAAGAACAGGTGTGCACGAAACTGATGGTTTCACACTTGTGTGTTTGCACGCATGAACACAGTGCAAGCACATGGAAAGTCACGCACACAGCAGCGGAGGAAAAATAATTAAACACCACAATTTATAATACTTAATTCCTAATATAAAGAGTGGCTTTAGCCTCCACCTAGACGTACACCAGAAAGTAATTAAATGATGTGGATTTATATATATATATATATATTTGAAATGGGACATACTAATGGACATAGTTACATGTAAATATGTTGGATTATAGTAAAATACTAATTTCCATCCATTGTCCCAGTAACATAAAAACAGACTAAGACCACACAACATACCAAAGTAAATTAATTATGACAGAGAAACAATTGTCAACTTGGATTACTGTTTTCTCTTTCATGTTTTGCATGAATTACCTGATGTGCACGAGCTGGTCGGTTTCTGTCTTCATGAAGAGCCGGGCTCTCGCATCATGAATGCATCAGCATTGATCCGCTACGAATGTGTTTTAATTATTACAATGTGGTGAAATCCTGCAGTGACACGCACCTTTGAGGGGCGTCCTGTGGGGTGATTCCCTGCATGGCACGATATTCAGCAGTTTTGCGGTCCGCTGACATGGCGGTCAGCTGAAGCAATATGCTTTAATTTATTCCCACGCGAGGACAACATGCCAACATCTGCGCTTCACAATGTAGTTATGTGACTTCATATCCTACAAGCCAGTACAGGTGTTCCCGGGCTGTGACTTGCGACCAGTGATATCTGAACAGCTGCAGGTCGCAGGGGGACACACCCACCTCTGTCAGTAGACCTCGGCAAAGAAGTCGTCCACAGCAAAGAAGTGACCACAAAAGAATGAGTTCATGCCTTCACCCGTATGTATTTTATGTAATTTCCACTCTTTTTGTCCGTCATGTGAACTACAGTTTACGCAGTAGAAGTGATATCAGCCGGCCGGCCAGCCAGTTTCATACTGTGCTGAGCTCTCACACACTGGCCAGTCCTCATGAGCACCCGCACACACATGTGCGCTGCGTGTTCTCCAGCTGAGGTGCAGGACACAGCGGTCAGCTGGTCCAGCACTGGACTCCGGGACCTTCAGCCACAACTGACAATGGTGTGTGTATGCTGGTGGTGGTGGGGGGTACAACACACTCCATAAGCCATTTGTGTTCGGGGGGGATCGGACGACAGCACACTCAACAAGCCATTTGTGATGGGTGGGGGGTTCAACACAGTCACACCTATGCCTGTTGCTGGGTCACACCACTTTTGTGTGGCACTTAGACACTTTTCACAGACAGCTCAAATGTGACAGCCTGCTCTCTACTATCGTACCAGGTGCCCGACTAGCCCCGCCTTTTCTAAGTGTGCAGTGAGCAGTGTTAAATGATTATGTGTGTGACACCTGGAATTTGGCCGACACCTGCCAAGAGTGGGATCTAATGAGCATGCACAGGACATTCGCTGTCTTTTGGCCGCTTGTGTGCGCGAATGGCTGTGGTGACAGGTGTGTGAGCCATTTGGGGCAGCTCCGATTTTTTACTAATGGCATGCAATTCCTCCTTCGTGTGCTAGTCAGCTTCAGTTGTGTTATGTGTGAAGGGGTCCATAGGTGGGGATGGATAAGCTGTCTGGATGGTTGCCATCCACAACCCAAAATGGATCTGGAATGTGATGGCTGCAACAGTGTGCAGGACCAGAACATGTTCCAAGACCAGACTAGTTCAATAATCAATCCATTTTTGCACTGAATATGCTCTTAGTGTCTTGTCAGTTTCAGCCTTGCTGTTCATACGGAATCAGATGAATTTATTTTTAGAGTTTGGTCACATGACTGAGGTTCACATAGCATCCACACAAACATTACTCCCATTGCTCATTGGTTAACCAGGTATTGATCCATAAATTCATCAATACCTGTGAAACTGATGCATTGGCGTGCAAATTCTGCTTGACAACCCATGTTTTTTGTAATGTACAAGATACCAAGATAACTAAATAGATGCTTGGTGGGTAGATATCTCAAGGTGCTCAAGCAGGGGTGATAGACAAGTGGTTAGTGCTCTTGGTTTCAGTGCAGAAGGTTCCTGGTTCAAACCCCACCCCTGACACATTTCTCAATGTAATGTGGAGTTGTGCCAGAAAGAGCATCCAGTGTAACAGTGTTTCAAATCGAGAAGCAGATGCACCTTGAATCTGCTGTGGTGACACCCAGTGAAAAGCAAGGGAGCAGCCAAAGGGACTTACTTTAGATATCTCAAGATGATTACCTTTTGAAGAGGATCAGATGAAAGTTCAAGATCCACAAAAATGTGGTGCAAAACCATATTTTCTGATAGGGCTAGAGAGATGATCTAAAGTTTATAGTGATCAGCACAATATTTGTGATTTGTTGGTAACATGAACTATAAGATGTGTGCATGGCAGTGGGCAGAGTACGCAAGGTTTGCGTCAACGCTTTTTGCGTATTTATGACAAAATCTGACTTTATATCTCCAAATGGTTGTTTTTTGTGGTGGCTAAGTGGTTAGCATTATACTGCATGGAAGCGAGCTGGAGGAAGTGGAGGCCTTTATATATCTGGGCAGCATCATTGACAAGCAGGGTGGAACAGACGCAGACGTCAGAGCAAGAATCGGCAAGTCAGTGCTGCTGTACGGAACCGAGACATAGAGGACAACAAAGACTACCACCAGGAAATGTTTCAATTTCAATTTATTTTCCTTTATATAGTGCCAAATCACAACAGAGTTGCCTCAAGGCGCTTTACACAGGTAGGGTCTAACCTTACCAACCCCCAGAGCAACAGTGGTAAGGGAAAAACTCCCTCTGAGGAAGAAACCTCAAGCAGACCAGACTCAAAGGGGTGACCCTCTGCTTGGGCCATGCTACAAACATAAATTACAGAAACAATTCACAGAACAATTCACGGATGAATATACAAGAATTGCTGTTGGTGCACAGGACAGGAGGGTCGCCAACACAAATACAACTCCCATCTCTGGGAAAAAAAAACAGAATCAGGCATCAGAAAGACAAAAAATACTGTATAATTTGCCAGCATTAATCAACAAGAAAAACAGAAGAAATACTAAGGTGATCGCTGGCCGCTAGCCCGGAGATAGGAAAGTATAGACTTTCATTAACAGCTGCCTGAGAAGAATCCTGTAGATCCACTGACCCAACACCATCATCAATTCAGACCTGTGGCAGCGTACCAACCAACTGCCAACCAACGATGAGATCCAGCGCAGAAGATGGGGATGGATTGGGCACACCCTGAGGAAACCAACTAGTAACATCACGAGACAAGCGCTACCATGGAACCCCCAGGGAAAACGAAAAACAGGACGGCCAAGAAACACCTGGCGACGGGACCTTGAGGGATGATGGGATACACCTGGAAACAATTGGAGAGGGCAGCCCAGGGCCGAGGAGTCTGGCAGACTGTTGTCAGCGGCCTATGCTCTGAGAGGAGCGACGGGCAAACTGAATAATGATGAAGTGGTTAGCGCACTTGGTTTCAGTGCAGAAGGTTCCTGGTTCAAACCCCATCCCTGCCCATTTCTCCATGTAATGTGGAGTTGCATCAGGAACGGCATCCGGCATGCAACTTGTGCCAAAATCAACACCACCTTGGATCTGCTGTGGCGAACCCAAGAGAGCAGCCGACGGGACTTACTACTGTTGAACATTTCACTGACGCACACCAGACTGTTATATTCCAGCGAGAATTGAACAATGATGTGTCGAGAACCAAAAAAAAAAGTAATTTCACACAGTATGATTGTGATCATTAAATTGGATTCATTTTTGTGGGATTATGCAATCGCGTTGGTGTGCACGCACACAATCACCAGTCAATGGGTTTCACGCCGCCTCTGGTCTCAGACTCCAATCTCATCTTCAGCAATCTTCTCCGTCACTCTCTTTATTTCTCTTGCCCTCCCTCTTCCCATCCTGCTCCCCATCCTCTGTTGCCACGGCAGCAGAGTGAAGAGGAGCGGGGGGGAGGTGATCCGGGCCAGAAAAAGCCATCTCTGTTGCACTGATGAAACACACGGAGAAAGAATCTGACTCTTTGGTTGATTGTTGTTTTTTTAACTTCAGAGCCAAAAACAGACAGTAATTGAATTGTAAAAACTAAGAGATTGGATGAACCACCACGAGATGCAGAAATGATGTGTGATTGATTAGATTTTGTCTGCTCATCTTCTTTGCTTTGGTATGGCGGGCGCACATTAAAAACAGTCAATATCTTCTGTTGTGATGCGGCTCCACGCAGAAAGTGAAAACAGCAAAGAGCACCTGGCACACGTCCGGCCTGTGTGAAAGTCTGAAGTTATTAAATGGATCCGTGCTGGTGTCTCCTGTAACAACATCCCAATGCCAGCTGTGGACCACTCACTCACTCATCTTCAATCGCTTACGCCAATTAAGGGGGGGGGCGGGGGTAGCCTGTCCCAGCAGCCATAGGGTGTGAGGTGGGGTACATCCTAGACAGGACACCAGTCTGTCGCTGGGCCACAAACAGACAAACACATTCACACCTGCATGCACACCTATGGACATTTTTAAAGTGTCCAATCCACCGAACCTGCGTGTCTTTGGATGTGGGAGGAAGCCGGAGCACCCAGATGGAACCCACACAAACACGGGGAGAACATGCAAACTCCACACAGAAAGGCCACAGGTGGGAATCAACCCCATAACCGTCTTGCTGTGAGGCAACAGTGGTCACTACTAAGCCATCGTGTTGCCTCTTTGGACGAGACCTTGGCAAATTCTGCACCAATGAAGAATTCCTCTGTAGCAATTTGGCCTAGCCTGAATGTGAGCTGTATTTTACTTCACTCTTGCAAACGGTGTGAGATATTGGGGTGGGCCTGGATTTGGAGTGAAAATCAGGTGCAGCTCAACTGTGGATCTGTTCGTCTGGAAGTGGTTCTTGCCCGAAGTCAGCGGCTGTCTCGGTCAGGTTTATTCTTTCCAGACGGTAAAATTGGACCTGGCTTCTGGGTATTCTTTTTGTCTGAAGTGAAATGAAACATCAAAACTGTAAATTTAGCCATTGGCAGTCTCATAGGAACACTCTAATAATTTATAGTCGGCATAAAAACTACATTTCAGCTCCTCGTCTGCACAGTCAGGCGTTTCTGCATCGTGGATTTGTGTCGCTTCAGGCCAGTTTTCAACAGAAAATGTTCTCTTGTAGAAAATCTACTGTCTAATGTGGAGTCACTGCACTTTATAAAACCAAAGTAAGACCTCAAAGATTGTTTTTGCGGTTTCTCTTTGTTTGTATTGACCTCAGAGGAGCTTGAGGGACCTGTGCAAAACATGTAAAACACAGAGATGCTGTTGTGTGGGCCGCTGAAGAGGAGGTACTGCTGGCCCACCACCACCAGAGGGCGCCCTGCCTGGAGTGCGGGCTCCAGGCACCAGAGGGCGCCGCCGCCTCACGGGAGCAGCCTCGGTGACAGCTGTCACCCATCACCTGAGACAGCTGACGGCAATCATCAGTGGGGTATATCCGCAGGACGGCATCTCCACCTCATTGCCGAGATATCGTTCTACCTGGAAGGTAATATTCTCAGCTGACTGCTTGACAGTAACCTTTTGTGACTTTTGTGAGTGATAACAGACCTTTTTTCCAACGAGAGGTGGAGGTAGCTTTCCTGCCGTGTGGATTACTGGGTGCAAACGCGCCCACCTTTAATTGTGTTTTTGTTCCTCGCCAGCAGTACCAGGTCCGACACGCGGAGGCAGTGGCCACCTGGGAGTTCGGGACTTGGCGGCTCCAGTATACCCGGGGTCCTGTGGCGGAGGAAGCCGTGTGGTACCGGTCTTACCTTGGAGAGGCGTCTCCTATCTTCGAGCCTGCCCACACGACACTTTTGTAAATTGACTGTTGTCCATTTCTGTGATTGGTTGTATTCGTTGTGCACATTCACAACAGTAAAGCGTTGTTATTTGACTTACTCCATTGTCCGTTCATTTGCGCCCCCTGTTGTGGGTCCGTGTTCCTACACTTTCCCAACAGATGCTTCATGTTTTGTGTTTTGCTTCATGTCATTGAGGGGTCCAAAGGTCCTTCTGAAGGTTAAGGTCACTGGAACCATTGCAGCATGTTATGTGTCGACGCGGGTTGAGGAGCGGACCTGCGTCCGACGGAACCCAGCGCTAAAATAACCAGAAAGCGGTTCCAATAACAAAAACAATTTATTTTTTCACCCTCTGGTGCATAATAAAGTGCAGAAACTAAAACAGCGTCATTCTGGTGGAGTGAAGGCTGGCACGCTCTCCAGCGCCCAAAAGGATCGAAGCCCGGCGCTTCTGGACTCACTGTTACCGCCAAACACCCCCCAGGTGGACACGACAAACCGACTCTCTCTGATGTGTGCTGACAGCATGCGTCTCTCACCCTTCCTCCCTCAGAGGCACGACGCGTCAAACCCAGGCGCGGTCCCCAGCGCCTCACAAACGAACATCACAAGGTCGAGTCCCCAGCAACTCCGCTTGAATCACACATGGCCCAAATGCAGAACGCCATCTCATCATCTGCCTCAGCCGAAAGTCCTCAAGGCTGCACGAATGCAGAACGCCATCCCATCATCCGCCCCAGCTGAAAGTCTCCAAGGCTGCACGTGAGCTCCACCCACAGGTGCCGCACATACCGCCGACGAGGGCGAAGGACTCCTCCGCCAGCACCCTCTCCACAGACAAATCAGCCCCCATACCACCTGGAGAGCAAAGAAAAGAAAAGAACACCAAAATGTCCAGCCACACCCCCCCAACACACAACAGTACCCCCCCCTTTAACGGGAAGCCTCCCGGCGACCGAACAGACCAGGCCCGAGAACAGCACCTCCCTCCGGGGTCCTCGTCAGGTAGCAGACAGCACAATGCTCCCAAGGTCCACCACAGACAGCAGGACAGGGCACCGCAGCTGGAAGGCCGGCTGGCATCAACAAAAACCCCAAAACAGTCCCCAGTACAATCCAACACACAAGAAAAAACATAAAACCCACCCAAAACCTCCCCAGGGGACCGTCCCATCCAACCCCGAGAAGAAAAGAAAAACTCCCAAACACAAATACCCAACACAGCCCCACAAACACAATACAAACATAAATGCATAAAAGAAAAATAACAAACAACCCCCCAGAACGACCTGCAGAGCCCAACCCCCCCCCCCAGAAGGCCTTTACCGCCGGTTCCAGCAGGAATAGCCAGAACCGGAATCCCACAAAGGTCCCCAGGTATACATGGAGCAAACGGCGCCCCCCAGAGGACCGTACCATCAAACCCCAGGAGGCACCCTCCCCACAATCCCGGAACCCCAGACCCGGCCACACCTGGCTAGTCGGCCCCACAAGCCAATTCCCCCCCAGAGGACCGTCCCATCAACCCTGGAGGTGGAACCCGGAAGGAAACAAAACAAAATCAAAGTCCAACCCCCGGAGGACTACCGTAAACAACCCTGGGGGCAAATAAAACAACCGTTAAACCCTGTTACCTTCCCCGGCACCCCGAAAGACCCCAGGTCCCTCCCAGAGCCCCTCGGCGGCTCAATTTTGCGGAACGGCTCAAAACCTTAAGCCGGAGAAGGGAACAGGAAAAACTAACCCAGCCCCAACCCCAAGGCGCAGCGGAAAACCGGAAATACATCCGGTGCCCCAACTCGACCATACCCCAGCCTCTCGGGAGGGGTGGAACTACCGAAATGGCGAACGGCAACAGATTGGCCCACCCCTCCGACTGAGGTATGTTCCTGCTGCACCACACCCCGGCAACACCAATGACGAACGGTACAAAGGCTCACCGAGGCTGGAGTGGAACCGGGCCCTAACCAAACCAAGAAAAACGCCCCTAACAACCCCCCCCCCCCCCAGGTGCAGAGGTCTTCTGAGAACGCTCAGCGTGACCAACCTGCACCACCCCACAACCCACAAGACGAACGGTCTTGGGGCAAGTGAGGTTGGGGTTAGGGATGTAGGGAAATAAAAAACAACAAAACAAAATGACCCCAAAACCCAAACAGAAAATACCTAAATACACATAAAAAAAATAACGATTAAGTGAGCCCAGACGGGCTTCTAACCGCCTAACGTTCACTCCACTAGACACGCCTCTGACTCCCCAAACAAATTATAACCCCTATTAAAAAAAAAAAAAACATTAACCCCTACAAGTTTTTTTTTTTTTTGTGTGTGTGTGTGTGTGTGTTATTTCGCCTGTCCCAGAACACCTGAAGATACGTCACCATTATTTTTCTTGACGCTTATATGTCGGGGCAATACAGTGGTCTCTGCTCGTCCGAGCTGCATGGGCTCGTCTGCAAGAGGAGCCAGAGGTCCCGTCGGAGGAGCCTCAGTGGGGCGAAGAAGAGGCGGCCCAGATCTGTGTCGGGGAAAGCCCAGAGACGAAAAAACCCGCTCTGATGGCCGCCCTCTCTCGCGTCCACGCTCCTTCATCCGATCATCTAGACGAATCACCAACGATATTAGCTCATCTAAATCGTTTGGCTTGTCACGGACTGCCAGCTCGTCTTTTAATGACTCATTTAACCCATCTACAAACACTCCTCGTAAAGCTGCGGCATTCCAACCTGACTGAGCAGAAAAAATCCGGACATCCATGGAATACTCCGCCGCACTCCGCCTCCCCTGCCTGAGATTCAGCAAACGTTGGGCAACGGTATTCGTTTTCACCGGATGGTCAAAAACCAGTCGTAACTCCCGGGAGAAATCCTTAAAGGATCTTAACAATGGCGAGTTGTTACTCCACAACGCTGTGACCCAAGCTAAGGCGTCACCTCGGAGCAAATTTGTCACATATGAAACACGGCTCCCATCAGAAGAGAAGGAAGCCGGTCGCTGAGCAAAAACCAGAGAACATTGCATCAAAAACGAAGCACAGGCTTCAACGTCTCCCGCATAAGGCTCCGGATGACAAATAATCAGTTCGGACGCCGAATCTCTGGGTGACGGAGTTATCTGCACCGGTATTGATGGTGCCGCAGCTGGAGCAGCAGGAAGCGGAACGGCTTGCGCTGCAAGCTCCGTAACACGGGCGTCTGTTTGTTTAATTTGGTTTGCGAGACGCTGTAATTGCTCCCATATTTTCTCCAAGTGTTCTTGAACTTTTTCGGCGAAAGGAACCGCCTCTGCCGCTGGGTCCATTATGGAATGGCCGGGAACTACCCAGCGCTAAAATAACCAGAAAGCGGTTCCAATAACAAAAACAATTTATTTTTTCACCCTCTGGTGCATAATAAAGTGTAGAAACTAAAACAGCGTCATTCTGGTGAAGGCTGGCACGCTCTCCAGCGCCCAAAAGGATCGAAGCCCGGCGCTTCTGGACTCACTGTTACCGCCAAACACCCCCCAGGTGGACACGACTCTCTCTGATGTGTGCTGACAGCATGCGTCCCTCACCCTTCCTCCCTCAGAGGCACGACGCGTCAAACCCAGGCGCGGTCCCCAGCGCCTCACAAACGAACATCACAAGGTCGAGTCCCCGGCAACTCCGCTTGAATCACACATGGCCCAAATGCAGAACGCCATCTCATCATCTGCCTCAGCCGAAAGTCCTCAAGGCTGCACGAATGCAGAATGCCATCCCATCATCCGCCCCAGCTGAAAGTCTCCAAGGCTGCACGTGAGCACCACCCACAGGTGCCGCACATACCACCGACGAGGGCGAAGGACTCCTCCGCCAGCACCCTCTCCACAGACAAATCAGCCCCCATACCACCTGGAGAGCAAAGAAAAGAAAAGAACACCAAAATGTCCAGCCACACCCCCCCAACACACAACAGCAGCGCCTCCTATTATCCATCAGGTGGTAAAATAATAAAATGAACATGATGTGTCTTTCAAAGCAACCGTGCAAATGTTTTCTGAGCAGCGGAGTTGCAGAGAGGTCCTTTAAGAGAAGATGACCCAACGAGCAAAGGAAGATCGAACAGTTGCATTTGGATTTGCAGTGACGATAACGCCGGCGTCAAACTGGACGACCCGACAGGAAATGATGCAGAGTCAATAGGATGTCTGATCAAGACTGTAGAGTTCTGTATCAATTGGTAGAAGTCTCTCCAGCAAGATATCGGAGCATTCGGAGTCCATCGTGGAATTCTTGGGCATGTTTTACAAACCACAATCACCAAGTTGACTAAGCAGGCCTAACATGATCTAGATCCAATTCATTATGAAGTTCTTGCAGCTTGAAAAGGGCTTTTTCCATCTCAGGAACTGTAATATTCCACTGACTTGTGGTCCCAAAACTGGACCAAGAAGGTACTGAAGGTGCTGCTGCCTGTCTTTGCACATATATACATACATACAATGAAATTTGTCCTCTGCATTTAACTCATCTTAATTACAGTTGGACACAATCCAACCATTAGGAGCAGTGGGCAGCCACAGTCCGGCACCAGATGTAGAGACTGTGCCTTGGGCAGGGACAGACAAAGCACTTGTTTTTTTTTTGTTTTTTTTTTTATTGTGGGAGGAAACCGGAGTGCCCAGAGGAAACCCACACAGACACGGGGAAAACATGCAAACTCCACTCCAGGAATAGTGTTATGTGCCGACGCGGGTTGAGGAGCGGACCTGCGTCTGACTGAACCCAGCGCTAAATAACCAGAAAGCGGTTAAAAAAAAAAACATTTATTTCCCTTTCTGTGCAATAATTGTGTACAACATAATATATGGTTTGTCTGGCGGAGTGAAGGACGGCGCGCTCTCCAGCGCCCAAAGGGATCGAAGCCCGGCACTTCTGGACTCAAATTCACCGCCAAACACCCCCCAGGTGGACACGACAAACTGACTCTGTGAAGGATAGAAGAGGTGAGGTAAGTCAACAGCTACAACTAATACCCTTCAAAGGCACACACTATCAGCAACACATTCAGGTCTGAATTTAAGCTTTATGTAAATGAGCAGCTTCTCACAACAGGTGGAGGATCATCAGTCCGCACGCCACGGCCGTGAGAAGCGAGCTGCGCAATTCTCATCAATGTTCAAATATACTGCGTAACAAAATACCAAATTACTATTAACACCTATTCAGACAATCAATCACCTCTGATGTGTGCTGACAGCATGTGTCCCTCACCCGTCCTCCTTCACAGGCACGATGTGTCAAACCCAGGCGCGGTCCTCAGCGTCTCACAATCGAACGTCACAAGGTCGAGTTCCCGGCAATTCTGCTTGAATCACTCATGGCTTAAATGCAGAACGCCATCTCATTATCTGCTTCAGCTGAAAGTCTTTAAGTCTGCACGTGAGCATCATCCACAGGTGCTGCGAGTCATTAGGCCTGCACATGAACATCCTCCACAAGTGCAGCCAATAATGTTGATGAGGGTGAAGGATTCTTCTGCCAGCACCTTCTCCACAGACAAAAACCAGTTTGCATACCACCTGGAGAGCAAAGAAAAGAAAACAACACAAAACACCCAGCCAAACCCCCCCAACACACAACAAATAGTAGGAATCAATCCCACAACCTTCTTGCTGTGAGCCACCAGTGCTAACCATTAATCCACCGTGCCGCCATATTCATATTCCACCGTGTCATGTTCTCTATTTGTTCTTAACTTTGGGGACGGCCGTCATGGACAAACCACTTTTTTTAATAACAAACTGTCTAAATTGAATCAAACCTCTTTGTCTTTTTATCGTCTTCCTCAAGTTTCGTTATGTCACAACTCATGAAACTAACTGTGAGTTACTAAAGCATTTTGTTGTTGTTTACTTGTTTTTTCTGAATTTGACTTAAAATATAATCCACAACACCAGCAGACCAGTCGGCCTCAACATGCATTTCGGCAAGACCAAGGTCATGTTCAACAACCACGTCATCCCATCAGCAGTCACTGCAAACGGGACAACCGTCGAGGAGGTGGACAGCTGTGTCTCCCTGGGTAAGACAGTAACAAGAGATGGTGACCTTCTTCCCGAGATCAAAAAAGGATTGTGTTAGGATGGAAGGCATTTGGGAAGGTAGACAACATCATGACCTACCATCCCTGGTTCTCAAGACCACGCACCTAAGTGGCTCTACTCTACTCTTTTCTACTCTTCTATTTTACTCTTCCTTTTTAGATATTTAAATATACCTTAGTATACTAGCATAGTTCCACCTTAGAAATGGATTATAATATATAAGATATACCTTACTGAATTTTCATGAGTGTCAAGGCCGGCATAAATATCAAGAGAAAAGTAACGAATGAGTATATTTGGCTGGTGATGACATCATCATAACACCATCACCAACAAACCTGGGTGGCACAAAGATGGAGCGCATCAAGCTCGGCATCACCCTGTGAGATCAGAAAAGAGACACCTGGATCCAGCAACAGATGGCCGTTTATGACATCATTACAACCAAAATAAAGAACAAACACAGGTGGGCTGACCATGTTGTGTGCCTCAAGGATAACAGATGGACTGTGAGAGTGACTGAATGGACACCATGTGACCACGGGCAAGATGACGAGACGACATCACCCGCCAACTGGAACATGCGTGGCCGAATCTGGCTAATCAAATCAAATCAAATCAATTTTATTTATATAGCGCCAAATCACAACAAACAGTTGCCCCAAGGCGCTTTATATTGTAAGGCAAGGCCATACAATAATTATGGAAAAACCCCAACGGTCAAAACGACCCCCTGTGAGCAAGCACTTGGCGACAGTGGGAAGGAAAAACTCCCTTTTAACAGGAAGAAACCTCCAGCAGAACCAGGCTCAGGGAGGGGCAGTCTTATGCTGGGATTGGTTGGGGCTGAGGGAGAGAACCAGGAAAAAGACATGCTGTGGAGGGGAGCAGAGATCAATCACTAATGATTAAATGCAGAGTGGTGCATACAGAGCAAAAAGAGAAAGAAACACTCAGTGCATCATGGGAACCCCCCAGCAGTCTAAGTCTATAGCAGCATGACTAAGGGATGGTTCAGAGTCACCTGATCCAGCCCTAACTATAAGCTTTAGCAAAAAGGAAAGTTTTAAGCCTAATCTTAAAAGTAGAGAGGGTGTCTGTCTCCCTGATCTGAATTGGAAGCTGGTTCCACAGGAGAGGAGCCTGAAAGCTGAAGGCTCTGCCTCCCATTCTACTCTTACAAACCCTAGGAACTACAAGTAAGCCTGCAGTCTGAGAGCGAAGCGCTCTATTGGGGTGATATGGTACTATGAGGTCCCTAAGATAAGATGGGACCTGATTATTCAAAACCTTATAAGTAAGAAGAAGAATTTGAAATTCTATTCTAGAATTAACAGGAAGCCAATGAAGAGAGGCCAATATGGGTGAGATATGCTCTCTCCTTCTAGTCCCTGTCAGTACTCTAGCTGCAGCATTTTGAATTAACTGAAGGCTTTTCAGGGAACTTTTAGGATAACGTGATAATAATGAATTACAATAGTCCAGCCTAGAGGAAATAAATGCATGAATTAGTTTTTCAGCATAACTCTGAGACAAGACCTTTCTAATTTTAGAGATATTGCGCAAATGCAAAAAGCAGTCCTACATATTGTTTAATATGCGCATTGAATGACATATCCTGATCAAAAATGACTCCAAGATTTCTCACAGTATTACTAGAGGTCAGGGTAATGCCATAGAGAGTTAGGATCTGGTTAGACACCATGTTTCTAAGATTTGTGGGGCCAAGTACAATAACTTCAGTTTTATCTGAGTTTAAAAGCAGGAAATTAGAGGTCATCCATGTCTTTATGTTTGTAAGACAATCCTGCAGTTTAGCTAATTGGTGTGTGTCCTCTGGCTTCATGGATAGATAAAGCTGGGTATCATGTTGTGTGTTGGGGGGGTGTGGCTGGACATTTTGGTGTTCTTTTCTTTTCTTTGCTCTCCAGGTGGTATGAAAACTGATTTGTCTGTGGAGAAGGTGCTGGCAGAAGAGTCCTTCACCCTCATCAACAGTATGTGCAGCACCTGTGAATGGTGCTCACATGCAACCTTAAAGTCTTTCAGCTGAAGCAGATAATTAGATGGCGTTCTGCATTTAAGCCATGTGTGATTCAAGCAGAATTGCCGGGAACTCGACCTTGTGATGTTCGTTTGTGAGACGCTGAGGACCGCGCCTGGGTTTGACACATCGTGCCTGTGAAGCAGGAAGGGTGAGGGACACATGCTGTCAGCACACATCAGAGGTGATTAATTGTTTGACTACTTGTTGATAGTAACTTGGTACTTTGTTACGCAGTATATTTGAATTGTGATGAGAATTGTGCAGCTCGCTTCTCACTGCGGTGGCGTGCGGACAACTGATCCTCCACCTGTTGTGAGAAGCTGCTCATTTACATAAAGCTTAAATACAGACCTGAATGTGTTGCTGATAGTGTGTGCCTTTTGAAGGATATTGCTTGTAACTGCTGACTTACCTCACCTCTTATATCCTTCGCAGAGAGACGGTTTGTCGTGTCCACCTGGGGGGTGTTTGGCGGTAAAGTGAGTCCAGAAGCGCCGGGCTTCGATCCTTTTGGGCGCTGGAGAGCGTGCCAGCCTTCACTCCACCAGAATGATGCTGTTTTAGTTTCTACACTTCATTATGCACCAGAGGGTGAACAAATAAATTGTTTTTGTTATTGGAACCGCTTTCTGGCTTTTTAGCGCTGGGTTCCGTCGGACGCAGGTCCGCTCCTCAACCCGCGTCGACACATAACATATCATCTGCGTAACAATGAAAATTTAAGCAATGCTGTCTAATACTGCCTTAGGGAAACATGTATAAAGTGAATAAAATTGGTCCTAGCACAGAACCTTGTGGAACTCCATAATTAACCTTAGTCTGTGAAGAAGATTCCCCATTTACATGAACAAATTGTAATCTATTAGATAAATATGATTCAAGCCACCGCAGCGCAGTGCCTTTAATACCTATGGCATGCTCTAATCTCTGTAATAAAATTTTATGGTCAACAGTATCAAAAGCAGCACTGAGGTCTAACAAAACAAGCACAGAGATGAGTCCACTGTCTGAGGCCATAAGAAGATCATTTGTAACCTTCACTAATGCTGTTTCTGTACTATGATGAATTCTAAAACCTGACTGAAACTCTTCAAATAGACCATTCCTCTGCAAATGATCAGTTAGCTGTTTTACAACTACCCTTTCAAGAATTTTTGAGAGAAAAGGAAGGTTGGAGATTGGCCTATAATTAGCTAAGATAACTAGGTCAAGTGATGGCTTTTTAAGTAATGGTTTAATTACTGCCACCTTAAAAGCCTGTGGTACATAGCCAACTAATAAAGATAGATTGATCATATTTAAGCTCGAAGCATTAATTAATGGTAGGGATTCCTTGAGCAGCCTGGTAGGAATGGGGTCTAATAGACATGTTGATGGTTTGGAGGAAGTAACTAATGAAAATAACTCAGACAGAACAATCGGAGAGAAAGAGTCTAACCAAATACCGGCATCACTGAAAGCAGCCAAAGATAATGATATGTCTTTGGGATGGTTATGAGTAATTTTTTCTCTAATAGTTAAAATTTTTTTCTAATTTTCTAGCTAGAGCTAGAGAGCGGGGAAGGAGTCCAGAGAGGGGTTCCTCCTAAGAGAGTGACAACAGCCCTGGACAATGGATGATGGACGATAATCTTGGGATATTTTCCACTTTGTGCATCACAACAGAGGTGGGACAAAGTCACTGTCAAATCATCAATCTGCAAGTCCCAAGTCAAGTCTCAAGTCAACTTGCAAACAATTGGTGGTCATTGCTATTTGAGACTTGACTTGGGACTTGCTGATTCATGAATTGAGAGTGACTTGATGGTGACTTCTGTTAAAGATTTTGTATATATGTTATCACTGTTAAACATTTGTACATTTGTCTTCTTTCTCATGAGAACGGTGTTGTGCTGTTTTGCACTTCACCCTGAGAATGTACGTGTTATTCAACCTTGTTTTAGCTTTGTCTTCTTTCTCATGAGAACGGTGTTGTGCTGTTTTGCACCTGTCTTAACGCAATCCTGAGAATTCAATTTTGTTTTAGCACTCTGGGGTCAATCTGAACTGGGAATGAAGAGCTGGATGTACTTATTATTATTATACAACTTGTTTTTGCAGCCTCTAACGACTGGGAGTAAGAGAACGTTTTGACTGTTGTGATGTGGTGCTTAGTGTGAAGGAGTGTGAAGGACAGGACACTTCAGGCAGATGCAGAACAGCTGATAACTGCAACAGACGAACGAGATGTGCTGACCTGTGTAAAAGAAAGTGTTCTTCCTTACAGCTGCACTTATTGACGTATGCGTTTATGTTACGGAAGAAACTTGTCTTGCGTCATCACCCCCACCCTTAGGACAAGTTTTTTGTTTATGTGATGAGGGCGGTCTCTTAATAAAAGAGCGGAAAAGCAGGCCAGACTTTAGTGTAGCCTTGGTGTACAGCCTGACTGCACTCCGCGCGTTAAAATTTGACTTTGTCTCACTGGTGTTTCTTGACTCTGTTTGTCTTGTTAAGGTTTTAAAAATGTTTGGAGGAGAAAATACCCAACAACTTCCTCCCACCTCTGCATCACAATGTAAAAATAAAAACCTCACCTGTCAACATGATGTGGTTTTGACAGGTTGTCACTTCATTTAGCGCCACCTACAGCATTGTTATGGAGCCAGAAATTCTCTGCTCCAAGTTGACAGATAATTATTTGGTTTGCAGTTGGATTGTGGAGATTGATTCTGATCTTGGCTTTTTCTGGGTTTTGTGTCTTTTCTCACTCTGAGACAAACTACTTCGGTATTAAACAATTTTATAAAAGTAACCGTTTGTCTCAAATTGTCCAGTGATTCTGTGTGCACTTCTTCATCTTTTCGTCCACCCTGTCCCTCTAAAGTTCACCGGTCCAGTCAAACCTCTTTTTTTAGACCTGTCTCTCACAGCGCAGTCACAGGCTGATATTCCAGTTCCATATCCGATAATGCAGTGTGACTCAGAGAGTTGTTCACAGAAGTGTCACTCTGCCAATCTCTGCTTTAATAAAGGCTAAAATAGAATTATTCTTGGCGCCGTCCCACCTGCTTCACAGTGTCTTGTCCTCTGTGCCGTTTGTCATCGGCTGGTCTCCAGCCTTCTAAGAATTACTTAATTCCAAGGCTCAGGTTTAATTTCAGCTCTGACTCAGGACTGTCAGTCCACACCGCCATCCCTGTGTCGCTCTGTTCAAGAGCTTCGTGTCTCTGAGACACGATATGGAGGACAAAGCTGGAGACGCCCAACAAAGTGCTGTTTTAAGGGCAGCAGTCGGAGCTAATCTGGGCCTGTGGGCTGTTTTTGTGTTTCCCCAGATTATGGTTTGTTTCAGTGCAACAGGGTTGCAGGAAGCAGAACATAAATCAGAATGTGAAACAGAATGTTGTCTCCAATCACGTCAGAGATCTGCAATAAGATTTTATAAAATATTTGCTATCAGAGATGCTTTTCTGGAAAATAATGTTCTTATCCGAGTGCTGCAGGACAGCAAGTGATGAAGCCATAACTCGTCCGCTAAAGTAGAGTCCTGCTCCCGCATGGAACCTGCTTTGTATTCCTTAAAGTTGTACAGTACCTGTGATGTCTGCACGTTAACATATTTCACCCCTAGTGTCGCTTCCATTCTCCACTTATAGGATCATTTTCTGTTAGAGTGTTGTTGTTGTTGTTTTAATGTGCATAAACAGTTTGCTGAGTTTGTTGGTTGTCTCCTCAGAGGCGAGAACATTTTCGGTAAATGACTCTAATCTCTTGCATTGATTCTTCTTTGATTTGTTGGTGGGCTGCTATTGGTGAACGCTCACTAATAAGTTTTACTTGATTTTTTTCAGGTAATGTTTTGTAAACAATCTCTTCATTATTTTCCATCTTTAAAAGTCTATAAACTTACATAACTGCAACTGTGTGTGCATGGGTGCACAAGTGCCCATGTGCAGAAGTGCACGGGTGTGTGCATGAGTACACACGTGCATGGGGGTGTGCACCCATGCCTATATGCGTGCATGTGCCCAAGTGCACGGGCGCAGACATGCATGTGCATATGTGCATGCATAGATGTGTGAATGCATCTGTGTGTGCATGGGTGCACGCGTGCATGCGCATGAAAACACGAGTACCCAAACAAACGTTTGGGCGGATGTAGGAATCACGCTGTGCAACTGTCCATGAATCCTGTCAACAAAACTCCTGAAGCATTTTATGGATTTCAGTCAAATCTGACAAACTGATAATGTGGAAAATGTAAAAGATTTCTGGACATTTTCAAGGGGGCATTTTAGACTTTGTGTGTGTGTGGGGGGGGGGGGGGGGGTGATGCTGTTAAATAATTTTGAACACAATGTTACATTATAAAATAATGTCAGAAAAAACAAACATTTATCTGCAAACGATAGTAAATACATTTTTTTTTCATGCAGATGCATTTGTATTTTGTCACCTTGACAAATACTTTATAGTACATTATTATTATTTATTCGACACTCAACAAATCTGTTACTTGCTTTTACAACCCTGGCAAAAATTATGGAATCACCAGCCTCGGAGGATGTTCATTCAGTTATTTAATTTTGTAGAAAAAAAGCAGATCACAGACATGACACAAAACTAAAGTCATTTCAATGGCAACTTTCTGGCTTTAAGAACACCTATAAGAAATCAATAAAAAAGATTGTGACAGTCAGTAACGGTTACTTTTTAGACCAAGCAGAGGAAAAAAATATGGAATCACTCAATTCTGAGGAATAAATTATGGAATTACCCTGTAAATTTTCATCCCCCAAACTAACACCTGCATCAAATCAGATCTGCTCGTTGACATTGACCCTATGCCATGACATTGACCCTATGTGTCTTTTGCAAGGAATGTTTTCACAGTTTTTTGCTCCTATGGCAAGATGCATTATCATCTTGAAAAATGATTTCTTCATCCCCAAACATTCTTTCAATTGTCCAAAATATCAACGTAAACATGTGCATTTATTGATGATGTAATGACAGCCATCTCCCCAGTGCCTTTACCTGACATGCAGCCCCATATCATCAATGACTGTGGAAATTACATGTTCTCTTCAGGCAGTCATCTTTATAAATCTCATTGGAACGGCACCAAACAAAGTTTCCAGCATCATCACCTTGCCCAATGCAGATTCAAGATTCATCACTGAATATGACTTTCATCCAGTCATCCACAGTCCACGATTGCTTTTCCTTAGCCCATTGTAACCTTGTTTTTTTTTTCTGTTTAGGTGTTAATAATGGCTTTCGTTTAGCTTTTCTGTATGTAAATCTCATTTCCTTTAGGCGGTTTCTTACAGTTCGGTCACAGACGTTGACTCCAGTTTCCTCCCATTCGTTCCTCATTTGTTTTGTTGTACATTTTCGATTTTGAGACATATTGCTTTAAGTTTTCTGTCTTGACTCTTTGATGTCTTCCTTGGTCTACCAGTATGTTTGCCTTAACAGCCTTCCCATGTTGTTTGTATTTGGTCCAGAGTTTAGACACAGCTGACTGTGAACAACCAACATCTTTTGCAACCATGCGTGATGATTTACCCTCTTTTAAGAGTTTGATAATCCTCTCCTTTGTTTCAATTGACATCTCTCGTGTTGGAGCCATGATTCATGTCAGTGCAACAGCTCTCCAAGGTGTGATCACTCCTTTTTAGATGCAGGACTAACGAGCAGATCTGCTATGATGCAAGGTGTTAGTTTTGGGGATGAAAATTTACAGGGTGATTCCATAATTTTTTCCTCAGAATTGAGTGATTCCATATTTTTTTCCTCTGCTTGGTCTAAAAAGTAACTGTTACTGACTGCCACAATCTTTTTTTCTTGATTTCTTATAGTGTTTCTATGCCAGAAAGTTTGCCATTTGAAATGACTTAGTTTTGTGTCATGTCTGTGATCTGCTTTTTTTTCTACAAATTAAACAACTGAATATGAACATCCTCTGAGGCTGGTGATTCCATAATTATTTGCCAGGGGTTGTAGTTTATTACAAAAAATTTGACATTCTTGACATTTCACAGTGAACAAAAATAATTAGTTTTGTTTTGTTTTGTTTTTTTATCTGACATTTTTCAAGTTGGTGCAAGATGCTCTTTTGAATTGTTTGGCTTTTTAAAACACAAGGGCGCCCCAAATCAATATTCATGATTCTTCTTTTACATCTGCCTGTCAAGAACCGTTGTGAAGGAAGGCAAGCGAACATTCAAAAAGCCTTTCAGATGCTGAAGGAAACGTCAGGAAAATAACCACAAGCTTACACAATGCAGCATGGCTTCCTCACATGAAAGCTTGGCTTAATTTGTCGAAATACGTAGTAATGTCGCCAGGGTGCCGTGGCGCCGCTCTGTTCCCACCCTCACAAATGTTCACCATATTGCTTCTTGCCGCCAGTCAGAGTTCGCTGTATTCACAGCTTCTTGCAAACTGCTTTCCATAATCCTCAGCAAATCTCCGTCCCTTTCACTGTGCCGCGTCTGTCCATCAGCAACTTTGCTGCTGAAAAACCTCCAAATCCTCATTTCCCCGTCTAAAGGCAGAGTGACGCTGATCCGCCTCCGAGTACGCCATCAAAAGGCGAGCTGACCCCAGACCTCAGAAATGCCTCAAATTAACACCACAGAACTTGTAATTGCTTCCAAGTCTTCCTTTTTCTGGCATTGCATTGGAACAAAGAATCAATTTCAGTTTGGTTCTTCAGGTCTGAAGATTGAGGACTAATCAGATAATAGAAACAAGTTTTCATCAGCCTCCGCATGTTACGTTACCAAGAAGGCACTCACATTAAGTTGTCTCACACTGTAGAAGAGATGATGAGTAACAGATGTTAATTTTTTATTCATAAATAAATAGACACATTTTCTTCAGTGCAACAGATACACTGCATCCGGAAAGTGTTCACAATGCTTCACTTTTACCACATATTATGTTACAGTCTTATTCCAAAATGGAGTAAATTCATTTTTTCCCTTCAAAATTCTACTCACAACACCCCATAATGACAACATGCTAAAACTTTTTTGAATTTTTTTTACAAATTTATGTCAAAATTTTAAAAACTAAGGAATCACATATACATATACAAGTATTCACAGCCTTTGCTCAATAATTTGTTGATGCATCTTTGGCAGCAATTACAACCTCAGTTCTTATTGAATATCATGCCACAAGCTTGGCTCGCCTATCTTTGGGCAGTTTTGTCCATTCCTCTTTGCAGCACATCTCAAGTTCCACCAGGTTGGATGGGGAGTGTCTGTGCACAGCGATTTTCAGATCTCTCCGGAATTGTACAATTGGATTCAGGTCTGGACTCTGGCTGGACCACTCAAGGACATTCACAGAGTTGTCGTGAAGCCACTCCTTTGATATCTTGGCTGCGTGCTTAGGGACATTGTCCTGCTAAAACCAGACCAGAGAATTTTGTTTCTTGTGGCCTGAGAACACAGGCAGCTGTGCCTCTCCATGGTGCACAGTAACGCGTCATTGCATACATCAGGTTCAGAGCTAAACGGATCTCACACTGTAATAAATGATCACCTTCTAACTCTATAGGAGATATGACATGGAGCTGTTTCGCCGGGCTGTGGTAGCATTAATAAACATGAATCTCACTTCCAACAGTGGTCCAGGAGTGTTTCACAGAACAGACGTGGACGTGGGGCTGAAACCGCAGCCTGTGATTAAAATCGTCTCATCCAAATTTAAAAAATGAATCAATTCCATGTGATAATCCAACCATTGCAGTGTCCAGAGTTGCATTGTGCTCCTGAAGTGAGCAAAAAAAAAAGAAAAAAGAAATTAAAGTTCACCGACCTGTGGCCTTTCTGTTTGGAGTTTTCATGTTCTCCCCGTGTTTGTGTGGGTTTCCTCCGGGTGCTCCGGTTTCCTCCCACATCCAAAGGCATGCGGGTTAGGTGGATTGGAATCTTTAAATTGTCCGTAGGTGTGTGAGTGGGTGTGAATGTATTTGTTTTCTGTTTGTGGCCCTGTGACAGACTGGTGTCCTGTCCTGGGTGTACCCCGCCTCACGCTCTATGACTGCTGTGATAGGCTCCAGCCCACCACGACCCTTGATTGGACTAAGCGGTTTGAAGATGAGTGTGTGGTGTGTGTGTGTGTGTGTGAGTGTGTGTGTGTGTGGAAGGCACTTCACCTGACGCATGGGACAGTATGCGTCAAAACCCACCGCTGTTCATTCTCCATGTAATATGGAGTTTTTGTCAGGAAGGGCATCCAACACAAACGTCAACATGCAGCTCCACCTCGGACATCCTGTGGCAACCCCAACTGAAAACAAGGGAGAAGCTGCAGGGACTTGCTTACACTTCTTCACTGCAGTTTCATTAAGCTGCCTGTCACTGAAGGTGGCAGAGCTTATGTGTTTGATTCAAAGCAGTCACGGTCTGTGATGGTTTTTCCGGATTTTGTGATCTGACTCGGAAAAGGCGTACAAGTGGGTCCCTCACAGTGTCCCTGTGGAGGGTGCTGCAGTAGTATGGGGTACCAGAATTGCTGCAACAAGCGATCTGGTCTCTATTTGGCCGCATGCTTGGCGTCACATCAGACCTTTTTGCGGTGGATATTGGACTCCGCTATGGCTGCCCCGTGTCACTAGTCCTGTTCGTGATGTTGATGGATGAGATTCCAAGGTGCAGACGACCAGACGGTGTCCAGATTGGTGACCTCAGAGTTGCACCTCTGCTTTTCGCAGATGATGTGGTTCTGTTGGCTTCATGAGACAGTAGGAATGCCCTAATCAATACCTTAACTGCATACACCCCTGGAATGGACAAGGGAAGGATACAGTAACAATCATTGTCAGGGACTGCTTGAACGCTACAGCTCCTGTTTATCTTTGGCAGTCAGGACAAGTCAGGAACCGTCAAAGGCAGCCTTGCCAGGGATGTGCCACAAATTTACAAAGTTGTCATGGAGGCTGCATAAATATCACATCAATGGACAGTACTACCATCATTTCTACAATTGTGCCATAATCTGAACATGTCCTATCCAAGCAGAAGAAGTATAGATGGGACCATCCTGAACTTCTTCCTGACCCAGATTACAGGTTTGAGAAACTAACAATCTTGCAAATCTGTCTTTTTGGGGGGGAGTGACACCCAGTCCAGTAGAGAGGCACTGTGACGTCTGGTCTGTCTCTGGCTGCTAATGCAACATGGCAGAATCCTCCAAAACAGCTTAATTTCTGTGTAAATCTAACATGTCTATCATATATTATGTAAAAGCTACTGAAAACACTTCAAAAATGGAAAACGCTGTTTAACACAAGACATCTCGCGGACATCAGTGTGCACACATCCTGCAGTCGAAGGTAACTTCCACATTTTCAGAAGCTCATGCATGTGCACACGCATGTCCTCCTTTAGATGCCATTAAAATGTTATTGAGTTCATCCTACAACATCAGTATAAACATACAGAGGTGAATATATTAGTGATACACGGATAACACAATAAGGGGCACACACACACACACACACACGCACACATACACATACATATATATATATATATATATATATATATATATATATATATATATATATATATATTACAGCCCAACTGATATGGATTTTTTGAGGCCGATGCCGATAACGATATTTGGATTAAAAAAATGCTGATAATTGATCAATCGGCTGATTTGCCAATAGCCAATAAATCAGCCGATATGATTTTGTTTTTGTTTTTTACATGAATAAATGTTCTTTTTTGGACCCTTAACAAAAAAGGTATGAGCTAAAAGCTGAAGCTTTGTCCTCATATTGATTAACTTTATAACAGAGCAGAATTTTCAAGTTCAAAAAATGCAATCAAGAATTAAACCTTTGTGAAATTAGCAATACATATCCTTAAAAAGAGTTGTGAAATACATCTGATCTTGTGCCTCTTGTTGCTGCAACTTAGATATAGGTTCAGGATAAGGATATAGATTCTTATAAACTTACTTGTATGCTTTTGTCAGCCGATCAGTGCAGTGTGACGGCGAACTACGGGAGCTGGTGATGAACACATTTAAGTAGGGGTGTAAGTAGCATTCAACTCTCAGTTGAATGGAGTCAGAGCTCCATCTACTGGAAAAACGGTGCAAGGACATTTTACATTGCCGACATATTTCAGTAACTGTTCTGTTTATGACAAATTATCGGCGTTCTATCTGCAAAATTTCGGCCGTAGTGAGGTACTTTGTAAGAGGGCTTATATCGGCCGATAATATCGGCCGACCGATATATGGGTGGACTCATATATACACACACATACATATATATATATATATATATATATATAGATATATATATATCTATATATATATATATATTATATATATATCCTTTGCACTGGGATACAAGTTAACTAATTATTAAGAAGACAATGCTCATACGGCTGAGGGTTATTTTAGCATTGTGTTTATATTTTATAATATCAAAGCTTATGAGCAGATTAGCAGCAGCATTTAATTTGCATTGTACATGGAATATTTTGATAAAATTTAATTTTACTTCCGGGGAAACATTTTCTCTGGGGATTCAAACATGAATTTATATAAAATTTTGTATTATTTTTGTATGATATATTTTTTATCGTACGAATTTCCTCACGAAATTTTATTGTAATGTTGTGTTAATACTGTTCAGTTTTGCTTTAAAAATTGTGTTCAATTGCATTGTCGTATCTGACTGTCATACTTCTATGTGATAAAAACTTAGTGTTTTGTCATGTGAATTTCCTCAGGAAATTTATTGATTGTAATGTTTGTGTTAAACTGTTTTGCTCTTAAAATGTGTGTTCAGCTAGTTGCATTGTCGTATCTGACTAAAGTCATACTGAGTCTTCAAATCTGTGATTAAAAACTTACAATATTTTTTCATAGGAATTTTCTCAGGGAATTTATTGAGATAATGTTGTTTTAAAACTGTCCACAGTTTTGCTCTTAAATATGATGATGATTATTAACTGTATGTGTTATGTGTCGACGCGGGTTGAGGAGCGGACCTGCGTCAGACGGAACCCAGCGCTACAAATAACCAGAAAAGCGGTTCCAAAAACAATATATTTATTTCACCCGCTGTGCTTAAAAGTGGTAAAAACAAAAATTAGCGTCCCTCTGGTGGAGTGACTGTTGGTACGCTCTCCAGCGCCCGCAAGGATCAAAGCCCGGCGCTCCTGGACCCACTACCACCACCAAACACTCCGCAGGTGGACACGACAAACTGACTCTCTGTGAAGCAAAGAAGAGGTGAGGTAAGTCAGCAGTTACAAACAATATCTTTAAAAGACACACGCTATCAGCACCACATTCAGGTCTGTATCTTTTTAACTTTATGCAAATGAGCAGCTTCTCACAACAGGTGGAGGATCACTTATCCGCATGCCACCAGCAGTGAGAAGCAAGCTGCACAATTCCTCATCACAATTCAAGTAATACTGTGTAACAAAACACCAAGTTACTATCAACAATTAGTCAAACACTTAATCACCTTTGATGTGTGCTGACAGCATGTGTCCTCAACCCTTCCCTTGCTTCAACGGGCTCGATGTGTCAAACCAGGCGCGGTCCTCAGCGTCCACAAACGACCATCACCAGGTCGAGTTCCGGCAGTTCTGCTTGAATCACACATGCCTTAAATGCAGAACGCCATCCAATTATCTGCTTCAGCTGAAGTCTTTAAGGTTGCATGTGAGCACAGTCACAGGTGCTTCACATGATGATGAGGGTGAGGACTCTTCAGCCAGTACCTTCTCCACAGAAGATCAGTTCCATGCCACCTGAAGAGCAAAGAAAAGAAAAGAACACCAAAACATCCAGCCACCCCCCCAACACAAACAGTACCCCCCCCCCCCCCATCAACGGGAAGCCTCCCGGCGACCGAACAGACCAGGCCCGAGAACAGCACCTCCCTCCGGGGTCCACGTCAGGAAGCAGACAGCACCACGCTCCTAAGGTCCACCACAGACAGCAGGACAGGCACCGCAGCTGGAAGGCCGGCTGGCATCAACAAAAGCCCCAAAACATTCCCCAGTATAATTCAACACACAGAAAAAAACATAAAACCCACCCAAAACCTCCCCAGGGGACCGTCCCATCAAACCCGGGAAGAAAAGAAAAACTCCCAAACGCAAAAACCCAACACAGCCCCACAAACAATACAAACGTAAATGCATAAAAGAAAAACAACAAACAACCCCCCCAGAATGACCTGCAGAGCCCAACCCCCCCCCAGAAGGCCTTCATCGCCAGTTCCAGGAAGGAACAGCCAGAACCATAATCCCACAAAGGTCCCCAGGTGTACATGGAGCAAACGGCGCCCCCCAGAGGACCGTACCATCAACCCCAGGAGGTACCCTCCCCACAACCCCAGAACCGGTCACACTTGGCTAGTTGGCCCCAAGCCAAGTCCCCCCAGAGGGCCGTCCCATCAACCCTGGAGGTGGAACCCGGAAGGAAACAGAACAAAATCAAAAATCAACCCCCGGAGGACTACCAAAAACAACCCGGGGGGATATAAAACGACCATAAACCCTGTTACTCTCCCCGGCACCCCGAAAGACCCCAGGTCCCTCCCAGAGCCCTTCGGCGGCTCAATTTTGGCGAACGGCTCAAAATATTAAGCCAGAGAAGGGAACAGGAAAAAACTAACCCAGCTCCAACCCCAAGGCGCAGCAGAGAACCGGAAATGCGTCCGGTGCCCCAACTCGACCATACCCCAGCCTCTCGGGAGGGGTGGAACTACCGAAATGGCGATCGGCAACAGATCGGCCCACCCCTCTGACCGAGGTAAGTCTCCGCTGCACCACACCCGGCAACACCAATGACGAACGGTACAAAGGCTCACCGAGGCTGGAGTGGAACCGGGCCCTAACCAAACCAAAAAAAAAGGCCTCCAACACCCCCCCCCCAGCTGCAGAGGTCTTCTGAGAATGCTCAGCGTGACCAACCTGCACCACCCCACAACCCACAAGACAAACGGTCTTGGGGCAAGTGAGGTTGGGGTTAGGGATGTAGAGAAATAAAAAAACAAAATAAAACGACCCAACAACCCAAACAGAAAATACCTAAAAACACATAAAAAGTTAACGATTAAGTGAGCCCAGGCATACTTCTAACCGCATAACAATCACTCCACCAGATACGCCTCTGACTCCCCGTACAATTATAACCCCTATTTAAAGAAACAAAACATTTACTCGTGCTAGATTTTTTTTTTTTTTTTTTTAATGTGTGTGTTATTTTGCCTGTCCCAGAACACTTGGAGATACGTCACCATTATTTCTCTTGACGCTTACGTGTCTGGGCAATACAGGAATCTCTGCTCGTCCGAGCTGCATGGGCTCGTCAACAGGAGGAGCCAGAGGTCCCGTCGGAGGAGCCTCAGTGGGGCGAAGAAGAGGCGGCCCAGATTTGTGTCGGGGAAAGCCCCGAGACGAAAAAAACCCGCTCTGATGGGCGTCCTCTCTCGCGTCCACGCTCCTTCATCGGATCATCTAGACGAATCACCAACGATATTAGCTCATCTAAATCGTTTGGCTCGTCACGGACTGCCGGCTCGTCTTTTAATGACTCATTTATCCCATCTACAAACATTCCTCGTAAAGCTGCGGCACTCCAACCTGACTGAGCAGAAACCAGAGAACATTGCATCACCGCACAAGGCTCCGGACGACAAACAATCGGTTCGGACGCCGAATCTCTGGGTGACGGAGTTATCTGCACTAGTATCGATGATGCCGCAGCAGGAAGCGGAACGGCTTGCGCTGCAAGCTCCGTAACACGGGCGTCTGTTTGTTTAATTTGGTTTGCGAGATGCTGTAATTGCTCCCATATTTTCTCCAAGTGTTCTTGAACTTTTTCGGCAAAAGGAACCGCCTCTGCTGCTGGGTCCATTATGGAATGGCCGGGAACTACTGTTATGTGTCGACGCGGGTTGAGGAGCGGACCTGCTCAGACGGAACCCAGCGCTACAAATAACCAGAAAAGCGGTTCCAAAAACAATATATTTATTTCACCCGCTGTGCTTAAAAGGTGTAAAAACAAAAATAGCGTCCCTCTGGTGTTGTGATTTGTTGGTAAACATGAACTATAAGATTGGCATGGCAGTGGGCAGAGTACGCAAGGTTTGCGTCAACGCTTTTTGCGTATTTATGACAAAATCTGACTTTATATCTCCAAATGGTTGTTTTTTGTGGTGGCTAAGTGGTTAGCATTATACTGCATGGAAGCGAGCTGGAGGAAGTGGAGGCCTTTATATATCTGGGCAGCATCATTGACAAGCAGGGTGGAACAGACGCAGACGTCAGAGCAAGAATCGGCAAGTCAGTGCTGCTGTACGGAACCGAGACATAGAGGACAACAAAGACTACCACCAGGAAATGTTTCAATTTCAATTTATTTTCCTTTATATAGTGCCAAATCACAACAGAGTTGCCTCAAGGCGCTTTACACAGGTAGGGTCTAACCTTACCAACCCCCAGAGCAACAGTGGTAAGGGAAAAACTCCCTCTGAGGAAGAAACCTCAAGCAGACCAGACTCAAAGGGGTGACCCTCTGCTTGGGCCATGCTACAAACATAAATTACAGAAACAATTCACAGAACAATTCACGGATGAATATACAAGAATTGCTGTTGGTGCACAGGACAGGAGGGTCGCCAACACAAATACAACTCCCATCTCTGGGAAAAAAAAACAGAATCAGGCATCAGAAAGACAAAAAATACTGTATAATTTGCCAGCATTAATCAACAAGAAAAACAGAAGAAATACTAAGGTGATCGCTGGCCGCTAGCCCGGAGATAGGAAAGTATAGACTTTCATTAACAGCTGCCTGAGAAGAATCCTGTAGATCCACTGACCCAACACCATCATCAATTCAGACCTGTGGCAGCGTACCAACCAACTGCCAACCAACGATGAGATCCAGCGCAGAAGATGGGGATGGATTGGGCACACCCTGAGGAAACCAACTAGTAACATCACGAGACAAGCGCTACCATGGAACCCCCAGGGAAAACGAAAACAGGACGGCCAAGAAACACCTGGCGACGGGACCTTGAGGGATGATGGGATACACCTGGAAACAATTGGAGAGGGCAGCCCAGGGCCGAGGAGTCTGGCAGACTGTTGTCAGCGGCCTATGCTCTGAGAGGAGCGACGGGCAAACTGAATAATGATGAAGTGGTTAGCGCACTTGGTTTCAGTGCAGAAGGTTCCTGGTTCAAACCCCATCCCTGCCCATTTCTCCATGTAATGTGGAGTTGCATCAGGAACGGCATCCGGCATGCAACTTGTGCCAAAATCAACACCACCTTGGATCTGCTGTGGCGAACCCAAGAGAGCAGCCGACGGGACTTACTACTGTTGAACATTTCACTGACGCACACCAGACTGTTATATTCCAGCGAGAATTGAACAATGATGTGTCGAGAACCAAAAAAAAAAGTAATTTCACACAGTATGATTGTGATCATTAAATTGGATTCATTTTTGTGGGATTATGCAATCGCGTTGGTGTGCACGCACACAATCACCAGTCAATGGGTTTCACGCCGCCTCTGGTCTCAGACTCCAATCTCATCTTCAGCAATCTTCTCCGTCACTCTCTTTATTTCTCTTGCCCTCCCTCTTCCCATCCTGCTCCCCATCCTCTGTTGCCACGGCAGCAGAGTGAAGAGGAGCGGGGGGGAGGTGATCCGGGCCAGAAAAAGCCATCTCTGTTGCACTGATGATGAACACACGGAGAAAGAATCTGACTCTTTGGTTGATTGTTGTTTTTTAACTTCAGAGCCAAAAACAGACAGTAATTGAATTGTAAAAACTAAGAGATTGGATGAACCACCACGAGATGCAGAAATGATGTGTGATTGATTAGATTTTGTCTGCTCATCTTCTTTGCTTTGGTATGGCGGGCGCACATTAAAAACAGTCAATATCTTCTGTTGTGATGCGGCTCCACGCAGAAAGTGAAAACAGCAAAGAGCACCTGGCACACGTCCGGCCTGTGTGAAAGTCTGAAGTTATTAAATGGATCCGTGCTGGTGTCTCCTGTAACAACATCCCAATGCCAGCTGTGGACCACTCACTCACTCATCTTCAATCGCTTACGCCAATTAAGGGGGGGGGGGGGGTAGCCTGTCCCAGCAGCCATAGGGTGTGAGGTGGGGTACATCCTAGACAGGACACCAGTCTGTCGGCTGGGCCACAAACAGACAAACACATTCACACCGCATGCACACTATGGACATTTTTAAAGTGTCCAATCCACCGAACCTGCGTGTCTTTGGATGTGGGAGGAAGCCGGAGCAGCACCCAGATGGAACCCACACAACACGGGGAGACATGCAAACCTCCACACGAAAGGCCACAGGTGGGAATCAACCCCATAACCGTCTTTGCTGTGAGGCAACAGTGGTCACTACTAAGCCATCGTGTTGCCTCTTTGGACGAGACCTTGGCAAATTCTGCACCAATGAAGAATTCCTCTGTAGCAATTTGGCCTAGCCTGAATGTGAGCTGTATTTTACTTCACTCTTGCAAACGGTGTGAGATATGGGGTGGGCCCTGGATTTGGAGTGAAAATCAGGTGCAGCTCAACTGTGGATCTGTTCGTCTGGAAGTGGTTCTTGCCCGAAGTCAGCGGCTGTCTCGGTCAGGTTTATTCTTTCCAGACGGTAAAATTGGACCTGGCTTCTGGGTATTCTTTTTGTCTGAAGTGAAATGAAACATCAAAACTGTAAATTTAGCCATTGGCAGTCTCATAGGAACACTCTAATAATTTATAGTCGGCATAAAAACTACATTTCAGCTCCTCGTCTGCACAGTCAGGCGTTTCTGCATCGTGGATTTGTGTCGCTTCAGGCCAGTTTTCAACAGAAAATGTTCTCTTGTAGAAAATCTACTGTCTAATGTGGAGTCACTGCACTTTATAAAACCAAAGTAAGACCTCAAAGATTGTTTTTGCGGTTTCTCTTTGTTTGTATTGACCTCAGAGGAGCTTGAGGGACCTGTGCAAAACATGTAAAACACAGAGATGCTGTTGTGTGGGCCGCTGAAGAGGAGGTACTGCTGGCCCACCACCACCAGAGGGCGCCCTGCCTGGAGTGCGGGCTCCAGGCACCAGAGGGCGCCGCCGCCTCACGGGAGCAGCCTCGGTGACAGCTGTCACCCATCACCTGAGACAGCTGACGGCAATCAATCAGTGGGGTATATCCGCAGGACGGCATCTCCACCTCATTGCCGAGATATCGTTCTACCTGGAAGGTAATATTCTCAGCTGACTGCTTGACAGTAACCTTTTGTGACTTTGTGAGTGATAACAGACCTTTTTTCCAACGAGAGGTGGAGGTAGCTTTCCTGCCGTGTGGATTACTGGGTGCAAACGCGCCCACCTTTAATTGTGTTTTTGTTCCTCGCCAGCAGTACCAGGTCCGACACGCGGAGGCAGTGGCCACCTGGGAGTTCGGGACTTGGCGGCTCCAGTATACCCGGGGTCCTGTGGCGGAGGAAGCCGTGTGGTACCGGTCTTACCTTGGAGAGGCGTCTCCTATCTTCGAGCCTGCCCACACGACACTTTTGTAAATTGACTGTTGTCCATTTCTGTGATTGGTTGTATTCGTTGTGCACATTCACAACAGTAAAGCGTTGTTATTTGACTTACTCCATTGTCCGTTCATTTGCGCCCCCTGTTGTGGGTCCGTGTTCCTACACTTTCCCAACAGATGCTTCATGTTTTGTGTTTTGCTTCATGTCATTGAGGGGTCCAAAGGTCCTTCTGAAGGTTAAGGTCACTGGAACCATTGCAGCATGTTATGTGTCGACGCGGGTTGAGGAGCGGACCTGCGTCCGACGGAACCCAGCGCTAAAATAACCAGAAAGCGGTTCCAATAACAAAAACAATTTATTTTTTCACCCTCTGGTGCATAATAAAGTGCAGAAACTAAAACAGCGTCATTCTGGTGGAGTGAAGGCTGGCACGCTCTCCAGCGCCCAAAAGGATCGAAGCCCGGCGCTTCTGGACTCACTGTTACCGCCAAACACCCCCCAGGTGGACACGACAAACCGACTCTCTCTGATGTGTGCTGACAGCATGCGTCTCTCACCCTTCCTCCCTCAGAGGCACGACGCGTCAAACCCAGGCGCGGTCCCCAGCGCCTCACAAACGAACATCACAAGGTCGAGTCCCCGGCAACTCCGCTTGAATCACACATGGCCCAAATGCAGAACGCCATCTCATCATCTGCCTCAGCCGAAAGTCCTCAAGGCTGCACGAATGCAGAACGCCATCCCATCATCCGCCCCAGCTGAAAGTCTCCAAGGCTGCACGTGAGCTCCACCCACAGGTGCCGCACATACCACCGACGAGGGCGAAGGACTCCTCCGCCAGCACCCTCTCCACAGACAAATCAGCCCCCATACCACCTGGAGAGCAAAGAAAAGAAAAGAACACCAAAATGTCCAGCCACACCCCCCCAACACACAACAGTACCCCCCCTTTAACGGGAAGCCTCCCGGCGACCGAACAGACCAGGCCCGAGAACAGCACCTCCCTCCGGGGTCCTCGTCAGGTAGCAGACAGCACAATGCTCCCAAGGTCCACCACAGACAGCAGGACAGGGCACCGCAGCTGGAAGGCCGGCTGGCATCAACAAAAACCCCAAAACAGTCCCCAGTACAATCCAACACACAAGAAAAAACATAAAACCCACCCAAACCTCCCCAGGGGACCGTCCCATCCACCCCGAGAAGAAAAGAAAACTCCCAAACACAAATACCCAACACAGCCCCACAAACACAATAAAACATAAATGCATAAAAGAAAAATAACAAACAACCCCCCAGAACGACCTGCAGAGCCCACCCCCCCCCCCAGAAGGCCTTTACCGCCGGTTCCAGCAGGAATAGCCAGAACCGGAATCCCACAAAGGTCCCCATGTATACATGGAGCAAACGGCGCCCCCAGAGGACGTACCATCAAACCCCAGGAGGCACCCTCCCCACAATCCCGGAACCCCAGACCCGGCCACACCTGGCTAGTCGGCCCCACAAGCCAATTCCCCCCCCAGAGGATCCGTCCCATCAACCCTGGAGGTGGAACCCGGAAGGAACAAACAAAATCAAAGTCCAACCCCCGGAGGACTACCGTAAACAACCCTGGGGGCAAATAAAACAACCGTTAAAACCTGTTACCTTCCCCGGCACCCCGAAAGACCCCAGGTCCCTCCCAGAGCCCCTCGGCGGCTCAATTTTGCGGAACGGCTCAAAACCTTAAGCCGGAGAAGGGAACAGGAAAAACTAACCCAGCCCCAACCCCAAGGCGCAGCGGAAAACCGGAAATACATCCGGTGCCCCAACTCGACCATACCCCAGCCTCTCGGGAGGGGTGGAACTACCGAAATGGCGAACGGCAACAGATTGGCCCACCCCATCGACTGAGGTATGTTCCTGCTGCACCCACACCCCGGCAACACCAATGACGAACGGTACAAAGGCTCACCGAGGCTGGAGTGGAACCGGGCCCTAACCAAACCAAGAAAAACGCCCCTAACAACCCCCCCCCCCCCAGGTGCAGAGGTCTTCTGAGAACGCTCAGCGTGACCAACCTGCACACCCCACAACCCACAAGACGAACGGTCTTGGGGCAAGTGAGGTTGGGGTTAGGGATGTAGGAAAATAAAAAACAACAAAACAAAATGACCCCAAAACCCAAACAGAAAATACCTAAATACACATAAAAAAATAACGATTAAGTGAGCCCAGACGGGCTTCTAACCGCCTAACGTTCACTCCACTAGACACGCCTCTGACTCCCCAAACAATTATAACCCCTATTAAAAAAAAAAAAAAACATTAACCCCTACAAGTTTTTTTTTTTGTGTGTGTGTGTGTGTGTTATTTCGCCTGTCCCAGAACACCTGAAGATACGTTCACCATTATTTTTCTTGACGCTTATATGTCGGGGGCAATACAGTGGTCTCTGCTCGTTCCGAGCTGCATGGGCTCGTCTGCAAGAGGAGCCAGAGGTCCCGTCGGAGGAGCCTCAGTGGGGCGAAGAAGAGGCGGCCCAGATCTGTGTCGGGGAAAGCCCCGAGACGAAAAAACCCGCTCTGATGGCCGCCCTCTCTCGCGTCCACGCTCCCTCTATCCGATCATCTAGACGAATCACACAACGATATTAGCTCATCTAATCGTTTGGCTTGTCACGGACTGCCAGCTCGTCTTTTAATGACTCATTTAACCCATCTACAAACACTCCTCGTAAAGCTGCGGCATTCCAACCTGACTGAGCAGAAAATCCGGACATCCATGGAATACTCCGCCGCACTCCGCCTCCCCTGCCTGAGATTCAGCAAACGTTGGGCAACGGTATTCGTTTTCACCGGATGGTCAAAAACCAGTCGTAACTCCCGGGAGAAATCCTTAAAGGATCTTAACAATGGCGAGTTGTTACTCCACAACGCTGTGACCCAAGCTAAGGCGTCACTCGGAGCAAATTTGTCACATATGAAACACGGCTCCCATCAGAAGAGAAGGAAGCGGTCGCTGAGCAAAAACCAGAGAACATTGCATCAAAAACGAAGCACAGGCTTCAACCGTCTCCCGCATAAGGCTCCGGATGACAAATAATCAGTTCGGACGCCGAATCTCTGGGTGACGGAGTTATCTGCACCGGTATTGATGGTGCCGCAGCTGGAGCAGCAGGAAGCGGAACGGCTTGCGCTGCAAGCTCCGTAACACGGGCGTCTGTTTGTTAATTTGGTTTTGCGAGACGCTGTAATTGCTCCCATATTTTCTCCAAGTGTTCTTGAAACTTTTTCGGCGAAAGGAACCGCCTCTGCCGCTGGGTCCATTATGGAATGGCCGGGAACTACCCAGCGCTAAAATAACCAGAAAGCGGTTCCAATAACAAAAACAATTTATTTTTTCACCCTCTGGTGCATATATAAGTGTAGAAACTAAAACAGCGTCATTCTGGTGAAGGCTGGCACGCTCTCCAGCGCCCAAAGGATCGAAGCCCGGCGCTTCTGGACTCACTGTTACCGCCAAACACCCCCCAGGTGGACACGACTCTCTCTGATGTGTGCTGACAGCATGCGTCCCTCACCCTTCCTCCCTCAGAGGCACGACGCGTCAAACCCAGGCGCGGTCCCCAGCGCCTCACAAACGAACATCACAAGGTCGAGTCCCCGGCAACTCCGCTTGAATCACACATGGCCCAAATGCAGAACGCCATCTCATCATCTGCCTCAGCCGAAAGTCCTCAAGGCTGCACGAATGCAGAATGCCATCCATCATCCGCCCCAGCTGAAAGTCTCCAAGGCTGCACGTGAGCACCACCCACAGGTGCCGCACATACCAACCGACGAGGGCGAAGGACTCCTCCGCCAGCACCCTCTCCACAGACAAATCAGCCCCCATACCACCTGGAGAGCAAAGAAAAGAAAAGAACACCAAAATGTCCAGCCACACCCCCCCAACACACAACAGCAGCGCCTCCTATTATCCATCAGGTGGTAAAATAATAAATGAACATGATGTGTCTTTCAAAGCAACCGTGCAATGTTTTCTGAGCAGCGGAGTTGCAGAGAGGTCCTTTAAGAGAAGATGACCCAACGAGCAAAGGAAGATCGAACAGTTGCATTTGGATTTGCAGTGACGATAACGCCGGCGTCAAACTGGACGACCCGACAGGAAATGATGCAGAGTCAATAGGATGTCTGATCAAGACTGTAGAGTTCTGTATCAATTGGTAGAAGTCTCTCCAGCAAGATATCGGAGCATTCGGAGTCCATCGTGGAATTCTTGGGCATGTTTTACAAACCACAATCACCAAGTTGACTAAGCAGGCCTAACATGATCTAGATCCAATTCATTATGAAGTTCTTGCAGCTTGAAAAGGGCTTTTTCCATCTCAGGAACTGTAATATTCCACTGACTTGTGGTCCCAAAACTGGACCAAGAAGGTACTGAAGGTGCTGCTGCCTGTCTTTGCACATATATACATACATACAATGAAATTTGTCCTCTGCATTTAACTCATCTTAATTACAGTTGGACACAATCCAACCATTAGGAGCAGTGGGCAGCCACAGTCCGGCACCAGATGTAGAGACTGTGCCTTGGGCAGGGACAGAGAAAGCACTTGTTTTTTTTTTGTTTTTTTTTTGATTGTGGGAGGAAACCGGAGTGCCCAGAGGAAACCCACACAGACACGGGGAAAACATGCAAACTCCACTCCAGGAATAGTGTTATGTGCCGACGCGGGTTGAGGAGCGGACCTGCGTCTGACTGAACCCAGCGCTAAATAACCAGAAAGCGGTTAAAAAAAAAACATTTATTTCCCTTTCTGTGCAATAATTGTGTACAACATAATATATGGTTTGTCTGGCGGAGTGAAGGACGGCGCGCTCTCCAGCGCCCAAAGGATCGAAGCCCGGCACTTCTGGACTCAAATTCACCGCCAAACACCCCCCAGGTGGACACGACAAACTGACTCTGTGAAGGATAGAAAGGTGAGGTAAGTCAACAGCTACAACTAATACCTTCAAAGGCACACACTATCAGCAACACATTCAGGTCTGAATTTAAGCTTTATGTAAATGAGCAGCTTCTCACAACAGGTGGAGGATCATCAGTCCGCACGCCACGGCCGTGAGAAGCGAGCTGCACAATTCTCATCAATGTTCAAATATACTGCGTAACAAAATACCAAATTACTATTAACACCTATTCAGACAATCAATCACCTCTGATGTGTGCTGACAGCATGTGTCCCTCACCCGTCCTCCTTCACAGGCACGATGTGTCAACCCAGGCGCGGTCCCAGCGTCTCACAATCGAACGTCACAAGGTCGAGTTCCCGGCAATTCTGCTTGAATCACTCATGGCTTAAATGCAGAACGCCATCTCATTATCTGCTTCAGCTGAAAGTCTTTAAGTCTGCACGTGAGCATCATCCACAGGTGCTGCGAGTCATTAGGCCTGCACATGAACATCCTCCACAAGTGCAGCCAATAATGTTGATGAGGGTGAAGGATTCTTCTGCCAGCACCTTCTCCACAGACAAAAACCAGTTTGCATACCACCTGGAGAGCAAAGAAAAGAAAACAACACAAAAACACCCAGCCAAACCCCCCAACACACAACAAATAGTAGGAATCAATCCCACAACCTTCTTGCTGTGAGCCACCAGTGCTAACCATTAATCCACCGTGCCGCCATATTCATATTCCACCGTGTCATGTTCTCTATTTGTTCTTAACTTTGGGGACGGCCGTCATGGACAAACCACTTTTTTTAATAACAAACTGTCTAAATTGAATCAAACCTCTTTGTCTTTTTATCGTCTTCCTCAAGTTTCGTTATGTCACAACTCATGAAACTAACTGTGAGTTACTAAAGCATTTTGTTGTTGTTTACTTGTTTTTTCTGAATTTGACTTAAAATATAATCCACAACACCAGCAGACCAGTCGGCCTCAACATGCATTTCGGCAAGACCAAGGTCATGTTCAACAACCACGTCATCCCATCAGCAGTCACTGCAAACGGGACAACCGTCGAGGAGGTGGACAGCTGTGTCTCCCTGGGTAAGACAGTAACAAGAGATGGTGACCTTCTTCCCGAGATCAAAAAAGGATTGTGTTAGGATGGAAGGCATTTGGGAAGGTAGACAACATCATGACCTACCATCCCTGGTTCTCAAGACCACGCACCTAAGTGGCTCTACTCTACTCTTTTCTACTCTTCTATTTTTACTCTTCCTTTTTAGATATTTAAATATACCTTAGTATACTAGCATAGTTCCACCTTAGAAATGGATTATAATATATAAGATATACCTTACTGAATTTTCATGAGTGTCAAGGCCGGCATAAATATCAAGAGAAAAGTAACGAATGAGTATATTTGGCTGGTGATGACATCATCATAACACCATCACCAACAAACCTGGGTGGCACAAAGATGGAGCGCATCAAGCTCGGCATCACCCTGTGAGATCAGAAAAGAGACACCTGGATCCAGCAACAGATGGCCGTTTATGACATCATTACAACCAAAATAAAGAACAAACACAGGTGGGCTGACCATGTTGTGTGCCTCAAGGATAACAGATGGACTGTGAGAGTGACTGAATGGACACCATGTGACCACGGGCAAGATGACGAGACGACATCACCCGCCAACTGGAACATGCGTGGCCGAATCTGGCTAATCAAATCAAATCAAATCAATTTTATTTATATAGCGCCAAATCACAACAAACAGTTGCCCCAAGGCGCTTTATATTGTAAGGCAAGGCCATACAATAATTATGGAAAAACCCCAACGGTCAAAACGACCCCCTGTGAGCAAGCACTTGGCGACAGTGGGAAGGAAAAACTCCCTTTTAACAGGAAGAAACCTCCAGCAGAACCAGGCTCAGGGAGGGGCAGTCTTCTGCTGGGATTGGTTGGGGCTGAGGGAGAGAACCAGGAAAAAGACATGCTGTGGAGGGGAGCAGAGATCAATCACTAATGATTAAATGCAGAGTGGTGCATACAGAGCAAAAAGAGAAAGAAACACTCAGTGCATCATGGGAACCCCCCAGCAGTCTAAGTCTATAGCAGCATGAACTAAGGGATGGTTCAGAGTCACCTGATCCAGCCCTAACTATAAGCTTTAGCAAAAAGGAAAGTTTTAAGCCTAATCTTAAAAGTAGAGAGGGTGTCTGTCTCCCTGATCTGAATTGGAAGCTGGTTCCACAGGAGAGGAGCCTGAAAGCTGAAGGCTCTGCCTCCCATTCTACTCTTACAAACCCTAGGAACTACAAGTAAGCCTGCAGTCTGAGAGCGAAGCGCTCTATTGGGGTGATATGGTACTATGAGGTCCCTAAGATAAGATGGGACCTGATTATTCAAAACCTTATAAGTAAGAAGAAGAATTTGAAATTCTATTCTAGAATTAACAGGAAGCCAATGAAGAGAGGCCAATATGGGTGAGATATGCTCTCTCCTTCTAGTCCCTGTCAGTACTCTAGCTGCAGCATTTTGAATTAACTGAAGGCTTTTCAGGGAACTTTTAGGATAACGTGATAATAATGAATTACAATAGTCCAGCCTAGAGGAAATAAATGCATGAATTAGTTTTTTCAGCATAACTCTGAGACAAGACCTTTCTAATTTTAGAGATATTGCGCAAATGCAAAAAAGCAGTCCTACATATTTGTTTAATATGCGCATTGAATGACATATCCTGATCAAAAATGACTCCAAGATTTCTCACAGTATTACTAGAGGTCAGGGTAATGCCATAGCAGAGTTAGGATCTGGTTAGACACCATGTTTCTAAGATTTGTGGGGCCAAGTACAATAACTTCAGTTTTATCTGAGTTTAAAAGCAGGAAATTAGAGGTCATCCATGTCTTTATGTTGTAAGACAATCCTGCAGTTTAGCTAATTGGTGTGTGTCCTCTGGCTTCATGGATAGATAAAGCTGGGTATCATGTTGTGTGTTGGGGGGGTGTGGCTGGACATTTTGGTGTTCTTTTCTTTCTTTGCTCTCCAGGTGGTATGAAAACTGATTTGTCTGTGGAGAAGGTGCTGGCAGAAGAGTCCTTCACCCTCATCAACAGTATGTGCAGCACCTGTGAATGGTGCTCACATGCAACCTTAAAGTCTTTCAGCTGAAGCAGATAATTAGATGGCGTTCTGCATTTAAGCCATGTGTGATTCAAGCAGAATTGCCGGGAACTCGACCTTGTGATGTTCGTTTGTGAGACGCTGAGGACCGCGCCTGGGTTTGACACATCGTGCCTGTGAAGCAGGAAGGGTGAGGGACACATGCTGTCAGCACACATCAGAGGTGATTAATTGTTTGACTACTTGTTGATAGTAACTTGGTACTTTGTTACGCAGTATATTTGAATTGTGATGAGAATTGTGCAGCTCGCTTCTCACTGCGGTGGCGTGCGGACAACTGATCCTCCACCTGTTGTGAGAAGCTGCTCATTTACATAAAGCTTAAATACAGACCTGAATGTGTTGCTGATAGTGTGTGCCTTTTGAAGGATATTGCTTGTAACTGCGACTTACCTCACCTCTTATATCCTTCGCAGAGAGACGGTTTGTCGTGTCCACCTGGGGGGTGTTTGGCGGTAAAGTGAGTCCAGAAGCGCCGGGCTTCGATCCTTTTGGGCGCTGGAGAGCGTGCCAGCCTTCACTCCACCAGAATGATGCTGTTTTAGTTTCTACACTTCATTATGCACCAGAGGGTGAACAAATAAATTGTTTTTGTTATTGGAACCGCTTTCTGGCTTTTTAGCGCTGGGTTCCGTCGGACGCAGGTCCGCTCCTCAACCCGCGTCGACACATAACATATCATCTGCGTAACAATGAAAATTTAAGCAATGCTGTCTAATACTGCCTTAGGGAAACATGTATAAAGTGAATAAAATTGGTCCTAGCACAGAACCTTGTGGAACTCCATAATTAACCTTAGTCTGTGAAGAAGATTCCCCATTTACATGAACAAATTGTAATCTATTAGATAAATATGATTCAAGCCACCGCAGCGCAGTGCCTTTAATACCTATGGCATGCTCTAATCTCTGTAATAAAATTTTATGGTCAACAGTATCAAAAGCAGCACTGAGGTCTAACAAAACAAGCACAGAGATGAGTCCACTGTCTGAGGCCATAAGAAGATCATTTGTAACCTTCACTAATGCTGTTTCTGTACTATGATGAATTCTAAAACCTGACTGAAACTCTTCAAATAGACCATTCCTCTGCAAATGATCAGTTAGCTGTTTTACAACTACCCTTTCAAGAATTTTGAGAGAAAAGGAAGGTTGGAGATTGGCCTATAATTAGCTAAGATAACTAGGTCAAGTGATGGCTTTTTAAGTAATGGTTTAATTACTGCCACCTTAAAAGCCTGTGGTACATAGCCAACTAATAAAGATAGATTGATCATATTTTAAGCTCGAAGCATTAATTAATGGTAGGGATTCCTTGAGCAGCCTGGTAGGAATGGGGTCTAATAGACATGTTGATGGTTTGGAGGAAGTAACTAATGAAAATAACTCAGACAGAACAATCGGAGAGAAAGAGTCTAACCAACTACCGGCATCACTGAAAGCAGCCAAAGATAATGATATGTCTTTGGGATGGTTATGAGTAATTTTTTCTCTAATAGTTAAAATTTTTTCTAATTTTCTAGCTAGAGCTAGAGAGCGGGGAAGGAGTCCAGAGAGGGGTTCCTCCTAAGAGAGTGACAACAGCCCTGGACAATGGATGATGGACGATAATCTTGGGATATTTTCCACTTTGTGCATCACAACAGAGGTGGGACAAAGTCACTGTCAAATCATCAATCTGCAAGTCCCAAGTCAAGTCTCAAGTCAACTTGCAAACAATTGGTGGTCATTGCTATTTGAGACTTGACTTGGGACTTGCTGATTCATGACTTGAGAGTGACTTGATGGTGACTTCTGTTAAAGATTTTGTATATATGTTATCACTGTTAAACATTTGTACATTTGTCTTCTTTCTCATGAGAACGGTGTTGTGCTGTTTTGCACTTCACCCTGAGAATGTACGTGTTATTCAACCTTGTTTTAGCTTTGTCTTCTTTCTCATGAGAACGGTGTTGTGCTGTTTTGCACCTGTCTTAACGCAATCCTGAGAATTCAATTTTGTTTTAGCACTCTGGGGTCAATCTGAACTGGGAATGAAGAGCTGGATGTACTTATTATTATTATACAACTTGTTTTTGCAGCCTCTAACGACTGGGAGTAAGAGAACGTTTTGACTGTTGTGATGTGGTGCTTAGTGTGAAGGAGTGTGAAGGACAGGACACTTCAGGCAGATGCAGAACAGCTGATAACTGCAACAGACGAACGAGATGTGCTGACCTGTGTAAAAGAAAGTGTTCTTCCTTACAGCTGCACTTATTGACGTATGCGTTTATGTTACGGGAAGAAACTTGTCTTGCGTCATCACCCCCACCCTTAGGACAAGTTTTTTGTTTATGTGATGAGGGCGTCTCTTAATAAAAAGAGCGGAAAAGCAGGCCAGACTTTAGTGTAGCCTTGGTGTACAGCCTGACTGCACTCCGCGCGTAAAATTTGACTTTGTCTCACTGGTGTTTCTTGACTCTGTTTGTCTTGTTAAAGGTTTTAAAAATGTTTGGAGGAGAAAATACCCAACAACTTCCTCCCACCTCTGCATCACAATGTAAAAATAAAAACCTCACCTGTCAACATGATGTGGTTTTGACAGGTTGTCACTTCATTTAGCGCCACCTACAGCATTGTTATGGAGCCAGAAATTCTCTGCTCCAAGTTGACAGATAATTATTTGGTTTGCAGTTGGATTGTGGAGATTGATTCTGATCTTGGCTTTTTCTGGGTTTTGTGTCTTTTCTCACTCTGAGACAAACTACTTCGGTATTAAACAATTTTATAAAGTAACCGTTTGTCTCAAATTGTCCAGTGATTCTGTGTGCACTTCTTCATCTTTTCGTCCACCCTGTCCCTCTAAAGTTCACCGGTCCAGTCAAACCTCTTTTTTTAGACCTGTCTCTCACAGCGCAGTCACAGGCTGATATTCCAGTTCCATATCCGATAATGCAGTGTGACTCAGAGAGTTGTTCACAGAAGTGTCACTCTGCCAATCTCTGCTTTAATAAAGGCTAAAATAGAATTATTCTTGGCACCGTCCCACCTGCTTCACAGTGTCTTGTCCTCTGTGCCGTTTGTCATCGGCTGGTCTCCAGCCTTCTAAGAATTACTTAATTCCAAGGCTCAGGTTTAATTTCAGCTCTGACTCAGGACTGTCAGTCCACACCGCCATCCCTGTGTCGCTCTGTTCAAGAGCTTCGTGTCTCTGAGACACGATATGGAGGACAAAGCTGGAGACGCCCAACAAAGTGCTGTTTTAAGGGCAGCAGTCGGAGCTAATCTGGGCCTGTGGGCTGTTTTTGTGTTTCCCCAGATTATGGTTTGTTTCAGTGCAACAGGGTTGCAGGAAGCAGAACATAAATCAGAATGTGAAACAGAATGTTGTCTCCAATCACGTCAGAGATCTGCAATAAGATTTTATAAAATATTTGCTATCAGAGATGCTTTTCTGGAAAATAATGTTCTTATCCGAGTGCTGCAGACAGCAAGTGATGAAGCCATAAATCGTCAGCTAAAGTAGAGTCCTGCTCCCGCATGGAACCTGCTTTGTATTCCTTAAAGTTGTACAGTACCTGTGATGTCTGCACGTTAACATATTTCACCCCTAGTGTCGCTTCCATTCCTCCACTTATAGGATCATTTTCTGTTAGAGTGTTGTTGTTGTTGTTTTAATGTGCATAAACAGTTTGCTGAGTTTGTTGGTTGTCTCCTCAGAGGCGAGAACATTTTCGGTAAATGACTCTAATCTCTTGCATTGATTCTTTCTTTGATTTGTTGGTGGGCTGCTATTGGTGAACGCTCACTAATAAGTTTTACTTGATTTTTTCAGGTAATGTTTTGTAAACAATCTCTTCATTATTTTCCATCTTTAAAAGTCTATAAACTTACATAAACTGCAACTGTGTGTGCATGGGTGCACAAGTGCCCATGTGCAGAAGTGCACGGGTGTGTGCATGAGTACACACGTGCATGGGGGTGTGCACCCATGCCTATATGCGTGCATGTGCCCAAGTGCACGGGCGCAGACATGCATGTGCATATGTGCATGCATAGATGTGTGAATGCATCTGTGTGTGCATGGGTGCACGCGTGCATGCGCATGAAAACACGAGTACCCAAACAAACGTTTGGGGCGGATGTAGGAATCACGCTGTGCAACTGTCCATGAATCCTGTCAACAAAACTCCTGAAGCATTTTATGGATTTCAGTCAAATCTGACAAACTGATAATGTGGAAAATGTAAAAGATTTCTGGACATTTTCAAGGGGCATTTTTAGACTTTGTGTGTGTGTGGGGGGGGTGGGGGGGGTGATGCTGTTAAATAATTTTGAACACAATGTTACATTATAAAATAATGTCAGAAAAACAAACATTTATCTGCAAACGATAGTAAATACATTTTTTTTTCATGCAGATGCATTTTGTATTTTGTCACCTTGACAAATACTTTATAGTACATTATTATTATTTATTCGACACTCAACAAATCTGTTACTTGCTTTTACAACCCCTGGCAAAAATTATGGAATCACCAGCCTCGGAGGATGTTCATTCAGTTATTTAATTTTGTAGAAAAAAAGCAGATCACAGACATGACACAAAACTAAAGTCATTTCAAATGGCAACTTTCTGGCTTTAAGAAACACTATAAGAAATCAATAAAAAAGATTGTGACAGTCAGTAACGGTTACTTTTTTAGACCAAGCAGAGGAAAAAAATATGGAATCACTCAATTCTGAGGAATAAATTATGGAATTACCCTGTAAAGTTTCATCCCCCAAACTAACACCTGCATCAAATCAGATCTGCTCGTTGACATTGACCCTATGCCATGACATTGACCCTATGTGTCTTTTTGCAAGGAATGTTTTCACAGTTTTTGCTCTATGGCAAGATGCATTATCATCTTGAAAAATGATTTCTTCATCCCCAAACATTCTTTCAATTGTCCAAAATATCAACGTAAACATGTGCATTTATTGATGATGTAATGACAGCCATCTCCCCAGTGCCTTTACCTGACATGCAGCCCCATATCATCAATGACTGTGGAAATTTACATGTTCTCTTCAGGCAGTCATCTTTATAAATCTCATTGGAACGGCACCAAACAAAAGTTCCAGCATCATCACCTTGCCCAATGCAGATTCAAGATTCATCACTGAATATGACTTTCATCCAGTCATCCACAGTCCACGATTGCTTTTCCTTAGCCCATTGTAACCTTGTTTTTTTTTCTGTTTAGGTGTTAATAATGGCTTTCGTTTAGCTTTTCTGTATGTAAATCTCATTTCCTTTAGGCGGTTTCTTACAGTTCGGTCACAGACGTTGACTCCAGTTTCCTCCCATTCGTTCCTCATTTGTTTTGTTGTACATTTTTCGATTTTTGAGACATATTGCTTTAAGTTTTCTGTCTTGACTCTTTGATGTCTTCCTTGGTCTACCAGTATGTTTGCCTTTAACAGCCTTCCCATGTTGTTTGTATTTGGTCCAGAGTTTAGACACAGCTGACTGTGAACAACCAACATCTTTTGCAACATTGCGTGATGATTTACCCTCTTTTAAGAGTTTGATAATCCTCTCCTTTGTTTCAATTGACATCTCTCGTGTTGGAGCCATGATTCATGTCAGTGCAACAGCTCTCCAAGGTGTGATCACTCCTTTTTAGATGCAGACTAACGAGCAGATCTGATATGATGCAGGTGTTAGTTTTGGGGATGAAAATTTACAGGGTGATTCCATAATTTTTTCCTCAGAATTGAGTGATTCCATATTTTTTTCCTCTGCTTGGTCTAAAAAAGTAACTGTTACTGACTGCCACAATCTTTTTTTCTTGATTTCTTATAGTGTTTCTTATTGCCAGAAAGTTGCCATTTGAAATGACTTTAGTTTTGTGTCATGTCTGTGATCTGCTTTTTTTTCTACAAAATTAAACAACTGAATGAACATCCTCTGAGGCTGGTGATTCCATAATTTTTGCCAGGGGTTGTAGTTTATTACAAAAAATTTGACATCTTGACATTTCACAGTGAACAAAAAATAATTAGTTTTTGTTTTGTTTTGTTTTTTTATCTGACATTTTTCAAGTTGGTGCAAGATGCTCTTTTGAATTGTTTGGCTTTTTAAAAACACAAGGGCGCCCAAATCAAATATTCATGATTCTTCTACATCTGCCTGTCAAGAACCGTTGTGAAGGAGGCAAAGCGAACATCAAAAAGCCTTTCAGATGCTGAAGGAAACGTCAGGAAAAATAACCACAAGCTTACACAATGCCGCATGGCTTCATCACATGAAAGCTTGGCTTAATTTGTCGAAATACGTAGTAATGTCGCCAGGGTGCCGTGGCGCCGCTCTGTTCCCACCCTCACAAATGTTTCACCATATTGCTTCTTGCCGCCAGTCAGAGTTCGCTGTATTCACAGCTTCTTGCAAACTGCTTTCCCATAATCCTCAGCAAATCTCCGTCCTTTCACTGTGCCGCGTCTGTCCATCAGCAACTTTGCTGCTGAAAAACCTCCAAATCCTCATTTCCCCGTCTAAAGGCAGAGTGACGCTGATCCGCCTCCGAGTACGCCATCAAAAGGCGAGCTGACCCCAGACCTCAGAAATGCCTCAAATTAACACCACAGAACTTGTAATTGCTTCCAAGTCTTCCTTTTTCTGGCATTGCATTGGAACAAAGAATCAATTTCAGTTTGGTTCTTCAGGTCTGAAGATTGAGGACTAATCAGATAATAGAAACAAGTTTTCATCAGCCTCCGCATGTTACGTTACCAAGAAGGCACTCACATTAAGTTGTCTCACACTGTAGAAGAGATGATGAGTAACAGATGTTAATTTTTATTCATAAATAAATAGACACATTTTCTTCAGTGCAACAGATACACTGCATCCGGAAAGTGTTCACAATGCTTCACTTTTACCACATATTATGTTACAGTCTTATTCCAAAATGGAGTAAATTCATTTTTTCCCTTCAAAATTCTACTCACAACACCCCATAATGACAACATGCTAAAACTTTTTTGAATTTTTTTTACAAATTTATGTCAAAATTTTAAAAACTAAGGAATCACATATACATATACAAGTATTCACAGCCTTTGCTCAATAATTTGTTGATGCATCTTTGGCAGCAATTACAACCTCAGTTCTTATTGAATATCATGCCACAAGCTTGGCTCGCCTATCTTTGGGCAGTTTTGTCCATTCCTCTTTGCAGCACATCTCAAGTTCCACCAGGTTGGATGGGGAGTGTCTGTGCACAGCGATTTTCAGATCTCTCCGGAATTGTACAATTGGATTCAGGTCTGGACTCTGGCTGGACCACTCAAGGACATTCACAGAGTTGTCGTGAAGCCACTCCTTTGATATCTTGGCTGCGTGCTTAGGGACATTGTCCTGCTAAAACCAGACCAGAGAATTTTGTTTCTTGTGGCCTGAGAACACAGGCAGCTGTGCCTCTCCATGGTGCACAGTAACGCGTCATTGCATACATCAGGTTCAGAGCTAAACGGATCTCACACTGTAATAAATGATCACCTTCTAACTCTATAGGAGATATGACATGGAGCTGTTTCGCCGGGCTGTGGTAGCATTAATAAACATGAATCTCACTTCCAACAGTGGTCCAGGAGTGTTTCACAGAACAGACGTGGACGTGGGGCTGAAACCGCAGCCTGTGATTAAAATCGTCTCATCCAAAATTTAAAAAATGAATCAATTCCATGTGATAATCCAACCATTGCAGTGTCCAGAGTTGCATTGTGCTCCTGAAGTGAGCAAAAAAAAGAAAAAAGAAATTAAAGTTCACCGACCTGTGGCCTTTCTGTTTGGAGTTTTCATGTTCTCCCCGTGTTTGTGTGGGTTTCCTCCGGGTGCTCCGGTTTCCTCCCACATCCAAAGGCATGCGGGTTAGGTGGATTGGAATCTTTAAATTGTCCGTAGGTGTGTGAGTGGGTGTGAATGTATTTGTTTTCTGTTTGTGGCCCTGTGACAGACTGGTGTCCTGTCCTGGGTGTACCCCGCCTCACGCTCTATGACTGCTGTGATAGGCTCCAGCCCACCACGACCCTTGATTGGACTAAGCGGTTGAAGATGAGTGTGTGTGTGTGTGTGTGTGTGAGTGTGTGTGTGTGTGGAAAGGCACTTCACCTGACGCATGGGACAGTATGCGTCAAAACCCACCGCTGTTCATTCTCCATGTAATATGGAGTTTTGTCAGGAAGGGCATCCAACACAAACGTCAACATGCAGCTCCACCTCGGACATCCTGTGGCAACCCCAACTGAAAACAAGGGAGAAGCTGCAGGGACTTGCTTACACTTCTTCACTGCAGTTTCATTAAGCTGCCTGTCACTGAAGGTGGGCAGAGCTTATGTGTTTGATTCAAAGCAGTCACGGTCTGTGATGGTTTTTCCGGATTTTGTGATCTGACTCGGAAAAGGCGTACAAGTGGGTCCCTCACAGTGTCCTGTGGAGGGTGCTGCAGTAGTATGGGGTACCAGAATTGCTGCAACAAGCGATCTGGTCTCTATTTGGCCGCATGCTTGGCGTCACATCAGACCTTTTTGCGGTGGATATTGGACTCCGCTATGGCTGCCCCGTGTCACTAGTCCTGTTCGTGATGTTGATGGATGAGATTCCAAGGTGCAGACGACCAGACGGTGTCCAGATTGGTGACCTCAGAGTTGCACCTCTGCTTTTCGCAGATGATGTGGTTCTGTTGGCTTCATGAGACAGTAGGAATGCCCTAATCAATACCTTAACTGCATACACCCCTGGAATGGAACAAGGGAAGGATACAGTAACAATCATTGTCAGGGACTGCTTGAACGCTACAGCTCCTGTTTATCTTTGGCAGTCAGGACAAGTCAGGAACCGTCAAAGGCAGCCTTGCCAGGGATGTGCCACAAATTTACAAAGTTGTCATGGAGGCTGCAATAAATATCACATCAATGGACAGTACTACCATCATTTCTACAATTGTGCCATAATCTGAACATGTCCTATCCAAGCAGAAGAAGTATAGATGGGACCATCCTGAACTTCTTCCTGACCCAGATTACAGGTTTGAGAAACTAACAATCTTGCAAATCTGTCTTTTTTGGGGGGGAGTGACACCCAGTCACAGTAGAGAGGCACTGTGACGTCTGGTCTGTCTCTGGCTGCTAATGCAACATGGCAGAATCCTCCAAAACAGCTTAATTTCTGTGTAAATCTAACATGTCTATCATATATTATGTAAAAGCTACTGAAAAACACTTCAAAAATGGAAAACGCTGTTTAACACAAGACATCTCGCGGACATCAGTGTGCACACATCCTGCAGTCGAAGGTAACTTCCACATTTTTCAGAAGCTCATGCATGTGCACACGCATGTCCTCCTTTAGATGCCATTAAAATGTTATTGAGTTCATCCTACAACATCAGTATAAACATACAGAGGTGAATATATTAGTGATACACGGATAACACAATAAGGGGCACACACACACACACACACACACACACGCACACATACACATACATATATATATATATATATATATATATATATATATATATATATATATTACAGCCCAACTGATATGGATTTTTTGAGGCCGATGCCGATAACGATATTTGGATTAAAAAAATGCTGATAATTGATCAATTGGCTGATTTGCCAATAGCCAATAAATCAGCCGATATGATTTTGTTTTTGTTTTTTAATGAATAAAATGTTCTTTTTTGGACCCTTAACAAAAAAGGTATGAGCTAAAAGCTGAAGCTTTGTCCTCATATTGATTAACTTTATAACAGAGCAGAATTTTCAAGTTCAAAAAATGCAATCAAGAATTAAACCTTTGTGAAATTAGCAAATACATATCCTTAAAAAGAGTTGTGAAATACATCTGATCTTGTGCCTCTTGTTGCTGCAACTTAGATATAGGTTCAGGATAAGGATATAGATTCTTATAAACTTACTTGTATGCTTTTGTCAGCCGATCAGTGCAGTGTGACGGCGAACTACGGGAGCTGGTGATGAACACATTTAAGTAGGGGTGTAAGTAGCATTCAACTCTCAGTTGAATGGAGTCAGAGCTCCATCTACTGGAAAAACGGTGCAAGGACATTTTACATTGCCGACATATTTCAGTAACTGTTCTGTTTATGACAAATTATCGGCGTTCTATCTGCAAAATTTCGGCCGATAGTGAGTACTTTGTAAAGGGCTTATATCGGCCGATAATATCGGCCGACCGATATATCGGGTGGACTCATATATACACACACATACATATATATATATATATATATATATATATATATATATATATATATATATATATATATATATATATATATCCTTTGCACTGGGATACAAGTTAACTAATTATTAAGAAGACAATGCTCATACGGCTGAGGGTATTTTAGCATTGTGTTTATATTTTATAATATCAAAGCTTATGAGCAGATTAGCAGCAGCATTTAATTTGCATTGTACATGGAATATTTTTGATAAAATTTAATTTTACTTCCGGGGAAACATTTTCTCTGGGGATCAAACATGAATTTATATTAATAATTTTGTATTATTTTTGTATGATATATTTTTTTATCGTACGAATTTCCTCACGAAATTTTATTGTAATGTTTGTGTTAATACTGTTCAGTTTTGCTTTAAAAATTGTGTTCAATTGCATTGTCGTATCTGACTGTCATACTTCTATGTGATAAAAACTTAGTGTTTTGTCATGTGAATTTCCTCAGGAAATTTATTGATTGTAATGTTTGTGTTAAACTGTTTTGCTCTTAAAAATGTGTGTGTTCAGCTAGTTGCATTGTCGTATCTGACTAAAGTCATACTGAGTCTTCAAATCTGTGATTAAAAACTTACAATATTTTTTCATAGGAATTTTCTCAGGGAATTTATTGAGAATAATGTTTGTTTTAAAACTGTCCACAGTTTTGCTCTTAAATATGATGATGTATTATTAACTGTATGTGTTATGTGTCGACGCGGGTTGAGGAGCGGACCTGCGTCAGACGGAACCCAGCGCTACAAATAACCAGAAAAGCGGTTCCAAAAACAATATATTTATTTCACCCGCTGTGCTTAAAAGGTGTAAAAACAAAAATAGCGTCCCTCTGGTGGAGTGACTGTTGGTACGCTCTCCAGCGCCCGCAAGGATCAAAGCCCGGCGCTCCTGGACCCACTACCACCACCAAACACTCCGCAGGTGGACACGACAAACTGACTCTCTGTGAAGCAAAGAAGAGGTGAGGTAAGTCAGCAGTTACAACAATATCTTTAAAAAGACACACGCTATCAGCAACACATTCAGGTCTGTATCTTTTTAACTTTATGCAAATGAGCAGCTTCTCACAACAGGTGGAGGATCACTTATCCGCATGCCACAGCAGTGAGAAGCAAGCTGCACAATTCTCATCACAATTCAAGTATACTGTGTAACAAAACACCAAGTTACTATCAACAATTAGTCAAACACTTAATCACCTTTGATGTGTGCTGACAGCATGTGTCCTCACCCTTCCCTGCTTCACGGGCTCGATGTGTCAAACCCAGGCGCGGTCCTCAGCGTCTCACAAACGAACATCACAAGGTCGAGTTCCCGGCAGTTCTGCTTGAATCACACATGCCTTAAATGCAGAACGCCATCCAATTATCTGCTTCAGCTGAAAGTCTTTAAGGTTGCATGTGAGCACCAGTCACAGGTGCTTCACATGATGATGAGGGTGAGGACTCTTCAGCCAGTACCTTCTCCACAGAAGAATCAGTTTCCATGCCACCTGAAGAGCAAAGAAAAGAAAAGAACACCAAAACATCCAGCCACACCCCCCCAACACACAACAGTACCCCCCCCCCCCCCCCATCAACGGGAAGCCTCCCGGCGACCGAACAGACCAGGCCCGAGAACAGCACCTCCCTCCGGGGTCCACGTCAGGAAGCAGACAGCACCACGCTCCTAAGGTCCACCACAGACAGCAGGACAGGCACCGCAGCTGGAAGGCCGGCTGGCATCAACAAAAGCCCCAAAACATTCCCCAGTATAATTCAACACACAGAAAAAAACATAAAACCCACCCAAAACCTCCCCAGGGGACCGTCCCATCAAACCCCGGGAAGAAAAGAAAAACTCCCAAACGCAAAAACCCAACACAGCCCCACAAACAATACAAACGTAAATGCATAAAAGAAAAACAACAAACAACCCCCCCAGAATGACCTGCAGAGCCCAACCCCCCCCCAGAAGGCCTTCATCGCCAGTTCCAGGAAGGAACAGCCAGAACCATAATCCCACAAAGGTCCCCAGGTGTACATGGAGCAAACGGCGCCCCCCAGAGGACCGTACCATCAACCCCAGGAGGTACCCTCCCCACAACCCCAGAACCGGTCACACTTGGCTAGTTGGCCCCAAGCCAAGTCCCCCCCAGAGGGCCGTCCCATCAACCCTGGAGGTGGAACCCGGAAGGAAACAGAACAAAATCAAAAATCAACCCCCGGAGGACTACCAAAAACAACCCCGGGGGGATATAAAACGACCATAAACCCTGTTACTCTCCCCGGCACCCCGAAAGACCCCAGGTCCCTCCCAGAGCCCTTCGGCGGCTCAATTTTGGCGAACGGCTCAAAATATTAAGCCAGAGAAGGGAACAGGAAAAAACTAACCCAGCTCCAACCCCAAGGCGCAGCAGAGAACCGGAAATGCGTCCGGTGCCCCAACTCGACCATACCCCAGCCTCTCGGGAGGGGTGGAACTACCGAAATGGCGATCGGCAACAGATCGGCCCACCCCTCTGACCGAGGTAAGTCTCCGCTGCACCACACCCCGGCAACACCAATGACGAACGGTACAAAGGCTCACCGAGGCTGGAGTGGAACCGGGCCCTAACCAAACCAAAAAAAAAGGCCTCCAACACCCCCCCCCCCCAGCTGCAGAGGTCTTCTGAGAATGCTCAGCGTGACCAACCTGCACCACCCCACAACCCACAAGACAAACGGTCTTGGGGCAAGTGAGGTTGGGGTTAGGGATGTAGAGAAATAAAAAAAACAAAATAAAACGACCCAACAACCCAAACAGAAAATACCTAAAAACACATAAAAAGTTAACGATTAAGTGAGCCCAGGCATACTTCTAACCGCATAACAATCACTCCACCAGATACGCCTCTGACTCCCCGTACAATTATAACCCCTATTTAAAGAAAACAAAACATTTACTCGTGCTAGATTTTTTTTTTTTTTTTTTTTTAATGTGTGTTATTTTGCCTGTCCCAGAACACTTGGAGATACGTCACCATTATTTCTCTTGACGCTTACGTGTCTGGGCAATACAGGAATCTCTGCTCGTCCGAGCTGCATGGGCTCGTCAACAGGAGGAGCCAGAGGTCCCGTCGGAGGAGCCTCAGTGGGGCGAAGAAGAGGCGGCCCAGATTTGTGTCGGGGAAAGCCCCGAGACGAAAAAACCCGCTCTGATGGGCGTCCTCTCTCGCGTCCACGCTCCTTCATCGGATCATCTAGACGAATCACCAACGATATTAGCTCATCTAAATCGTTTGGCTCGTCACGGACTGCCGGCTCGTCTTTTAATGACTCATTTATCCCATCTACAAACATTCCTCGTAAAGCTGCGGCACTCCAACCTGACTGAGCAGAAACCAGAGAACATTGCATCACCGCACAAGGCTCCGGACGACAAACAATCGGTTCGGACGCCGAATCTCTGGGTGACGGAGTTATCTGCACTAGTATCGATGATGCCGCAGCAGGAAGCGGAACGGCTTGCGCTGCAAGCTCCGTAACACGGGCGTCTGTTTGTTTAATTTGGTTTGCGAGATGCTGTAATTGCTCCCATATTTTCTCCAAGTGTTCTTGAACTTTTTCGGCAAAAGGAACCGCCTCTGCTGCTGGGTCCATTATGGAATGGCCGGGAACTACTGTTATGTGTCGACGCGGGTTGAGGAGCGGACCTGCGTCAGACGGAACCCAGCGCTACAAATAACCAGAAAAGCGGTTCCAAAAACAATATATTTATTTCACCCGCTGTGCTTAAAAGGTGTAAAAACAAAAATAGCGTCCCTCTGGTGGAGTGACTGTTGGTACGCTCTCCAGCGCCCGCAAGGATCAAAGCCCGGCGCTCCTGGACCCACTACCACCACCAAACACTCCGCAGGTGGACACGACAAACTGACTCTCTGTGAAGCAAAGAAGAGGTGAGGTAAGTCAGCAGTTACAACAATATCTTTAAAAAGACACACGCTATCAGCAACACATTCAGGTCTGTATCTTTTTAACTTTATGCAAATGAGCAGCTTCTCACAACAGGTGGAGGATCACTTATCCGCATGCCACAGCAGTGAGAAGCAAGCTGCACAATTCTCATCACAATTCAAGTATACTGTGTAACAAAACACCAAGTTACTATCAACAATTAGTCAAACACTTAATCACCTTTGATGTGTGCTGACAGCATGTGTCCTCACCCTTCCCTGCTTCACGGGCTCGATGTGTCAAACCCAGGCGCGGTCCTCAGCGTCTCACAAACGAACATCACAAGGTCGAGTTCCCGGCAGTTCTGCTTGAATCACACATGCCTTAAATGCAGAACGCCATCCAATTATCTGCTTCAGCTGAAAGTCTTTAAGGTTGCATGTGAGCACCAGTCACAGGTGCTTCACATGATGATGAGGGTGAGGACTCTTCAGCCAGTACCTTCTCCACAGAAGAATCAGTTTCCATGCCACCTGAAGAGCAAAGAAAAGAAAAGAACACCAAAACATCCAGCCACACCCCCCCAACACACAACAGTATGTAGATGTCTAAAAGATTGTAGTTTTTGTTTCAAGCAGTGATTTATGTTTAAGCTGAATTTATTTTTGCTCCTAAAATGTGTAGTAGTTTGTAAATCAATAGATGATTTTTTTTTTTTTTTTTTTTTTTTTTTTTTTTAGGTTTCATTATTATTTCTTGAAGATTTATTCTTATTTTGTCTGAACATTTTTTGGAGTAGTGTCGGTGGTATGCCATGTAAGAAATCTTTTGTAAAATTGAAAATCTTTCATTTTATGTGCTTTTTTTTATTTTTGAGCAATGATGTTTAATTGTGTAAAGATGAATTCCATCATTTAATCTGTGATTTCAAAAGTTTCTGCATGATTGATTTTATGTGAATTCCATAAATACATTGCAAGTTACTATTGAAATAAAACCTATTGAATTTTAAAACATTTATAAAGTTTGTTTTATGTCATTTTTAGTTCTCAATAGGAAAAATCACAAATTGTAGATATATTGAGCAAGAACATTGCACGAACATCATATGAACAAAGAATGAGGACAGGTAATGTTCGCATTCGAACATTCTACAAATGTTTATTTAATGTTCTGCTGCAATGATCAATGACCATTCAAAGAATGTTCAGTTAACCTCCAATGCACACTAAATAGGTTTGAGGCACAGTGTAAAGCAACTAAAATCAATATCAGCACCTCCAAATCTGAGATCATGGTCCTCTGTCAGAAAAGGGTGGATTGTCCCTTCTGCGTCAGGGGAGAGGTATTGCCCCAAGTGGAGGAGTTTAAGTATCTCGAGGTCTTGTAGACGAGTTGGGGTAAGATGCAGCATAAGATCGATAAACAGATTGGGGAGACATCTGTTTTACAGACACTGTACCAGACCATCGCGGTGAGGAAGCAGCTGAGCCTGAAGGCGAGGCTCTCAGTTTACGACTTGCTTAATGCTCCTATCCTCACCTATGGTCATGAACTGTGGCCAGTGACCAAAAGAACAAAGTCACTGATGCAAGCAGTGGAACTGAAATTCCTTTGTCGGTGAGAAGCTTGACTATCCAGGGCATCTGGAGAAGGTCCCCTGGTCATCTCCCTTGGGAGGTCATCCAGACACTTCCAACTGGGAGGAGGAGCCAAGACACACTGGAGGGTTGATATTTCCAATTTGGCTTGGGAACAGCTCAGGATTCCAAAGGAAGTGTTACAGGACTTGGCCGAAGATAGGGAAGTGAGGGTTGAGCTAACTATACAGTCTGTGGCCCTGGCAAATCTAGCTGAGTCAGCGTTGGTGCATTTTAAAGGGATAGGCCTAGATAGGGCCAGATAGGCCTATTGATAGAACAAGAAAGCCTATTGGCCTAAGAATTTCCATTTAATATATCCTTCAATAAAGGTTTTATTCTGATCTGCCTGCAGTTATTGTGGTATAACTATTTTAGGACCATGTATGTTAAAACTTTAAAGTTGGTTGAAAACAAAAATAACATTCAAGTTTTAAAAATTTTACTAAGTTGTAAATGCAGGCCTTCCAAACCTTGTCACAAAAAGTAGGGCAAAAGTAGGGACTGATTTTATGAAAAAGTTGGGTACAATAGAGAAAAGTAGTAGGGAGATTTTCTAGGGACAAAATCAGCTACCAGAGGTGCTATTTTCGAGTTTATTTTATTGGTACACATGTGAAAAACACTCATATATATATATATATATATAGATAGATAGATAGATAGATAGATAGATATATATAGTGGTGGGCACAGATAACCAAAACATTAACTTCGATAACAGATAGATAACTGAAAAGTTATCTTTGATAAAGATAAAATGATAAACCACCCAAAAATGTATCGGAAGTTACAGATAACCGATACATTCCAGTATTGTCTCTTTGTCTCTGGTACATTTGCAACTACTAACAAGCTGAATTTGAGTTTTAACACCATGATTGCTTCTGGTAGCATCAAAAGCGACAACAGACGCAAACAATGAGCCAACACTTCTGTCTTTGAACATCTTGCCCCCTGCTGGAAGCTCTTATTTACTACATGGCTTCCAACACAGAAGCAAGCTGAGAGGAGCCATGAAGCTCAACTATCTACTCAATCGCAACACTCCCGTCAGGCGGAGGTCTTGGAAAATAAAGCAATGCTGGGTTATGGTTTGGTGTATAAATAAAATGAATACTGATAGAATTATCCATTAATGTCAGTTCTGTCATTTGTACAAAGTTAAAATATAACATATATATTTTAATGTTGAATAATGCACTACTTCTGAAGTTTTGTAACAAACACAGACAGGTAAAATGTGCCTCCGCTAAACACTGATTGGTTCAGTCATTCATTATGTAAACCAACACGTTAATGTGACGTGTGTCATGTGTTGGTGTTTACAGATAAATGCGCTTTTGTAAAATATTCCATTTTTTTTATTTGTAAAAACAGACATTTTTACAGAGCCCTGGAAGTGTCATCGCAAAATGTTTTGCATGTGGAGAGAATGTGTGCTCATTTTATTTTATTGTGCACACGTTTTATTATATTGTGCACACGTTTTATTATATTGTGTGCACGTTTTATGATATTGTGCGTGCATTTTAAGCATTGTTTGAGTAAAACAATTGCACGATCTACTTAAACGTGGTCACAATTTGTAAGACGTGCACTCAATATTGTCCTGACACATAAATGTTGGCTATTAGCCAACAAACCAGGAGACAGTGTAATACATTTCCCCATTAGAAATGGATCTGGTCACCCAGCATGACATCATCTGGAGTTTAAGCACATTAAAAAGGATGCTGATGGCGAAGCGTCGCCCCGTCGTGAGGATGACAATTTAGGTCATATTATGAAGTTAATTTTGAACGAAAGGAAAACGTGCGTACGTTTCATTAATTCAAGGGCTCAATTAAAGGAAAACGTGCACATGAATTATCATGGCCAGGAAAATATGCGCACGTGTTATTAATTTGTGGGCTCAATTAAAGGAAAACGTGCGCACAAATTATCATGGCCAGAAAAAATATCACTTTAAGTGACCTCTCCCGGGTTCCATACTCCCATCGAGAGTTTTTGTGAATTACGTTTGAAAAAAAAAAAATATATATATATATATATATATATATATACATATATATATTGCTACTTGGTTTGGTCAGGATTTTATAATCTTTGTTAATTTAGGTATCAACACATGTCACTTTAGACTTTCTGCCTGCCTATTTTTACCTTTGCTGTGTGTGTGTTCATGTGTACACCACCATTAACCTTACTCAGTGACAGTTACTGCCTCCATTTTCATTTACAAGTTTGTAGTACTATAGTAGCTCTGGTTACACTATAAATGCTATTTATATGGCCATTTATACCTAGATCCATAATATTTCTCATAACCGGACCTGTCTGCCTTTCATGAACAGTACTGAATAGCACTGATTAGTAGTCAATACTAAACAAGCACATGGCTCACCTCATTTTGTCCTTTGGAGTAGAATGCCACTTCCTTGTTTGTTTAGTGTACTTGGTGCAATCGATAGCCAAACATTCAGTTCCTTTAGATCTTGATGTTTTCTGATGTTGCTGACATGATAGTTATGATCCATGGTCAAGAAACATGCACATAAACTAAAACCTTTGTCTCTAATATGACTCTAGAGTGACACAAAGACTGCCATTGTGCGCCTATAGCAACACCCAGTTACACACATTCAAAATGGCAGCCGTCGCTCAGCCAATTACAATGCAGCATATAGGAGGTCGGCCCTCTCTATGTTCTCTCTGGTGAGATGATCCACATGTTGGCTGAAGTTTGCATGTTGTTGTGATTGGATATTTGCAGTGAATCACATTAAAATCCTCACATAAGTACAGAAAGGCATGATGGGAAAAGCACAGTGCAATGACTGACCTTCTGCATTGTTTGCTGGAGTGATGTGGTTTTTATTTCACCATTGGAGCACTCTAAGTGCCCTCTGTTTTTTTCTTCAGGATTTTCTGAATGTTTGTCATTTTTACAATCCGCCGTCTCCCCACTTCCTGATCGAACGTCGTACCTCCTGCTCCTTTTCTTTTGTCGTCTTCATTTCTGTCTTGTCTGACGGGTAATTAAGCCTGAAGATTTTCTCTGACAATAGCATCTCCGGAGGCAAACTCACTGACGCCAGGCCTCGCTGTCAGAGAGCCGCCACACAAACGCATGTCTTCCTGTCATAATTAAACCCACGCACACTCACGTGACGAGCTGATTAAACAGCCACTCTGCTGTACGCGCTTTCTGCCCCTGTCATGTGAATTTACCAAACATGCTGCTATATGACCACATTGGACACGGTGAGCTTGTGAAAACATGGCGGCTGCCTCTCTGTGTGTCTGTTTTTTGTTTTGGTCCAATTTTATCATTCTTCTGATCTAAAACCAGTTCATCTAATCTTTTTTTTTTCTACTTTTGTTTGCGGGTAGCAGCACTTATCACCCATTAGCCGCTTGCTGCTCATCATACATCACAGCGATGCAAATCAAAAGAGAACAGCATCATGTCCGGTTGCTAGGAGACAAAATATATAAATAAATAAGCCACACACTAGTTTCCTCCTGGCTCAGAGTGTGACCACACTAACGTTAAGTGCTAATTTCAACAGTTTGCTATCATCAGTGTCATTTCTTTTATTTCAAGTGAAATATTTTCACTCTTACTGTCAACCAATCACAAGCTGTCAAAGGGGGCTCAAAATATTAGCAAGTACATAATTGTGTTTGCTTTTAATAACCTCATTAATTAATAAAACCTGAAAATAGAAACAGTTCTATAACAGATGTTGACGTAGCACTTTGCTTATTCATTGAGTGCTATGTTTGCGAACAAACACCAGGCGTGTTAGCAAACGCGGAAGCAAAAATAAAAATTGTGGTTGTTACATTTTGAAGCTAAAGCCAAACAAATTTAATGATTCATCAAATGAAGCAAGAAGAGCACTTAAAAAATGGATGGCTATCTCCACCAGTGCAGCAGTTAGCTGGGCTAATTGACAGAAGAGGGCAATTACTATCCTGCGTTTATCTTTGTGAGGTCTTTATGGTGTCATAAATCACAATTTTAAAGAAAAAAGGAGAATTCCGGTTATGGGGCCACAATTTAAGCAACTGTTTGCTGAACTGATGACAAGCTGATTACGCTTTAAAAACTGTTCTACTCCAATTACCAGCTAGTTTATTTTTGGTTTTAAAAGTCTTTAGTAGAGCCCATTAATATTGGCAGATGTGAGCGTTTCATTAACATTGTGGTATCAGTGTTATTTTTGCAGACACACAATGTTTTTTTACTGACTCATCCATGCAGACAAAACACTTTGGTTGCTGGAAATGATGTAATTATGTAGATTGTTGGGGTCAGCATGGTTGGGACCCCATCACCCCTTGATCACATTAGCTACAACAGACAGAGGAAAAGTTACCAGATGCCATTCATTTTCATTCAGAGTGGCCATTTTACAGCAACAATAGACAAGTGGTCATTGTGCAACCAGCTAGGCGGGGCCATAGTCGATGAGAGATCTTTTTTATGCAAAATGCTGAACGATGCGACACAGTGACTGTCAATCTGAGTGAAGTTTTTGTGGCGCACATCGGTCGGTTACTCCAAAATAATCCAAAATGGTGGAATATGGCTCCCAGACAGTTGTACAACCCCAATTCCAATGAAGTTGGGATGTTGTGAAAAATGTAAATAAAAACAGGATACAATGATTTGCAAATCCTCTTCTACCTATATTCAATTGGATTTGCCACAAAATCAAGATATTTAATTTTCAAACTGATAAAGTTTATTGTTTTTGTGAAAATATTTGCTCATTTTAAAATGGATGCCTGTAACATGTTTCAAAAAAGCTGGGACAGTAGTATGTTTACCACTGTGTTACATCATCTTTCCTTCTAACAACACTCAATAAATGTTTGGGAACTGAGGACACTAATTGTTGAAGCATTGTAGGTGGAATTCTTACCCATTCTTGCTTGATGTACGACTTCAGTTGTTCAATAGTCCGGGGACTCTGTTGTCGTATTTTGTGCTTCATAATGAGTCACACATTTTCAATGGGCAACAGGTCTGGACTGCAGGCAGGCCAGTCTAGTACCCGTACTCTTTTACTGAAAAGCCACGCTGTTGTAACACGTGCAGAATGTGGCTTGGCATTGTCTTGCTGAAATAAGCAGTGACGTCCCTGAAAAAGGCGTTGCTTGGATGGCAACATGTGTTGCTCCAAAACCTGGATGTACCTTTCAGAATTGATGGTGCCGTCACAGATGTGTAAGTTGCCCATCTCATGGGCACTAACACACCCCATACATCACAGATGCTGGCTTTTTAACTTTATGCTGGTAACAATTTGGATGGTCTTTTTCCTCTTTTGTCCGGAGGACATGATGTCCATGATTTCCAAAAACAATTTGAAATGTAGCGACGAACTGTGTTAAGTGACAATGGTTTTCTGAAGTGATCCTGAGCCCACGCGGTAAGATCCTTTACACAATGATGTCGGTTTTTAATGCAGTGTCGCCTAAGGGATCGAAGGTCAAGGGCATTCAATGTTGGTTTTTGGCTTTGCCGCAAACGCAGAAAGTTCTCCAGATTCTCTGAATCTTCTGATTATATTATGGACTGTTGATGATGGAATCCCTAAATTCCTTGCAACTGAACATTGAGAAACATTGTTCTTAAACCGTTGGACTATATTTCATGCAGTTGCTCACAAAGTGGTGATCCTTGCCCCATCTTTGCTTGTGAACAGTTGAGCATTTTGGGGATGCTCCTTTTATACCCAAGCATGACACTCACCTGTTTCCAGTTAGGTGTTCTGTGAGCATTCATCAACTTTCCCAGTCTTTTTTGAAATGTGTTGCAGGCATCCATTTCAAAATGAGCAAATCTTTGCACAAAAACAATAAAGTTTTCAGTTTGAACATTAAATATCTTGTCTTTGTGGTGTATTCAATTGAATATAAGTTGAAGAGGATTTGCAAATCATTGTATTCTGTTTTTATTTACATTTTACACAACTTCCCAACTTCATTGGAACTGGGGTTGTAATTTTGTATAAATCTGTCATTTTTTTCTCTTATATTTTCTAAAAGTTAGTGAGAAATAAGCATTTTAAATTTTGGCAGAAATATTGGTAATGTAAAAACAAAACCAAAAAATAAAAATAAAAAATCAATTTCCCAATATGATAAAAGAGTGGACAGGGGTGGCCTTGACCCAGGAACCTTCTGCATTGAAAAGTAGCGCACTTAACCGCTTGGCCACCACCACTAAATTCCTCTATATGTGTCAGACTAATGTCTGTTGTGAGTTTTACACCATTTTTGGTGTCAACTGGTTAAATAAGTCTCTTATTCAAGACTCTCCCGGTGTGCAGTTGAGGATCTGCCATTTGTCAGATGCTGTTTATATTGCAGAAAAGTGCCAGTGTTGTATAAAGTACTGGAAAATCACACTTAAGTAAAAGTACAGATACCCATTTAAAAAATGACTTTGGTAGAAGTTCAAGCCGCCGATTGAAATGCTACTCAAGTAAAAGTCTTAAAGTATCTAGTATTTATTGTACTTAAGTATGACAAGTAATGTACAACTAAATGTACTCAAGTATTGAAAGTAAAAGTACAAGTAAATGTTAATAATCAAAAACGGACTGATTTTTTTTATATTACAAAGTTTATCTAGGCTTGTACGCAGGGCTGGACTGGGGAAATTTTTCAGGCCAGGCATTTTTAACCAAGACCAGGCCACCACCATCGAAGGGGAAAAAATTAAGCCTGCTGTGACAGTGTGTTTTTTTTTTTTTTTTGGTCCCTTAACCGATCAATGTGCACCAGGAGACACATACATTTTAACACTATAAGAAGCATTATGAAAAGTTCTCCCGAAATACAGTTATCATAGGCTTATCAAAAGTACGATCTATTGACAGTAGGTCACATTACTTTTTAGACATAATAAGCCGTCATTTCATTCAGCCTTGTTACTTAAATTTAGAAATAGAAATTATATAAAACATTTGTTATAGAAATACTGTAGGAGATACTATAAATAATATATCATTACTTGTGTGATACAATTCAATTCAACAATTCAACTTAGAGAATGACTCTCAATTTAAAGTAAAATGTTAGGTATGTGAAATTATGCCAGGACTTGGGAAAATACATTTTAGACAGGGACGCCGTTATACCATGCCACCGCACCACAGACTGTGCAAAACAGCATACTTTGTATGACCGACGCACGACCGTCACACAAATAGAATAAAGAATAAAGAACAGCAGGCAACAGCATGGTAGCTAGCCATGCACACCATTTGCACAGGTTACATTGCTAGGCTAGGTTACGTGACTGGCAGAGTTAGCACGAACGAAAATAATATCCAACCTTAATTCATATTTGAGTGACCCAGTTAGTTTTGACCCACTTTACTTCGGACCAGAAGATCAGAATGTCTCTCACACACAGATGTCTGATTTATGAACAAGTTAGGTTGCTGTTCAACAATTATTAGCTGAAGTTAACCTTCACTTACCGTCACGGCCGTAGTGGTCCCCACCACATCCACCTGTTGAACTTTTTCTCCACCACTTACTGAGGCTGCCTGCCATTTTGCAGAATCTGCCTGAAGGGCTACTCTCTTCTGATCCCTGGCTCTTTCAGTGCCACCTTTCCTCTTCTTGCCACCATCCATATCGCTCGTTATCGCTCTGTCCGGCACTGGCGCACTGTGTAGCCCAACCGAGGCCCGAGATGGAGGGGTAATTGGCCTGCCCTTCACCTCATTGGTCCAGGCCACAATCAATCATGACTAAAGGGCCGATCTACCAGTTTACGCACCAATAGGAGGGTTTATATACCGGTATCCAGTGTTGCCACAGTTACTTTGAAAAAGTAATCCAATTACTGATTACTGATTACTCCTTGAAAAAGTAACTTAGTTACTTAAAGCCCCGGTCACAACCCACCGTGCGTTTTTTTTTCGCCGTACGTTTTCTGCGGATGCCACGGCCACTACGTTTTTGTGAAAACGTACGGAGGCAGTAGCAAGAGGAGGGAGGGAGTACATTCAACGCACGTCTCTAGGAGCGTAACGATAAAGAGAGATGACAATAAAGCAGTGTGTGTGTGTGTGTGTGTTGGGGGGGGTGTCGCGTTTCTTTTTTTATGAGCGGGACCGGAGCGGCAGGTGTTTTTCAGCGTCGGCGATGCATGAGCATGTCCAGCCTGCAGCGGTCAGATGTGCAAGTGTTTACTTGCCTCGAAAAGTTAAAGCTAGTTTTCACACTGAAGCTGTGGAGTGTGTGTTGCTGACGTTTGGAAATAAAGTCCAAGTTCAAGTGAGAAGCTGCGTTGTGCATGCAAGTCTGTCGGCCTCCAAATCCGTACTGCCTACGACCGGATTTGGTTAATTCAATAGTAATTGAATGAAAATGTGCTGCTTTGAATCCGTACTGAGGCAGTACTCACAACGTGCATCATCTGCACTACTGGTGAATCCGCAGCCTGACCGCAGCGAAAGTTCTGCATGCACTAAAACCTCTACGGCGTGTCTGCGTGCTCCTAAATTCATACTGAGGCAGTACTTACGACATACGGATCTCCAAATTTAGCCCACGTTTTTGCAAGTAGACTGCATGCACGGGCAAGTACGGCGGGTTGTGACCATGGCTTTACTGATTACTCAATTGTAAAAGTAACTAAGTTAGATTACTAGTTACTTTTTTTAGTTACTTTCCCCAGCTGCCCACAACAACCCTCTGCCACCTCAACATGACAATGATACTTGTTTTGCCAAAACTCACTTTACCCAGACAGCAAATAGATCCGGGCCGGATGTAGTCCAACATCTGGTACCAATCCTGAAAACAGATCCAGTCCAGACAGTTTTTGCACCCTGGCTCAGATCCAGCATGGCTCCGCTTTACAGTTCTGGAACAGATCCGGACCAGATCTGAACTGGGTCCGCAAAACACCAACTGTTTACAGACCATATCTGGCACGGATCTGGGACAGATGTGGTCCGCATCACAGCACCGTGGCAGGAACATGGGGCATAACGATAAGCAGTTTTATCTATTAGCGGTTGTAAACTCTGTACTCTGTAATCGTGATTGTCACTGAGGCTTTTTTAAATGCTTATTGCAAAGCGTTTTTTTTTTCTTACGACAATAAAGTTTTATAAGTCCAGGGACACTGATCTGTGTGTTATAGATACAAATCAGTTTCCTCGGATCCACAGAACTTACCCCTGTAAAACTTGTTCCTGCCACGGTGCTGTGATGCGGTCCACATCTGTCCCAGATCCGTGCCAGATATGGTCTGTAAACGGTTGGTCTTTTGCGGATCCAGTTCAGATCTGGTCCGGATCTGTTCCAGAACTGTAAAGCGGAGCCGTGCCGGATCTGGGCCAGGGTGCAAAAACTGTCTGGACCGGATCTGTTTTCAGGATTGGTACCAGATGTTGGATTACATCCGGCCCGGATCTATTTGCTGTCTGGGTATAGTCACCCTTCTTGACTTCAATGAAATATATACTTGTTTTATAAAAAGTAAAATAAAGACCTCTTTCTTGACCTCATATTTAACTGCTGACAGCACTGTAACAGTAAAACTTGTAATTTGTAACCTACATTGTTAATAAATGTAACTATTAAATTCTTTCTAACATTCTTCTAACATTTAAATTTTCTCTAAACATTTTACTTGTCGAAATTATTATTATTTTAAGTAGTATTAGTAGTTGTAGTAAAAAAGGCTTCAAAACTGGACCTTTAATCTAGGGGTGTTGTGGGGGAGGGGGGCACATCCCTGCCCCATGAAAAGCTCACAGCTCGCTTTACTTCGTAAAAAAAAAAAAAAAAAATCCGCAGGCCAGTAGGCCATCAGGCCAGCGGGCAAATGCCCGGTGTGCAACGTAAATGACTGGTAGTATCAGTCAAAATACTGAAATTGTGCACATCACACAAAAACACTTCAGAAACAAGGTTTCAAAACCTAAATGAGAGTAGGCTACTCACTAGGTGTTCACAGGAAACAGTTATTTATTTCTATATGTATTTATTTATTTTCATTGTTACATGGTTTTATCTTTTCTGTTGTGTTTTGTTTCATTAGGTTCTTTTTGTCTCTTTCTCTAAAATTGTATTTTAACATTATTAGTCTATTATTATTGACTATTATTGTCTATTATGTAGACCATTATTGTTGTTGCTATTATTATTAATATATGAATAAAAACAAATTAAAAAAATTACAATTTGACTCTTTTATGACAACGAACGCTGAGCCATTAATTATACAGAAAACAAATCAACACAAACGTGCTGATGCGAACAGCTTAATGCTAACTTTAACATTGAAAACGCCATAGACATGCTAACATGTTAGTGTCGGTCTTCTTTTTAAGTTATAAATTACATCTATCAACTGTTTCAGAAGACCATAACAAGTCGGTTTAACATAAAAATATTAAATATAACTCAGACATATGCTCTTCAGGGTTTAGCGGGGAAAAATTAGGATAAAGCGAAATAAATCAATGAATCCACGAATCGTAGACTGATGTAGTGCTTCGATCTGCGAATCACAGCTTCAATTGGTTCAAGGTTCAAAGCAAAGCCGCACTGCAGAAAAGTTGATTACAGACCCGTTGTAGGTCTGTAATCAATGTAGAGAAATTATGACTTTCCTGACAAATACCCTCCAAGTGCGCAACTGCAAAAAAGCCTACCGGACATGCCTCATGACAAATCGGCCTGACTTCGTTGCAGTCACTAGTAATCAGTGGTGTCTCAGGGTGAAAACACAACTTTTTTCGTGTGTGTGTGTGTGTGTGTGTGTGTGCTTTTTTTGTAACGAGTAACGGCATGGCGCATAGAAAATGTATCGGAGTAGAAGTATGCAATTAAGGTCAGAAATGTAGTGAAGTAAAAGTGAAAGTAAGCTGAATTAAAAAAAAACTCAAGTAAAGTACCAAGTCTCCCAAAACGTACTTAAGTACAGTAGTGAAGTATTTTTACTTTACTATACAACACTGAAAAGCGCTATATAAAAATGCCCTCTGTATGTGTTAAATTTAAAATGCCACATTATAAGTTACACTCCTCTTCTCAAACCATGTAACTGTTTTGCACATTTTTCCCATTTTTGATGATATTGTGCGAATTTTGGTGTCTGTGTATTTTTTTAATGCATCAAGAAAAAAAACAAAAAAACTGTGTTGTTAGTCTGGATGTGAACTACACTGAATGTACAAAGTCCAAAAAACACCTAAAATCTCATGTGAAGAATATGGGTCATCAGGAGGCAAGCGGCGAGGCAGAAACACATGCGGGCGTGTGAGCGCCTCTGTTGGCCTCGTATCGCTCCGCTGGATTTTATTATGTGCAAACGGAGGTCATTTCACAGTGTTAGTTACCTGAGGGAAGCTGACATTTAAACTGGCTTCCTTGTTATCTCTTTTTCTCCGCCTCGCTCCACCCGCTCTCTCGCTTTTCTCCTCTCGACCTTGTCCTCTCCTTCTCCTCCCACCCAGCTTTGCTCTCCTTCTGTCATGGATTTCATTTACTTTTTCTCTCTGCACTTTGCAGGAACTCAAGACTGAATAAATCCCAAATAACATTTACATCCTCCGCCAATAATCAGGATTTGACAATTGATGTCTTTTTTTTTTTTTTTTTTTGGTAGTTTTATAACATAAAATCAAAATGCACAAATTCAAATGTTTATCAGCACATCCAGAGGGTTTCTGGTCAGGACCCAAAGCAGTTACGTGCGGTGGAGGTCAGGGTAACGCACACTACCAGGACATGCTCCCAAACCGGATCTGTTCTCCACCTCATGTACTGTAGTCTGTGCACGTCCTGCTTGAGCTCCTCCTGGTGGGTCTCTCCATGTTCCCAGACCATATGGTTTCCATAATCCCTCCAGCATGTTCTGGGTCTCTCCTGGTGTCTCCTCTGCATTAATCCAGAACCACCTCAGTGTGGACTAGCAGCAGTTAATCGGAGCTCCTTCTGGATGTCAAATCTCCTCACCCCTAACTCAAACCGTAAAACCGTCCATGCTGCAGAGGAACTTCACTTCACATGCTTGAAAAGAATTTGAGAAGTTGTTTTTGGACTGTTCAGTTCTGAAGGAGAAAGACAAAGCAGCAGCCTCACTGGCCACGGTCAAACCCATCGGTCTTGCTGGCCCCAGCCAAACACGCCGGTCTCGCTGGCTCCGGACAAACCCGATGGTCTCGCTGGCCCCAGCCAAACACGCCAGTCTCACTGGCCACGGCCAACCCCACCGGTCTTGCTGGCCCCGACAAACCCGCCAGTCTCACTAGCCCCGGCCAAACCCGCCAGTCTTGCTGGCCCCGACCAAACCCGCCTGTCAATCTTACACTTGTTTCTGAGGCAAACATCAGGATCATCCATCGATAAGCAGCTTCCACCACCTCACTAAAACGTCCCAGTGAGGACTCCAAACGTGTTTTCTGTTGACTCATCCTGGTTTTGCTGCAGTGGATCTGGTGTGGTTCTGCACTGATTTGGCACAGGATGCTTTTCCTGGCACAACTCCAAATGTACAAGGAGATTGAAGGCTGTGAGACCTTTTGGCTATGATGTAAGAGTATGGACCGCTGTGTGCACCTCAGAGCCATTGGAAACAAGTCTCCAAAATGCAGCAACGTGATTCTGAGGCCCACAAAAACGGACCCTGACCTCCATCACTGTGTAACCGGCCTCAGACACGGCAGCTGGTTGAATACTAAAGCCAGCGCTGCGTGCATTGCTCTCTGTGAGAAACATCTAAATACACTTCACGTAATGTTACACGGTGACTGCAGAGGAGAAAGACGCCCTTGGGGATGGATTGTCTCAGAAAACACAGCAGGCCGCTGCTGCTTTAATTCCCTTTCATCTCTGTTCTCTCCCTCTCGCCGCGTTCTGACCTTGAAGGAATAACAACGGCACTGAGGTCCTTTGTCATGTTGTGACCATCATCATCAAACAGTCAGGCCTCTGCAGAAGAGGCGTACACGTGCAGGCTGGACACATGATGTCACGGTTCACTAATGTACATTTCAGACGCACATAGTTGATGATGATTTTCTTTTTCTTCTTCTGTTAATTAGCTTTTACAGCCTCGGTTTAACGCTTTGGTGAAATGTTCCAGGCTTCATTTGTAGTTATGTAAATAATCAGCCAACCTCTGAGACATGTTCAGCACGACTCCTTTCTGTTTTCACAACAAAAACAGAACATTCCCATTCACTGGTGAATTGCAGCTTCTTTGTGCTTTTTGTTGTTGCTGTTGTTTTATGTTTGCAGAAAGTGAAGGAGAATCAACAGTCGCAGCTGAAATATTTTTATGTTCAGTTTGTGTGGGTTATCATTAGTTTTTACCTGAGTGCATCAAATATGGGCATCAGGTCTTGCGAAGGCTTTGTGTCCGTCTGTCCGTCTGTCTGTGCTCAGCATAGCTCCAGTCCTATTACTCCCAAGTCTTCAAATTTACAGGAAACATTCTTGGGACACAGACCTTGGGCAAGTTCAAAGATGGCTAACCTCGCCCTATTTTAAGAGCTATTTTAAGAGGTTAAAAAGTCACATTGTGTTTGAATCAATTCAGTTTTGTTTTTGAGTGGCGAGCGTGACAGCCAATCAGAGTAGAGCTTCATTTTGACATCATTGGCTGGTCTCTCCAAAGTCGCTTCAATTTGTGGTCTTTATATAGATGTTTTACATATACAACCCCTGGCAAAATTATGGAATCACCGGCCTCGGAGGATGTTCATTCTGTTGTTTAATTTTGTAGAAAAAAGCAGATCACAGACATGACACAAAACTAAAGTCATTTCAAATGGCAACTTCTGGCTTTAAGAAACACTATAAGAAATCAAGAAAAAAGATTGTGGCAGTCAGTAACGGTTACTTTTTAGACCAAGCAGAGGAAAAAAATATGGACTCACTCAATTCTGAGGAATAAATTATGGAATCACCCTGTAAATTTCCATCCCCAAAACTAACACCTGCATCAAATCACATCTGCTCATTGACATTAACCTATGTCATGAAATTGACCCTATGTGTCTTTTTGCAAGGAATGTTTTCACAGTTTTTGCTCTATGGCAAGATGCATTATCTTCTTGAAAAATGATTTCATCATCCTTAAACATCAGAAAAGTGTCCAAAATATCAACGTAAACTTGTGCATTTATTGATGATGTAATGACAGCCATCTCCCCAGTGCCTTTACCTGACATGCAGCCCCATATCATCAATGACTGTGGAAATTTACATGTTGTCTTCAGGCAGTCATCTTTATAAATCTCATTGGAACGGCACCAAACAAAAGTTCCAGCATCATCACCTTGCCCAATGCAGATTCGAGATTCATCACTGAATATGACTTTCATCCAGTCATCCACAGTCCACGATTGCTTTTCTTTAGCCCATTGTAACCTTGTTTTTTTCTGTTTAGGTGTTAATGATGGCTTTCGTTTAGCTTTCTGTATGTAATCCCATTTCCTTTAGGCGGTTTCTTACAGTTCGGTCACAGACGTTGACTCCAGTTTCCTCCCATTCGTTCCTCATTTGTTTTGTTGTGCATTTTCGATTTTTGAGACATTGCTTTAAGTTTTCTGTCTTAAGTTTTAAGTTTTCTGTCTTGACGCTTTGATGTCTTCCTTGGTCTACCAGTATGTTTGCCTTTAACAACCTTCCCATGTTGTTTGTATTTGGTCCATATTTTTTTCCTCTGCTTGGTCTAAAAAAGTAACCGTTACTGACTGCCACAATCTTTTTTTCTTGATTTCTTATAGTGTTTCTTAAAGCCAGAAAGTTGCCATTTGAAATGACTTTAGTTTTGTGTCATGTCTGTGATCTGCTTTTTTTTTCTACAAAATTAAACAACTGAATGAACATCCTCCGAGGCCGGTGATTCCATACTTTTTGCCAGGGGTTGTATTATGTAAAAATTAGCAAGAAATAAACACTTCTAAACTGAAAGTGCTGTTTTTTAGAACCTAATAACACCTCTAATCTTATTTATAAGCCATTTTGCGGACGTTAACAGGGTGACGTCACATGCTCATAGCTAGCTGCAAAACTCTGTTTTGCTTATGTTTAAATATAACCTCTTTGTCATATATTGTGTAAAATCTAGTGAGAAATAAACACTTCTATAACTGAAAATGCTGTTTTTGTAACCTGATAACATCTCTGGAGTCATTTACAAGACACTTTGCATATGTAGCGTGCATTATAACTTCGCTAACTCAAAGCTAACTTTCTATGGAATTACATTTGTCTCATTAATCCCTGAAAATGTACAGAGGGTGATTTACAAATATTCCTTGATTTGCACAACGTCCACTCTTAAAACATAAATATTGTGTTGATTGATTGATTGATAGAGGGGCTTTATTGAACATGTACAAATTGTACGTAAGACAATAGGATCTTAATAATTAATTAAAAACTGCAAACTATAAAGAACACAATGCTCATACGGCCGAGGGTATTTTAGCCTTGAGTTATATTTAGTACAAATCTGTAACTCATTATTGTGAGGTTGTTGTGAGAGGCAGCGTGTGAAACTTTGTCTGCGGGAAAATGGATTAAAAAGCCGCCGTCTCTTTCCCACATGGAAACAATTACATGTATAAAACAATCTGTCCTGTCAGTACCTGGTCAATAACACCTGCCAGATCATTTCTGCATATGCACACAAATACATGCGCAAAATATTTGAGGGACAAACGGAATAACTGTTTATTTTTATCCAGTTTACAGCAAGAGTATGTTTTAAGAAATATTAAGTCATCTTAATACTAGTTATTGCAAGTTGCATGCCGGCCCGTCCATGCACATACCTGTGCACGCGCAGCGGAGAACAATGGCAGTGACTGGATGCTTCCCTTTGAGTTTTCTACTCATATTTCAGACATATGCACAGAAACTCTCCCTTCAGGAGAAGAGTGCAGAAAAGTGCTGTCATGACAAGCTGCATGTCAGTGAATGATGTGAAAGTCAAACCTTCACTGAAGAGGATCTTTATGTTCAGATGCAATAGCTGCAATAAGTTCCTGACAGCAGGTTGTTTTTGGTTTGGGGTTTTTTCTGCACAGTTCTATCAACCTCAAGTATTGTAGCAATTTCACACACAAAATGGCAAAAGAATATATATTTAGAACAGGGGTCACCAATCCTGCACCTGGAGGTCACCTGTCCTGTTCCACACGCTGTTATTTTAAAAAGAAAGGTGTGCTCGGCCAATCAGCAGTGAAGAAACACCGGCCCTGACTAATCATTGCAGCAGGTGCACATGAAAACCATGCTGCTCCAGTGACCTCAAGGAGCAGGTCAGGTGACCCTGGATTGCAATCAATAGACCTGAAACCATAAGATGAAACAAGCCATTTAAAACAACTGCCGCAGTAAATAAGTCTTGAATGGAATTATTGAGAACAGTGCAAATCAAAGCAACTTAAAGAAATGGCTTGGACCTTTTTTAACTAATTTTGTAGACCACAAAATTGCTCAAGCTGTAAAAAAAAAATAAATAAATAAATGCTCACTGCAAGTCAGAAATGGAATTAAAGCTTTGAGTGTTTGGACACCGCTCGGCTGCACAGCCTGCATTTGTTTCTCTGCACAAAGCCAATTCTTTAACACAGTGTGAAACTTAAACGATGGTTTTATTGAACGTGCTGCTATAATGAAGCTCTCATGGCCACAGAAGCACTATAACAATCATTAAAGTGAAACCCAGAAAAGCTCTTTGTGTCTGCAGCTTCACCAGCATAATTACATTGAGCAGGGCTGCATTCCGCTTTGATGATGATGCTGATTATCATTGTCTTATGTTTGAGTGACAGCAGCTGATGATCACTAATAATGAATCATTTGTTCTGATGCACAGGCCTGAACGGTGACTATGACGATGCACAGGTGGTAAAGTGACCTTTGACCCTCAGCAACTGCACAGAGCATTTGATGAGCAATTTTCAATTTCAATTTATTTTCATTTATATAGTGTCAAATCACAACAAAGTTGCCTCAAGACCTGACACAAGTAAGGTCTAACCCTTACCAACCCCCAGAGCAAGCACACAGTCGACAGTGGTAAGGAAAAACTCCCTCTGATGATTGAGGAAGAAACCTCAAGCAGACCAGACTCAAAGGGGTGACCCTCTGCTTGGGCCATGCTACCAACACAATTTCCAAAACAATTCACAAAACGAGCACAAACCTTTCACCAACCTCTGAGAAGGACTTTACTGGTCAAACAGAAGGTCTCCCACATTCTTCAGTGCAATATTCATTCCAATCACCATGACCCAGCAGTAAACATAAATAATAAATAAAAATGTTGTAGAGAAGCTTGAATCTTTGACTGGACTGGGTTGCTTGACACGAGGACGTTTCGCTTCAATCGCAGAAGCTTCCTCAGCTAAAATTCTTGCTCTGGTAGTCTGACTTCTGTCTTGACTCTTGTAGAGAAGAAAATACGGCATCTCTCCCAGTCACTGGTTCAGATATGTCGATGGACACATGGGTTTAAAATCAAGCAACAGGAGGTTGAGGACTTTACAGAACACATCAACTCGGTGGATTCCAATATCAAGTTCACACGTGAGGATGCCAGAAACAACCATTAGCCTTCTTGGACTGTGATGTTACGATTGGAGAGAACAGGCAGCTCCAGACAGGGATTTACAGAAAACCCACTCACACTGACCAATATCTGCTCTTTGGCTCAAACCACCCCCTTGAACACAAGCTCGGGGTGATCAGGACTCTTCAACACAGAGCCCTACAGGTGCCCACAACTGCAGAGGGAAGGGCTAAAGAACAACAACTTGTACGGAAAGCCCTCACAGTATGTGGGTACCCACGATGGTCCCTGGACAAAGTGCAGAAGTCCCAGAAAACAAAGAGACCAGATAGACAGGAGACAGAGACAAGAAGAAGAGGAGTATCTCTCCCTTATTTAGCAGGAGTAGGGGAAAAACTACAGAGGATCTTCAGACAGCACAAAATCCCAGTTTACTTTAAACCAGTTAACACCTTGAGACAGAAATTAGTTCACCCTAAGGACATGATCCCTAGTTACAAACAGAGCAATGTAGTGTATTCTATCAGATGTCAGGAAAACTGTACCGAACACTACATAGGTGAGACTAAGCAACCTTTACACAAAAGGCTATACCAGCACCGCAGAAAGAGCGCCAGTTGACCTCAGTCTGCAGTTCATCTCCAACTGAAAGACACTAACCACATGTTTGAGGACAAGGAAGTTAAAATCTTAGCCAGAGAGAAGAAATGGTTTGAGAGAGGTGTCAAGGAAGCATTCTTTGTAAAACAGTTTGAAACCCAGCCTTAACCGGGGAAGGGGTCTGAGACACGCTTTGTCCCCTCTTACAATGGGGTACTCAGATCAAAGCAGTTTCAGTCTTTTGTTCATGGTATGAGTCATTCACGTCATCAGGAGAGTCGGTCAAGGGAGCCATTAGGAAAGGCTTCCATCCCATCATTAGGAGGGACAGCTGCCCTGTCATTAGGAGGGTGCTAACTAGAGCACAATAGGTGCTAATTAGAGTTGTTGTTTAGTCACTAGCCTATAGCAGTCGGCTCTCGGTAGGAGGGGTCTGGTTAGGTTTAAAAAACTCCAGCTTTTGTTGGTTTCGTATTTCTTCTCTACAAGAGTCAAGACAGAAGTCAGACTACCAGAGCAAGAATTTTAGCTGAGGAAGCTTCTGTGATTTTGAAGCGAAACGTCCTCGCGTCAAGCAACCCAGTCCAGTCAAAGATTCAAGCTTCTCTACTATGGAAACCACCTGGACAACTGAGAGCCTACACAGAAATAAACCACGTTGTCACATCATACAGTGAAAACATCATCAAAAGAGATACTGTTGACTTTTACTTGCCTTTCTGTGTTCTTACCTCTGCCTGTTTTGAAATATACCCTTTTTCTCATCCCACACCAAGTTCTATGACAATGAAATATTGTGCAGCCTTGCACATAATGATTTTTTTTTTTTTTTTTGCTACTTTAGCAGTTACCTTTTTTGTTTTTTATTTAGTGCTGATCCACCATCTGTAAATTCAAAAAGAACAAAAGAACCTACCCTTATTGCACTTCCTCCTATGACACAATCAGGTCGGCCTTTCTTGCCTAGGTGTTTGCAATCACGCAGACCGGCAGCATTCGCCCGGATTGAGGTTTCAAATCTTCCAAAATCTCAGAAACACTGAGAACTGCATTAAGAGGCTCAGATAATGCTCCAATTTAAACCCCAGCACACGATCAATGGCATCAACATCACAAGGCAAAACTTTTTGTATAGTGTTCTTAAAACCTCCTGTGAATATATTATCTAGGTTTTTAAATGTTTAGACGGTCACCCTGTATCATCACACTCAATATCATCAGAGAGAGTTTTTCCTCACCACTGTTGCCTGTGTACTTGCTCTGGGGGTTGGTAAGGTTAGACAAGAGGTGGGACGAAGTCACCGTCAAGTCACTCCAAGTCATGAATCAGCAAGTCCCAAGTCAAGTTCTCAGATCAGCTTGCAAACAATTGGTCGTCATTATGACTTGAGACTTGACTTGGGACTTGCTGATTCATGACTTGAGTCAGTGACTTCATCCCACCTCTGGGTGAGACCTTACTTGTGGTTTAAGCACCTTGAGGCAACTTTGTTGTGATTTAGCGCTATATAAATGAAATGAATAAATTGAATTGAATTGTTATTGTTTTTATGTAAACACACAACAATCTCAAGTGATTTCACCTTTATTTCTAATGGGAATTGGCGGTGAGCCACGATCGCTTCCTGATCATGTCGTTCTGGGTGAAGCATGCTCTCTTCACACCCTGCTTATTGTCCTTTACAACACTGTTTGTGCTGTTTTGTCCAGAATAATATAAGATGTAGCAGACACGGAATACTTGGAATATTTGTTTTAGCAAGTGTTCAGGGGTCTCATGCAGTCTCTTACAAATGTTATGAACGGCATAAAAATGTACATTTGGTAGTATAATGTTTATCTGCAATTGTCGTTCATGTGGTTTCTCCATGTTGTTTTGATTGCAGCACTGCTCTGGCGTGCAAGGGATTATGGGATATCTCAACAGGTCGAATTGCGTTGAGTCTGTGACTCTGAACTTAGGTTCTTCTTCAAGTACTTTTTCATTAACTGTGGACCTCATCTGCGGCAGAAGATGAGGTCATGTGAGGTCAGCTGAGGAGGGCGACGAGCTGAAAGGAATTCAGTGAATTCAAATTAAACTCGACATTGATGCGAAGCTCTGATCCAGGTCACATGTACACGAGATGCATCACCAACCCAACATAACCACCACACTCCATTGTTTGGTGATTCACGTCTTTGTTACTAAGCGACACATAATTGAGTTTTTTTTTTTTTTGGGTGGGGGGGGGTGCTTAAGGAGCTATTCTGAGCTTTCTGTGACCCCTGACAATATCTAATCAATTTAGACAAGTTTTTCTCTTTAATTAATTAAAAGAAGCTCAAAGAGTAGAGACAGAAACTGCTCTGCTGCAGTCGGAGTTCTTTTTAAATGATTAATTATTCACGTGTTCTCACAAACATACTGAATAAATGATTTGTACAGTGTATATCAAAAGGCTGTGAGTTTTTGTTTTATCAGATTAAAATCACTAATTGAATCTGCTGCGTCCTGTTATTGAAAACATGGATCAGTGGAGAAAACTGTGTTTTTTACAGCAGTCCTGAATTCTGCAGCATTTTAACAGTTTTTATGGTCAAGTCAAGTCTGGGAGCATGCGCTAGTGATACGCTTTGCTACATCAATACCACGGAACTACCTTGGTCCTGGATGGCAACCGCTAAGGCAGACTAAGGTCCGCTAAGGTCCATCCTATTGTGAAATTATTAATGTTTTTGTGAATCACCAATAACTGACTAGAGAATGCACTTTTTACTTCAGTCACTTACTCTCGAATCTTTAATGCTGTAGTTAGTTCTATACGCAGACGTCCGTTAAAGCAACGAAAAGACGTTTTTTCTGTTTTGTTTATGATAAGTGTGATGATGCGCATCGCTATATGATAGGAAACTGCACCTTGATTTTAGCTATAGGGTTAGCCGGGGCACAGTGGATCAGAAATGTTGTTTTGTGGAAGCATAAACACATTATGGATAGGTTGAAATCATTCTACTGTGGATTTAATACAGCAAGTTATTATTTATAAGGCTGTGTTATTTATGTCTCCCCAAGTGTAATTTACAGGTGTTTAAAATCAATTTTATAATTTTTGATTCACTGTGCCCCGAACACTAATTCACGGGGCACAGTGAATCAACTTAGAATATAATGAAAAAACACGATTATAAAGATTTCTTCAAAATTATTAAATATATGCTGATGCATATACAAACTATAATCCAGCAAACCAGCTATGTAATGTGTGAGTGTCTTATATAGTGATATAAGTCCTTTAGAAACTATTATAAATACAATAATTTCTATTCAAATGTGAAAACAGTTGTTTATATACACAAATTATAGAAATAATTAATGGAAAAATAAATGTATGAGCTTCAATAAGTAATATTTGTCATCCACTTGATCCTGGGGCTCAGTAAATCACTTTCTAGACTGATTCACTGTGCCCCAGGTGCATGTGACACACATGAGTCATGTTATCAAATAGCTGATAGTCTGGAGAAGACATAACACATGCTCATCAGTTGGACGGGGTAGTCTTCTAACTAATAACAATTTTTTGGGCCACCTTTCCTCTGTTATGAGAAATAAATACAAAGACACTGACATCCACAAAATTTACTTTTGATAGGAAAAAACTGACTTCACTTGCCACTTAGTTTTACCCTTAATGTATCCAAAAACAAAACACTAATTTATAAGGGGGATATCTTTATGCATAAAAATATGGCATAACTGTTGCAAATATATATGTAGCTTTGCAGAGTTTCCCCTACAATGAGTTACACTGATTAGGATGATGCTGTGTTAAAATAAACTGCTCCCTGTGCATGGAGTAAATAAATCCCTGATGACATCATGGGGAAATCCCAACAACAAAAACAAATGTGGCTGCTCTTGGTGATAAATTTTGTGTGGTTAGAAGACTAAAAATGTGTACATTTTGTTGAACAAAAACACCAAAAATGTATAGTTAAATGTATAGCCACTGACAGAGCATAAATAAATGAGAAGTTGGAATGAGAATGTGATGTCAAAATATAAAAATCTGCCAATTCTCAGAAAGTTTTCCCCTAGTGGTCAGTGTAATGTAGTTGTATGATTTTGCCCTACGGTGTGGATTTTGATAGAAGTGGTTGAGCAGAGCTGCACTCTGTGCACACATATGCAGGTGTTTTGGAAAATGTAGCAGTTTTTATATGTTTTGGCCATTTTAGGTCATTGAAAATGTAGCTTTACCAAAACTGCCAGTTTCAGCAGGAAGATACATAAAACTGAGTTTTTTCCAGGCTTCTCACTGCCCGGTATGGTTATGGTAATTCTGCATTCACTTCTTAAGTGTATGAAAAAATGCCATACCAGTGGTCATAGCGGAATTCCTGTCTTCTACAGTGGCAGACAGTAACTGACATAATGACGTGAGGCACAGCCGTTTTTCATAAACAACACAGACAATAACTTACTTTATTGAAAGTGTAGCAGATATAAAGTTAAAACAATATTTAATTAAATCTCAAATTTAATTAGGGGGGCAGAGCTGTCAACTGATCACCATCTGGTGCTGCGATGGATCAGAGGGTGGGAGAGGACTTTGGACAGACCTGTTAAGCCCAAACGGATAGTGCAGGTGAATTGGGAACGTCTGGAGGAGCCCATTGTCTGATAGATCTTCAATTCACACATCTGGCAGAGCTTTTCTGGCATCCCTTTGGAGGTTTGGGGGCATTGAACCAGAATGGGCAATGATCAAAGCTTCCATTGCTGAAGCTGCAGTGGGGAGCTGTGGCCTGAAGGTCTTAGGTGCCTCAACGGGGGCAGTCCTCGAACACCGTGGTGGACACCAGTGGTCAGGGAAGCCATCCGACTGAAGGAGGCCTTCCAGGATATTTTATCTTGGAGGATTCCGGAGGCAGTCGCAAGGTACCAACAGGGCCGAAGGGTGGCAGCCTCTGCTGTGGGGGAGGCAATGCAGTGGGTGTGGGAGGAGTCCAGAGTAACCATCGAGAATGACTTTCAGTTGGCACCAAGATGCTTCTGGTGGACCGTGAGGCACCTCAGGAGGGGAAAACAGGGAACCATCCAAGCTGTCTACAGTGAGGATGGGACTCTGTTAACCTCACCTGTGATGTAATCCCCCACTGGAAGGAATACTTTGAGAAACTCCTGCATCTGACCGGAGCGCCTTCTATAGAAGGGGCAGAACTGGAAGCTGATGGGGGATCATCGTCAATTTCCTAGGTGGACGTCACTGAGGTTGTCAAACAACTCCACAGTGGCAAAGCCCCATGAGATCCATTCAGAAATCCTGAAGGCTCTGGGTGTGGAGGGACTGTCTGGGATGAGACATCTGTTCAACACTGCGTTGATGTCTGGGACAGTGCCTGAGGAGTGGTAGACTGGGGTGGTGGTCCCCATTTTTAAAAACGGGGACCAGAGAGTGTGCGCCAATTACAGGGGTATCACAGTACTCAGCCTCCCTGGTAAAGTCTACTCCGGGCTCCTGGAAAGGAGGGTTTGACTCACAAAGCGAGAGCTGTGTTTAGGTGCTTGGCAGTAAGTTCGGCTTGTTCCTGGTGGGGGTTGGCCTCCGGCAGGGCTGCACCTTGTTACCAATCCTGCTTGTGATATTTTTGGACAGGATATTGAGGTGTATTCTGGGGGAGGAGGGTCTTCAGTTTTGTGGGCTCAGGGTGTCATCACTGCTTTTTGCAGATGATGTGATCCTGTTTGCTTCATCAGCCAGTGACCTCCAACACTCACTGAGTCGGTTCGCAGCAGAGTGTGAAGTGGCTGGGATGAAGATGAGCATCTCTAAATCTGAGGCCATGGTTCTCAGCAGGAAACCAAAGCATTGCTGACTCCAGGTAGGGAATGAGGTCTTGCCCCAAGTGAAGGAGTTAAAGTACCTCTGGGTTTTGTTTGTGAAGGGACAGTGGAGCGTGAGATTAGCCAGAAAATTGGCACAGGTATTGGTGCGGTATTGCATTCGCTCTACCATAGTGTTGTTGAAAGGAGCCAGCTGAGGTGGTTCGGGCATTTGGTAAGGATGCCCCCTGGGCGCCTCCCTAGCAAAGTGTTCCAGGCATGTCCATCTGGGAAGAGACCCAGGGAAAGACCCAGGACTAGGTGGAGAGATTATATCTCCATACTGGCCTGGGAACGCCTCTGTATTTGCCAGTCAGAGATGGTTAATGTGGCCCAGGAAAGGGAAGTTTAGGGTCCCTGCTGGAGGTGCTGCCCCGTGACATGACATGAAGTGGTTGAAGATGAGTGAGTGAGTGAGTGAGTGAGTGAGTGAGTGAGTGAGTGAGTGAGTGAGTGAGTGAGTGAGTGAGTGAGTGAGTGAGTGAGTGAGTGAGTGAGTGAGTGAGTACCTTGAATACCTTGAAAGGGGCACCACTTGCTTAGCAGCAGGAAACATAATGTTAAATTCGATATTAATCTGATTTCTGGATACGATTGATTAAATATCTGTCTTCAGGTGGACAAAAGACAAACCAGCTGACATAATATTTACAAATTTCATTTACATATCTACAGGTACAAACAGATGTGTCTGAGATTTTGACAATATGGGTAATGAGTCCTAGTTTTATTTCCGAGATGGTATTGTCATGTCAAACTTATTCATTTTTGTCTTGCAGATAGCATATCTAAACTGCCTAAAACTTTTGTATCTAAACTCTCTAAACTCTGTATTAAAAATGCCTCCATGTAACCTTACAGCTGGAAAAACATACAGTTTCTGCCCCGTGTCCTCCCTTTTCCCTCTCTAGCAGAAACTGTGATAACATTCATTGTTCAGCGAGCGTTTTCATGAGAAAAGCTGAAATGTATTCATGTGTCTGCTTGCTGTACTGCCCCGCCTTTCTCTGAATGTACAAATGAACTCCTTCAGAACTGCTGTGCACACACTTATTCAAAATCCTGCTGTTCTGATTTTGACTTTGCGTGTGTCTTCCAGGCCTCAAATTAAATTTTGCCTCCATAGTATGTTGATGAGCTTCTTCTTTGTCTTTCGGCTGCCTCTCTGACTTTGTCTCCAAATCGTCCCACCTGAGCTGTCCCTCTGATATGTTCATTCCTAATCTTGTCCATTCTTGTCAGTCCCAAAGAGAATCTCAACATCTTCAGCTCTACCACCTCCAGCTCTGCCTCCTGTCTTTTTGTTAGTGCCACTGTCTCTAAACCATACAACATAGCTGGTCTCACTACTGTTTTGTAAACTTTCCCCTTCACTCTTGCTGATATTCTTCGGTCACAAATCACTCCTGCCACCTTTCTCCACCCACACCACCCTGCCTGCACTCTCTTCTTCACCTCTCTACCACACTCTCCATTACTTTGAACAGTTGACCCCAAATATTTAAACTCATCTACTTTCACCACTTCTACTCCTTGTAACTGCACTATTCCACTGGGCTCCCTCTCATTCACACGCATGTACTCAGTCTTGCTTCTACTGACTTTCATTCCCCTTCTCTCCAAAGCATATCTCCACTTCTCCAGACTAGACTCAACTTGCTCTCTACTCTCACTACAGATCACAATGTCATCTGCAAACATCAGTCCATGGAGACTCCTGTCTGATCTCATCTGTCAACCTGTCCATCACCACTGCAAACAAGAAAGGACTCAGAGCTGATTCTTGGTGTAATCCCACCTCCACCTTGAATGAGTCTGTCATTCCGACTGCGCATCTCACCGCTGTCACACTATTCTTGTACATGTCCTGCACTACCCTAACATACTTCTGTTAATGATGTTGATGATGAGACGTGAAAAGCAAGGCAAAAAAGAATGAGGCACTAAATACAAAAATGAATTAGAATAAACCTGTTTGGAATTTAGCAGTGAATTTTGAGTTTGCAAATGATCGTTATTATTATTAGTAAAATTAAACAAAGAAAGCCACTTTGCACCACACACAGCAAAGACCATCAGAACAGTTGGAGGTTTACTTACAACTCATCCGGAAAGTATTCACAGCAGTTCATGCTTTTCACATGTTGTTATGTTACAGCCTTATTCCAAAATTGATCAAAATATTTTTTCCATCAAAATTTTACTCAAAACACCCCATAGTGACAACATGAAAAACGTTTTGGGGTTTTTTTGTGGTTTTTTTGCAAATTTCTGAAATCTAAAAAAACTGAGAAATCACGTGTGCATAAGTATTCACACCATTTGCTCAATACTTTGTTGGTGCACCTTTGGCCGCAATTACAGCCTCACGTGTTCTTGAATATGATGCCACAAGCTTGGTGCACATATCTTTTGGCAGTTTTGCCCATTTCTCTTTGCACATCTCTCAAATTCCATCAGTTTGGATGGGGAACATTGGTGCACAGCCATTTTTAGATCTCTCCAGAGATGTTCAATCAGATTCAGGTCTGGACTCTGGCTGGGCCACTCAAGGACATTCACAGAGTTGTCCTGAGGTCACTCCTTTGATATCTTGGCTGTGTGCTTAGGGTCATTGTCCTGCTGAAAAATGAACCGTCACCCCAGTCTGAGGTCAAGAGCGCTCTGGAGCAGGTTTTCATCCAGGATGTCTCTGTACTGCATTCATCTTTCCCTCAATCCTGACTAGTCTCCCAGTTCCTGCCACTGAAAAACATCCCCACAGCAGGACACAGAATGATGCTGCCACCACCATGCTTCACTGTAGGGATGGCACCTGGTTTCCCCAAAACATGACACCTGGCACTTCACACCAAAGAGTTCATCTCATCAGACCAGAGAATTTTGCTTCTCATGGCCTGAGAGTCCTTCAGGTGTCTTTTGGCAAACTCCAGGTGGGCTGCCATGTGCATTTTACTAAGGAGTGGCTTCTGTCTGGCCACTCTACCATACAGGCCTGATTGCTGCAGAGATGGTTCTCCTTCTGGAAGGTTCTCCTCTCTCCACAGAGGAATGCTGGAGCTCTGCCAGAGTGCCCATCGGGTTCTTGGTCACCTCCATGATTAAGGCCCTTCTACCTTGATTGCTCAGTTTAGACATGTGGCCAAGCATCTTAATTTATGGATGATGGAAGGCCACTGTGCTTAGCGTGAACTTCAAAGCAGCAGAAATGTTTCTGTACCCTCCCGAGATTTATGCCTTGAGACAATCCTGTCTCTGAGGTCGTACAGACAATTCCTTTGACTTCATGCTTGATTTGTGCTCCGACATGTACTGCCTCATATGTCGACAGGTGTGTGTCTTTCCAAGTCATGTCCAATCAAATAATTTACCCAGGTGGGACTCCAATTAAGCTGCAGATCATTTCAAGGATGATCAGTGAAAACGGGATTGCACCTAAGCTCAATTTTGATGTGGAAAAAGTGCAGGAAACTCAGTTTTATTTAAAATACCTTAAAAACTTGGGCTGACTACTTTTTACAGGCACTTTTTCTCACAGTCTCCAAAGTGCCGCATGTAATGAACGCCTTATGTTTATTTATGACATGCCAATGGAACACTCAAGAATCGTCCAGCCTTTCAGGAAATAAAAAAAAGCCTCTGAGGTGTCTGCCAGCATCTGTAAATTAGACCCATAATTCTCCAGAAAGAACCAACAATCCAGCGGGTCGACAGTGAGCCTGTCAGGCCCAGAATCAAGAACCTCATCACCTCCGTGATCTCGGTTCTGTTCACACACTTCTTGATTTAATGTCCACAGCTCTGTGTGGAGTTGTGTTTTCAGCAGATAAAACTTCAGCAAACCAAACTAGAAGAGCACATGGAGAGCGCCGACCCATCGCCAAGCCAAACACCAATAACCACAACATTCACACCTTCATCAAAGGCTTAAAGTCTTTATGAAAGCCACTTCCTGTGTTAAAGTTAAGGATAAACAGTCAAAACGTGCCTTCAAATTTAACTCCATCCTCCAAAAAGTAAACACTAGAGGACTGGCTGAGACACTTTCTGTTAAAATAAATAAATGAAATAAAATCTGGTTATGATCATATGAACGCAACACCAACCATCTCAACAACATCACCATCTCAAAGGCACCTAACGGACACAGCAGGTGGCGCGGCAGACAAAAGTATCGAAGTAATCCTGGAGGCAGCCGTGTGCCCCAACACACACACACAACACACATCCACCTGCATACTGGTGAGTTCCAACTTCTGAGGCATCTTGAAAGCATTAGCTCTGCACAAGTCTGCATCATCAACTATACATCCCCGCTGGATTGTGCAGATTAAACAAAGACTGTTTGCAGCAGCAGTTGGTGACCTCTGCCTGACCTTCAGCTCTAACAGAGAGCAGTTATTCTGATCTGCCAAAAATATAATTGATGAAGTGCAAATAAATCCTCCAGCTGAACATGTGAAGGCAAAAAAGACATAAATGTGTGAAAGGTGCTGCAATAATTTCTGAGGCAGACATCAGCAGCATGCATCCTGACCGCCGTTCAAATCAGCTACTGCCACCTTCACCATGACCGCACATCAACTGCCACATGTGTTTGCAGGACAATGATGTGTTTTTGTGCACAACAGCTGCTGACTGCAGCGACATACGTTTGCCTGACCTCACATTTGAATTATTTATTCTTTGTGGATTTATTTTGCTGCCCTGAGTTGAAATGCTGCTCTTGTGTCCAAATATTTTTTGGACATTAAGATTGTCGTTTCTCTTATGGTAAATCTTACAGCTTTAACATCTTCAGGACGTGTCGCGGTAGGCGAGACCTTTAACAGGTTTTCTCCTGCAGACAGCAGGCAATTAGGGAGAAGAAGTACGAAATTCAGTGTGCTTAGAATGACCCACGGGGAAAGCCTGCAGCTAGGGGGCGCTCATCACTGTGTGTATAGCCTGCCACCTAACACATTTAATACGCACAACATCCTGGAGGTAAAAATAATGTCATCTCCCACCGCCTGTCTGTGCACGCACCTCCTCTTCCTCCTTCTGCTGATCAGAATTCTATCAGAATATTATTGGTTATTTGACAATCTGGCGCTTCTTAAAAACGTGCCCATCAGCTCCACCGATAATCAAAGGTTAATAATGTTCAGCGTCATGGCTGCACTGATCAACACCACGTCTGAAGTTCATTGACATTCAGTGCCACTCTCACCTTCAAGAGTTGCCCGTGTCATGATGACGGCAAGCCTCAGAGCTCGATCAAACGTTTCCGTTAAGAGTGCGACACACGCGAAGCTCCCTCGCCATTAGCGGCTCTTGCCGTGAGCTCAGTGATGAGGCTAATGTTGGCACAGAGTTGCTGTAATGGGCGATTAGTGCCTACCTGGCGTGGACAAGTCGGACATGTGGAGAGGATCACAGCCACGACACTGGGCAGGCCACAGCTCGCTGGTGGTTGAAGCAAAATAGGTGGACTCTCTCGCTGCTTTTATCTATCCTGTCCAGCTTTAATTTTTTTTTTCCCCTCCCAGTCAGACTGAAAATTTAAACATTCACCCTGAAATGACTTTTGGAAAAGTGATGTTTCTGTTTGTAGGAATGTTGAACGGCATTCTTAGAGTGGAGTGCTGAGTCATCCTGTTTCTGTTGCCCACACCTGTCTACATATAAGGTCCCACAGTTGACAGTGCATGTCAGAGCACAAACCAAGCATGAAGTCAAAGGAATTGACTGTAGACCTCCAAGACAGGATTGTCTCAAAGCATAAATCTGGGGAAGGGTACAGAAATATTTCTGCTGCTTTGAAGGTCCAATTCATCAAAGTGGCCTCCATCATCCATTAAAGGAAGCTCTTCGGATACACCAGGGCTCTTCCTAGAGCTGGTCACCCGTCTACACTGAGCAATTGGGAGAGAAGGGCCTCAGTCAGGGAGGTGATAAAGAACCCAATGGTCACCTGAAGGACTCTCAGACCATGAGAAACAAAATTCTCTGATCGAATGAGACAAAGACTGAACTCTTTGGTGTGAATCCAGGCACCACATTTGGGGGAACCAGGCCCATCCCTACAGTGAAGCATGGTGGTGGTAGCATCATGCTGTGGGGATGTTTTTCAGCAGCAAGAACTGGGAACTCGTCAGGATTGAGGGAAAGATGAATGCAGCAACGTACAGAGACATCCTGGATGAAAACCTAATCCAGAGCCCTCTTAACCTCAGACTGGGGTAACAGTTCATCTTTTAGCAGCACAAGGATCCTAAGAACACAGCAAAGATATCAAAATAGTGGCTTCAGGACAACTCTGTGAATGTCCTTGAGTGGCCCGGCCAGAGGCCGGACCTGAATCCGATTGAACATCTCTGGAAAGATCTGAAAATGACTGTGCACCAGTGTTCCCCATCCAACCTGATGGAGCTTAAGAGGTTTTGCAAAAAGAAATGGGCAAAACTGCCCAAAGATAGGTGCACAAAGCTTGTGGCATCATATTCAAGAAGACGTAAGGCTGTAATTGCTGCCAAAGGTGCATCAACAAAGTACTGAGCAAAGGCTTGAATACTTACATACATGTGAGTTGCAAAAATTGCAAAAAAAAAAAAAAAAGCTTTTTTGTGTTGTCATTATGGGGTGCTGTGAGTAGAATTTTGAGAGGAAAACATTTTTTACTCCATTTTGGAATAAGGCTATAACAAAATCTGGAAAAAGGGAATTGCTGGGAATACTTTCCAGATGCACTGAACATGATATATTTTGACAGCATCTTTTGACCCCGAACACAATATTTATTTTCCATGAAAGTGCTTTTAGTGGAAAATGTTAAGATGATGGTATGACATATAACAGCTTTATGCTTAAACCTTGACTGAGCTGGTAATTGAAACTGCGACTGAATGTGGATAACTGGTGTTTCCATAGTGACATTCACAAAGACTTTTTATTCTATCTTAATTTCAGATATATTAAGGAGCAAAGGTGTTTAAAAAATATTTTATCAATTAGATTTCTTTCAGATATCAGACTTTATCTGAGAAACATTTGAAAAGCTCACACTCACACACTCATCTTCAACCGCTTAGTCCAATTAAGGGTCGCATGGGACTGGACCCTATCCCAGTAGTCATAGAGCGCAAGGCAGAGACCCCAGTCTGTTGCAGGGCCACATATAGACATACAAACACATTCACACCCGCACGCACACCTACGGAAAAAGTTAAAAAGTTAAAGTTTCCAATCCACCTAACCTGCGTGTCTTTTGAATGTGGGATCGAGCCGGAGGACCCGGAGAGAACCTACGCAAACACGGGGAGAACATGCAAACGCCACAGGTGGGAATTGAACCCATGACCTTCTCGCTGTGAGGCAACAGTGCTCACCACTAAGCCACCGTGCTGCCCACATTCGAAAAGCTAAATATTTCCATTCTTAAAGATATATGCACAAATTCAGATTGAGAACACTGTGTTTTCATTTCATCCATTTTAACTTTATTGTTGATCCTAACATAAATTTGGATCTGAATGTTTGAGGTTTAGATGAGCTCACTGTGGTGTTTGAGTCAAATTAACTCTGGATTCATGACTTTAACTTTGGAGTTGCTTTAATCCAGATTGAAGCTGTGACCTTCAACGTGTCTGAGAATCTTTGTTTCCCACAAACAAGAAGTTGTGAAAGTTATTAACATGATGATGTCATTTCTAAAGAGGAAACAGCCACTTAACCGTCTTTAATCACAGCAGCCAAACTGCCAACTGCTTCCTGTTTGTTTTTCAAACAAACAAACAGCAGCACAGCTGCAACGCTTTGAATGGCACCGTTTCTGAAAACGACCTAGTTGGACTAATTACAGACTGCAATCCTTCATTTCACCATCACATCAAGCACTGTTGTTTAAACTGGACGTGTGTCCAGTCAAAGCTCAACTTCCTGTTTGTGTGTTTATGTTTCAGATGTCACCAAAGCGCAGTGTATTTCACTGTGGGGAAAAATACAAAGTTAGTTCAAGCCACCGTCGCGGTGACCTCTGAAAGACCTGTGAAACGGAGGTGTTAACTTCCAGGAAAAAGATGAGCGTATTGGCAGTGCGTCATGGCGTGAATCTGCATTCTGACGCTTTGTGATAGACACCAGTTTGGTTTTTTGTTTTTTGTTTTTTTTAACTATTTGAGTTTTGACGCCCATCAAATCTGTGTGCAGTCTAACTATGGAAATTTGATCAACATAAAATTATTCATTTTCTGCCTAATATATCTTAATTTTACATTCTTACTAACATCCAACAGTATTGAAATAAATCACTATTTTATAATAAATATAAACTGAAATGAACATCTTCAGAGTGAAAGACTGAAAATTCATGTGTGTTTGCTTCGAGTGAGAACTTTCTCATCTGGCACTCAGTTAGCATGCTAACTAACAGCCCAGTGGGTATCCATGCTAGCTAACCTGACTAATTATGTTTATGTATCCTGGTAATAATGTGTTCATCAGATCACATCAAACTGAGTTAGTGGTTTCATTTACAACCCCTGGCAAAAATTATGGAATCACCGGCCTCGGAGGATGTTCATTCAGTTGTTTAATTTTGTAGAAAAAAAGCAGATCACAGACATGACACAAAACCAAAGTCATTTCAAATGGCAACTTTCTGGCTTTAAGAAACACTATAAGAAATCAAGAAAAAAAAAGATTGTGGCAGTCAGTAACGGTTACTTTTTTAGACCAAGCAGAGGAAAAAATTATGGAATCACCCTGTAAATTTTCATCCCCAAAACTAACACCTGCATCATATCAGATCGCTCGTTAGTCTGCATCTAAAAAGGAGTGAACACACCTTGGAGAGCTGTTGCACCAAGTGGACTGACATGAATCATGGCTCCAACACGAGAGATGTCAATTGAAACAAAGGAGAGGATTATCAAACTCTTAAAAGAGAGTAAATCATCACGCAATGTTGCAAAAGATGTTGGAGGTTCACAGTCAGCTGTGTCTAAACTGTGGACCAAATACAAACAACATGGGAAGGTTGTTAAAGGCAAACATACTGGTAGACCAAGGAAGACATCAAAGCATCAAGACAGAAAACTTAAAGCAATATGTCTCAAAAATCGAAAAATGTACAACAAAACAAATGAGGAACGAATGGGAGGAAACTGGAGTCAACGTCTGTGACCGAAGTGTAAGAAACCGCCTAAAGGAAATGGGATTTACATACAGAAAAGCTAAACCAAAGCCATCATTAACACCTAAACAGAAAAAAACAAGGTTACAATGGGCTAAGGAAAAGCAATCGTGGACTGTGGATGACTGGATGAAAGTCATATTCAGTGATGAATCTCGAATCTGCATTGGGCAAGGTGATGATGCTGGAACTTTTGTTTGGTTCCTTTCCAGTGAGATTTATAAAGCTGACTGCCTGAAGAGAACATGTAAATTTCCACAGTCATTGATGATATGGGGCTGCATGTCAGGTAAAGGCACTGGGAGATGGCTGTCATTACATCATCAGTAAATGCACAAGTTTATGTTGATATTTTGGACAATTGAAAGGATGTTTGGGGATGATGAACTCATTTTTCAAGATGATAATGCATCTTGCCATAGAGCAAAAACTGCAAAAACATTCCTTGCAAAACGACACATAGGGTCAATGTCAATGAGCAGATCTGATTTGATGCAGGTGTTAATTTGGGGGATGAAAATTTACAGGGTGATTCTATAATTTTTTCCTCAGAATTGAGTGATTCCATATTTTTTTCCTCTGCTTGGTCTAAAAAGTAACCGTTACTGACTGCCACAATCTTTTTTTTCTTGATTTCTTATAGTGTTCTTAAAGCCAGAAAGTTGCCATTTGAAATGACTTTAGTTTTGTGTCATGTCTGTGATCTGCTTTTTTTCTACAAAATTAAACAACTGAATGAACATCCTCTGAGGCCGGTGATTCCATAATTTTTGCCAGGGGTTGTAGTAGTTTGTTTGTGAAGTCAAAATTATTTTTAGAACATGTTTTAAAACACCGGTGTTGCCAGTGCTTAATTTGTAAAGTGGGAGGTCCCGGAGCGCAGAGGATGGGTGGCTCAGGTGCAGAAAAAAAAAAGAAGGGGGGGGGCTTGCGAACAATGCTGTGCGCCACACCAAAAATAAACTGGGCATGTATTGTAGGCCTAATAACACTAGTCACACCAAATCCGGATAGAGTACAAAGTCCTCAGTGGTCCCTCATTTATCACAGGAGATATGTTCTCCGCGTTCACACCGGGCGCGACGCGAGCGACTGCAGCCACAGGTTGCCATGTAATCCCTATGTAAGGACGCGTTTTGATGCCAAACCACGCAGCGGGAAGTGAGTGAAGCAATGTGAGTGAAGCGATTTTGAGCGTTTTGCACATTTGTGGCGCGATATTGCGTCACGTCACGTCGTGTCGCCCTCCTCCCCAAGTTGAAAAATCTGAACTTTTTTGTCTCTTCGCGCCACGATGACCAATCAGGGACTGAATATGTAGTGACGTGGAGATGTCTGGAGTTTGACTGAGGATGTGAACATGTCCTGTCTCTGGTAGCAGCCTGTGAGCAGGACTTATGTCTATTTTGTCCTTTATTTCACAATCATGACAGTTTTGGAGCCAGCAGCAGCCCCGCAGCAGGGAGCGGAGTTTTTCTTTTATTTTACGTGCGCGCGTGAGGGAATTATCCATGGAGATTATTTTACTTATTAACTACACAGATGTATAATAAAGCAAATGGTGACTGGTTTCTAAAGACAATTATGACAGAGTGTTTTTGGGAAAGAGCGAGAAGCAGCCTCACAGCAAGCCGCGGAGTTCTTTCTTTCTTTTTTTTTTAACGTGCCCGCACGAGCGAATCGTCTGTGTGGAGAATATTTATTAATTAACTACACAGATGTATAATAAAACAAATGGTGACTGGTTTCTAAAGACAATTATGACAGTTTTTTTGGAAAGAGCGAGGAGCAGCCTCACAGCAAGCCGCGGAGTTTCGTTCTTTCTTCTTTTTTTTTTACCTGCCCGCGCGAGCGAATCGTCTGTGTGGAGAATATTTTATTAATTAACTACACAGATGTATAATAAAACAAATGGTGACTGGTTTCTAAACACAATTATGACAGAGTTTTTTGGGGGAAGAGTGAGCTTCAGCAAGCAGCGGAGTTTCTTTTTTGTTTTTTAATTGTTTACATGTGCGCGCGTGAACAGGACAGTTGGTTCTCAAAGTGGGCCACGCAGAGGCGGAAGGACCACTGAAAGCGGCCGTCATCCAGACGCAGCTCCTGCAGCAAATAATGATACTCTCTGTATTGGGAGCTTTTCACAACAACATGTTCCGTGTGATCAAGGTCCGTCATGATGACTTGACACCGAGCGGAATGGAAGCTCCTCCTATTTGATGATGCACCGGGGCGAATTTTCGCTGCGAAAGTCCACCAAGAGAGCGACACACCGGGCGAAGGAGGGGCGTCCGTCGCCACGCGACCCTCGCGAATCTGTAGCATCTGATCGAGCCCGGTGTGAACGCGGCATAACCCGCGATAAACGAAATCTGCGTAGTAGCGCTATTTTTTTACACTTATTATAGATGTTTTAAGGATGTAAAACCCCTCACTACACACTTTTCTCAAACAGGCATTAACATTTTCTCACTTTTCTCTCTTGTGTAAACACTCTCTTTTTCTTCTGTGTGAGAAGATTATAAACAGACACACACAGAACTCAATGCACGGCTCTCCCTTCACTCACTGCCTCCAGGGGTACGGATGCAGGACCCGCAAAGAATCCAAGTCCTCTCTCGGTGTCCACGGAGCTCTGCAGCTACGGTCAACATCCGGATCAAAACAGCGAGCGTAGCCTCTGGACCTGTTGCCAGATTTGACGCAATTCCACACAGCAGACAGGAGGGCGGCGGTGTGATTGGCAGTGAGAGCAATCGCGGTGATTTATATATATATATATATTGTTAGTCAAGAGAGGTGGCGGATCACGGATCCAGTATAAATAGCTGGCGGAGCCAACGTCAGAGGTTCTGGAGCGCGCGTCGAGGTTCCGGAGCACGCTCCGGCTTGCTCCCCCTCAAATTAAGCCCTGGGTGTTGCTGAAAATGCTGCACACGTAATGAAAATATTCCCCAGTAAAAGCCTACAAAATATACATATGGCCAGAAAATAAAAACTACAATAAAACAAATTAGTTATGAAATTAGATATTTGTGCTCCACACTGACAACCACATTAGCTTCAGTATGTTAGCGACAAGTCACTGCGTCACTATTCTCCAAGCTCCAATCTTTCCGCTGACCACAAGGATAAAACTCTTTTTTTTAATTCAGTGATCTGATTGAATGGGTTTTCAGATGTGCTACCTGCAATCCAGGTAGCTGATCAAGGGATCAGATGTGCAGTTTTGTTCAGTGATCTGACCAGCCTAGTCTTACAAGTGTTTTTTCTTGCTCCCATCACGAAATGAGTAAAATTTTCGTGACTATTTTTTTATCTTATTATTACTAACCCTATCCCTCCCCCTAACCATAACCACAACCCTACCCCTTCCCCTAACCCTAACCATAACCCCCCAGACCCCCCCCCCCCGCATTGCTTTTAATTTTGTGCCCCCTTCACGGAATGTATTACAATAAATTAATGCTACTTTTACAAAATTTTGGCACTTTCCATGACAATATCACAAACCAATAGATTAATGTAATTTTGTGATGCTGAATCATGACTTACCATGAGATATTGTAGGATCTGACTTAGGTAACCAGTCTAATGTAGCCAATCCAGGAATCAAATCTAGAGGTCTAGATGATCCAGGAAACTGATCTAATATTGCCAATTCAAGCATCCAGTCTGCTACTAAGGTAAAGGTCAGTCTTCCAAAAATAAGTGCCTTGTCCTCAGAGTGCCAAAAACTCTCTCGCTGTAAAAGTTGAAGTGGCAGATATTCTTATCAGATATGGCGGTACCTATGGGCGGGCAGTTGGGGGTGCTGCCTACAGGGGTGCTAAAGTGTACCTCTTAGCTTTGTTTAGAATTTCAAACGAGTACGAGAGATTAGTTTTGAGTTTTAGTTGTTTTGCAAAGAAAAAAAACATGTTGCCATACAATCGCTTTGTGATGTCATATAGTGTAAAAATATTCAGTGTAAAAAGATGTCAAAACACTTGTTCATAGTCGAGTGCTAAGCTGATAAATGTCCAGCACAGCTTCCTATAAATCTCTGCATCCTGTTCATTAGCATGTTTGTACTCCAAGAAAATACCCACAATTACCGGGGGAACCGTAATCACAATTTGCTGCTGAAACCCAAACGCTCTGGCATCATGTCGTGCTTCTTATTTGGCACCTTGTTTGGTCAAAGATTTGAAGCTTGTTGATTTTTGATTTTGTTCAGTAGTGTGGTTTTGCTTCCTGCAGCCTGGATCTGGTCTGTCTGGCATCATAACAGTCACACCACATTCTTGCTACTGTTTGACAGGTTTAGTGGCGGCTCCATTAGCGACTGCTCGCTTCCACAGAAAAACTCAGTAGTACTCTCACTCCAGTAGTGACATTTTCAGGTTTTAAATTGACATTTTGAATCCATTATTTTGAAAATCAGTTCTTAGACATCTGAATTCATTGATGCCTTTTATTTTGTCAAAGATGAACAAAACCAGTAAAATGAACAACAAATGTATTAATTTGGAAGTCATTTTTACCTCCGCCAAGGAGGTTATGTTTTCGGTCGCGTTTGTTTGTTTGTCTGTTTTTCAGCAGGATAACTCAAAAAGGTTTGAACGGATTTTGATGAAATTTTGTGGAGTGGTTGGAAATGACAAGAGGAACAAGTGATTAAATTTTAGTGGTGATTTGGATCACGATCCTGATCCAGGAATTTTTTAAAGGATTCTTCACCATTGCAGAATAGGGGGAATTTTGACATTCTAGTTTCTAACTCCACAAAAACAAGGCAGAAAGGCTTGAAAAAAATTAGGGTGTAACACAGTCAAATGTTCTATCAAACAACGTTTGGTGGTGATCGGATCCGGATTCCGGATCTGGTGATCCAGAATATGCAAAAATAAAGGAAAATAGAAAATGTGTCAGTGTGAGGTGACAAATGAAGCTAGAGATGCACAGCTAACACCAAATTGTAGCTGAATCTGTACTGATTCAGTAAGGTGTCATCAGATTTGATGTAGCTTCAAATGTTATGGAGCGAGATCCAGAAGAAAACCGCCATTACCGAAAAATCATTTTTATACAATAACTTTTGAACTAATAAAGACATAAAAGTGATTCCAAGTTCTAGTGGTATGTTTTCATGGTCAAGGATGTCAAATAAAAAGGAAAGAAAAGTGTATGTATCATAGTTTTGGTTGTAACACTGAATTGTTGAATAGATCACTGTGCCAAGGAGGGAATCTCTTTAGGGTCAGTGACCCTATGACCTTGTTTAGAGAAGTGTTTCATAAATGTTAAAAAATTCATATATTTGCAGTTTAGTTGAATAATAAATTGAATTTTGTCTCTTATTTGTTTTTGTCTATAAGCACATGCAATATCAATATCAGTGCTCAGATGACAGTAGCTTCTGGGAAAGGTGCAAGTTGCAATAAACTGTGATGCCAAGTGCTAAGGATACATGCTATCCAGTCACAGCAGATGAAACTTTTTTTTACTACTGAGCAAACATCATTGTTAGACTTTTTTTTAGGTTCAATGATTCCACGGCGTGTAGATGTTATGGCGTCAGTGACCCCATGGCCTTGGCGGAGGTTTGCACTCTGAGTGCTTCTAGTTTATTCAGTGTTTTTTGCGTTTGTTCTCATGAATGAAGTTGTTGAGGTTCGGTTTGGTTGTGGGGTCTTTTTATGTTTTTTAAGGTTTCTGTCCCAGTGTCCTTCCCTGATCACATGTCCAGTCCTGCTCTGTCCTCCCATTATCTGTGGGTGCGTGTGTGAGAGAATTGTGGGTGATACGTGTGTGCTGGAGAAATGCGCGCCAGCGTGGTTCTGCTTGTCTTCCGTGTGTACCTGTCCTTCTGTCCTCTGGAGATGTAGTGAGAGTGTGTGTGGGAATGCATGCCTGTTCAGTTTTGTGACCATCATCATCAAACAGTCAGGCCTCTGCAGAAGAGGCGTACACGTGCAGGCTGGACACATGATGTCACGGTTCACTAATGTACATTTCAGACGCACATAGTTGATGATTTTCTTTTTCTTCTTCTGTTAATTAGCTTTTACAGCCTCGGTTTAACGCTTTGGTGAAATGTTCCAGGCTTCATTTGTAGTTATGTAAATCAGCCAACCTCTGAGACATGTTCAGCACGACTCCTTTCTGTTTTCACAACAAAACAGAACATTCCCATTCACTGGTGAATTGCAGCTTCTTTGTGCTTTTTGTTGTTGCTGTTGTTTTATGTTTGCAGAAAGTGAAGGAGAATCAACAGTCGCAGCTGAAATATTTTTATGTTCAGTTTGTGTGGTTATCATTAGTTTTTACCTGAGTGCATCAAATATGGGCATCAGGTCTTGCGAAGGCTTTGTGTCCGTCTGTCCGTCTGTCTGTGCTCAGCATAGCTCCAGTCCTATTACTCCCAAAGTCTTCAAATTTACAGGAAACATTCTTGGGACACAGACCTTGGGCAAGTTCAAAGATGGCTAACCTCGCCCTATTTTAAGAGCTATTTTAAGAGGTTAAAAAGTCACATTGTGTTTGAATCAATTCAGTTTTGTTTTTGAGTGGCGAGCGTGACAGCCAATCAGAGTAGAGCTTCATTTTGACATCATTGGCTGGTCTCTCCAAAGTCGCTTCAATTTGTGTCTTTATATAGATGTTTTACATATACAACCCCTGGCAAAAATTATGGAATCACCGGCCTCGGAGGATGTTCATTCTGTTGTTTAATTTTGTAGAAAAAAAGCAGATCACAGACATGACACAAAACTAAAGTCATTTCAAATGGCAACTTTCTGGCATTAAGAAACACTATAAGAAATCAAGAAAAAAAGATTGTGGCAGTCAGTAACGGTTACTTTTTTAGACCAAGCAGAGGAAAAAAATATGGACTCACTCAATTCTGAGGAATAAATTATGGAATCACCCTGTAAATTTCCATCCCCAAAACTAACACCTGCATCAAATCACATCTGCTCATTGACATTAACCCTATGTCATGAAATTGACCCTATGTGTCTTTTTGCAAGGAATGTTTTCACAGTTTTTGCTCTATGGCAAGATGCATTATCTTCTTGAAAAATGATTTCATCATCCTTAAACATCAGAAAAGTGTCCAAAATATCAACGTAAACTTGTGCATTTATTGATGATGTAATGACAGCCATCTCCCCAGTGCCTTTACCTGACATGCAGCCCCATATCATCAATGACTGTGGAAATTTACATGTTGTCTTCAGGCAGTCATCTTTATAAATCTCATTGGAACGGCACCAAACAAAAGTTCCAGCATCATCACCTTGCCCAATGCAGATTCGAGATTCATCACTGAATATGACTTTCATCCAGTCATCCACAGTCCACGATTGCTTTTCTTTAGCCCATTGTAACCTTGTTTTTTTTCTGTTTAGGTGTTAATGATGGCTTTCGTTTAGCTTTTCTGTATGTAAATCCCATTTCCTTTAGGCGGTTTCTTACAGTTCGGTCACAGACGTTGACTCCAGTTTCCTCCCATTCGTTCCTCATTTGTTTTGTTGTGCATTTTCGATTTTTGAGACATTGCTTTAAGTTTTCTGTCTTAAGTTTTAAGTTTTCTGTCTTGACGCTTTGATGTCTTCCTTGGTCTACCAGTATGTTTGCCTTTAACAACCTTCCCATGTTGTTTGTATTTGGTCCATATTTTTTTCCTCTGCTTGGTCTAAAAAAGTAACCGTTACTGACTGCCACAATCTTTTTTTCTTGATTTCTTATAGTGTTTCTTAAAGCCAGAAAGTTGCCATTTGAAATGACTTTAGTTTTGTGTCATGTCTGTGATCTGCTTTTTTTTCTACAAAATTAAACAACTGAATGAACATCCTCCGAGGCCGGTGATTCCATACTTTTTGCCAGGGGTTGTATTATGTAAAAATTAGCAAGAAATAAACACTTCTAAAACTGAAAGTGCTGTTTTTTAGAACCTAATAACACCTCTAATCTTATTTATAAGCCATTTTGCGGACGTTAACAGGGTGACGTCACATGCTCATAGCTAGCTGCAAAACTCTGTTTTGCTTATGTTTAAATATAACCTCTTTGTCATATATTGTGTAAAATCTAGTGAGAAATAAACACTTCTATAACTGAAAATGCTGTTTTTGTAACCTGATAACATCTCTGGAGTCATTTACAAGACACTTTGCATATGTTAGCGTGCATTATAACTTCCGCTAACTCAAAGCTAACTTTCTATGGAATTACATTTGTCTCATTAATCCCTGAAAATGTACAGAGGGTGATTTACAAATATTCCTTGATTTGCACAACGTCCACTCTTAAAACATAAATATTGTGTTTGATTGATTGATTGATAGAGGGGCTTTATTGAACATGTACAAATTGTACGTAAGACAATAGGATCTTAATAATTAATTAAAAACTGCAAACTATAAAGAACACAATGCTCATACGGCCGAGGGTATTTTAGCCTTGAGTTATATTTAGTTACAAATCTGTAACTCAATTATTGTGAGGTTGTTGTGAGAGGCAGCGTGTGAAACTTTGTCTGCGGGAAAATGGATTAAAAAGCCGCCGTCTCTTTCCCACATGGAAACAATTACATGTATAAAACAATCTGTCCTGTCAGTACCTGGTCAATAACACCTGCCAGATCATTTCTGCATATGCACACAAATACATGCGCAAAATATTTGAGGGACAAACGGAATAACTGTTTTATTTTTATCCAGTTTACAGCAAGAGTATGTTTTAAGAAATATTAAGTCATCTTAATACTAGTTATTGCAAGTTGCATGCCGGCCCGTCCATGCACATACCTGTGCACGCGCAGCGGAGAACAATGGCAGTGACTGGATGCTTCCCTTTGAGTTTTCTACTCATATTTCAGACATATGCACAGAAACTCTCCCTTCAGGAGAAGAGTGCAGAAAAGTGCTGTCATGACAAGCTGCATGTCAGTGAATGATGTGAAAGTCAAACCTTCACTGAAGAGGATCTTTATGTTCAGATGCAATAGCTGCAATAAGTTCCTGACAGCAGGTTGTTTTTGGTTGGGCTTTTTTTGCACAGTTCTATCAACCTCAAGTATTGTAGCAATTTCACACACAAAATGGCAAAAGAATATATTTAGAACAGGGGTCACCAATCCTGCACCTGGAGGTCACCTGTCCTGTTCCACACGCTGTTATTTTAAAAAGAAAGGTGTGCTCGGCCAATCAGCAGTGAAGAAACACCGGCCCTGACTAATCATTGCAGCAGGTGCACATGAAAACCATGCTGCTCCAGTGACCTCAAGGAGCAGGTCAGGTGACCCTGGATTGCAATCAATAGACCTGAAACCATAAGATGAAAACAAGCCATTTAAACAACTGCCGCAGTAAATAAGTCTTGAATGGAATTATTGAGAAACAGTGCAAAATCAAAGCAACTTAAAGAAATGGCTTGGACCTTTTTTAACTAATTTTGTAGACCACAAAATTGCTCAAGCTGTAAAAAAAAAATAAATAATAAATGCTCACTGCAAGTCAGAAATGGAATTAAAGCTTTGAGTGTTTGGACACCGCTCGGCTGCACAGCCTGCATTTGTTTCTCTGCACAAAGCCAATTCTTTAACACAGTGTGAAACTTAAACGATGGTTTTATTGAACGTGCTGCTATAATGAAGCTCTCATGGCCACAGAAGCACTATAACAATCATTAAAGTGAAACCCAGAAAAGCTCTTTGTGTCTGCAGCTTCACCAGCATAATTACATTGAGCAGGGCTGCATTCCGCTTTGATGATGATGCTGATTATCATTGTCTTATGTTTGAGTGACAGCAGCTGATGATCACTAATAATGAATCATTTTGTTCTGATGCACAGGCTGAACGGTGACTATGACGATGCACAGGTGGTAAAGTGACCTTTGACCCTCAGCAACTGCACAGAGCATTTGATGAGCAATTTTCAATTTCAATTTATTTTCATTTATATAGTGTCAAATCACAACAAAGTTGCCTCAAGACCTGACACAAGTAAGGTCTAACCTTACCAACCCCCAGAGCAAGCACACAGTCGACAGTGGTAAGGAAAAACTCCCTCTGATGATTTGAGGAAGAAACCTCAAGCAGACCAGACTCAAAGGGGTGACCCTCTGCTTGGGCCATGCTACCAACACAATTTCCAAAACAATTCACAAAACGAGCACAAACCTTTCACCAACCTCTGAAGAAGGACTTTACTGGTCAAACAGAAGGTCTCCCACATTCTTCAGTGCAATATTCATTCCAATTCACCATGACCCCAGCAGTAAACATAAATAAATAAATAAAAATGTTGTAGAGAAGCTTGAATCTTTGACTGGACTGGGTTGCTTGACACGAGGACGTTTCGCTTCAAATCGCAGAAGCTTCCTCAGCTAAAATTCTTGCTCTGGTAGTCTGACTTCTGTCTTGACTCTTGTAGAGAAGAAAATACGGCATCTCTCCCAGTCACTGGTTCAGATATGTCGATGACACATGGGTTAAAATCAAGCAACAGGAGGTTGAGGACTTTACAGAACACATCAACTCGGTGGATTCCAATATCAAGTTCACACGTGAGGATGCCAGAAACAACCATTTAGCCTTCTTGGACTGTGATGTTACGATTGGAGAGAACAGGCAGCTCCAGACAGGGATTTACAGAAAACCCACTCACACTGACCAATATCTGCTCTTTGGCTCAAACCACCCCCTTGAACACAAGCTCGGGGTGATCAGGACTCTTCAACACAGAGCCCTACAGGTGCCCACAACTGCAGAGGGAAGGGCTAAAGAACAACAACTTGTACGGAAAGCCCTCACAGTATGTGGGTACCCACGATGGTCCCTGGACAAAGTGCAGAAGTCCCAGAAAACAAAGAGACCAGATAGACAGGAGACAGAGACAAGAAGAAGAGGAGTATCTCTCCCTTATTTAGCAGGAGTAGGGGAAAAACTACAGAGGATCTTCAGACAGCACAAAATCCCAGTTTACTTTAAACCAGTTAACACCTTGAGACAGAAATTAGTTCACCCTAAGGACATGATCCCTAGTTACAAACAGAGCAATGTAGTGTATTCTATCAGATGTCAGGAAAACTGTAACGAACACTACATAGGTGAGACTAAGCAACCTTTACACAAAAGGCTATACCAGCACCGCAGAAAGAGCGCCAGTTGACCTCAGTCTGCAGTTCATCTCCAACTGAAAGACACTAACCACATGTTTGAGGACAAGGAAGTTAAAATCTTAGCCAGAGAGAAGAAATGGTTTGAGAGAGGTGTCAAGGAAGCATTCTTTGTAAAACAGTTGAAACCCAGCCTTAACCGGGGAAGGGGTCTGAGACACGCTTTGTCCCCTCTTTACAATGGGGTACTCAGATCAAAGCAGTTTCAGTCTTTTGTTCATGGTATGAGTCATTCACGTCATCAGGAGAGTCGTCAAGGGAGCCATTAGGAAAGGCTTCCATCCCATCATTAGGAGGGACAGCTGCCCTGTCATTAGGAGGGTGCTAACTAGAGCACAATAGGTGCTAATTAGAGTTGTTGTTTAGTCACTAGCCTATAGCAGTCGGCCTCTCGGTAGGAGGGGTCTGGTTAGGTTTAAAAAACTCCAGCTTTTGTTGGTTTCTGTATTTTCTTCTCTACAAGAGTCAAGACAGAAGTCAGACTACCAGAGCAAGAATTTTAGCTGAGGAAGCTTCTGTGATTTGAAGCGAAACGTCCTCGCGTCAAGCAACCCAGTCCAGTCAAAGATTCAAGCTTCTCTACTATGGAAACCACCTGGACAACTGAGAGCCTACACAGAAATAAACACGTTGTCACATCATACAGTGAAAACATCATCAAAAGAGATACTGTTGACTTTTACTTGCCTTTCTGTGTTCTTACCTCTGCCTGTTTTTGAAATATACCCTTTTTCTCATCCCACACCCAAGTTCATGACAATGAAATTATTGTGCAGCCTTGCACATAATGATTTTTTTTTTTTTTTTTGCTACTTTAGCAGTTACCTTTTTGTTTTTTATTTAGTGCTGATCCACCATCTGTAAATTCAAAAAGAACAAAAGAACCTACCCTTATTGCACTTCCTCCTATGACACAATCAGGTCGGCCTTTCTTGCCTAGGTGTTTGCAATCACGCAGACCGGCAGCATTCGCCCGATTGAGGTTTCAAATCTTCCAAAATCTCAGAAACACTGAGAACTGCATTAAGAGGCTCAGATAATGCTCCAATTTAACCCCAGCACACGATCAATGGCATCAACATCACAAGGCAAAACTTTTTGTATAGTGTTCTTAAAACTCCTGTGAATATATTATCTAGGTTTTTAAATGTTTAGACGGTCACCCTGTATCATCACACTCAATATCATCAGAGAGAGTTTTTCCTCACCACTGTTGCCTGTGTACTTGCTCTGGGGGTTGGTAAGGTTAGACAAGAGGTGGGACGAAGTCACCGTCAAGTCACTCCCAAGTCATGAATCAGCAAGTCCCAAGTCAAGTCTCAGATCAGCTTGCAAACAATTGGTCGTCATTATGACTTGAGACTTGACTTGGGACTTGCTGATTCATGACTTGAGTCAGTGACTTCATCCCACCTCTGGGTGAGACCTTACTTGTGTTAAGCACCTTGAGGCAACTTTGTTGTGATTTAGCGCTATATAAATGAAATGAATTAAATTGAAATTGAATTGTTATTGTTTTTATGTAAACACACAACAATCTCAAGTGATTTCACCTTTATTTCTAATGGGAATTGGCGTGAGCCACGATCGCTTCCTGATCATGTCGTTCTGGGTGAAGCATGCTCTCTTCACACCCTGCTTATTGTCCTTTACAACACTGTTTGTGCTGTTTGTTCCAGAATAATATAAGATGTAGCAGACACGGAATACTTGGAATATTTGTTTTAGCAAGTGTTCAGGGGTCTCATGCAGTCTCTTACAAATGTTATGAACGGCATAAAAATGTACATTTTGGTAGTATAATGTTTATCTGCAATTGTCGTTCATGTGGTTTCTCCATGTTGTTTTGATTGCAGCACTGCTCTGGCGTGCAAGGGATTATGGGATATCTCAACAGGTCGAATTGCGTTGAGTCTGTGACTCTGAACTTAGGTTCTTCTTCAAGTACTTTTTCATTAACTGTGGACCTCATCTGCGGCAGAAGATGAGGTCATGTGAGGTCAGCTGAGGAGGGCGACGAGCTGAAAGGAATTCAGTGAATTCAAATTAAACTCGACATTGATGCGAAGCTCTGATCCAGGTCACATGTACACGAGATGCATCACCAACCCAACATAACCACCACACTCCATTGTTTGGTGATTCACGTCTTTGTTACTAAGCGACACATAATTGAGTTTTTTTTTTTTTTTGGGTGGGGGGGGGTGCTTAAGGAGCTATTCTGAGCTTTCTGTGACCCCTGACAATATCTAATCAATTTAGACAAGTTTTTCTCTTTAATTAATTAAAAGAAGCTCAAAGAGTAGAGACAGAAACTGCTCTGCTGCAGTCGGAGTTCTTTTTAAATGATTAATTATTCACGTGTTCTCACAAACATACTGAATAAATGATTTGTACAGTGTATATCAAAAGGCTGTGAGTTTTTGTTTTATCAGATTAAAATCACTAATTGAATCTGCTGCGTCCTGTTATTGAAAACATGGATCAGTGGAGAAAACTGTGTTTTTTACAGCAGTCCTGAATTCTGCAGCATTTTAACAGTTTTTATGGTCAAGTCAAGTCTGGGAGCATGCGCTAGTGATACGCTTTGCTACATCAATACCACGGAACTACCTTGGGTCCTGGATGGCAACCGCTAAGGCAGACTAAGGTCCGCTAAGGTCCATCCTATTGTGAAATTATTAATGTTTTTGTGAATCACCAATAACTGACTAGAGAATGCACTTTTTACTTCAGTCACTTACTCTCGAATCTTTAATGCTGTAGTTAGTTCTATACGCAGACGTCCGTTAAAGCAACGAAAAGACGTTTTTCTGTTTTGTTTATGATAAGTGTGATGATGCGCATCGCTATATGATAGGAAACTGCACCTTGATTTTAGCTATAGGGTTAGCCGGGGCACAGTGGATCAGAAATGTTGTTTTGTGGAAGCATAAACACATTATGGATAGGTTGAAATCATTCTACTGTGGATTTAATACAGCAAGTTATTATTTATAAGGCTGTGTTATTTATGTCTCCCCAAGTGTAATTTACAGGTGTTTAAAATCAATTTTATAATTTTTGATTCACTGTGCCCCGAACACTAATTCACGGGCACAGTGAATCAACTTAGAATATAATGAAAAAACACGATTATAAAGATTTCTTCAAAATTATTAAATATATGCTGATGCATATACAAACTATAATCCAGCAAACCAGCTATGTAATGTGTGAGTGTCTTATATAGTGATATAAGTCCTTTAGAAACTATTATAAATACAATAATTTCTATTCAAATGTGAAAACAGTTGTTTATATACACAAATTATAGAAATAATTAATGGAAAAATAAATGTATGAGCTTCAATAAGTAATATTTGTCATCCACTTGATCCTGGGGCTCAGTAAATCACTTTCTAGACTGATTCACTGTGCCCCAGGTGCATGTGACACACATGAGTCATGTTATCAAATAGCTGATAGTCTGGAGAAGACATAACACATGCTCATCAGTTGGACGGGGTAGTCTTCTAACTAATAACAATTTTTTGGGCCACCTTTCCTCTGTTATGAGAAATAAATACAAAGACACTGACATCCACAAAATTTACTTTTGATAGGAAAAAACTGACTTCACTTGCCACTTAGTTTTACCCTTAATGTATCCAAAAACAAAACACTAATTTATAAGGGGGATATCTTTATGCATAAAAATATGGCATAACTGTTGCAAATATATATGTAGCTTTGCAGAGTTTCCCCTACAATGAGTTACACTGATTAGGATGATGCTGTGTTAAAATAAACTGCTCCCTGTGCATGGAGTAAATAAATCCCTGATGACATCATGGGGAAATCCCAACAACAAAAACAAATGTGGCTGCTCTTGGTGATAAATTTTGTGGTTAGAAGACTAAAAATGTGTACATTTTGTTGAACAAAAACACCAAAAATGTATAGTTAAATGTATAGCCACTGACAGAGCATAAATAAATGAGAAGTTGGAATGAGAATGTGATGTCAAAATATAAAAATCTGCCAATTCTCAGAAAGTTTTCCCCTAGTGGTCAGTGTAATGTAGTTGTATGATTTTGCCCTACGTGTGGATTTTGATAGAAGTGGTTGAGCAGAGCTGCACTCTGTGCACACATATGCAGGTGTTTTGGAAAATGTAGCAGTTTTTATATGTTTTGGCCATTTTAGGTCATTGAAAATGTAGCTTTACCAAAACTGCCAGTTTCAGCAGGAAGATACATAAAACTGAGTTTTTTCCAGGCTTCTCACTGCCCGGTATGGTTATGGTAATTCTGCATTCACTTCTTAAGTGTATGAAAAAATGCCATACCAGTGGTCATAGCGGAATTCCTGTCTTCTACAGTGGCAGACAGTAACTGACATAATGACGTGAGGCACAGCCGTTTTTCATAAACAACAGACAATAACTTACTTTATTGAAAGTGTAGCAGATATAAAGTTAAAACATATTTAATTAAATCTCAAATTTAATTAGGGGGGCAGAGCTGTCAACTGATCACCATCTGGTGCTGCGATGGATCAGAGGGTGGGAGAGGACTTTGGACAGACCTGTTAAGCCCAAACGGATAGTGCAGGTGAATTGGGAACGTCTGGAGGAGCCCATTGTCTGATAGATCTTCAATTCACACATCTGGCAGAGCTTTTCTGGCATCCCTTTGGAGGTTTGGGGGCATTGAACCAGAATGGGCAATGATCAAAGCTTCCATTGCTGAAGCTGCAGTGGGGAGCTGTGGCCTGAAGGTCTTAGGTGCCTCAACGGGGGCAGTCCTCGAACACCGTGGTGGACACCAGTGGTCAGGGAAGCCATCCGACTGAAGGAGGCCTTCCAGGATATTTTATCTTGGAGGATTCCGGAGGCAGTCGCAAGGTACCAACAGGGCCGAAGGGTGGCAGCCTCTGCTGTGGGGGAGGCAATGCAGTGGGTGTGGGAGGAGTCCAGAGTAACCATCGAGAATGACTTTCAGTTGGCACCAAGATGCTTCTGGTGGACCGTGAGGCACCTCAGGAGGGGAAAACAGGGAACCATCCAAGCTGTCTACAGTGAGGATGGGACTCTGTTAACCTCACCTGTGATGTAATCCCCCACTGGAAGGAATACTTTGAGAAACTCCTGCATCTGACCGGAGCGCCTTCTATAGAAGGGGCAGAACTGGAAGCTGATGGGGGATCATCGTCAATTTCCTAGGTGGACGTCACTGAGGTTGTCAAACAACTCCACAGTGGCAAAGCCCCATGAGATCCATTCAGAAATCCTGAAGGCTCTGGGTGTGGAGGGACTGTCTGGGATGAGACATCTGTTCAACACTGCGTTGATGTCTGGGACAGTGCCTGAGGAGTGGTAGACTGGGTGGTGGTCCCCATTTTTAAAAACGGGGACCAGAGAGTGTGCGCCAATTACAGGGGTATCACAGTACTCAGCCTCCCTGGTAAAGTCTACTCCGGGCTCCTGGAAAGGAGGGTTTGACTCACAAAGCGAGAGCTGTGTTTAGGTGCTTGGCAGTAAGTTCGGCTTGTTCCTGGTGGGGGTTGGCCTCCGGCAGGGCTGCACCTTGTTACCAATCCTGCTTGTGATATTTTGGACAGGATATTGAGGTGTATTCTGGGGGAGGAGGGTCTTCAGTTTTGTGGGCTCAGGGTGTCATCACTGCTTTTTGCAGATGATGTGATCCTGTTTGCTTCATCAGCCAGTGACCTCCAACACTCACTGAGTCGGTTCGCAGCAGAGTGTGAAGTGGCTGGGATGAAGATGAGCATCTCTAAATCTGAGGCCATGGTTCTCAGCAGGAAACCAAAGCATTGCTGACTCCAGGTAGGGAATGAGGTCTTGCCCCAAGTGAAGGAGTTAAAGTACCTCTGGGTTTTGTTTGTGAAGGGACAGTGGAGCGTGAGATTAGCCAGAAAATTGGCACAGGTATTGGTGCGGTATTGCATTCGCTCTACCATAGTGTTGTTGAAAGGAGCCAGCTGAGGTGGTTCGGGCATTTGGTAAGGATGCCCCCTGGGCGCCTCCCTAGCAAAGTGTTCCAGTCATGTCCATCTGGGAAGAGACCCAGGGAAAGACCCAGGACTAGGTGAGAGATTATTCTCCATACTGGCCTGGAACGCCTCTGTATTTGCCAGTCAGAGATGGTTATGTGGCCCAGGAAAGGGGAGTTTAGGGTCCCTGCTGGAGGTGCTGCCCCGTGACATGACATGAAGATGGTTGAAGATGAGTGAGTGAGTGAGTGAGTGAGTGAGTGAGTGAGTGAGTGATGGAGTGAGTGAGTGAGTGGTGAGTGAGTGAGTGAGTGAGTGGTGAGTGAGTGAGTGAGTACCTTGAATACCTTGAAAGGGGGCACCAACTTGCTTAGCAGCAGGAAACATAATGTTAAATTCGAGTATAATCTGATTTCTGGATACGATTGATTAAATATCTGTCTTCAGGTGGACAAAAGACAAACCAGCTGACATAATATTTACAAATTTCATTTACATATCTACAGGTACAAACAGATGTGTCTGAGATTTTGACAATATGGGTAATGAGTCCTAGTTTTTATTTCCGAGATGGTATTGTCATGTCAAACTTATTCATTTTTGTCTTGCAGATAGCATATCTAAACTGCCTAAAACTTTGTATCTAAACTCTCTAAACTCTGTATTAAAAATGCCTCCATGTAACCTTACAGCTGGAAAAACATACAGTTTCTGCCCCGTGTCCTCCCTTTTCCCTCTCTAGCAGAACTGTGATAACATTCATTGTTCAGCGAGCGTTTTCATGAGAAAAGCTGAAATGTATTCATGTGTCTGCTTGCTGTACTGCCCCGCCTTTCTCTGAATGTACAATGAACTCCTTCAGAACTGCTGTGCACACACTTATTCAAATCCTGCTGTTCTGATTTTGACTTTGCGTGTGTCTTCCAGGCCTCAAATTAAATTTTGCCTCCATAGTATGTTGATGAGCTTCTTCTTTGTCTTTCGGCTGCTCTCTGACTTTGTCTCCAAATCGTCCCACCTGAGCTGTCCCTCTGATATGTTCATTCCTAATCTTGTCCATTCTTGTCAGTCCCAAAGAGAATCTCAACATCTTCAGCTCTACCACCTCCAGCTCTGCCTCCTGTCTTTTTGTTAGTGCCACTGTCTCTAACCATACAACATAGCTGGTCTCACTACTGTTTGGTAAACTTTCCCCTTCACTCTTGCTGATATTCTTCGGTCCCAAATCACTCCTGCCACCTTTCTCTCCACCCACACCACCCTGCCTGCACTCTCTTCTTCACCTCTCTACCACACTCTCCATTACTTTGAAACAGTTGACCCCAAATATTTAAACTCATCTACTTTCACCACTTCTACTCCTTGTAACTGCACTATTCCACTGGGCTCCCCTCTCATTCACACGCATGTACTCAGTCTTGCTTCTACTGACTTTCATTCCCCTTCTCTCCAAAGCATATCTCCACTTTCTCCAGACTAGACTCAACTTGCTCTCTACTCTCACTACAGATCACAATGTCATCTGCAAACATCAGTCCATGGAGACTCCTGTCTGATCTCATCTGTCAACCTGTCCATCACCACTGCAAACAAGAAAGGACTCAGAGCTGATTCTTGGTGTAATCCCACCTCCACCTTGAATGAGTCTGTCATTCCGACTGCGCATCTCACCGCTGTCACACTATTCTTGTACATGTCCTGCACTACCCTAACATACTTCTGTTAATGATGTTGATGATGAGACGTGAAAAGCAAGGCAAAAAAGAATGAGGCACTAAATACAAAAATGAATTAGAATAAACCTGTTGGAATTTAGCAGTGAATTTTGAGTTTGCAAATGATCGTTATTATTATTAGTAAAATTAAACAAAGAAAGCCACTTTGCACCACACACAGCAAAGACCATCAGAACAGTTGGAGGTTTACTTACAACTCATCCGGAAAGTATTCACAGCAGTTCATGCTTTTCACATGTTGTTATGTTACAGCCTTATTCCAAAATTGATCAAAATATTTTTTCCATCAAAATTTTACTCAAAACACACCCCATAGTGACAACATGAAAAACGTTTTGGGGTTTTTTTGTGGTTTTTTTTGCAAATTTCTGAAATCTAAAAAAACTGAGAAATCACGTGTGCATAAGTATTCACACCATTTGCTCAATACTTTGTTGGTGCACCTTTGGCCGCAATTACAGCCTCACGTGTTCTTGAATATGATGCCACAAGCTTGGTGCACATATCTTTTGGCAGTTTTGCCCATTTCTCTTTGCAACATCTCTCAAATTCCATCAGTTTGGATGGGGAACATTGGTGCACAGCCATTTTTAGATCTCTCCAGAGATGTTCAATCAGATTCAGGTCTGGACTCTGGCTGGGCCACTCAAGGACATTCACAGAGTTGTCCTGAGGTCACTCCTTTGATATCTTGGCTGTGTGCTTAGGGTCATTGTCCTGCTGAAAAATGAACCGTCACCCCAGTCTGAGGTCAAGAGCGCTCTGGAGCAGGTTTTCATCCAGGATGTCTCTGTACTGCATTCATCTTTCCCTCAATCCTGACTAGTCTCCCAGTTCCTGCCACTGAAAAACATCCCCACAGCAGGACACAGAATGATGCTGCCACCACCATGCTTCACTGTAGGGATGGCACCTGGTTTCCCCAAAACATGACACCTGGCATTCACACCAAAGAGTTCATCTCATCAGACCAGAGAATTTTGCTTCTCATGGCCTGAGAGTCCTTCAGGTGTCTTTTGGCAAACTCCAGGTGGGCTGCCATGTGCCTTTTACTAAGGAGTGGCTTCTGTCTGGCCACTCTACCATACAGGCCTGATTGCTGCAGAGATGGTTCTCCTTCTGGAAGGTTCTCCTCTCTCCACAGAGGAATGCTGGAGCTCTGCCAGAGTGCCCATCGGGTTCTTGGTCACCTCCATGATTAAGGCCCTTCTACCTTGATTGCTCAGTTTAGACATGTGGCCAAGCATCTTACTATTTATGGATGATGGAGGCCACTGTGCTTAGCGTGAACTTCAAAGCAGCAGAAATGTTTCTGTACCCTTCCCGAGATTTATGCCTTGAGACAATCCTGTCTCTGAGGTCTACAGACAATTCCTTTGACTTCATGCTTGATTTGTGCTCCGACATGTACTGCCTCATATGTCGACAGGTGTGTGTCTTTCCAAGTCATGTCCAATCAAATTAATTTACCCCAGGTGGACTCCAATTAAGCTGCAGAATCATTTCAAGGATGATCAGTGAAAACGGGATGCACCTAAGCTCAATTTTGATGTGGAAAAAGTGCAGGAAACCAGTTTTAATTTAAAATACATAAAAAACTTGGGCTGAATACTTTTTACAGGCACTTTTTCTCACAGTCTCCAAAGTGCCGCATGTAATGAACGCCTTATGTTTATTTATGACATGCCAATGAGAACACTTCAAAGAATCGTCCAGCCTTTCAGGAAATAAAAAAAAGCCTCTGAGGTGTCCTGCCAGCATCTGTAAATTAGACCCATAATTCTCCAGAAAGAACCAACAGCCAGCGGGTCGACAGTGAGCCTGTCAGGCCCAGAATCAAGAACCTCATCACCTCCGTGATCTCGGTTCTGTTCACACACTTCTTGATTTAATGTCCACAGCTCTGTGTGGAGTTTGTTTTCAGCAGATAAAACTTCAGCAAACCAAACTAGAAGAGCACATGGAGAGCGCCGACCCATCGCCAAGCCAAACACAATAACCACAACATTCACACCTTCATCAAAGGCTTAAAGTCTTTATGAAGCCACTTCCTGTGTTAAAAGTTAAGGATAAACAGTCAAAACGTGCCTTCAAATTTAACTCCATCCTCCAAAAAGTAAACACTAGAGACTGGCTGAGACACTTTCTGTTAAAATAAATAAATGAAATAAAATCTGGTTATGATCATATGAACGCAACACAACCATCTCAACAACATAACCATCTCAAAGGCACCTAACGGACACAGCAGGTGGCGCGGCAGAAAAGTATCGAAGTAATCCTGGAGGCAGCCGTGTGCCCCAACACACACACACACACACATCCACCTGCATACTGGTGAGTTCCAACTTCTGAGGCATCTTGAAAGCATTAGCTCTGCACAAGTCTGCATCATCAACTATACATCCCCGCTGGATTGTGCAGATTAAACAAAGACTGTTTGCAGCAGCAGTTGGTGACCTCTGCCTGACCTTCAGCTCTAACAGAGAGCAGTTATTCTGATCTGCCAAAAATATAATTGATGAAGTGCAAATAAATCCTCCAGCTGAACATGTGAAGGCAAAAAAGACATAAATGTGTGAAAGGTGCTGCAATAATTTCTGAGGCAGACATCAGCAGCATGCATCCTGCCGCCGTTCAAATCAGCTACTGCACCTTCACCATGACCGCAACATCAACTGCCACATGTGTTTGCAGGACAATGATGTGTTTTTGTGCACAAACAGCTGCTGACTGCAGCGACATACGTTTGCCTGACCTCACATTTGAATTATTTATTCTTTGTGGATTTATTTTGCTGCCCTGAGTTGAAATGCTGCTCTTGTGTCCAAATATTTTTGGACATTAAGATTGTCGTTTCTCTTATGGTAAATCTTACAGCTTTAACATCTTCAGGGACGTGTCGCGGTAGGCGAGACCTTTAACAGGTTTTCTCCTGCAGACAGCAGGCAATTAGGGAGAAGAAGTACGAAATTCAGGTGCTTAGAATGACCACGGGGAAAGCCTGGACAGTAGGGGGCGCTCATCACTGTGTGTATAGCCTGCCACCTAACACATTTAATACGCACACATCCTGGAGGAAAAATAATGTCATCTCCCACCGCCTGTCTGTGCACGCACCTCCTCTTCCTCCGTCTGCTGATCAGAATTCTATCAGAATATTATGGGTTATTTGACATCTGGCGCTTCTTAAAACGTGCCCATCAGCTCCACCGATAATCAAAGGTTATAATGTTCAGCGTCATGGCTGCACTGATCAACACCACTGTCTGAAGTTCATTGACATTCAGTGCCACTCTCACCTTCAAAGAGTTGCCCGTGTCATGATGACGGCAAGCCTCAGAGCTCGATCAAACGTTTCCGTTAAGAGTGCTGACACACGCGAAGCTCCTCGCCATTAGCGGCTCCTTGCCGTGAGCTCAGTGATGAGGCTAATGTTGGCACAGAGTTGCTGTAATGGTCGATTAGTGCCTACATGGCGTGGACAAGTCGGACATGTGGAGAGGATCACAGCCACGACACTGGGCAGGCCACAGCTCCGCTTGTGGTGAAGCAAAATAGGTGGACTCTCTCGCTGCTTTTATCTATCCTGTCCAGCTTTAATTTTTTTTTTCCCCTCCCAGTCAGACTGAAAATTTAAACATTCACCCTGAAATGACTTTTGGAAAAGTGATGTTTCTGTTTGTAGGAATGTTGAACGGCATTCTTAGAGTGGAGTGCTGAGTCATCCTGTTTCTGTTGCCCACACCTGTCTACATATAAGGTCCCACAGTTGACAGTGCATGTCAGAGCACAAACCAAGCATGAAGTCAAAGGAATTGACTGTAGACCTCCAAGACAGGATTGTCTCAAAGCATAAATCTGGGGAAGGGTACAGAAATATTTCTGCTGCTTTGAAGGTCCAATTCATCAAAGTGGCCTCCATCATCCATTAAAGGAAGCTCTTCGGATACACCAGGGCTCTTCCTAGAGCTGGTCACCCGTCTACACTGAGCAATTGGGAGAGAAGGGCCTCAGTCAGGGAGGTGATAAAGAACCCAATGGTCACCTGAAGGACTCTCAGACCATGAGAAACAAAATTCTCTGATCGAATGAGACAAAGACTGAACTCTTTGGTGTGAATTCCAGGCACCACATTTGGGGGAACCAGGCACCATCCCTACAGTGAAGCATGGTGGTGGTAGCATCATGCTGTGGGGATGTTTTTCAGCAGCAAGAACTGGGAACTCGTCAGGATTGAGGGAAAGATGAATGCAGCAACGTACAGAGACATCCTGGATGAAAACCTAATCCAGAGCCCTCTTAACCTCAGACTGGGGTAACAGTTCATCTTTTAGCAGCACAAGGATCCTAAGAACACAGCAAAGATATCAAAATAGTGGCTTCAGGACAACTCTGTGAATGTCCTTGAGTGGCCCGGCCAGAGGCCGGACCTGAATCCGATTGAACATCTCTGGAAAGATCTGAAAATGACTGTGCACCAGTGTTCCCCATCCAACCTGATGGAGCTTAAGAGGTTTTGCAAAAAGAAATGGGCAAAACTGCCCAAAGATAGGTGCACAAAGCTTGTGGCATCATATTCAAGAAGACGTAAGGCTGTAATTGCTGCCAAAGGTGCATCAACAAAGTACTGAGCAAAGGCTTGAATACTTACATACATGTGAGTTGCAAAAATTGCAAAAAAAAAAAAAAAAGCTTTTTTGTGTTGTCATTATGGGGTGCTGTGAGTAGAATTTTGAGAGGAAAACATTTTTTACTCCATTTTGGAATAAGGCTATAACAAAATCTGGAAAAAGGGAATTGCTGGGAATACTTTCCAGATGCACTGAACATGATATATTTTGACAGCATCTTTTGACCCCGAACACAATATTTATTTTCCATGAAAGTGCTTTTAGTGGAAAATGTTAAGATGATGGTATGACATATAACAGCTTTATGCTTAAACCTTGACTGAGCTGGTAATTGAAACTGCGACTGAATGTGGATAACTGGTGTTTCCATAGTGACATTCACAAAGACTTTTTATTCTATCTTAATTTCAGATATATTAAGGAGCAAAGGTGTTTAAAAAATATTTTATCAATTAGATTTCTTTCAGATATCAGACTTATCTGAGAAACATTTGAAAAGCTCACACTCACACACTCATCTTCAACCGCTTAGTCCAATTAAGGGTCGCATGGGACTGGACCCTATCCCAGTAGTCATAGAGCGCAAGGCAGAGACCCCAGTCTGTTGCAGGGCCACATATAGACATACAAACACATTCACACCCGCACGCACACCTACGGAAAAAGTTAAAAAGTTAAAGTTTCCAATCCACCTAACCTGCGTGTCTTTTGAATGTGGGATCGAGCCGGAGGACCCGGAGAGAACCTACGCAAACACGGGGAGAACATGCAAACGCCACAGGTGGGAATTGAACCCATGACCTTCTCGCTGTGAGGCAACAGTGCTCACCACTAAGCCACCGTGCTGCCCACATTCGAAAAGCTAAATATTTCCATTCTTAAAGATATATGCACAAATTCAGATTGAGAACACTGTGTTTTCATTTCATCCATTTTAACTTTATTGTTGATCCTAACATAAATTTGGATCTGAATGTTTGAGGTTTAGATGAGCTCACTGTGGTGTTTGAGTCAAATTAACTCTGGATTCATGACTTTAACTTTGGAGTTGCTTTAATCCAGATTGAAGCTGTGACCTTCAACGTGTCTGAGAATCTTTGTTTCCCACAAACAAGAAGTTGTGAAAGTTATTAACATGATGATGTCATTTCTAAAAGAGGAAACAGCCACTTAACCGTCTTTAATCACAGCAGCCAAACTGCCAACTGCTTCCTGTTTGTTTTTCAAACAAACAAACAGCAGCACAGCTGCAACGCTTTGAATGGCACCGTTTCTGAAAACGACCTAGTTGGACTAATTACAGAGACTGCAATCCTTCATTTCACCATCACATCAAGCACTGTTGTTTAAACTGGACGTGTGTCCGTCAAAGCTCAACTTCCGTTTGTGTGTTTATGTTTCAGATGTCACCAAAGCGCAGTGTATTTCACTGTGGGGAAAAATACAAAGTTAGTTCAAGCCACCGTCGCGGTGACCTCTGAAAGACCTGTGAAACGGAGGTGTTAACTTCCAGGAAAAAGATGAGCGTATTGGCAGTGCGTCATGGCGTGAATCTGCATTCTGACGCTTTGTGATAGACACCAGTTTGGTTTTTTGTTTTTTGTTTTTTTTAACTATTTGAGTTTTGACGCCCATCAAATCTGTGTGCAGTCTAACTATGGGAAATTTGATCAACATAAATTATTCATTTTCTGCCTAATATATCTTAATTTTACATTCTTACTAACATCCAACAGTATTGAAATAAATCACTATTTATAATAAATATAAACTGAAATGAACATCTTCAGAGTGAAAGACTGAAAATTCATGTGTGTTTGCTTCGAGTGAGACGAGAACTTTCTCATCTGGCACTCAGTTAGCATGCTAACTAACAGCCCAGTGGGTATCCATGCTAGCTAACCTGACTAATTATGTTTATGTATCCTGGTAATAATGTGTTCATCAGATCACATCAAACTGAGTTAGTGGTTTCATTTACAACCCCTGGCAAAAATTATGGAATCACCGGCCTCGGAGGATGTTCATTCAGTTGTTTAATTTTGTAGAAAAAAAGCAGATCACAGACATGACACAAAACCAAAGTCATTTCAAATGGCAACTTTCTGGCTTTAAGAAACACTATAAGAAATCAAGAAAAAAAAGATTGTGGCAGTCAGTAACGGTTACTTTTTAGACCAAGCAGAGGAAAAAATTATGGAATCACCCTGTAAATTTTCATCCCCAAAACTAACACCTGCATCATATCAGATCTGCTCGTTAGTCTGCATCTAAAAAGGAGTGAACACACCTTGGAGAGCTGTTGCACCAAGTGGACTGACATGAATCATGGCTCCAACACGAGAGATGTCAATTGAAACAAAGGAGAGGATTATCAACTCTTAAAAGAGAGTAAATCATCACGCAATGTTGCAAAAGATGTTGGAGGTTCACAGTCAGCTGTGTCTAAACTGTGGACCAAAGACAAACAACATGGGAAGGTTGTTAAAGGCAAACATACTGGTAGACCAAGGAAGACATCAAAGCATCAGACAGAAAACTTAAAGCAATATGTCTCAAAAATCGAAAAATGTACAACAAAACAAATGAGGAACGAATGGGAGGAAACTGGAGTCAACGTCTGTGACCGAAGTGTAAGAAACCGCCTAAAGGAAATGGGATTTACATACAGAAAAGCTAAACCAAAGCCATCATTAACACCTAAACAGAAAAAAACAAGGTTACAATGGGCTAAGGAAAAGCAATCGTGGACTGTGGATGACTGGATGAAAGTCATATTCAGTGATGAATCTCGAATCTGCATTGGGCAAGGTGATGATGCTGGAACTTTTGTTTGGTTCCTTTCCAGTGAGATTTATAAAGCTGACTGCCTGAAGAGAACATGTAAATTTCCACAGTCATTGATGATATGGGGCTGCATGTCAGGTAAAGGCACTGGGGAGATGGCTGTCATTACATCATCAGTAAATGCACAAGTTTATGTTGATATTTTGGACAATTGAAAGGATGTTTGGGGATGATGAACTCATTTTTCAAGATGATAATGCATCTTGCCATAGAGCAAAAACTGCAAAAACATTCCTTGCAAAACGACACATAGGGTCAATGTCAATGAGCAGATCTGATTTGATGCAGGTGTTAATTTGGGGGATGAAAATTTACAGGGTGATTCTATAATTTTTTCCTCAGAATTGAGTGATTCCATATTTTTTTCCTCTGCTTGGTCTAAAAAAGTAACCGTTACTGACTGCCACAATCTTTTTTTTCTTGATTTCTTATAGTGTTTCTTAAAGCCAGAAAGTTTCGCATTTGAAATGACTTTAGTTTTGTGTCATGTCTGTGATCTGCTTTTTTTTCTACAAAATTAAACAACTGAATGAACATCCTCTGAGGCCGGTGATTCCATAATTTTTGCCAGGGGTTGTAGTAGTTTGTTTGTGAGTCAAAATTATTTTAGAACATGTTTTAAAACACCGGTGTTGCCAGTGCTTAATTTGTAAAGTGGGAGGTCCCGGAGCGCAGAGGATGGGTGGCTCAGGTGCAGAAAAAAAAAAGAAGGGGGGGGGCTTGCGAACAATGCTGTGCGCCACACCAAAAATAAACTGGGCATGTATTGTAGGCCTAATAACACTAGTCACACCAAATCCGGATAGAGTACAAAGTCCTCAGTGGTCCCTCATTTATCACAGGAGATATGTTCTCCGCGTTCACACCGGGCGCGACGCGAGCGACTGCAGCCACAGGTTGCCATGTAATCCCTATGTAAGGACGCGTTTTGATGCCAAACCACGCAGCGGGAAGTGAGTGAAGCAATGTGAGTGAAGCGATTTTGAGCGTTTTGCACATTTGTGGCGCGATATTGCGTCACGTCACGTCGTGTCGCCCTCCTCCCCAAGTTGAAAAATCTGAACTTTTTTGTCTCTTCGCGCCACGATGACCAATCAGGGACTGAATATGTAGTGACGTGGAGATGTCTGGAGTTTGACTGAGGATGTGAACATGTCCTGTCTCTGGTAGCAGCCTGTGAGCAGGACTTATGTCTATTTTGTCCTTTATTTCACAATCATGACAGTTTTTGGAGCCAGCAGCAGCCCCGCAGCAGCGGGAGCGGAGTTTTTCTTTTTATTTTACGTGCGCGCGTGAGGGAATTATCCATGGAGATTATTTTACTTATTAACTACACAGATGTATAATAAAGCAAATGGTGACTGGTTTCTAAAGACAATTATGACAGAGTGTTTTTGGGAAAGAGCGAGAAGCAGCCTCACAGCAAGCCGCGGAGTTTCTTTCTTTCTTTTTTTTTTAACGTGCCCGCACGAGCGAATCGTCTGTGTGGAGAATATTTTATTAATTAACTACACAGATGTATAATAAAACAAATGGTGACTGGTTTCTAAAGACAATTATGACAGTTTTTTTGGAAAGAGCGAGGAGCAGCCTCACAGCAAGCCGCGGAGTTTCGTTCTTTCTTCTTTTTTTTTACCTGCCCGCTGCGGCGAATCGTCTGTGTGGAGAATATTTTATTAATTAACTACACAGATGTATAATAAAACAAATGGTGACTGGTTTCTAAACACAATTATGACAGAGTTTTTTGGGGGAAGAGTGAGCTTCAGCAAGCAGCGGAGTTTCTTTTTTGTTTTTTAATTGTTACATGTGCGCGCTGTGAACAGGACAGTTGGTTCTCAAAGTGGGGCCACGCAGAGGCGGAAGGACCACTGAAAGCGGCCGTCATCCAGACGCAGCTCCTGCAGCAAATAATGATACTCTCTGTATTGGGAGCTTTTCACAACAACATGTTCCGTGTGATCAAGGTCCGTCATGATGACTTGACACCGAGCGGAATGGAAGCTCCTCCTATTTGATGATGCACCGGGGCGAATTTTCGCTGCGAAAGTCCACCCAAGCAGAGCGACACACCGGGCGAAGGAGGGGCGTCCGTCGCCACGCGACCCTCGCGAATCTGTAGCATCTGATCGAGCCCGGTGTGAACGCGGCATAACCCGCGATAAACGAAATCTGCGTAGTAGCGCTATTTTTTTACACTTATTATAGATGTTTTAAGGATGTAAAACCCCTCACTACACACTTTTCCTCAACAGGCATTACATTTCTCACTTTTCTCTCTTGTGTAAACACTCTCTTTTTCTTCTGTGTGAGAAGATTATAAACAGACACACACAGAACTCAATGCACGGCTCTCCCTTCACTCACTGCCTCCAGGGGTACGGATGCAGGACCCGCAAAGAATCCAAGTCCTCTCTCGGTGTCCACGGAGCTCTGCAGCTACGGTCAACATCCGGATCAAAACAGCGAGCGTAGCCTCTGGACCTGTTGCCAGATTTGACGCAATTCCACACAGCAGACAGGAGGGCGGCGGTGTGATTGGCAGTGAGAGCAATCGCGGTGATTTATATATATATATATATATATTGTTAGTCAAGAGAGGTGGCGGATCACGGATCCAGTATAAATAGCTGGCGGAGCCAACGTCAGAGGTTCTGGAGCGCGCGTCCGAGGTTCCGGAGCACGCTCCGGCTTGCTCCCCCTCAAATTAAGCCCTGGGTGTTGCTGAAAATGCTGCACACGTAATGAAAATAATTCCCCAGTAAAAGCCTACAAAATATACATATGGCCAGAAAATAAAAACTACAATAAAACAAATTAGTTATGAAATTAGATATTTGTGCTCCACACTGACAACCACATTAGCTTCAGTATGTTAGCGACAAGTCACTGCGTCACTATTCTCCAAGCTCCAATCTTTCCGCTGACCACAAGGATAAAACTCTTTTTTTAATTCAGTGATCTGATTGAATGGGTTTTCAGATGTGCTACCTGCAATCCAGGTAGCTGATCAAGGGATCAGATGTGCAGTTTTGTTCAGTGATCTGACCAGCCTAGTCTTACAAGTGTTTTTTCTTGCTCCCATCACGAAATGAGTAAAATTTTCGTGACTATTTTTTTATCTTATTATTACTAACCCTATCCCTCCCCCTAACCATAACCACAACCCTACCCCTTCCCCTAACCCTAACCATAACCCCCCAGACCCCCCCCCCCGCATTGCTTTTAATTTTGTGCCCCCTTCACGGAATGTATTACAATAAATTAATGCTACTTTTACAAAATTTTGGCACTTTCCATGACAATATCACAAACCAATAGATTAATGTATATTTTGTGATGCTGAATCATGACTTACCATGAGATATTGTAGGATCTGACTTAGGTAACCAGTCTAATGTAGCCAATCCAGGAATCAAATCTAGAGGTCTAGATGATCCAGGAAACTGATCTAATATTGCCAATTCAAGCATCCAGTCTGCTACTAAGGTAAAGGTCAGTCTTCCAAAAATAAGTGCCTTGTCCTCAGAGTGCCCAAAAACTCTCTCGCTGTAAAAGTTGAAGTGGCAGATATTCTTATCAGATATGGCGGTACCTATGGGCGGGCAGTTGGGGGTGCTGCCTACAGGGGTGCTAAAGTGTACCTCTTAGCTTTGTTTAGAATTTCAAACGAGTACGAGAGATTAGTTTTGAGTTTTAGTGTTTTGCAAAGAAAAAAAACATGTTGCCATACAATCGCTTTGTGATGTCATATAGTGTAAAAATATTCAGTGTAAAAAGATGTCAAAACACTTGTTCATAGTCGAGTGCTAAGCTGATAAATGTCCAGCACAGCTTCCTATAAATCTCTGCATCCTGTTCATTAGCATGTTTGTACTCCAAGAAAATACCCACAATTACCCGGGGGAACCGTAATCACAATTTGCTGCTGAAACCCAAACGCTCTGGCATCATGTCGTGCTTCTTATTGGCACCTTGTTTGGTCAAAGATTTGAAGCTTGTTGATTTTTGATTTTGTTCAGTAGTGTGGTTTTGCTTCCTGCAGCCTGGATCTGGTCTGTCTGGCATCATAACAGTCACACACCATTCTTGCTACTGTTTGACAGGTTTAGTGGCGGCTCCATTAGCGACTGCTCGCTTCCACAGAAAAACTCAGTAGTACTCTCACTCCAGTAGTGACATTTTCAGGTTTTAAATTGACATTTTGAATCCATTATTTTGAAAATCAGTTCTTAGACATCTGAATTCATTGATGCCTTTTATTTTGTCAAAGATGAACAAAACCAGTAAAATGAACAACAAATGTATTAATTTGGAAGTCATTTTTACCTCCGCCAAGGAGGTTATGTTTTCGGTCGCGTTTGTTTGTTTGTCTGTTTTTCAGCAGGATAACTCAAAAAGGTTTGAACGGATTTTGATGAAATTTTGTGGAGTGGTTGGAAATGACAAGAGGAACAAGTGATTAAATTTTAGTGGTGATTTGGATCACGATCCTGATCCAGGAATTTTTTAAAGGATTCTTCACCATTGCAGAATAGGGGGAATTTTGACATTCTAGTTTCTAACTCCACAAAAACAAGGCAGAAAGGCTTGAAAAAAATTAGGGTGTAACACAGTCAAATGTTCTATCAAACAACGTTTGGTGGTGATCGGATCCGGATTCCGGATCTGGTGATCCAGAATATGCAAAAATATAAGGAAAATAGAAAATGTGTCAGTGTGAGGTGACAAATGAAGCTAGAGATGCACAGCTAACACCAAATTGTAGCTGAATCTGTACTGATTCAGTAAGGTGTCATCAGATTTGATGTAGCTTCAAATGTTATGGAGCGAGATCCAGAAGAAAACCGCCATTACCGAAAAATCATTTTTATACAATAACTTTTGAACTAATAAAGACATAAAAGTGATTCCAAGTTCTAGTGGTATGTTTTCATGGTCAAGGATGTCAAATAAAAAGGAAAGAAAAGTGTATGTATCATAGTTTTGGTTGTAACACTGAATTGTTGAATAGATCACTGTGCCAAGGAGGGAATCTCTTTAGGGTCAGTGACCCTATGACCTTGTTTAGAGAAGTGTTTCATAAATGTTAAAAAATTCATATATTTGCAGTTTAGTTGAATAATAAATTGAATTTTGTCTCTTATTTGTTTTTGTCTATAAGCACATGCAATATCAATATCAGTGCTCAGATGACAGTAGCTTCTGGGAAAGGTGCAAGTTGCAATAAACTGTGATGCCAAGTGCTAAGGATACATGCTATCCAGTCACAGCAGATGAAACTTTTTTTTACTACTGAGCAAACATCATTGTTAGACTTTTTTTTAGGTTCAATGATTCCACGGCGTGTAGATGTTATGGCGTCAGTGACCCCATGGCCTTGGCGGAGGTTTGCACTCTGAGTGCTTCTAGTTTATTCAGTGTTTTTTGCGTTTGTTCTCATGAATGAAGTTGTTGAGGTTCGGTTTGGTTGTGGGGTCTTTTTATGTTTTTTAAGGTTTCTGTCCCAGTGTCCTTCCCTGATCACATGTCCAGTCCTGCTCTGTCCTCCCATTATCTGTGGGTGCGTGTGTGAGAGAATTGTGGGTGATACGTGTGTGCTGGAGAAATGCGCGCCAGCGTGGTTCTGCTTGTCTTCCGTGTGTACCTGTCCTTCTGTCCTCTGGAGATGTAGTGAGAGTGTGTGTGGGAATGCATGCCTGTTCAGTTGACTATACATCTGTCTCTCCGCCTCCGGTGTGTATCCTGGGGTGCGTGTGCATGTGAGAGTGTATGTGTCAGAGTGTGTATCGGCTTCTTGTGGTCTACGTGTCGGTGAATGTGGGTGTGGTCAAGACTTGGTATGTGTGGGGTTCATGTGTCCTCGGCGTCGGTACGTGTGTGCTGGCATGAATATTTTCCAAATGTTTGTCTGTCACGCGCCACCGTCTGCGTCTCTCCTGACGGCCGCACGTGGCTTTCATCTGTGTCTGTGGGCCCCGCCCCTTGTGATCAGATGATGGTTCACCCCTGATCATGATTATTTATTCCTTTATAAACTTTTATTCAGGTTTGTCTCATTTATCTTTTATTGTTTTTGTTTTTTGATCAGGTCTGAGTGTTGGGGTTTTGCACCATCGATTCTTATGGTCTCTCACCTCCTGTTGTGTTTTTGTCTCTGAATTATTTGTAGACTGTGGAGGTGTCTGGAGTTTGATGTCCAGTTCTGGATTCAGTTTTTTTTTTTTTTTTCCAGGTGTCACTGGATGGTTGTTTACTTGTTAATTTCTGGTGTCACTTTAAGATCGCATCTATTTGCACCTGTGTTTGTTTGTAAGTAATCCATTGTTGTGATTTTTGACAGCTGTTTTTTTTGTTGTTGTTGTTGTTTATGGTTTTTTGGAGTGTTTTCTGCATTTATAAATTTTGCTATGGGAAGCGTTTTTGTCACTATTGTATTTCACCATCACCTTGGGAATTAAAGCATCCTAGCTCCTAGTGATGTTATTCTACAAAAAATCTTAGAATTTCTCGAATTCTTAGACATTTGTTAGTATTTTCCCTTGGTAAAATGAAAGTTGTCCACAAAGCACCTTCGGCCTTAAGAGAGCTCCTAAGGTGCCAAACTGGTAAGAGGTGGGAGGGAGGACTTTAGGAAGCCTAAGAGTGTCTTAAGCAGACAAGCTGGTGGAAAAGACAAATACAAAGCAGAGATATTCTCCGTATGTAGGGTGATAGTAACCCGCTACCTGCTCCATCTACATAATTAATAATTTTATGTTAATGGACACCAATGGAAATATAGTAAGTATTTTCACTTTCTTGTGTCATGCATGTAATTTTAACGTATTTACAATTATATTATGAACTTACATTGAACTTACTTACTTACATTAATAAATTCACACACACTTTTTAATATGTAGATAATCGGCATGTGAATGAGATATGTTCAAACATCTTTAAGCTGTGTAACAATTCATTTTGTGGTGAGCTGCGTGGAATAATGAAAGACAGGAGAGAGTTTTAGTCTTTTTGGCACTGTGCCACTAGGGGGCGCGCTTATTTTTCAAATAAAACAACACAGGGACGGCATCAAACACGATACACTTTTCACTTATGGTGATAACATGGTGACACTTAACTCAAGAAACCAATTGAATGACAAAAACACAATAAATCAACAACACTAACAACATTTTTAAACTAACAGGAGCATAATAGCAACATTTAAAACCTCAAAACCTAGAACTCCCATAATGCATTGCAGCACAAGAATTTACAGGTTTCGCGACCGGCCCAGCGACCGCTCTAATTCAATTTTGCTGAGTATCGCAGCCCAGCCTCACTTGTTTTTTTTTTTGTTGTTGTTTTTTTGTTTTTTTGTACTCCTGTGACGAAATGAGTCAAATTTTCATGACGGGGTGTTTTTTAACTCACTATTACTAACCCTACTCCTACCCCAACCCTAACCCTAACCATAACCACCCCGAACCCCCCCGCTTCACTTTTAATTTTGTGCAGCCATCACAGAATGAATTAGAATGAATTCATGCTGCTGTGACAAAATGAGGCGCTTTTCGTCACAATATCACAAACCAGTAGATTAATTTATATTTTGTGCTGCTGAATCACGACTTGCCGTGAGACCAGGTTGAGTATCGTCATCATGACATTAAATTATTTTCATGATAACGCATTTCTTAATGCAGTTATATGATCAGTTGATTTTACTGTTCATTCATATGTAGGAGCGCAGAGTGCATTTACTTTTTATTTCCCCTTCCATTTCCGTGACAACCAATCACAGCTCTTACAGGACCACGTCACACCTAGCAACAGGGTCAACATCGCCTCCTCACTAAGATAGGAATTTCAGTCTCTTTCTTGCTCACACTTGCTCTCAGACACCTGCTGGCACACTCTTAGGCTAAGATTCCTTGCCAGGAAATTTTAGGCTAAAGTTAGGAGCTCTTTGAGAGACCTTTGAGAGTCTTCGTGCATACAGGCCCTGAATTTTTGCACTTAACCCCCTGAGTTTTGCTGTCTGCATTTTGTGGTCCACTCTTGACTATTTGAGGTTTCAAACCATAACAGAAATTGTTTTAACTAACTGAAGTTGTAACTCTCAGTGTCGTCATGTTTCTTGGTGGCTTCCCTCACTTGTTTCTTTTGTGCACGATTGCTCGGTTTTTTAGAAGATTTGGCAAAATGTTTCACACTATGATTTAAGTGAACTACAGAAGACATGAAACTCCTTTTATCAGCTGATAGTGAAATAATGAAGGAATGACACACGTGGACATGAGACGGCCCAGCAGACACAATATTACGTTTCATGGTCATGAGAAATGGTATTCACATGGAGTCACTGTGATTTGTTTGTTTTTTTTTTGGGGGGGGGGGGGGGGGGGCTTTAAAAAGTGGAGCCACACCATGCAGCCGCTGCTGGGGTAGATATTCCCCCAGTGATCAGGTGTGAAAGTGTTTGACAGGGACGTGTTCAAACCTGTGAGCAGCACGAAGAGGCCATATACAGTGATACAGTGCGTAGGAACTGAACCTGCACCCAGCATGCATTTCACATCACGAGCCATCTGACAAATCAATGTCAGGCACAAAACTGCAAACAGACATTTTCCCACATACAGCGGACATCCACCGAGTGTGACAATGTTCAACACAGGTGTAATAATTACTGATGAGGGACTTGTATCTGCCTACAAAAGGTGAAATCTGTCTCCATGTGTCTGTGTGTGTGTGTGTGTGTGTGTGTGTGTGTGTGTGTGTGTGTGTGTGTGTGTGTGTGTGTGTGTGTGTGTGTGTGTGTGTGTGTGTGTGTGTGTGTGTGTGTGTGTGTGTGTGTGTGTGTGTGTGTGTGTGTGTGTGTGTGTGCCTGTATTGTGTGTAAAACATTGCAGTGATCATTTTCTGTCAGATGACACAAACAAATTTCAGTGCTCATGTTTAATTGCCAAAGAACTTTTCCCTTCACCTCATTCTTTAATTTCTTGAACTTTGTGAAAAAAAAACTCTATTTTTCAGTATTCTTATTACACGATACCATTAAATATGAACATCGGGTATTGTGAAGACTTGCATCCTTCCATCCGTCTGTCTTTGTTCAGCATAATTCCAGTCCTATTACTGTCACAGTCTTCAAATTTACAGGGAACGTTCTTGGGACACAGACCTTGGACATGTTAGTTCAAAGATGGCTAACCTTGACCTATTTCAAGAGGTTAAAAAGTCACATTCTGTTTCAGTCTGTTCAGTTTTGTTTTTGAGTGGCGGCTGTAACAGCCAATCGTAGCAGAGCTGCACCATGACGTCAACGGCTGGTCTCTCAAAATTGCTTCATTTTGTGTGTTTATATACATCTTTCTCCTATATTATGTAAAAGCTAGTGAGAAATAAATACTTATAAAACTGAAAGCACTGTTTTTTTTTAACCTAGTAACAACTCTGAACCTATTTACAAGACATTTCACAGACGTTAGCATGGTGACATCATACCCTGGAGGCTAGCTACAAAATCATTTCATTTGTGTGTAAATACACCTCTCTGCCATATATTATGTAAAGGCTAGTGAGAAATAAACACTTCTGAAACTGAAAACGCTGTTTTTGTAACCTGATAACACCTCTAGAGTCATTTACAAGACATTTATAGATGTTAGCATGCATGCTAACATCCACCCTTCAATATGGTGCAGTCGTCCGGTCCTCTTTGCAGAAAAACACCACCAAAGTATGAGGTTTCCACCCCCATGCTTCACAGTTGGGACGGTCGGTATTCTTGGGGTTGTTCTCATCCTCCAAACACAGTGAGTGGAGTTGTTACCAAAAAGCTCTATTTTGGTCTCATTTGACCACATGACCTTCTCCCATGCCTCCTCTAGATTATCCAGATGGTCACTGATGAACTTCAAACAGGCCTAGACATGTGCTGGCTTGAGCAGGGGGACCTTGCTGCCCTGCAGGATTTTAAACAATGACAGCGTAGTGTGTTGCTCATGTAAACTTTGCGACTGTGGTCCCAGATCTCTTCAGGTCATTGACCAGGTCTTCCCGTGTAGTTCTGGGCTTTCTCAGAATCATCCTTACCCCATGAGGTGAAATCTTGCATGGAGCCCCACACTGAGGAACATTGACAGTCATCTTGTGTTTCTTGCATTTTCTAATAATTACACCAACAGTTGTTGTCTTCTCACCAAGCTGCTTGCCTGTTGTCCTGTAGTCCATCCCAGCCTTGTTGCAGGTCTACAATTTTGTCCCTGTTGTCCTTAGACAGCTCTTTGGTCTTGGCCATGGTAGATAGGTTGCAGTGTGATTGATTGAGTGTGTGAACAGGTGTCTTTTATACAGGTAACAAGTTCAAACAGGTGCAATTAATACAGGTAAAGAGTGAAGAATAAGAGGGCTTCTTAAAGAAAAACTAACAGGTCTGTGAGAGTCAGAATTCTTGCTAGTTGGTAGGTGATTAAATACTTGTTTCATGCAATAAAATGCAAATTAATTATTTAAAACTCATACAATGTGATTTTCTGAACTTGTTTTAAGATTCTGTCTCTCATAGTTGAAGTGTACCTACGATCAAAATTACAGACCTTCCTGTTCTTTACAGGTGGGAAAACTTGCAAAATCGACAGGTGATCAAATACTTATTTTCTCCACTGTATGCGTGACAACCTGTTGTACATATGTGTACATGTTGTATGCATGTGCACCTACTATCATATTCACAACCGTCAAAAAAGGTTTATTCTGGAAAAACCTGGAATTACTGTCAACAATGCCAAACCTGGTTGCCATGGTAACCAGCATAAGTAACCCTGACTCACACCGTTGTGATGTTTGCTGTGTGGACCATATTTCCAGAACATTCCTGTGGTTCTGCTGAATGAATGTTTTGCTTTGATTTGTTTGGTTCAGTATTTTTTTTTCCTAGTTGTCAGAGGGAAATTTCAGCTGCACACAGAAAAAAACATTTTTCTGTTTGTACTGAAACCTGCAGCAGCTCCACCTGAATAATGGAAGAATTCAGTGCACAGACTATAATGACATCTTTCTGAGAGCTGCTTCACTCTTTATCGTGTGATGGGAGCAGTTCAGAGAGAGAGAAAAAAGAGAGAGGACATCCAGGCCTGGGAATGAAATCCTTTTAATGTCCTGTGAGTACTATTTCTCATATCAGTACCACTACCATTCATGTACTGTTACTAATGTCAGTACCACTACCGTTCATGTACTATTACTAATGTCAGTACCACTACCGTTCCTGTACTGTTACGAATGTCAGTACCACTACCGTTCATGTACTGTTACGAATGTCAGTACCACTACTGTTCCTGTACTGTTACTAATGTCAGTACCACTACCATTCATGTATTATGAATGTCAGTACGACTACCATTCCTGTACTGTTGCTATTATCAGTATCATTACTGTTCCTGTACTATTAATAATATCAGTACTGCTACTGTATCTGTAGTGTTGCTAATATCAGTACGCTACTGTTACTAATGTCAGTACCACTACCATTCCTCTACCATTCCTCTACCATTCCTCTACTATTACTACAACCCCAATTCCAATGAAGTTGGGACGTTGTGTGAAATGTAAATAAAAACAAAATACAATGATGCTTGCACTGCAAACAATGATTGTTGCATTCAATGTTGGTTTTCGGCCTTGCTACTTACGTGTAGGAATTTCTCCAGATTCTCTGAATCTTCTGATTATATTATGGACTGTAGATGATGGAATCCCTAAATTCCTTGCAACTAAACATTGAAGAAACATCATTGTTAAACTGTTGGACTATTGTTTTACTAAAGTCAGTACCACTACTGTTCCTGTACCGTTGCTAATATCAGTGCTGCTACTGTTCCTGTACTATTACTAATGTCAGCACCGCTACTGTTCCTGTAATTTTTTTATTTTTCCTGAAGTGGTTTTGGTGTTTTATCAAAAGAAGCCAGTCACAGCAAACAGCAGCAGGACTTTATTCATTGAGAAATATCAGTATGAGTAAAACTAGTGACAGTTTGAATCCCTGTTTCAGCCACCCAGACTCCATCCACCTGAGTTTGATGCAGGAAGAGGGGTCAAGAAAAATGATGGTAGCTCCATAATCATTATCTTGTCCCGCTGCTCCTACTTCCTGGAGGTAACAATTTCCCCAGACAGGAGCTCTTCAGAGTCTGAACTGATTGTGGCGGCTAATAAAGTATAGATGGATGCAGCAGAGTTTAAAAACAAAGCCAAGCCCAAGTTACTCCTTGTGTGTGGAATTAAGGAAGCTTAAGGAATATGTCACCATTCCCACTGATTTGTTTTCAAGAAGTTATTGTCATGTTTGAGTTCCAAGTATTTTTTTTTTTTCTTCACCACTCAAACATGAATTTAAGGTGCGGAGGGTCAGGAGAGCATCCATGTTTTTATTTTGATATCCTACACTCGCAAATGGAAAACGTCATTTAATATAAACATAGTGAAACAAATGTTTTGTACCAGTGCACCCACCCCCCCCCGATTCCACACTATTATGATATGATTTATAGTCCATGAGCCAGAAGCCAATTTTGACCTACTCGGTCCTACTTAAAGGGGCCTAAAAGACATTTACAGTCCAGCCTCAGTATAATGGGGTCTACACAAAGATTTATGGTGGCCATCCTGGGGCTTAGCTATAGTGAGGTAGGGGTCAGTGAAGGATTACAGAGGGGTTAACTGTAATATTAATGGTTGAGTAAATTGGGTTCTAAAAAGGAATAGTTTGCACCATCTGTTATTCTTAGTTGTCACATTCTGAAGTAACATATGTCACATGTCAAAGAATCCAACAGACATCAATCTTTCTTGACCATTATTTTGGAAACCAAGCATTCAAAATGGTCAAAACTATTACATTTATTAATTCTATTTGTTCTACAAATACATTGCATCACATTTTAACAAAACTGGAGCAGTGTTAACTAATGACACCTGTATAAACTAATCTTTGTCACCACTTTTGCTGTTTTTACCGCATAACTCCATAGCATTCAGTCATAGATAGTCCAACCTATACCTTTTTGGAATCATTATGATTAGACAAATAATTTGATTTCAATATGATTGGAGCATGTTTAAATGTTGACTCCTGTGTAATCCTTCATTCACTTCTACCTGGCTACAGCCACCACCCCGTGATGGCCGCTATACATTTTTATGTAGGGCATGTTACTTTGAGGCTGGATTATAGTAAGTGTTGTTTCATCATCATACCCGACCAATGGATGGATAAGACCAGTGTGGGTTGTAAAAGTTGAGTCTCAGAGATACAAGAATTGTCAGGCGTTCCTTCTTTTTTTTCTCCATCAAAATAAGGACTATTCTTTTTTTTTAAATAGTCAATTTAATGAAATGTGTAGTAAAGTTAGATTTTTTTGTAATTGTACAGTGGGATAGGCAGCACAGTGGCTTAGTGGTTAGCACTGTTGCTTCACAGCAAGAAGGTCTTGGGGTAGATTCCCACCTGTGGCTTTTCTGTGTGGAGTTTCCATGTTCTCCCCATGTTTGTGTGGGTTCCCTCTGGGTGCTCCGGTTTCCTCCCACATCCAACGACATGCTGGTTAGGTGGATTGAAAACTAAATTATCCGTAGGTGTACGTGCGGCTGTGTATGTTTGTTTGTCTATATGTGGCTCTGCGACAGACTGGTGTCCTGTCCAGGGTGTACCCCGGCTTATGCCCTATGTCTGCTGAGATAGACTCCCGCCCCCCGCCCCTCCATGACTCTTGAAGATGAGTGTGTAAAATGGAATGTGTTACTATTACAGTTTTCATGAAGTCACTATTTTGTCATTGTTGCTCAGCACACTGAATGTAACAGAATTGTTTTCATCATTGTGATCCAGTTTTCATTGCTGTTTTCTTTTGCATCATTGTATATGTCTGGTCAGTGCTGTAGATAGTTTCTTCTGTTTTCTTTCTAAAAACCTGCCAGTGTGTCAAATAAAATGTATATATAGCTGTTTCACTGTGAAATAAATGATTTGATTAGAGCAACGCTTCATGGCAAAACAACTTGTTTGGATGAGGAAGAACGATCATGGAAAAATCTAAGGAATTTAAATGGAAATTTGGTTAAAGTTTATAAATGTTTGACCTTGGTGATGGTATGCACTAGAATCAGTGTTTTACAAGTCTGTGCATCAGCTGAAACATTTTGTGAAAACTCTCCTGGAGAAACGAGGGCGGAAACAGGGAGCTGCTGGAAACAAACTAATACAGAGAAGAAGAAAGAGACTCACAGAATGAAGATGGCGACACCGGGAGCTGATATCAAAAGACTCCCTTGGATGGAAGTCGGCGTAGTCTCAACAGAGTCCAAGATAGAAGGATGAGCGTAGGATCCGCTACGGGAGGAGAGAGAGGCCAAAACTCCCAGGAGGAGATGCTACAGGGACGGCACTCGGCCCCTTCCTTTTTTCTTTATGCTTTTATCTCACACTGGAGGTTGTGGGCGCTAGAGGGGATGAGAACAAAGTCCACACTGGGGCAAACAGGAAGCAGCTGAAACAGCAGAAGACGGGCAGGAAGGTTGTCTTTTGGGAAAACAAAGTCAATTTTGGGGATAGCGGTGTGCATGGATGGTACCTGTTCCTTCATCCTTCCTGCTTTTCCAGCAGTGAGACATAATCATATTCTCCAAACACCCAGAATCTCTTTCTCTCACTCTCTTTTTTTGTCTGTTTTTCCTTACTCGCCCACTGGCTCCAACTGGCCTGTCAGTCAAAACATTAGAGTTGTGTGGTTGACATTTCCTGCTGTTTGACAACCAGTTGTTACGCTCGCTGTCACCTGCTGCTCTGATCTCACCATGTCGCCACCTTGTTCCTCCCTCTTACTGGTGGTTCAAAATGACTGACAGAATTTTGTTAACTCCTCAACAGCTTTGTCTGGCTGCCATCGCCGTCTAGATCTGCTGTTGGTAATTAGTTTCAGGTGTCTCTGGTGGCGGGAAAAGGAGGGTGAGGAAGATTTAACGCCACCGTTGCCATTAATTAAAAAAATGATTACTAAGAACGGCAAAGATAAAAGCTGAACATTGGAAGCGGCAGTCTGATAAGGAGCCAGTGGCGCTTCAGAACGCCTCCGTCAGCTTAACAGATGTCTTTTTGTTTCAGCGCTTGGGGTCCGTGTTTGTCTTTACATATCCAGCAGCTCATTAAAAATGGCCGAGTGCGAGCATTTGGAGACGAGTTAGCGGGCCGCTTCCATAGGCTGCTGGAGCTACATGGTAGAACAAGCCCCATGTCACCTTTCACAAGTTGCCATAATGAGAGGAAGTGGTGAAATGTTTTTTCAAATTACATCCACTGTCATGGGGAAAAAAATCTCACAAGCACCTCTGAGGAACACGTGACCCGGGGTCCAGTGTTATGGCTGCTCGATGATTCAATCAGTGGGGTCTGTTGACTCACAACTGCAGCATTGTGGGAAATGCTGCACGATGGCCGTCACTGCTGATGAGATCTGTAATGACACAAAAGTTCATCTTATAGTGGGTTTGTTTGGGATTGGATCCAAAACGATTATGAGCTGTAACACAATGAGTCCCAAAGCTTTTTCTGGAAGACATGAAACTCTAATCCACTTTATTACCATTTACTGACTTTAATGTGGATCAAACTGCAGAAAGATTTGGACTTATTTACCCGGCACATCGGCAAAGCAGCAGACTGTTGTTTTCACTGGCGCAAGTGCATGTGTGTGGACACGATAACTCAAAAATGACGGGATGGATTTCTTTCAAACTTGCTGGGAATATTTGATGGATATCTGGAGGTTATTAGATTTTTACTTTGGTCAATGGTCAAGGAACACATGGTCTTAAAAACACCTTTTTTGTATGACTCAACCATGAAGCATATATGGATGATCTAAAGCACATATTAATGAACAAAATATATTTTTTTCAATTTATTTTCATACCATTAAATCACAACAAAGTTGACTCAAGGCGCTTCACTCAAGTAAGGTCTAACCTTACCAACCCCCAGAGCAAGCACACAGGTGACAATGGTAAGGAAAAACTTCCTCTGATGATTTGAGGAAGAAACCTCAAGAAGGCCAGACTCAAAGGGGTGACCTTCTGCTTGGACCATGCTCCCGACATGATTTACATAACAATTCACAAAACAAATATACAGGATATGTTGTCAGTGCACAGGACAGGAGGGTTACATAAACAGACACCACACCCATCTCTGCATGGAGCCGCACCTCAAACAGAGAGAAAAAACAGAATCAGGCATCAGAAAGACAATAAATAAGCAACAAGAAAAACAGAAGAGATACTAAGGTGATCGCTGGACAGTATCACTAAAAGATCCAGAATTTAGATAAAGTTGAGGCCACAGCTGCTCCGTTTCCTAATAAAATTAATTTCAAAGAGCAAAAAGCATTGTAACATACTATGCCAGTATGCTAGCCATACGAAAGGGAAAATAAGTGCATCTTACGTCTGGACTTGAAAGTCTCTACAGAATCTGACTGTTTTATTGATGCAGGGAGATTCCACAAAGCAGGTGCACAATAAGAGACAGCTCTGTGGCCTGCAGACTTTTTATTCACCCTAGGGACACAAAGTAGTCCTGCACCCTGAGAATGCAAAGCCCAGGCCAGTACATAGGGTTTAATTAGGTCAGCGAAGTAAGGAGGTGCCAGTCCATGAACAAATGGATAGGCTAGTAGCAAAACCTTACAATCTGATCTCACAGGGAGAGGAAGCCAGTGAAGAGATGCCAAAATGGGTGTAATGGGGTCAAACTTTCTGCTTCATGTCAAAATTCTGGCAGCAGTATTCTGAACCAATTGGAGACCCCTAATGCTGGACTGTGATAAACCAGAAAATAGAACATTGCAGTAGTCCAATCTAGAAGAGACAAACGCATGAATCAGGGTCTCAGCATCAGCCATAGACAGGATGGGATGAATCTTTGCTATATGTCACAGGTGGAAGAAAGCAGTCCTTGCAATATCACTAATGTGGAGGTCAAAGGACAATATGGGATCAAAAATTACCCCAAGGTTCCACTTTGTCAGTGTGATGTATGACACCCAAACCTAGGCTAAGCGTTAACTGGTCAAATTGATGCCGATGTCTCACTGGACCAAGAGCCATCATTTCAGTCTTATCTTTAAATGTAGGAAGTTGCTAGACATCCAGCTTCTCACTGATGCAAGGCAATCTTCTAAGGATTTTATGTGGATAAGATTACCAGCAGTTATTGGCATGTATAACTGAGTATCATCAGCATATCAGTGAAAGATAATCCCAAAATGCCGCAATATTTGCCCAAGAGGCGCTATATAAAGGGAGAAAAGCAAGAGGCCTAAGACGGACCCTGTGGAACCCAAATTTCATGTCACTAAGGTTAGAGGGAGTGTTATTGTACAAAACACAGTGAGAACGACTGGTCAGGTATGACTTCAACCATACAAGGGCACTCCCAGTAATCCTAAAATGATTCTCCAGCCTATCAAGTAGAATGTGATGATCCACAGTATCAAATGCAGCACTGAGATTGAACAGCACCAAAACAGTAGTGGTGGTGTCCAAATTCACTGCAAGCAGAAGATCATTTCAACCCAGTCTCACAGCATGTCGTGACTTGTTAAAAGCCTGCTAACTAGTCTTTCATTGGATTCAGGTGTGTTGGAACAGGGAGACAACTTAGAGTGTCAGGAAGGTAGATTCCAAGGACCGAACTTGGGCACCCCTGCATTAATTTATTGGGTTGTGATATTGTCAACGAAAAGCGCCACATTTTTGTCACGGCAGCACAGATTCATTCTACGAAATTCATTGAGGGTCAGGGTGGTTATGGTTAGGGTTGGGAGAAGGAGTAGGGTTAGGTTATGGTTAAGGTTAGGGTTGGGGGAAGGAGTAGGGTTAGTAATAGTGAGTTTAAAAAAAAACACCATCACGAAAATTTGACTCTTTTTGTGACGGGAGCATAAAAAAAAGACGTGAGACTGGGCTGGATGATTCACCACTTCAGTGAGAGGTGTCTCTGCGGAATGATATTTTCTAAAAGCAGACTGCAGCGGCTCAAAAAGATTTTTCTCAGTAAATTGGCCCACTAGCTGCCATGAAACCACCTTTTCCAGAATTTTAGAGAAAAATGATAGATTTGATATTGGCCTATAGTTTTTCAATAGACTAATGTCAAGATTAGATTTCTTAAGTAATGGTTTAATCACTGCAGGTTTGAAACATTTAGGAACAGATCCAGAAGCTAATGAGAGATTAATAATTTCCAGTTCAGTCGGCCCAAGAGCGGGCCACAGGTTCTTAAACAGTTTTATTTGTATAGGATCAAATAAGTAGGGGAGGTGATGGTCTAGTGGTTAAAGCGTTGGTCTTGAGACCAGAGGGTCCTCAGTTCAACCTCAGCCTGACCAGAAAATCACTACGGGCCCTTGGGCAAGGTACTTAGTTGCTCCCGGTGTGTAGTGGGCGCCTTGCATGGCAGCAGCCTGACATTGGGGTGAATGTGAGGCATTGATGTGTAAAGCACTTTGAGCATCTGATGCAGATGGAAAAGCACTATATAAATGCAGTCCATTTACCATTTGTGCTTTTTGTAGACATTATAAGTTTCGCCAGCACACCTTGTGAGATACTATCAAATTCTGTAAATCTACGTAATACCTCAGTAATGGCACCCATCTCAAAAGCAGGGTGTAGAAGCTAGGTTAAGGAATGCTGGGATATAATGAATCCAACAAATCTTGTGCTGTAAAAGGAAAGTGACTTACAGGTGGTTGTCCATGAATAAGTGTTGCCACCCTGTTGAACAAGAACTTTGAGTTATGCTTGTTTTTGTTGATCAAATCAGAGTAATAGGTCACTTTGTAGCCAGTTGTGCATGATTATGGTCTAAGACAGCATCACGCCACTTGAGGTGGAATACTTGATACATTTTGAACTACGCCATTTCCGTTCTTGACCTCTGACCTCATTGAACCAAGGTGACTGTTTTGGGGGGGGGCGTGGTTTTCATAAAAGTAGTGCAATCATGTCGACTGTAGTTTTAAGCACTGAGTTTAAACTATCCACAAGACTGTCTACTGATTGGGCATTTTCCAAACGTGAAGCTAAGATATCATGCAGTCTAGCTTCGACTTCAGTCATAGTTGAGTTGATGCATCGCCGCAGTGATAAATAAGGTTGTTGGTCCACTAAACACGGCAGCGAAGCTGTAAACCTAATAAGTGATTGATCAGAGACCACTGAAGCAAGAGGCATGATGTCAATATTCGTGACAGCAATACCAGGTGCAAGAACCAAATCCAGGGTATTTCCACTAATGTGCGTCGAGTCCTGAATGCATTGCTGAAATGCAACAGACTAATGCAACCACAATTTCCATAAATGATTTACAAGGGGATCAGAAGGCTTATTCATATGAATTTTAAAGTCACCAATAATCAGAATGTTTTCTGCACTCATTGACAAGTTAGAGATGAACACACCAAATTCATCTAAGAATTTAGAGTATATGCCAGGGCGCCTATATACAGTGACAAAGTAATACGGCTGATTTTTATTGCTCTGACATTGGCAATACGTAGCATCAGAGAATCAGATGTTCAAATGGGTTCTCTTTGTGACCCCCAACAGCTAATAAACTACACCTAGATTTATAAATAAGAGCAACACCCCCACCGTGATTTGCATCATGAGGGAAGTGACTAAATGTGTATGCCAGTGGGCAGACCTCATTTAAGGGGAGGACAGCTGTAGGTTTAAGCCAGGTTTCACATAACCCAATCACAACCCTGTCTCACGGCAAGTTGTGATTCAGGAGCACGAAATATACATTAATCTACTGGTTTGTGATATTGTGACGAAAAGTGTCTCATTTTCATCACGGCAGCACAAATTCATTCTAATTCATTCCATGATGGCTGCACGAAATTAAAAGTGAAGTGGTGGGGGTCGGGGTGGTTATGGTTAGGGTGGGGGAAGGAGTATGATTAGGTTATGGTTGGGGGTTGGAGTATGGTTAGTAATATTGAGTTAAAAAAAAGCCCTGTCACAAAAATTTGACTCATTTCGTGCCTGTAGCACTAAAAACTAGAAGCACTCAGAGAGTGCAAACCTCCGCCAAGGCCATGGGGTCACTGACGCCATAACATCTACACGCCGTGGAATCATTGAACCTAAAAGTCTAACAATGATGTTTGCTCAGTAGTAAAAAAGTTTCATCTGCTGTGACTGGATAGCATGTATCCTTAGCGCTTGGCATCACAGTTTATTGCAACTTGCACCTTTCCCAGAAGCTACTGTCATCTGAGCACTGATATTGATATTGCATGTGCTTATAGACAAAAACAAGAGACAAAATTCAATTTATTATTCAACTAAACTGCAAATATATGAATTTTTTTACATTTATGAAACACTTCTCTAAACAAGGCCATAGGGTCACTGACCCTAAAGGGATCCCCTCCTTGGCACAGTGATCTATTTCTTTTTGTCTCTTTCTCTAAAATTGTATATAATAATCATTAGCTTATTAATATATAAACAAAAATAAATTTAAGAAATATTACAATTTGAAACAAATGCACCTAAGCGTGATGACAGCTGCAACTGCTTAATGCTTACTTTTAACATTGAAAATGCAATAGACATGCTAACACGTTAGCATCGAGATCCGGATCGTGATCCGGCTCACCACTAAAATTTAATCACTTGTTCCTCATTTCCAACCACTCCACAAAATTTCATCAAAATCCGTTCAAAGGTTTTTGAGTTATCCAGCTGACAGACAGACAAACAAACAAACAAACGCGACCGAAAACATAACCTCCTTGGCGCAGGTAAAAAGCACGGGACTGGGCTGCCCAATCATATCTAAGGGCCCCTTCACACATAGTGTGAAGTTTGTATGAAGTGCACACTTAGTGCACATGATGCAGGAATCGTGCAAACTGTTGTGTGGGCCGCTGAAGAGGAGGTACTGCTGGCCCACCACCACCAGATGGCGCCCTGCTTGGAGTGCGGGCTCCAAGCACGAGAGGGCGTCGGAGCCGCTGGAGGTGACAGCTGTCACCTATCAACACCAGCTGTCACCCATCACCACCACTACAAAGGCCGGACTGCAACTCCACCTCCTCGCCGAGAAATCTTCTACCATACAGGTAATTAATTCTCTGCTGAACCTTAACCCGAGCATTAGTCTGATCTCTTTTGCAGCCGTTTTCCTGGGACGGATACCCTGTCTGCTGAGTTGGCGTTTGGTGTGGACTGCGACGGCTTCGCCTCCCACCCTACCCAGATAAGTGCTTATCTCAGGAGCTGCACGAGTGTGTGATTCGGAGGTGGAGGTTCTCCCTCCTAACTGTATACAGACTGTGGGATTACTGAGTGTGCGAACTCACACTCATCCAGAACTGTTTCTGTTTTCTGCCAGCAGTACCGGGTCTGACTGCTGAAGACAGTGGCCACCTGGGGCGCAGGGCTTGGCGGCTCTGGTGTTCTTCAGATCCGTTGGTGGTGGAAGCTGTGTGGGATCCAGCTCTTCTCGCACCGGACGTCTCCTATCTTCGAGCCTGCCACACATCACCTTGTGTCAGATTGATATAACGCATATTTGTATTTGTCTGTACTACGTTGTGCACCTTCACAACATTAAATTGTTACTTTTTGGCTATTCCATTGTCCCTTCATTAACGCCCCCTGTTGTGGGTCCGTGTCACGACACTTCCCTAACACAAACCGTGTAATGTCGTCCCTGTCGCCACGTACGTAGCTTCGCACCTATTTCTCGCAGAAACTGCATATTTGGTGGGTACATACCTTGGAGGAGTACTTCACATGGGTTCAAAGGCCAGTGACCTTGACCTACTTTTGAAGGTCACTAATGGTCACAACTGTCATATCCTTTGCCGCAACGTAGCTCGGCACCTTTTGCTCACAGAAACGTCATATTTGGTGGGTACATGCCTTGGAGGAGTACTTCGCATGGGTTCGAAGGGTGGTGACCTTGACCTACTTTTCAAGGTCACCAATTGTCACAACTGTCCATTCCTTCGCCTGAAATTTGTTCGCCGCAATGTACCTTGCCACCTATTTCTCGCAGAAACTTCATATTTGGTGGGTACATGCCTTGGAGGAGTACTTTGCATGGGTTTGAAGTACAGTGACCTTGACCTACTTTTAAAAAATTACCAGTAGTTGCATTTGTTCGAAGGCTACCGACTTTTTGTGGTCACTGTTGGCCACATCCTCTCAATAAATATAATGTCAATCTCCAATTTTTCCACTGTGCATCCCAGTTTACTTCAAACACATGAGGGTTCAACCAAATACCTACCCCACACATGTACATATTACTGCACTTTACATGGAAAATAGTACTGCACGCGGGGCATTTCTTGAAGAATGTATCTAGTTTATTTTTAACCAAGGTTATTTAACCGCAGAGTTCTGTATTGCATCCCCCTTTATGTATTATTTATATCAACCCAGTGATATTCACTAATTATACAGCTGGTTTTATTTCATTTTCCTCCAAATCAGCAGCATGATGTGGTGCAGCTCGTCCCATGAAACACAAGGCGAGCTGTTGCAGCAGCCCACACTGTGTTCCTGCTCGACAGACACCATCGCATGCACAAACCATCACGCTGGCGTTGTGCATGCCTGCTCGTCTGCGCGATGTTTCGTGGTGCACTAATTTGGTACTGTTTCGCGCTATTTTGCCGTTTTCGTCCACACTTTGCACTATGTGTGAAGGGGCCATAAGTGATGATCAATAATTAGATCATTAATCAACAATGATTTTGAGGACAGTGATCTTATGATAATGAAACCCAGACTAAGGACCTCAGTGGGGTTGACAGTTGGACTGTTTGGGTTTAGGGGTGGTTCCAGAGTAGCTTGTATAAGATGCCTGGTTTAGGTTTGAGACATTCCGCACGGGTTGTAGGTAGCAAACACGAAATATTTGATATTGCTGGAACAGCCAACCGGCCATCCTCAATTTCCAATGTTTTAATGGGTATTACGTTTGCAAAACATATCCCTCTATGATTTTTATGGACACGTCTACGGAAACAGGCCACAGTCTCAACATGATGAATTTCCCTCCCTGGCACATAAACTGCACTATCACCATAGTGGATTTTCTGCACTATGTGGTTAATTGGTATGAATGATTTCATAATGAACTCATAGTAGTGCAACAGATAGGCAAAATAATTGTGCATATCTGTGGTAAAATCATGAAATTTGTCACGCATATTCTAATCTAAATTAAATAATGTTTCTTTTCAGATGTGGAGACACCTTGGAGCTGATCTCTAATCACCTACAGGGGTCAATGAAGAATTACATAGGGGTCCATCCAACCGTCCATTTCCATCCGCTTATCCTTGGTGGGGTTGCGGGGGCAGCAGCTCAAGCAAAGCCGCCCAGACCTCCCGATCCCCACACACCTCCCCCAGCTCCTCCGGGGGAACCCTGAGGCGTTCCCAAGCCAGCTGAGAGACGTAGTCCCTCCAGCGTGATCTGGGTCTTCCCCGGGGCCTCCTCCCGATGGGACGTGCCCGGAACACCTCTCCAGCGAGGCGTCCAGGGGGCATCCGGAAAACATGCCCGAGCTACCTCAACTGACTCCTTTCGACGTGGAGGAGCAGCGGCTCGACTGCGAGCTCCTCCCGGACCTGGTCAATGACCTGAAGAGAGCTGGGACCACAGTCACAAAGATTACATTAGTAACACATGATGCTGTCATGGTTTAAAATCCTGCAGGGCAGCAAGGTCCCCCTGCTTAAGCCAGCACATGTCCAGGCCCATTTGAAGTTCACCAGTGACCATCTGGATGATCCAGAGGAGGCATGGGAGAAGGTCATGTGGTCAGAGGAGACTAGAATAGAGCTTTTTGGAATCAACTCCACTTACCATGTTGAGAGGATGAAAACAACCCCAAGAAAACCATCCTAACCGTGAAGCATGGGGGTGGAAACATCATACTCTGGAGGTGCTCTTCTGCAAAGGGGACAGGAAGACTGCACCGTATTGAAGGGAGGATGGATGGGGTCATGTATTGCGAGATTTTGACAAACAACCTACTTCCCTCAGTAAAAGCATTGAAGATGGGTCATGGCTGGGTCTTCCAACATGACAATGACCCCAAACACACAGCCAGGGCAACTAAAGAGGGGCTTTGTAAGAAGCATTTCAAGGTCCTGGAGTGGCCTGGCCAGTCTCCAGACCTGAACTCGATAAAAAAATCTTTGGAGGGACCTGAAACTCCAAACCTGAAAGATCTAGAGAAGATCTGTATGGAGGAGTGGACCAGTGTGTGTAAACCTGGTGAAAAACTACAGGAAATGTTTGACCTCTGTAATTGCAAACAAAGGCTACTGTACCAAATATTAACATTGATTTTCATAGGTGTTCAAATACTTATTTGCAGCAGTAACATACAAATAAATTGTTAAAAAATCATACATTGTGACTTCCGAATTTTTTTTTTTTAGATTATGTCTCTCACAGTGGACATGCACCTAAGATGAAAATTTCAGACCCCTCCATGATTTCTAAGTGGGAGAACTTGCAAAACCGCAGGGTGTTCAAATACTTATTTTCCTCACTGTATATGGGGCTGTGTAGAGCATATTGGATATGCATCAGCCCTCTGATGCCTTTCATTGATGAGTTCATTTACACACATTTTCATTATTATTGCACATAGTAAGTCCCTTCGGCTGCTCCCTTGTTTGCACTCGGGGGTCGCCACAGCAAATCCAAGTTGGATCTGCATGTTGGCACAGGTTTTACGCCGGATGCCCTTCCTGACGCAACTCCACATTACATGGAGAAATGTGGTAGGGGTGGGATTTGAACCCAGAGCCTTCTGAACTGAAACCAAGCGCATTAACCACTGCTATTATTATTGCACATATCCTTGTATTTTTAATCTGCTGTTGGTGTCAATTTAAACACCATCACAACACGTCAAATGTTCACTTTGTCAGCAGCTCAGTGAATAAAGATTAACTGGAAAGAAAGCAGCGATGCAGATAACTCATTAAAACAGCTAAGATAACGACAGACGCAGCACAAGCAAAAAAAAAAAAAAACACAAAAACACAATTAGGCCGATGAGCACAAACCGGATCAGATCTGAACAACAGGAACAACAGCATGGCGCGGCGGGACAAGACACAAAATTCCCAGTGGAGAAGCAGCGTCTCAGGGGAGTGATGAGATTTGATGTAAAATTATTTATGACGTACAAATCCAGATGGGGCCATGTCGTCTGTCTACAGATCAATATTACTGGAGGGATTTTGAAAACCGTATTTGGCAGAAGTTGATTAGCTCTTTACATCCAGATCTGCCTCAAAAAATTTTCTTTAAAAGAAACGTTCTGGTAAAGATGTTTAATACCCTGTTTTATGACATCACACAGGGAAAGATAGACATCACAAAGCTTAAGATACCGAAGTGCAAAATGCACAGAAATTTGATTAAAATTTGACATTACCAAGTAATAGTACCTGTGGGTTTGAAGACAGCGAAAGTTACAGAAATCTGACCTTTGACACATATGGTCTTGATGTTTATCCAAATGACTGACCTCAGGCTGACCTTGTCGGGGTTATACTTAAGTGTGTGTCACAAATGGGCCTAAGAGGGCTGAAAATCAAATATTATGACCTTTGTCAAAATTGTTTATTTATTTTTACATCAATTTCAGGGCCGACATTCACTGACACCAAATGTGGGAGGAGTCAGCCAACAATGACCCCAGTGATTGATCTTTGGCAAATTTGACCTAGGGGAGGGTTAAGGTGTTGGGCTTGAGTCCAGAAGATCATGGGTTCAAATTCCCACCTGACTGGAAAATCACTAAGGGCCCTTGGGCAAGGCCTTTAATCCCCTATTGCTCCCAGTGTGTAGTGAGCACCTTGTATGGCAGCACCCTGACATCGGGGTGAATGTGAGGCATAATTGTAAAGTGCTTTGAGCGTCTGATACAGATGGAATAGCGCTATATAAATGCAGTCCATTTACCATTTATTTATTTACCTGGGCAATTCTAGAACCACTTCCATATACATGTAAAGTGTGTGTGTGGTGGGGAAGAATCAGAATTTTGTCCTTTGATCCCAATAATCCTCTGGTCTGGTCAAGATCTGAATCCAGGTCATCCAGATTTGTTGCTCGTGTTGGAAGAATGCACTCTTAGTGCTGCTGTAGTTTGTGAATCATGTTCAGAAACTGAGGTGGTACCTCAGAATGATGAGACACTTCGGGTTTTTTTCAGCATTTCTTTAAGCCATTAAAAAAAAAATGATTCAGAAAGCAAATCCTCAGAATGGGAAAACTGAAAATTAAAAATATCACATTGACACATTTAGTGCAGCAAATAACTGAAACAATACTTCACATGGTGATGCAAGCACCAAATCCAGCATAGATTCTCCTTAGACATTGCTCTTTTGAAAAACTGAATGGCCACTTGAATTTTCAATAGGCGGCCATGTAGGGGTCAATTGAAGAATTACACGGGTTTAAATATAAAAATGCTCCAATCATATTGAAAGCTATACCACATTGTTTGTCTGATTATAAAGATTCCAAAAAGGTATAGTTTGGGATATCTATGACTGAATGTTATGGAGTTATGGGGTAAAAACCTTAAGAATGGTGACAAAGGTCAATTTCAGTTTGTACAGGGGTCAAAAGTTAGAGTTGCTCCAATTTTAGTAAAAAATGGTGAAAATTGTTAATTGAGCTACTTGGATTAATAAATTGAATAGTTTTGACTGTATTGAATGCTTGGTCTCTAAAGTAAAGGTCAAATAATGTTGACGTCCATTGAATTCTATGACGTGACATGTTACCCGTAACGTGATAACTAAGCATGATACATGGTGCAAGCTATTCCTTTTTGAAACCCTATTAACTCAACCAATAATTTGCATCACCTTTGAGCAAAATTGGAGCAACTCTAACTTTTGACCCCTGTACAAATTGAAACTGAACATTGTCACCATTCTTGCTGTTTTTACCCCATAATTCTATAGAATTCAGTCATAAATAGTCCAAACTATACCTTTTTAGAATCTTTAGAATCAGACAAATAATGCGGTATAATTTTCAATATAACTGGAGCATTTTTATATTTTGACCCCTATGTAATTCTTCAATTGACCCCAACGTGGCCGCCTATTGAAAATTCAAGTGGCCCGTTGGTTTTTCAAAAGAGTAATATCTAAGGTGTTCTTTTGCCAAATTTGGTGCTTGTATCACCATTTGAAGGATTCCTCTGTAAATATTCTGTTATCTGCTGCACTAATTGAAGTCTTCAGATTCTTTGTTTCGCAAACATTTGGTAATTTTTAAGGCATTCATGTGACAGGAGGTGAAGCTCACAGCTGGAAGTGATGCACAGTTCAAACCCGGTTCAGAAGCTGCAGCACTGTTGGAGGGTGACGATGTCGACTGTGGATTTACTCAGACTGACACAGTAAATCCTTCACAGGATGCCATGTTTGTTTGTGCTGCTGTTTACTCTGTTTTCTATTTAGCTCTGCTCTTCTGGGACATGAAACATCTGTGACCAGAAACATTCATCCATTCACCGAATGCCTCCTCTGAGTGGGACTCGGTGAAGTCAGTGAACCACAGTCAGATTTAGTTTGTCTAACTCAGTGTGGGGGGGAAAGTGTCACGTGTAAATTTATTTAAATATTTTTTATCTGAGGTAACAAGCTTCTATGGGTCGAGCTGATTATTTATTTTATTAGCTAATTATTTTTATGCTGCTTCAAAGTGAAATGAAAAAGGTGCAATGTGTGGATGGATCAGTGATTTTTTTTTTAGGCATCTTTGAATTTTCTTCATTAAATGTCATTCAAAAAAAAAGATCATGATAAAGTGTGTAAAATGTTGGTGGTGAGAGAAACCATCCCTGAGGTACTCCTCCTTTTAATTTACTGGAACAAACTTTTTATCTGCAGCTTTTTCATTCTGTTGCTTTATTTATTTCATCTCTTCTCCTGATATCTTTGCAGGACTGCTGGGTCCCGAAGGAATCACTCTGTGTCAAACAAATGGTACATAGTGAAACTGAGATGAGGAGGATTACTGAGATTGTGAGGAACATCAGCTGCGGCATTTTGTCCATGTGGCCTGTTTCTCTGATCATGACCCAGCACACAGGTGTTTCATTATTGAGGACCCCAGTGGCTGGAGAAGGTGAAGGCCACGCCTACTGTTCACCTGGCTGCAAGGAGCGGTTGTCTGGCGATGTGGTTGCCATCTAGGACTCGAGATCTCTCACTTTCAAGGCAGAAGCACTAGCAAGTAAAAGGGATTTTACCAAAGGGGAATCCCCTCTAGACAAGCTAGTAGAAGCATCTTTTCATTTCAATCTGGACTTCACCTTGTTAATTTCAATTTATTTTAATTTATATAGCACAAATCACAACAAAGTTGCCTCAAGGCGCTTCACACAAGCAAGGTCAACCTTACCAACCCCCAGAGCAAGCACACAGGCAATAGCGGTAAGGAAAACTCCCTTTGAGGAAGAAACCTCAAGCAGACCAAACTCAAAGGGGTGACCATCTGCTTGGGCAATGCTACCAACACAAATACAATTACAATTTAGTTATGCATTTTATTCACCCACTTATTCCAGTTAAGGGTCAATGGGGGTGGAGTCTATCTTAGTGGTTAATGGGTGATAGGTGGGGTTCACCCTGGACAGACCGCCAGTCTATCGCAGGACCACACATATTTACACTCACACCTACCAATTTAGAGTCACCAATTCACCAAGCCGTTACGTTTTTGGAAGTGGGAAGAAGGCGGAGCACCCAGAGAGAGCCCACACGAACATGAGGAGGACACGCAAACTCCATGCTGAGAAGGACTGGGCGGGAAGAGAACCTGGAACCTTGCTGTGCAAAGCATGAAGACGCTGTGCTGCCCACTGTTCACCTTTCACACATTTAACTCGTGACACATTACTCACATACAGTTTTGTGATAATCCCTCATGGTTAGGAAGATTCTATTTTGATCAAGTCCCAAACAGGATGTGGACATGGAGAAAATCTACATCCAGGGTTGATCTCAATATACCTGTGCGTGAGTTTGTTTTATGTGGGAATGTTGTTGCCCACTGACAAGCACATGGTCCTTGACAGATCCTTATCCTGGAGAATCCCAGATGATCGGGGTCTGAGGACCCGCTGCAGCCTTCAACTGCCTTCACAGCCGTTGAGTGACCAGCCATCACCTGTTGGACTTGTTTCACCAGAGCCCCATTAACTGTCTGGTGTTCAGGATTCCTGTTGGGCCTTCATGGCAGCCACGTGGCCTACAAGGTCCGCACTGTATTTCACCCAACAGGAAATCCCCTACTTGATTGGTTATCCAGGTATCATGACTTGGACAGTGGGTTGGATTTGTAAACCCATGTACCATTTAATTACGACATAAACGAATGAGCCAAGCCTGGCGTAAACTGTGACGCTCACTGACAGGAAACACATCAGGCATGTGGATGGATTTCCAAACGCAGCTGATGGATTTTCTTTAAATGATGTCATCTCGTGTGTTAGGCGGCAGCGATGGTGGTGGTGGTGGGGTTGATGTATGGCTCCTGACATATCTGTTAATAAACTGAAGTCACACGGCCACAAAGGAAGTGGTGGAAATGCTGCTGTTGCAGATCTGACGTGATCAGAATCAATTCACTGGTTTCTCTGCGTTCACTCCGTGTCACTTATTCCTTCTCTGTGTGTCTCAGCCTGACAAATGGCTTTTTATAATTACAGTTTACATTGATATTCCCATGTAATGGTCCTGTTAGGCTCCACCTCCTGAGTCCAGGTCGCCAAACTTTATTCCCTGGTACAATGGTGCTCAAATCTTGGAACATTTCCAATGTTTCATTACCTTTTTTTTTTAATTGATGTATCCAGCAGAGCTGCACTGAGATCTGATGTTCAGACCCAATGACGGTTCCACAGCCTCAGTCCAGGGACTGAACTTATGACCCTCCAGTCCCACGCCAGCTTCTCCAATGAGCTGATCACAGAGAGCTGTTCATGAAGGTGTCCGTTTACCCGTGAGCACTGACTTTTAGGGTGCTGAAACTGCATATTGGCTACGTTTAACAGAACGCTGGTCTTTGATGGCACTCAGAAGGTTGGTGGTGATTCTGTGTTAAGGTTAAACAGCCACCACCAGGCGCTGCAGCATTCAAACTGCATCCATTAAAGGTGGAAACGGTAACTGTTTGATGGCTCCACCTCATCACTGGAACAGGAAAACGCTGCTGTGCACCTGACACAGAACACAATCTGAATTAGGCTGTAAAAGGTCACGGCGCCGGCTCCCTTTAAAAGCCATCGATCAGATAACGAGTTGCTAACCGGTTTGTTTTGGCAGAGACGAGCATGTTCAGCATCGACAAGTCTCTTCAGCTAAACGCTGAATTATCTCCTGCGATACCAATAACATAACAATAAAAGTCAAGGTCAAACTTTTGGCCCAGTGTAGTAGGAAATATTAAAAATGGATATTTAGAGGAACACTAAATGCATCCTTGACCCAAAACACATAAGCATACCAAACGTCAAAGGTCAGCTCTCCCAAGTTTCTCCATGATGGAAGCCATATACACCCACACAGAGGTCACTTGGCTATTATAATATAGATAGATGAACGTCGATAACATTTTATGAGCAGATTAATAATGTCCTCATAAATAATTGATGTATCTTTTGAGTCGATCTGGAACATATGCAGGATTCAGAAGAATCTTAGGGCCCGGTCCCACTGGCGTTTAGGAGGATTTGCGTATGGATTGCACACAAAATTGGTTCATATTCACTTAACATCCGCAATATGCGTGAAACATGCTTATAGGAGTCGGCCAACATCCGCACATGTCCATAATTATCCGCAGAGGCACGTTTTTCCATTGCCAGGATTTTTGAGCTGCACAAAATTTTGGCTGCGGATGACATCCACATCTATTTTGAGCCGTCTAAAAAGGTAATTATTTGACTTGTTTACATTGTCAAGGCTTGATAAAACAGTTGCATGTTTTTTCCTTCTTGTCTGCAGCTGTTACAGTATTTATTCCTGTTTATAACGGACTTAAATTCTTATTATAATCGTTCAGACGAGCAGCGCTCTGGTGCGTTCGGGTGACGTCACAACTTGCCCTGTTCACTGCTTGTTTACTCCAGTCAACTTGTCCAAGTCCAGCAAATGCTCCACAGGCTGTATTGTTGGTGTGAATAGTGATGCCAACGGCCCGAGTGTGCTTCATTTATGACCGCAATGCAGATGACGTGCACGCGCAACACGTGCGCGATGCATTCATAATACACCTGTAATGCTGCCGTGATAATCGCAATGCATCGGATCCATTTACTCACTACATGCATTATACAACCGTGATTGTTCATCATATATTCACTATATATCATTAATATATCCGTAATTCATCCTGGGACATTTGTCATTTTTGGCCATTTTTGTTGCGGGCGACAACAAACGCCCGAACTTTGTATACTCAATTCATGCGCAATTAATCCTCTCCCCAGTGGGACCGGGCCCTTAGGGATATAGCAACGCTGAACTCAAACTTTATGATTGGAGCCTGATAAAATTATAGGCATATCAATAAATTCTTCAGAAATCAGGCTTGATGCCAAATGCAAGTGAAATAGGCATTTTGTTTGTTATATTTGTATTTAGTTTATGCCAAATTTTACATATGTAATATCCCCAGGGGTCACAAACAGCGGTGAACCTGGTGCGAGGGCCTCTGGGAGCTCTGCACTCAGTGCCGAGTGGCACTGACCTGATGGAGATGAACGTGAAGGAAAACGATTTATTAAGCGAGCGCACAATAGCAGCTCATGTTTTGTTTGCAAATTGGACCACATGGGATGTTTTAGGAGCTGAGCGCTTTTCATCAACTTCCTGCTTTGTGTGTGTGTGTGAGAGAGAGAGAGAGACCTGAGGGCAGTCTTATTGTTTGAAGTGGAGGACGATGGGTATTTGTTTCTTTGTTTTTTGTTTGTTTTTTCCCCGACACAAACCCTTGCAGCCAGAACCAGCAGGTGTGTTGTTAAGGGTCACATGATTTGTCACATGCCAAGCAGATTTTGATGTTTAGCTCCTGTTCAGCGACTGGCTAAACAAAGACACAATGGAAGAAGCGCGAGTGAGAATTTAAAACCAGAAACTACTTCTGTTTCTTCTGCTGCGATCAATCCAAGAGCAGTTCTGTCCTACAGCGCCACCAGCTGGCATGAAAGTGCAGCAAACACATGGATTCTGTTCGCCAACAGTCCAGTTCGGGTCGTGTGAAAGAAATCCCACCCAGAGGTCAAACCTCAAACTGCTGTGTAAAGCCCCGGTCACATGGCACTAACGAAGGACACCAAAGCCAAAACGAAACAAGAAATCTGGACTTACGTTGACTTTTGAAGACATCGTTTAACCATCATCCAACTTCATTCCTGTAGCTGGCGCATCGTCAGAATTTTCAAACTGTTGAAAGATGTGAATGAATCCCGAAGACAACCTCAATTCGTCCATATTCTGTTTTGCTTTCTGTCTTGACAGTTCGTCATCGTTTGCATAGTTCAAGTACCGTCAGCATTCCATTTGATTGTTGTCCAACTTCGTTCAACCTCCAAAGTCCGACGTCTTGCACGAACATTGGCAATATCTGTACGGATCAATAACTAAAGCTCAGACGAGCTGAATGTGACTGGTGCATGTGTGGGATGCAAAGCAATGTTTTCATAGAGAAACAATAGCGGCAAGAATGTTTTATGAACTACTCTAACTATTTACGCACATTGCAACCGTTCCAGCTTTGAAGACAAACCTATTGTCAAGACAACCAGTTCTCGCAGCCGCAGGTGCTGTGGACAGCGCAGGCTGGCTGTAGACTTGATCACAGGCTGGCGCTCAGTCTGATACCCACTGTCAAGTCAAGTCATCATGAATGTTTTGTTTTGATTTTGTTTAAAGCGTCAAGCTCACTGTTCACTTCGTTTTTCTTTTGTTAGTTTTGTTTTTTTTTCATTCTTTTATGCACTCTAGACTTGCAGGCTTTTCAGTGATGGGAGAAGTGCCGGCTCATTTGTCCACTTTTCCTCGACGATTTGTGACTTTGTGACTTTTTTCCCTTCGTTCAGCCATCGCTGTGTGCTGTGTAACCGGGCCTTTAAAATCAAACTTTAGCATCAACCGTTCCAGTTGTACCGTCTAAAAACACACATGGTAAAAATGGTAGTGATAAAATTTCTGAATCAAACATCTGGGTTGATTTTGTCTTAAAACTCTGAATTAAACATTTTGGTGGAATTTGGTTTTAGCACTGAGTTAAACATTTTGGATTCATTTGGTTTTAACATTTTTGTTTAAATATTTGGGTTGATTTGGTTTTAACACTTTGATTTTAACATTTTGGGTTCATTTGGTTTGAACACTGAGTGAAACATTTTGGGTTTATTTGGTTTTAACACTGATTTAAACATTTTGGGCTCAATTGATTTGAACACAGTGAAATATTTTGGATTCATTTGGTTTTAACACTTTGATTTAAACATTTGAGTTCACTTTGATTAAACATTTGGGTTGACTTGGTTTTAACACTGAGTGAAACGTCTTGGATTCATTTGGTTTTAACGCTTTGATTTAAACATTTGGGTTGACTTGGTTTTAACACTGATTTAAACATTTTGGGTTCATTTGGTTTGAACACAGTGAAATATTTTGGATTCATTTGGTTTTAACACTGATTTAAACATTTGGGTTGACTAGTTGTTAACACTTTGTTTTAAACATTTGGGTTGACTTGGTTTTAACACTTTGATTTAAACATTTTGGATTCGCTTGGTTTTAACACTGATTTAAACATTTGGGTTGACTTGGTTTTAACACTGAGTGAAACATTTTGGACTGGTTGGTTTTAACACTTCGATGTAAACATTTGGGTTGACTTGGTTTTAACACTGAGTGAAACATTTTGGACTGGTTGGTTTTAACACTTTGATTTAAACATTTGGATTGACTGGTTTTAACACTTTGATTTAAACATTTTGGGTTCATTTGGTTTGAACACTGAGTGAAACATTTTGGATTCATTTGGTTTTAACACTTTGATTTAAACATTTTGGGTTCATTTGGTTTGAATACTGTATGAAACATTTTGGATTCACTTGGTTTTAATACTTTGATTTAAAGATTTGGGTTGACTTGGTTTTAACACTGAGTGAAACATTTTGGACTGATTGGTTTTAACACTTTGATTTAAACATTTGCGTTGACTTGGTTTTAACACTTTGTTTTAAACTTTTGAGCTGATTTGGATTTATGTTGATTTAAACATTTTGGGTTCATTTGGTTTTAACACTTAGTCAAACAGTGACATCACACAGCAATATCACCAGTGTTAATTTAACACTGGTGATATTGCTGTGCACTGTTGTCATTTTAACTCCCCTAAAGGTCCCATTTTAACTCTGCACGTGGATTTAGTCGCACATAAGGAACAAGAAGCTGTCACACTGCTGTCCCTTCAAAGCCAGAAGGTTGTGGGTTCAAAGCCAATTTGAGGCTTTTGGCTGTGGTATTCCTCTAAACATTTACGCTATTCACAGTGTTAAAAGTACACTAAAAATCTGATTGTTTGGATTGGATTTCCATCTAATAAATATATGTAGTCCCAACTAAATTAAATTAAATTATTTTGCATGGATGTGCTTTTTTTGAGTCGGGGCTGCATATATTTATTAGATGGAAATCTTGCACATAACTGAATTGAGTTCATCCAATGAGTCTTTTTTTTAGTGTACTCTGTAATACTGAAAATGCAAACATTAATATTATGAAAAAGTTAATATTTTTGACCCACAGGAGCCTATAACTCCTTCAGAGTTCTCTGGGTGGCTTCCCTCACTTGTCTCCTTCCGGTGCAGTAACTCAGTTTTTAAGAATGGCCTCCTCCAGACATGTTTACCATACTGTGTGTATTTAATGATGCATGGAAATAAAGTCAGAGAAAATGTTCATGTGTTCATCCCCTGACTAGTTTAAAGAAAAGTGACTGTGAAAGTGACGATTTGCATGATCAGTAACCATTATGTCTAATGTGTTCTATTGCTTATAACCTCTTATTTGTTTTGTTTTTTTTATAATCCCCAAGTCTGTATAAATTAGTCTGCTCTGAGGCACAGCTAGCTTGTATCCTGAAGAATATCTACAGTTGTTAATAGTGCAGCCGCGATTTGCTGCCCCCGTGGTTCCCTGTGAATTATGGGAGTGAGACACAAAAGAAACATTAGACAAACAGTGACCGTGACAAAAGCGGTATCTGCAGCAACAAGAAGGACCTCAAAAAAGAATCAAAAACAAAAAACAAGCTGTGCTCGTTAGAGGTGATTATGATGACTGCAGTCATCATATAGCAAATGAGTTAAAGGGCTTATGTAATTAATGTGAGTTACATGAATCTATGTGCAGATGTGATAATATGCGTGACTCTGAGGAGTTGCATCACGCCACAAAGTCCACAAACTGTAGGTGTGGCCCCAAAGTGCACACAGTGCCCCCATCCTGTGGTAAAAGATCCAATACCCTGTACCACAAGGGAAGGAGGGACGGAACCACCAACAGAGTGCACCCAAACACACCATGGGTGGGACGGACACAGGCCTGCAAGCTTGAGGCAGAGGACACGGACCCTCAGTCCCAACAAAAGCCCAGAGAGAGAGTGGGCCAGTGCTACACTCAGGACCGCCCACCAGGGTAAGCCACACCCTCCAGTGAAGTGGTTCTGGCACGACCACCCTAACCCCCAACAACAGGGACCAGCATACAACACCCAATCCTGAAGACCAAAGGGTCAAAAACCGACTTATGGACTCCTGGGGGGACGGTACACAAAAATAGCTGTGATGACATTTTTGTTAAACTAACATCTCATGTACCCGACAGTACCGATTGGTGCAATTTAGACGCCACTGATTAGCCTTCTGAATATGGACACGAGAGAATCTCTGAGAACCTTTTGGTTACTGACTGCCGACTGGAACCCTAATCAATGCAAGAAAGACTGACTTCACTGGCAGTGAAACATCTTGACGAATAATACCCAAAAGGTCCTTGGAGCATCAACCATCTGATTAGAACTCTGAAATCGTGATTTTCTCTTCACGGTCGTTATTACACTGGGGGTTTCCCTGGGTACTGGTTCCATCGGTACTGGTTCCATCCCTGGGTACTGGTTCAATTCCAGTGAGAAGAGGTTAGTGGTAAAATTAACACTTTCATGGGAATTTGTGTAGCAAGAAAACTGAAAAACCTCTGCGCACGTCATCACAGAAGCTTCCCAACTTCAATCCTTCATCGACACGTTTGCATGACGGATGACAAAACGGCCTCAGTGACATCAGGCTTTATGACACGTACACGTCATTGTTTGTTTGTTTTATTGACTGTGGTGACTTATGGTGCCAATGAGTGATGAGTGCTGGAAAGAAGGAACTCAAGAAGATGGGGAAGAGAAGAGAAAGAGAAAGGAGCCTGATGGATCGAAACGATGAACAGGAAGAAAAAGACGGCAGAAAATGAGGTGACGGAGAACTAAAAGAGCAAGAAAAAAAAAGCAAACCCCCCCCCGCTTCTCTCCAGCACACTCACCCATCTGCCCCCAACAGGAAGGACATCCGTAGTCCCGGCTCACACAAAACCGCAGAACAAAAACCGAGAGAGCGACGGCACAACGGCAGGAGGAGAAGGTCTCCAGTCCAACTCCTCCAGGTCACAATCCAGCAGGGACGACGTGTTGATGCTCCACGCGCACGCCAGCATCCGCCGGCTAGTGCACACTGTCGCAATAACACCCCCTCCAGCCCCCCCTCCTGCTTCAGCCTCCTCCTGTTTGTCCTGTTTGTGGGATTTTAATCCAAGCAGCTCGACAGACAGAAGAAGAGCTGGAAGCTTCTTTTTATTCCAGTTGTTTTTTTTGCTCCTTTCTGCCGGCGTCGATTCTCCCAGCATGCCTCAGTGTCAGACTGACTGAGCTGATACTCGGCGCCAAGCACCCTGCATCCTGCGCTCACTCTCTCACTTCTCTCTCTCTAATTTGACTCTCTCTCTTTACTCACCCGCTCTCACTCTTTCCCTCTCTTGCTCTCTCTCTCCTTTCTCCATCTCTCTTTTTTCTTTTTCTCCTCCCGCTCTCTTATCAGTCCCTCTTCACTCTCCCTCATTCTCTCCCACTCTCTCTTTCTCCTTTCAGTCCCTCCTCACTCTCTCTCATTCTCTCCCACTCTCTCTTCTTTCTCCTTTCAGTCCCTCTTCACTCTCCCTCATTCTCTCCCACTCTCTCTTCTTTCTCCTTTCAGTCCCTCCTCACTCTCTCATTTTTCTCATTCTTTCTCTCACTCTCACCCTTTTCTCTCTTGCTTGCTGTGTTCTTTCTCTCTCTCCTCTCACTCTCCACTCTCTTATCAGTCCCTCCTCGCCCTCTCTTGCTTTCTTCTTTCTCTCACTCTCTACTCTTTCTCCTCTCACTCTCCTCTTTTACGCTTATCAGTGCCTCATCGCTCTCGCTCTGTTCCCATCTCCTCTCTTTCACCCTTTACGTTCTCACTGACTCTGTCTTCTCTCTCACTCTCACCCAATAATCTCTCCTCTCACTCTCCTCTCTTACCAGTTTCTCCTCACTCTCTCTCACTTTGTTCTTTCTCATTCTCACCCTCTACTCTCTCCCCACTCACTCTCCTCATTCACTCTTATCAGTGCCACATCACTCTCACTCTCTTGCCTCTCCTCTCTCTCACCTTTTCTTTCTCACTGACTGTCTTCTCTCTCACTCTCATCCTCCTCACTCTCTCTCACTGTCTTGTCTCACTCTCCGCGGTCTGATCAGTCCCTCCTCACTCTTCTTTCTCTCACTCTCACCCTCTCTTTCCTGTCTCACTCTTATCAGTCTCCTTGCTCTCCCTCTCCTGCTATCTCCTCTCTCTCACCCTCTATTTTCTTGCTCACTCTCTTTTCTCTCTCTCTCTCTCTCTCTCTCACGGTCTCTCTTTTTCCTCTCATGCTCTCTTTCATGCTCTCTCTAAGGGCCCTGTCCCACTGGTGTTTAGGAGGATTTGCGGATGGAATGCGCACAAAAGTGGCCCACATCCGCCAAACAACCGCAATAACCGTGTAACATTCCTGTATGAGTTGGCCGCCACCCGAACACGTCTGATCATCCGCAGAGGCACGCATGTCCGCAGCCAGGATTTTTGAGCGGCTCAAAAATCCTGCTGCGGATGAGATCCGCATCACTGCCTGAACACATACTGAAGACATACGCAGGACATACACAACCAACACGCCGCATATCCTCTGTCATCCGCTGATATCCGCAACCGACGGGTTGGCGCGGCTTGGCGGCGGACCGGGACAGCGTGCAAAACAGATATGACACGTGCCCAGCACGGCCACATCACGGTCGCAAATGGTATGTCATGCATGCAGACAGAGTGGGCACGGAGACTTAAATTTTTACATGATTGTATAAATCTGGATGTTATTCATATGCAGTTGAAAAAGATGGGAGGAGCTAATCATTAACAATATATTATCCATGCATTGTGTGAAAAAATGTTTTCCTTATTCTGATTTACAACCATTTACACTTTTTCCATCTCCCATCACGAAATGAGCCGTTTTGACACACTTTTTTTATTTTACTATTTCGAACCCTACCCCTTTCTAACCCTACTCCAACCTCCTCAGACACTGACACCCCCCCCCCCCCCCCCACACACACACAGACACACACACACACACACACACACACACACACGTCACGAATTTGTGTTACCGTCACATAAATGTGGCACATTTCATGATGGTATCACAAACTAACAGATTAATATATTTTTCATGATACCTTCATGAAATGGCATGAGATTGCACAGGGAGACTGAGAACATAAACATCATATTTTCTGTGCTCCTAGTATTGGCTCTTAGTCCTGGATTCAGGACAGTTACAAACCCAGATGCTGGGACATCTCATTAATCTTCTCGAGTACGTCAATCGGGACATCGATTCTGCAAAGATCAAAGCATAGTCCACAAAGTCAAGGTCACTGAACAGATGAGATCTCACTGACCATTTCAGTCTGTGTGACACCGAACAGAGGAGGAATGTCACGTCGCCTCGGGGCTTTATTGTTAAAATATTTGAATTAAAACATAAAAATTCATGAATCTGTATCATCAGTGTCAGCCCCAAACCTATTCACTTCAGAGGTGCATCTTGTGACTGCCTCATGGCAGCTGCCAATGACAGATAATCACTATATCAAACCTGACTTTAATTCTGACTTTGTGACATCAGAAAGAAAGATAAAATTAAAATCAATCTTGACACAAAAGAAAAAAACTACTTGTTTAAGTAACATTTGAATCAGTCTTCACTGGTAGATGAATCATATCTCATCATAATGTTTTATCACTGTAAGAGTTACAACATCAAAAACAGTTCACGACATTCGCGTAACTTCTGCCAGTTGTTGGAGGAAGAAAACTGATGAGGATTTCGATTTCCGTACGTACTGAAACACTGACAGATAAAGTCATAAGTTAACAAGAACACGCCTGAAGCTCAGGCTGACTCTTCAAAGTAGAGAGAAACTGTCGGGAGTTTGAACCCTGCCGTCTCTCACACACACACCGCGACTACAGCAAAGTACACAAAGCTCCAGGTGCCTGATGTTCCCTGAACACACCAGTCAGTCTGGATGAGATGGATCACCCGCGTCCTGAATGTCAGCAGTTCTTGGTCTTATGTATGTTGGCTGCTCACTGAAACCAAAACCAAGACCAAGGTTCTTGTTACCAAGTCCAACACATCCGATAGCTCACATGACAGATTTCATCAGCTGCTTGTCACATGACACATGCACAGCCCTCCATGTGCACACATGTGGCACGAGCAAGACTGTGCTTACTTTTACACGTTTAAGCACGCCAAATGCATGTGCTGTCAAGGCGCCCCCTAGCTGGAAAAAAGTGTACGTGCACATGCATAAAAAAAATAGGTCTTCTGCCAGCTACATGCTAAATAGTAGAGGTGGGTGATACCGGGAATTTCGGCATTCATCCCATACCAAGTAAATACAGGCCCAGTATTGCCGATATTGATACCAATACCGATACTTTTTCATATTTAAGCTTCATAGATCCAAAGGATCCAAAAGACCTAGGATAGAATTGCACCAAACATTGTACGTGACAACAAAATACTTTATCATCACAATCAACATTTTTGTTTAAAAAAAAAAAAAAAAAAAAAAAATCACTCAACACAACTAATCTCCTGAGGTTGAGGGCTGACAAACCACAATACAAGGGTGCACTGCTCCATGTTGTGTGACACAGCACAGCGTGCTCTTACAGACAGAGAGTTGACTTTGATGAATCTGCATGCGCAGCAGTCAGTGCGTGCGGGAGAGAAAGCTTGAGTATTGAGCTTTTTACATGAGTATCGTTCAATATCAATACCAGCGTTGGTATCGATATTATGATCGATCCGCCCATCTCTACTAAATAGCTGTTAGCTCACTTGGCTGTGCACGGAGGTGTTTGCTGCTGATCTCTCTGAGATAGAATGAAGGTCCAAGTCTTGTGTATGGTTGTGAGACTTGGACCCTAACCAGAGTGCAAGCGCCATGTTGGACCCATGTGCACACTTAGCATTCGTGCATGTGTATTTACACCACACTGCGTTTCACCTGCGCTTGTGTGGCATCACTGCTCAATCTTTCCACATCATTTGTCATTTATTTTTATTCCACAGTGTATCTTCTGTGACCTTTTTTCAGGGAGTGGGAGACGGGGGTGATTTTTACATCTGCCAACAATGTAATAAAATCATCAGCGTTTATTACAGTGTGCATTCAGTTTGGGCTTTTCTGTGTGCGTGTCTGTGTGCCAGCGCACTCTTTAATTTTTTTATTTTTACTGGCCTGTTTAGCTAATATCACCCAACAGTATCTCCCTGAAAACACACCTCATGTCAAGCATTTTATAATATATAAACTTAAAAATATTAACATACATATAATATTATTAGAATTTCTTTTGTTAGATTATTTTTATACTCCAGATCCCATAGGTCACAGATCTTGGTGTGAGTTTAGTTGAGGAGGGTGTGGAAATCCAAAGAGCAGTTCTTATAACCGAACAGCAGTCATATGAATTATTTTCAATCACTGAAAACTGTATTTATATTTTTTATGGGCATAATTTCTTTCCCAGTCATAGAAAGTCTAGCAAAAGGTGTTAATTATTTAATGTTGCCTGGTCTGTTCTCTAGGATACACTGTAAATGTGATGAACCACACGTGTCTGGGGTGTTTCTGGAACGCATCCCTCATGCTGGAGGTTTGCAAGGTTTAATCAGTTATCACAGATGCCAAAATGAAAATCAACACAAAGCAGCTGTGACGCACATGTGACACTTGCAGTGTGATTCAGATCAAAGGAGAAGTGGACATGGACTGCTTGTCTGCCTGGGTGGTTGGACTCCGGAATCTCAAGTAGTTCTGTGATGTTACGGATGCAGCGCCACACTTACACACTTTACTTTAAAGGACATGCCGCATGTTATTTAGCATGCCATTCAACAACACAACAGAGTGTTCGTGATTGTATGATGTTTTTGTTTTTTTGAGAACCATAATGGGAATAAATGTTTTTGCTTTCGATATCCTGTGCAATTTCAGATTTTTGTATTTGCTCTACATTTGTTGTTACCAAATAAATCAAAACAATATCAAATTACTTAAAAAAAAAAAAAAAAGAAAAATAGGGTAAAATAATCACATCCACAAATTTCTTCTATACAGCAATCTACAAATATTATCCTGGGAATAAATTTGAGTGAATCCAATTTGGGAAAAGCAAACTGAAGCACTGAGTTAATGGACACAAATTTAGTTGGGTTGTTTTAAAATGGAATTGAAGGCACTTTGTTGTTGAGGATGATGAGGTGTGACGAGGGGATGAAGGTAACGGGACGGCAGATTTAAATTTATTCACCGACACTATTTTTTCTGTCACACAGCCAGTTGGCTTTCGACAGGTTGGGAGCAATATAAGAACTTTTTTTTTTTTTAGATAAGTTAAATCATTTTCATTCATTCATTCATTCATTTTCTGCCACTTTTCTGGGTCCAGGTCATGGTGGCAGAAGACCAAGCAGCTCATCCCACACTTCCCTGTCCACAGCCAAGTTCTGGAAATCTTACAGAATTCTGAGGCATTCCCAACATTGTTGGGAAGCTTCATCCCTCCAGCATGGGTGTACTGGGTCTTCCCCAGAGCCTCTTCCCAGTTCAATTTGTCTGGAAGACCTCTCTAAGGAGAAAAACCGGGGCCATCCTCACCAGACGCCTGAACCACCTCACCTTCCTTTAGATGTGACAAATCAGCAGCTCTACTCAGAGTCCCCCCGGTTAAACTGGATGCTTTAAAATGTGCAGTAAATAAATTTATCGACTTAGTTTGAAAATATAACGCAATGCTAAAATACCTTCTGCCATATGAGCATAAAAATAGGAAACAAAATGTGACCTTTAACCTCTTAAAATAGGTCAAGGTTAGCCATCTTTGAACTTGTCCAAGGTCTGTGTCCCAAGAATGCTCCCTGTGAATTTCAGGACCCTGGCAGTAATAGAACTGGACGTATGCAGAGCACAGTCAGACGGACTCAAAGTCTTTTGCAATATCCCGATGGCCATATTCTGGCCTCGGGTAAATATGGGCGGAGCTTGAAGCGTGGTCATTACTCATTGCTTACAAATTCTCTTCTGGCCAAGTATACTCAACAAAAATATAAACGCAACACTTTTGGTTTTGCTCCCATTTTGTATGAGATTAACTCAACGATCTAAAACTTTTTCCACATACACAATATCACCATTTCCCTCAAATACTGTTCACAAACCAGTCTAAATCTGTGATAGTGAGCACTTCTTCTTTGCTGAGATAATCCATCCCACCTCACAGGTGTGCCATACCAAGATGCTGATTAGACACCATGATTAGTGCACAGATGTGCCTTAGACTGTCCACAATAAAAGGCCACTCTGAAAGGTGCAGTTTTGTTTTATTGGGGGGGGGATACCAGTCAGTATCTGGTGTGACCACCATTTGCCTCATGCAGTGCAACACATCTCCTTCGCATCATCCGTGAAGAGAACACCTCTCCAATATGCCAAACGGCAGCGAATGTGAGCATTTGCCCACTCAAATCGTTACGACGACGAACTGGAGTCAGGTCGAGACCCCGATGAGGAAGACGAAGCATGCAGATGAGCTTCCCTGAGACGTTTCTGACAGTTTGTGCAGAAATTCTTTGGTTATGCAAACCGATTGTTTCAGCAGCTGTCCGAGTGGCTGGTCTCAGATGATCTTGGAGGTGAACATGCTGGATGTGGAGGTCCTGGCTGGTGTGTTACACGTGGCTGCGGTTGTGAGGCTGTTGGATGTACTTGCCAAATTCTCTGAAAACACCTTTGGAGACGGCTTAATGGGTAGAGAAATGAACATTCATACACGAGCAACAGTTCTGGTTGACAGTCCTGCTGTCAGCATGCCAATTGCACGCTCCTTCAAATCTTGCGACATCTGTGGCATTGTGCTGTGTGATAAACTGCACCTTTCCAGAGAGTGGCCTTTTAATTGTGGGCAGTCTAAGGCACACCTGTGCACTAATCATGGTGTCTAATCAGCATTTTGGTATGGCACACCTGTGAGGTGGGATGGATTATCTCAACAAAGGAGAAGTGCTCACTATCACAGATTCAGACTGGTTTGTGAACAATATTTGAGAGAAATGGTGATATTGTATATGTGGAAAAAGTTTTAGATCTTTGAGATCATCTCATACAAAATGGGAGCAAAACCAAAAGTGTTGCGTTTATATTTTTGTTGAGTGTAGAATTAATAATTATATAAATAAACTGCATAATATTTTGATCAAATTATGGTTATTCCTGTTGATGTAAATTTGGAATTTTTTATCAGTCCAGAACAGTACCATCAACATGCTGTCGGAATGAATCTAATAAAAGATTTTTTTTTTTTCAGAATGTGAAGACAAAACACTTTTTTCTGTGTTATCAGCTCTTTAATTTGGGTTTTTTAAATACATTGTTGTATTATAGTTTTTATTATTACCATTTATTTATTTTTTATTATTACAGTTTATTTTGTTTAGCGCTTTGATTCCTGGGAAAGTCCCATACAAATAGTCACTGTAATTATTACTGTTAATACTAAATGCATGATTTGTTTTGGTACATAAGTCGTACCAGAGTATAAGTCGCTGGATCTTTTTAGCAAAAAAAAAAAAAAAGAAAAAGAAAAAAGAAACACGATTTATACTCAGGAAATCACAGTATTAAAACAATCAAAGTTTTTTCTCTTTCTTTCTTTTTTTTTAGAACTATCCCACTGTGATTCTTTGGACGAGTTAATTTTATTTAATTTCCCAGCATTCCACTGGGCCACCTTTAACGATATGATTCCAGTCAGACAAACACATTCCCACTCATTAAGTCTCAAATCACTTTGTCTTGGATTTTCCAGTCCTGAACACCAATGTTTTCTTTTTGGACATTGTGCTGGTGTTTAATAAAATAAAAAAAAGTGAAAGCTCCTCAATTAATTTAAACTGTACAATGAAAAAAGAGAATGTTTGAACCAACTTAAAACTTAAGTTCAAACAACTTAATTCATTCAGGTTTTTACAAATTGTAAAACTTTAAGTTGGTTCCCACATTATCTTTTTTCAGTGTACACAGTATTTACTGGTTTTTGGTGTGTTGTGGCGGGGTTCCCGGGGTGCATCCCCTCTTTCCTGGTCTCTGGGTGGTAGGATCTTTGAGTTCCTCTCTGGATATCTTCCCGTCCGGTTTCCTCGCACCTTTGCAGTGGTGTCTTGGGGTTCCTGTGTGGATCAGTCCATACATTAATGCTCATCAATACTCTGATTGAACCTTTAGATGTTTGTGTAGCATAATTGTCTTGACACTGACAACACAATAATCAGCCAACAAACTTCGAGGCCCGCCTGTTTGGCTAGACGGTGTGGCTAAGTTTAGTTCAGCTAATTATCTCAGTTTGATTATCTCACTGGAGGCGTGAAGGTATTTTTCCTCTCTCTCATGATCCCACGCCATTATCGTTTCGGCACTCGGCCTGACTGTTCACAGGAAAAGATGGAGAGAGAGAGAGAGAGAGATGGAGGGAAACTGACATTCCACCCTGACTCCTGCCGCGCGCCGTCAGAATAACGATTAGTCGCTCGGCATGCTGGTCACATCGCCTCCACTATCAGAGAGCGAGAGGCAACAAGGTGAATAACAGGCAAGCAGGAGAGAGAGAAGGAACGAAAGGCAGAAAAGAGGCAAATAAATGGGATGGGGGAAAGGAGAGCAAAGAAGAGGCAAAGAGAGAATAGAAGGTGGAAACGTGGAGGGAGGAAAGATGCGAACAGAGAGGAAGATCACTCGGTTATGGTGATTTACAGGAGCAAAGGTAAACTGTACAAACACAATAACTGAATCAAACGTGGATTCAAATGCTTCAAAGAGCAACAGAAAAATAATCCACTAGACAGAACACCAGTTCTTTGTTTTTAGTCACTTGGCCAACTGATGTAACAAGTAAGACCATTCAGCTGCTCCCTTGTTTTTCCACAGTAGAGCCAAGGTGGATGTACATGTGTTTTTTTTGGCACAAGTTTTACGCCGGATGCCCTTCCTAATGCAACTCCACATTACATGAAGAAATGTGGCAGGGGTGGGGTTCGAACCGGGAACTTTCCACATTGCAACCAAGCGCACTAACCACCCCTGCCAGCCAACAAATGTAAATGCTGACATTTTATTTTAAAAAGACTATGTTTGGGCTTAGGATGACTGGGAAAAACAGGTCATTTAACAGTTAACATGTGACTTCAGTGTATGGTGTCATGAGTTGTCAATGGTTGGGGTCCATGTTATTCCTGTGACTTTGGTCTGTGGTGTGTTGGTGCCCCATTGGTTGCGGGTCCTGGTCCTGTGACTTTGGTCTGCGGTGTGTTGGTGCCCCATTGGTTGCGGGTCCTGGTCCTGTGACTTTGGTCTGCGGTGTGTTGGTGCCCCATTCGTTGCGGGTCCTGGTCCTGTGACTTTGGTCTGCGGTGTGTTGGTGCCCCATTGGTTGCGGGTCCTGGTCCTGTGACTTTGGTCTGCGGTGTGTTGGTGCCCCATTGGTTGCGGGTCCTGGTCCTGTGACTTTGGTCTGCGGTGTGTTGGTGCCCCATTGGTTGCGGGTCCTGGTCCTGTGACTTTGGTCTGTGGTTTGTTAGCTGCTTCCTTGTTCATGATCTTTGTTGTTCTTGTGGTCTTTGTTGGTCTTGTGGATTTTGAGTATAACTTGACTGTTGGGTTTCTGCATTCTGAGTTGGTGTATCAACATTAGTTATAACGCACTGTGAGAAACTCGTTTTTTAATAATAGGGAGAAGTGGGGTACAATTAGCTAAACTTAACTTAGTTCTCAGCTCGTACAAGGTCAAAAATGCAAAAGTTTGGATCGGCTAAAAGACAGGTCCTAAGGGGATGTTGTGGATGCAAAAAAATTGAAAGTAAATAATACTTGGTAGGAGTACATGAGGTTTTTTCCCCAAAAAATGAATTCCAATTTATGTCTTTATTTGCTTGGCATTTCAGCTGTGGTTAGTTGATATGTGATTGAAGTGGATACTTTTGTAGAGGAGACTTCGCTTGACATGTATGTTGGTGTCAACACTGGTTAGTTATGAGTGTTCAAATGTTCCAAAACAGGGCAAGTCCCCAAATTTGGGGACAGCGTAATTTGGCAAATACGCTGGCGTACGTCAAATACGTTATGGGTAAATTAAGAGCACGATGAGGCACACTGGCATACATCATAGTACGGCCATCAAGGTTGTCAAAAAATCTGGTGAATGTGCAATAGTTTCTATGTATGCCAGTGTATGGCCATGGCGCCATTATTGACATCTGGTTGGCAACTCGCACGGACAGGGTGCGAAGGAACACATTAAATGTGAAACGGTTTTAATATTTTGCCACCATTTATGTGATATTTTATGGTCTGAAATTTCACACAATTATCCAATCAGATTTGCGGAAAAAATTTAATTGGATTAGAATGGTGTATTGGCAGCATTTTTGATACACCTTCATACACTGGGTGTATGGTCAAGGTGTGAGAACTGCATAACTTATTCGACATAGCCAGCATATTTGCCAAATTTTTCATAAGCTGGCATATGCTGGTTAAATCTTCAATTCAGAATGATCTCAAACCCAGATGGTCCAATTCCTGTTGCAAAGCACCAGTTCATGCTCCCAGACTTTGCTTGACAAATCCTGCAGGTTTTAAACAAATACGAGCTCTGGGTCATTAATATCCATTAATGAGTTTTGTTCAAACGCTCCTGGAGTGGATCTGTCTCCTTCAGTGGAAAAACTCACTCACAGATGGACACTTTTCATTAGGTCACGTCTGCTTTCAACCTAGGATATAGTTTTTTGAAGTGAACATTGTAAAATGTGCGGTTTCATGAATACACAGATTTCCATAAAACTCGATAGTGCTTGTAGAATCTCGGTGAGAGAGGTGAGAACATTGTGCAAACAGGACTTTGAATGTCAAAGGATTCTGCTCGCTGGGTGCCGCGTCTTCCTTCCTTTGATCAAAAGTGAACCAGAGATTAGTGTCAGGGAGAATTTGGAGAATCAAATCCAGCTAATTTTATCTAACATTTCTTAAACGAGCACAAGTGCTGGGTCCATCCTTTTGAACGAAAGCCAGAGAATGATCCATGCAGTGAAAAAGTGTCCTCAACAAGGTCATACTCTCTGCGGGGGAACGTGGTGGCCTCAGTTTTCCGCAGTCCAAAAGACACTGCGATTGTGGATGTCCTTCCAAACCGAGAGCTATGGCAGTCTGCTGAGGCGGCTATGTGGCGTTATCAAGACCAAACACTCACACTGGCTCATGAAGGGGATGTGGTTTCATGCTGCGACTCACAAAGCGATGTTTGCCATGGTGGCTTCAAACTGGATGACCATTCACAAAACTCTCCACATTTGGCACCATCTGCAGCACAAGTCAAGTTCTGCTGCTTGAATTCAAGCTCTGCCACACAATTAGAAGGTATGTGGACCTCAGAGTCAACTAAAAGAAATAACGTCCATTTTTTTCCATTTGTAGTTATTCCGAAGAGCCCCATCACAGTACGAATGAGCACGAGCCAAGGCGGAATGCCAAGAAAACCAAAATTCATGCCACATCTGAACATCTGGGAGGGAATAAGAATTGTGGAGGACATGCTGCCAGTCTGTTAGAGGGCTGACACATGTAAAAGATAAATGCATTTATATAACAGTTTCATTCTCAAAGTGCTTTACACTGATGCCTGACATTCACTCATTCATCCTCACACACCAAGGTGCTCAACTACACACCGGAAGCAGCTTGGTGATTAAGGGCCTTGCGTAAGGGCCTTTAGTAATTTTCCATTCTGACAGGGATTTGAACCTTGTACAAGTCATAGTGGCAGGAGACCAAACAGCTCATCCCACACTTCCCTATCCTCAACAAAATCCCCTGACTCTTCCTGGGGAACTCTGAGGTGTCCAGAGGCATCTCAGAAATGTAATGCCTCCAGCATGCCTTCGTTCTTCCTCAGGGCCTCCACCAAGTTGAACATGCCCGGGAGACGTCCTGAGGGAGACCACCAAGGTGCATCCTCACCAGACACCCGAACCACCTGATCGGAATAATTAGTAAATGTTTTCAAAGGGATGGATGCAAGTGCTGGATGGATGGATACTTTCTCATTAAAAACAATATTCCAGACAAGTGCATGATTTTAACAAAAATTTTCTTTATTAAACAAATTAATAAATTAAAGCATTTTTCTTGTCAGGATCAAATTAATTTATGGAAATGAAGTAAAAATGTTAACGTCTCCTGCTTTTACCCTGATATTACCTGTGTGCTGCTCCACTGGGCGTAAAGGCTATGTCTGCAATAAGCCCCTGTGCTTTGAGTCGGCCATGTGACCATAAATCGAACCCTGTTAAAGTGTCCACGACCACGACATGGCCCTTGATAGCGATGCCGGTTAAACAGCTGCAGTGTGCAAATGTTCAAACAATGACACTTTGGCTGCAAAATGTAATTTAGTGCAAGATAAATGTGTGCAGGTCATTTGGCAGTGGACAGTGATGTAATACCACAACCCCCCCACCCCACCCCTTCTGTGCATTATCCTGATATCCTGAATTCTGGAAAAAAATTATAATAATGAGCTGAAGGAGCAGCTGTGCATTCTTCTGCCCAAGGGCGTAGGTTTGGTCTCAGCTTTGGTAGGGACAATACCACCACCATCACCCCCTAACCCACTCATACCATTAGACGCACAAGTACAGCATAATACATAACATATGACGACATAATGCTGAATAATTTAACACTTTATTTACATTATTAAGTGTGTAGGCAAACAAACAAATAGCTTAAATAACAAAATTGCACCCAAAATCACGAATCTATTCTATAGGCCTACACCTGAGAGAACAAGACAACAAAAAAAATACTTGTGGAGCTAACAAAAAAAAAAAGTTTTTGCAACCAAGATGTATAATCTATTCTCTTCATCAATAATGCAGTTGTAGGTATCTGGCAACCTAATTTGCCAAAAAAAAAAAAAAGGGATTTCCAATGATATATATGGTGTATTACGGTAAACGTAAGCCTGTGATGTCATAACGCAGAGGAAAAACACGGAAGTTTCACACTAGTGCGCCGCTGATTCTCATTACCGTAAGTTCTCATGTAAGCCCTCACTCTGAAAAATTTCAACACTGACAGCAAGCCAAGAACCCGTGCTTTCCAACAGTGTGCTATATGTTGCATATATTACGGTAAAGTGTGTTCGGTGACTTTTGAAACGAGGGAAAAGTATGAAAAAGAGCGCAAAAGTGACAGAAAAGTACAGAGACAGACAGCAAACATAAATGTAGTAATTTTTGAGGAAAAGGCAGGGTGTTAGTGTCATTTGTGAAGGTGTGCGTGCGTGTTTGTGTGGCTGTGGAGTTTATTTTAAGTGTGGCGCACAGCATTGTTCGCAAGCCCCGCCCTTCTTGTTTTTCTGCACCGGAGCAGTGTTGCCAGATATGAAATATGAAACTATCGTACCAAAACCTCAAAATTATCGTATTTTGGGAGAAATTATCGTACACAAACTAAACGCATACAACGTAGCTATTTTAGCGTTTTTTTTTTAATTTACAAAGAATTTTATGTCACATTTTTAAACAGTAATTATAGTAATGGGGAAACTATGGCACAACAAGAACGCAAATGCACAAGCAAGACTGTGAAGTAACACAAACGTGTTAATTACCAGACTAGAAAGAGTCGAATTCAACCTCGAGGTCGCTGTCGTCATCGGCCACTTGTGCAGATTTTGTTGAACACAGAAAAAAATGTTGACACCTCCATAAGGAACTTTAACTTTTTTTTTAATTCTTCTTGTATATCTCTTTGCTCTTGTGTTTTGTTCGTTTGTTATTGCATTTGTTGAAATAAAGTTTCGAAAAAAAAAGATGTTGGTTGGGGAATCTTCCTGTCCTGCAGAGATTGGATGGAACTCATTACTTTGTATGGAGAGGGGGCGGGCTTTCAAATGACTGTCCCGGTCGCCCAAAGCCAGCATTTGATGCCGCCTGAGTGCAACACCTGCAAAATGATTCTTGGGTGTCAGCGAGATGCGTGTTTGGGCAACCAACTGAAATTATCGTACATATTGGATTTTTTCCCCATTATTGATCGTACATCGTACAGAGGGCAAAACTATCGTACAAATACGATAATTATCGTACATCTGGCAACACTGCACCGGAGCCACCCATCCTCTGCGCTCCGGGACCTCCCACTTTACAAATGAAGCACTGCCTGCCACGAGATGCGCTTTGTTTACGTCCATGTGAGAAGAACGTGAGCTAATGAAATTGCAACATGGGTAACCCTGTCACTCTGGCACGTCGAAAACACAAAACGTGACGACTAAAATTATAGTATCGAGTTTGCAAAAAAATAGTGAATGATTTTGTTATATAAAAAAAATTCTAAATATTGGTAGGGACTATTTTGCCATCCCAAAATATTGGTTGTGACTTGTCCCTATGGTCCATATGCAAACCTACGCCCCTGCTTCTGCCAACCTAAAGTGCCCCTAAAGTGTCTTCATTTCCTGGATCTGCAAGACTGCACAAACCACCAATCACAGACCCACTACAGGCTACTTTGTGCTGTGCTGCACGGTGTGTGCTGCTTTATGCCATGCACCCCACTACAGGCTGATTTGTGCCATCTTGCACACTTTGTGCAACTTTGTAAAATATTGCAACTTTAGGGCCCTGTCCCACTGGCGTTTAGGAGGATTTGCACATGAAATGAGGAGACAAAAGCTGAGCGTCTGCAACAAAGGTGGGCGGAAATGACAAATGTCCCGGGGTGGATCAGCGAATACATAAGGAAGAAAAGCGGATATAACAGGGAACAGAAGTGAAGGCGACCACGGAGGCGCCCCCATGAGGGGCACAGCGGCCGTGATGCACTCGCTTCTTCCGTGCCCACTCTGTCTGCATGCGTGACATACCATTTGCGACCGTGATGTGGCCGTGCTGGGCACGCGTCATATCTGTTTTGCACGCTGTCCCGGTCCGCTGCCAAGCCGCGCCAACCTGTCGGTTGCGGATATCAGCGGATGACAGGGGATATACGGTGCGTTCGTTGTGTTGTCCTGCGTATGTCTTCAGTATGTGTTCAGGCAGTGATGCGGATCTCATCAGCAGCAGGATTTTTGAGCGGCTCAAAAATCCTGGCTGCTTATACTACGCACCCCACTACAGGCAGCTTTGTGCTGCCCTGCACACTGTGCACTGCTTTATGCTACGCGCCCCACTACAGGCAGCTTTGTGCTGCCCTGCACACTGTGCACTGCTTTATGCTACGCGCCCCACTACAGGCAGCTTTGTGCTGCCCTGCACACTGTGCACTGCTTTATGCTACGCGCCCCACTACAGGCAGCTTTGTGCTGCGCTGCACACTGTGCACTGCTTTATGCTACGCGCCCCACTACAGGCAGCTTTGTGCTGCCCTGCACACTGTGCACTGCTTTATGCTACGCGCCCCACTACAGGCAGCTTTGTGCTGCCCTGCACACTGTGCACTGCTTTATGCTACGCGCCCCACTACAGGCAGCTTTGTGCTGTGCTGCACACTGTGCTGCTTTATCGCACGTTGCTTTAAGCCGCGCGGCATGCTGTGCTGCTCTGTGCACTGTTTTGCGCTGCACTGTGCAAAGGTGTGGGATGGGGCTCTTGAACTAACACCGTTTCATGTTGAGCTGGTTTTCATAAAAGGCACGACAGTCACATCCTGACGCTGCACGGACAGCAGCTGGCAGGAAGCATACTGGGGTTAAACACTTCCTCCCTTCACTTGTCACCTTGTTTCAGCTTCACCTCCTCTAAGAACCGAGACCGATTAATCATGTTTCTCTGCTAAGAATCACATCCTGCAGGCATCATCTTTTCACAGCATAATTCATGTTGTCACGCATCCTCTGTACGCAGAGATTCACTCCTGCTGAGGCGAAACACAGTCACGCCCACCCAGCATTAAGAAGCAGAGCTCAGTGGGCCGTGCTGTGGGACAGTCACAGGTGCATCCACCACAGTGAGCTGTTGGAGGGGTCAAGGAGGGTGTGGGTCATGTGATCAACTGTTTGATTGTGTGTTGACTTTATCAAAGAAGCTTTATATGGAAAGAGTGTGTGGGTCTGTGACTCTTGATTGGATTGTGTTGCTGACCTGCATTACAGATGACTCCGGCCTACATGTTACATATTGTCAACAGTCAGTCATGAGTCTGTGACTCATGGAGCAACAGACCAAACTCTCTGCCCTGAAGCTTGTAATGCCATCAGAGTTGTCTTTTGTGTCTTGCTGGCTTCCCTCACCTGCCTTCTTTGTGACTATACGAGTGTCACACTCTGCATTTCTTAAGTCCTGATTTCAAGTCAACTGTAGAACATTTATCTGCTGATTTGTCAGTGAAATAGTGCAGCAGATAACTGAAACAATCACGCAAATGGTGATACAAGCACCAAAGTTGGCACAAATACTCCTTAGACATTACTGTTTTGAAAAAAAAAAAAAACTGACTGGCCACTTGAATTTTCAATAGGTGACCAGGTAGGGGTCAACTGAAGAATTACACAGGGGTCAGAATTAAAAATACTCAAATCATTTTGAAAACTACACCACATTATTTGTCTGAGATTCCAAAAAGGTATATTTTGGACTATCTATGACTGAATGATCAGGAGTTATGGGGTAAAAACAGCAAAAATGGTGACAAAGGTCAGTTTCAGTTTGTACAGGGGTCAAAAGTTAAAGTTCCTTCAATTTTGGTAAAAAAAAAAAAAAAAAAGTGATGCAAATTATTGGTTGAGCTAATAGGGTTAATAAATGGAATAGTTTTGATTCTGTTGAATATTTGGTCTCCAAAGTAAAGGTCAAACAAGGTCAACGTCCATTGGATTCTATAACATGTGACATATGTTACCCTGTAACATGATAACTAAGCATGATACATGGTCCAAACTATTCCTTTTTAAAACCCTGTTAACTCAACTAATAATTTGCATCATTTCTTACCAAAATTGGAGCAACTTTAAACTTTTGACCCCTGTACAAACTGAAACTGACCTTTGTCACCATTTTTGCTGTTTTTACCCCATAACCCCTGATCCTTCAGTCATAGATAGTCCAAACTATACCTTTTTGGAATCTTTACGATCAGACAAATAATGTGGTGTAGCTTTCCAAATGATTTGAGCATTGTTAATTTTGACTCCTGTGTAATTCTTCAATTGACCCCTACCTGGCCGCCTATTGAAAATTCAAGTGGCCAGTCTTTTTTTTTTTTTCAAAAGAGTCATGTCTAAGGAGTATTTGTGCGTGGGTTTCTTTCGGGTGCTCCGGTTTCCTCCCACATCAAAAGACATGCGGGTTAGGTGCACTGGACTCTTTAAATTGTCCGAAGGTGTGCAAGTGGGTGTGAATGTGTTTGTTTGTTGTCCTGTCCTGGGTGTACCCCGCCTCGTGCTCTATGACTGCTGGGATAGGGTCCAGCCCCCCGCGACCCTTGATTGGACTAAGCGGTTGAAGATGAGTGTGTATGTGTGTGTGTCTGTGTGTATTCTCTTAGCTGCTGCACTAAAATAGTGAGAACATAAACACCTGAACAGGAAACAAGCAGCCAGACGTCAGTCCAGTTATTGACGCTTTAAAAATGTAACCTGAAATTTTTGCACCTTTCCTGTTTGGATTCACACAAAGACTGTATGTAGCATGATGTCACAGATGAAAGTTTGCTTTCTGTCAGGTCTGTGCAGAGCGCAGCGTTGCAGCTGAATCGATGCACAACATAGCGTTTGAGGTGGCGGTGAAGGCTGCACGAGTCTGATTAATGAAATGCTTCATGTGCTGACAGGCTGATTAAATCAATGGCTCCTGAAGCAGCTTCAGATCTCCGAGGGCTGAAAAACACTTTCTTGAACTTCACCCAATTAATGATGAAGAGTTCAATTTTACTTTAATTGAACTCTCTCCAAATGATCCTGTATACAGACCGCAGATTAATCCTAATGACAGGTGGCCCTCAAATTGTAGCAGATGTCAGTCACAAAGTTACCGTGTTTTTCGGAGTAAAAGTCGCCCAAAAAATGTGTTGTGAAGAGGAAACGAAGATGTCACACCGGAGAACAAGTCACACCTTTTTTTTGGTATGTGTGACTCTCTTTGTAACACAGCATTCCTCTGGAGGCGAGTGTAACAACAGACAGGAACTCGGTGTAGCACATGTGCACACCACAGTGTGTGCTGTTACTTAATATGAGAACTTTTAAAATTTAAACATTAGCAAGATGGACGAATAAATGTGCACTGGTTATCATATTGGATGTTACTGAATGCAGTTTGAACATAAGAAGTCATCAGGTGAACACATATTGCTGACCCACAGCAACGGAATGCAACAAAACAAGCATAACTCCATTTGTTTTTTGTTTTGTTTTTTGGGGGGGGGGGTTGTTGTTTGTTTTATTTATGTAATCCACTATTCAAACTGGAATTTTTTTTTCTTTTTTGTTTGTCTGGCGGCAGCACGGTGGATTAGTGGTTAGCACTGTTGCCTCACCACAAGAAGGTCATGGGATTGATTCCCACCTGTGGCCTTTCTGTGTGGAGTTCACATGTTCTCCCTGTGCTTACGTGGGTTCCCTCCGGGTGCTCCTCCCACATCCAAAGACATGCAGTTTTGGTGAACTGCAGACTTCAAATTGTCCACTGGTGTGAATGTGTATATGTGGCCCTGCAACAGACTGGTGTTCTGTCCAGGGGTGTACCCCGCCTCACACCCTATGACTGCTGGGATAGCCTCCAATTCACCCTGACCCTTAATGACATCCGCCAAGGGCATAACAAAATCATCAGCATTTGTTTGTCTGTGTCTTTTATCAGGATTACGTCAAAATTACTGCACAGATTTTGACAAAATTTTCACCACAAATACATATTAGGCCATGAAAGAATCCATAAAATTTTGGAGGTGATCCAGTGTCCACGACTGGTCACCCCTAAAAATCAATCCGCCCTGCCTTCACGGTGCATGTGTCATTTCTAAGCATCACCAGCAACAGGGCACCGCAGTCTCATAAAGGGGTAAAATATGATGCATATGACGTCATTTCTGTACTTGCAGGGGAAAAACCATGGCATTTTCAATGGGTTTTTGGTAGAGCTGGGCAGCAATTAAAAACCGCTAAAACCCTAAAGAGCATATGTCTGTGAGTAATATTTACCTTTCTTATGTTAAACCGACATGTTATGGACCGATGCTAACATGTTAGCATGTCTATGGCATTTTCAATGTTAAAGTTAGCATTAAGCTGTTGCAGCTGTCAGGACGTTTGTGTGCATTTGTTTTCTGTATAATAACAGCTCAGCATTTGTTGTCGTAAAACAGTTAAATGTATTACACATTGTAATATTTTTAAATTTACTTTATATATTAATAATAATAGCAAAAACAACAATAATAGTAATAATAACTAATAATGCTACAATACAGTTTTAGAGAAAGAGACAAAAAGAACCTGATTAAAAACACAACCGAAAATATAAAAAAATCAGGCTGCATAGGTTATAATATACTTACAACGCCTTATTTTCCACTCTATACACGCCACAATCATAACAGCTGTTTAAATAAATGTTTGTAATAGTAGTTCCTTGTGTTCTAAAGTCAAATAGTGCATTACAGTAGCTTGTAGTACACTCAAGAGAAGTTTTGTTTACAAAATGTCACTCCACTGCAGCAGCCAAGCTGCCCCAGTTACACACAATCAAAATGGCGTCCAGATTACATCATTTTGTGGGAGCTGGCCCTCTCTATGTTCTCTCTGTCTGAAGCTTTGGTACAACAATCATTTACACATAAAGTCAGCATTATTTCATAATAAAAGACGACAGACCGATCATAGCACTACAGCTGCTGCAGCGCTGTCATTTCAGAGTGTCAGGAATGGCTCATCGATTATCGCATCATTTTCTGCTTAAAACTGACTTTAGAATGAGTTAAGAAGTTTTACCTTGTCATCTGAAGGTTAATAATCACATGAATCCATATGATCGCTTTGGCTGAACAGAGTCAGACTCAGATGTGTTACTGTGGTCCCAAATGACGTATGCGCAGTGAAGGCAGGGACAACCAATTTTTTTTGGGGGGGGGGGGGGGGCATTCGGTTTGCGACACCGGATCCAGATTATGAATGAAGATTTCACTTGATAGACTTTGAAGGACTATGTAAAAAAAAAAAAAAAGATTCTCACCAAATTTGCACCACAGAGAGCTATGGAGGTGATCCAGACCCGGATCCAGATCCGGGTAAAGTCCGGGTCATGATGTGAATCATATCTTAGTCCTCATGAACCCTTGGCAGGCGTCAGAAACCTCGGATTGCTCTTGTTGGAGTAAGGGGTTGAAGGTGAGTGATTTGTACTTACTATTGGAGTTGGAGTTGATTTCGTTTCATGCTTTTATTCCTGGGTTCCCAATATAAATAGTTATTATTATGTACAGAATTTCTTTTTTTTTTTTTTTTTTATCCAAGTCACAGGAATCCCAAACTAGTTTAAAGAAAAACACAACTCGTACTGTGAAAAATACTATAAACTCCACACACAATTTGTCTCCAACAGATTTGTGTTTTGACCCTTTATGAACATAATCATTATCATGACATAATGGGCATTAAAATGACTTTTATCTGAAACCAGGACTATCTGCACCAGAGAGCCAAAGTGTCTCAGAAATAACCAGATTTACCACCAAACATGAAGTTAGCATGAGTTAGCATGGTCACACTAACTACATGAAGTAGCAGCTAACATCATTTGCAGTTAGCATGACCATAGATGCTAATGCTAGCTACAATTCACATTTTCATTGATATGGCCTATCAGGAGACAAACATGGTGATGTAATCATGCCATAAATAGTGCTAATTATGACATGCAAATGGAAATTCAGTGGATTGGATGGTGGTGGTGGGGACCTGATTTCATCATTGGTCAAACGTGTTTCTGTTGTAAGTAGGCTTTAGAAGTAATGGATTACAGCTAATGACAATCGTAATATGAATTCACTCACTCACTCATCTTGAACCGCTTATCCGGGACTGGGTCACGTGGCAACAGCTCCAGCAGGGGACCCCAAACTTCCCTTTCACAGCCACATTAACCATCTCTGACTGATGGATACTGAGGCATTCCCAGGCCAGTGTGGAGATATATTCACTCCAACATGTCCTGGGTCTTCCCCAGGGTCTCCTCCCAGCTGGACATGCCTGGAACACCTCTCTAGGGAAGAGCCCTGGGGGCATCCTTACCAGACACCCGAACCACCTCAGCTGGCTCCTTTCAACGTGAAAGAGCAGCAGGTCTACTTCGAGCTCCTTATGGATGACCAATCTTCTCATCTTATCTCTACGAGGTCTGTCAATAAAGTATAGGTCCTTTTTATTTTTTTCAAAAACTATATGGATTTCATTCATATGTTTTTATGTCAGACATGCTTGAACCCTCGTGCGCATGCGTGAGTTTTTCCACACCTGTCGGTGACATCATTCGCCTGTGAGCACTCCTTGTGGGAGGAGTCGTCCAGCCCCTCGTCGGAATTCCTTTGTTTGAGAAGTTGCTGAGAGACTGGTGCTTTGTTTGATCAAAATTTTTTCTAAACCTGTGAGACACATCGAAGTGGACACGGTTCGAAAAATGAAGCTGGTTTTCGGTGAAAATTTTAACAGCTGATGAGAGATTTTGAGGTGATACTGTCGCTTTAAGGACTTCCCACGGAGCGAGACGTCGTGCAGCGGTCCCAGGCACCGTCGTCAGCCTGTTTCAAGCTGAAAACCTCCACATTTCAGGCTCTATTGATCCAGGACGTCGTGTTGTGTGGGCTGCCAGAAGAGGAGGTACTGCTGGCCCACCACCAGAAGGCGCCCTGCCGCCTCAGGAACAAGCCGTGGTGACAGCTGTCACCCATCATCCGTGACAGCTGTCACTAATCAACACATCTGGTATAAAAGCAGGAAGACACCTCCACCAAACTGCCGAGATATCATCTTCATCTGGAGGTAATACTCTCAGCCCCTTTTGTGAGATCGATAAATCTATTATTGTGAGTGTTTGCAGGAGAACCGGTCGTTTTTGAGGAGGCTGTGCAAGACGGCGCTCCTTTTCAGCTGAGACCGCTGCAACGCGCTGAGTGAGAGGTGGAGGTGGCATTCCCACCATTGTTACTGGGTGTTCACACACCCACCCTTTGACTGTCTTTTGCTTTCTGCCAGCAGTACCAGATCCGACACGCCGGGAAGGTGGCCACCTGGGGACTCCGGGACTTGGCGGCTCCAGTATTCCTCGGGTTCAGGTGGCGGTGGAAGTCGTGTGGTTCCGGTTCGTTTCCAGACGGGCGTCTCCTATCGTCGAGCCTGCCCACACGACACCTTTTATTAATTGACTGTTGCACATTCTGATTCTGCTGTGTTTGGTTGTGACATTCACACCAGTAAAGTGTTATAATTTGACTCCTTCCATTGTCCGTTCATTTACACCCCCTGTTGTGGGTCCGTGTCACTACACTTTCCCAACAGGATATCTCGGCCAGCGTCATGGACTCTGAGGGGCGTCACCAGGTTGTTGAACAACCAATGGGAGAGCAGGGAGCACAGGCATCTGCAGGAGGCGTGATTGGTGAGCTACAGCATATTCTCACCGCCTTTACGGCTCAAATGGATCAAATAGCCGAGCAAAACATCCTCCTGAACCGCAGGGTGGAGGCTCTCTCCGCGCAAGTGGCGGCGAGCGCTCAGGGTGCTGCTGCAGCTCCTCCTCCTGTCGATCCTGTGCTAGATATTAATGTTCCAGTGGTGGTCCAACAACCCCTCCCACCATCCCCTGAAGCATACATAAGCCCTCCTGAGCCGTACGGAGGTTGTGTGGAGACGTGCGCGGACTTTCTTATGCAGTGTTCGCTCGTCTTCGCACAACGTCCCGTCATGTACGCGTCAGACGCAAGCAAAATAGCTTATGTGATCACTCTGCTTCGGGGAGAGGCACGTGCTTGGGCTACAGCGCTTTGGGAGCAAAATTCACGGCTCCTTCACACGTACACTGGGTTTGTGAGGGAGTTCAGAACTGTGTTTGATCACCCTAACAGGGGAGAGACCGCTTCAACTGTGCTGCTGTCGATGAGACAGGGACGCCGGAGCGCAGCCGCTTATGCAGTCGACTTCCGCATCGCGGCTGCGAGGTCCGGCTGGAATAACGCTGCGCTCCGCGCCGCCTTTGTAAACGGACTGTCGTCAGTCCTAAAGGAGCACCTAGTGGCCAAGGATGAACCGCGGGAATTAGATGGGCTTATTGATCTCGTTATACGGTTAGACAGTCGGTTGGAGGAACGCCGTCGGGAACGAGACGAAGGACGTGGCCGGGCGCGCGCCATCCCTCTTCCTTCCGGGTCCGAGAAGGGTCCGCCCTTCCCACGCTCCCTGGCCTCTACGTCCCGTGGGGCGACAGCTCCCCCTGCTGACGAAGCTATGGACACGAGCAGGGCCACATTTAGACCACCTAATAGACAGAGGAGGTTTCCACGCGGGGCGTGTTTTGTTTGTGGCTCAATGGAGCATCAATTGAGCGATTGCCCCAAACGGTTAAACACCAACGCCCGCCCCTAGAGACTGGGCTTAGGGTGGGCCAAAAACTTCACGTGGGACACACACATATTGCCGCACGACTCCCAGTTACAATCCTTAGTGGGGATTTAACCCTTCAGGCCCCAGCACTGGTAGACACAGGGTCAGAAGGGAATCTGTTAGACAGCAGATGGGCCAGGGAGGTAGGGCTCCCTCTGGTGGCGCTACCTACACCATTGCAGGTGCGAGCACTAGATGGCACCCTACTCCCTTTACTCACACACAAGACACCACCAGTAACTCTGGTAGTGTCAGGGAATCATAGGGAGGAGATTGAGTTTTTTGTGACTCCTTCTACCTCCCGTGTGATTCTGGGGTTCCCCTGGATGTTGAAACACAATCCCCGGATTGATTGGCCGTCCGGGGTGGTGGTACAGTGGAGCGAAACCTGCCATCGGAGGTGTTTGGGATCCTCGGTTCCTCACGGTTCCCTGGCGAAGGAGCAGGTCCAAGTACCCCCCAATCTGTCGGCGGTGCCGGTTGAGTACCACGATCTTGCTGACATTTTTAGTAAGGATCGGGCACTCACTCTTCCCCCGCACCGTCCATATGATTGTGCCATCGATTTGTTGCCAGGCGTGGAGTTCCCATCCAGCAGGCTGTACAACCTCTCCCGACCTGAGCGCGAATCGATGGAGACCTACATCCGGGACTCCTTAGCTGCTGGGCTGATCCGTAACTCCACCTCTCCGATGGGAGCGGGTTTCTTTTTCGTGGGAAAAAAAGATGGCGGTCTTCGTCCATGCATTGATTATCGGGGGCTGAACGAGATCACGGTTCGCAACCGATACCCGTTCCCTTTGTTGGATTCAGTGTTCACCCCCCTGCATGGAGCCAAAATCTTCACAAAGTTGGATCTTAGGAACGCATACCACCTAGTTCGGATCCGGAAGGGAGACGAATGGAAGACGGCATTTAACACCCCGTTAGGTCATTTTGAGTACCTGGTCATGCCGTTCGGCCTCACTAACGCCCCCGCGACGTTCCAAGCTTTGGTTAATGACGTCTTGCGGGACTTCCTGCACCGATTCGTCTTCGTATATCTGGATGATATACTCATCTTTTCTCCGGACCCTGAGACCCATGTGCGGCATGTACGTCAGGTCCTGCAGCGGTTGTTGGAGAACCGGTTGTTTGTGAAGGGCGAGAAGTGTGAGTTTCACCGCACTTCTTTGTCCTTCCTGGGGTTTATCATCTCCTCCAACTCCGTCGCCCCGGATCCGGCCAAGGTCGCAGCGGTGAGAGACTGGCCCCAACCGACAAGCCGTAGGAAGCTGCAACAGTTCCTCGGCTTCGCAAATTTCTACAGGAGGTTCATTAAGGGGTATAGTCAGGTTGTTAGCCCCCTGACGGCCCTGACCTCACCAAAAGTTCCCTTCACCTGGTCGGATCAGTGCGAAGCCGCGTTTAGGGAGTTGAAACACCGGTTCTCGACTGCACCGGTCTTGGTGCAGCCCGATCCTGGTCGCCAGTTCATGGTTGAAGTGGACGCCTCTGACTCGGGGATAGGAGCCGTGCTATCCCAGAGCGGAGAAACCGATAAGGTTCTTCACCCGTGTACCTATTTTTCCCGCAGGTTGACCCCAGCAGAGCGGAACTATGACGTGGGCAATCGAGAGCTCCTTGCGGTGAAAGAGGCCCTTGAGGAGTGGAGACACCTGCTGGAGGGAGCGTCAGTGCCTTTCACGGTTTTCACTGACCACCGGAACCTGGAGTATATGAGGACCGCCAAGCGACTGAACCCCAGGCAAGCCCGCTGGTCACTGTTTTTCGGCCGTTTTGACTTCCGGATCACCTACCGCCCCGGGACCAAAAACCAAAGATCGGATGCCCTGTCCCGGGTGCATGAACAGGAAGTCAAGACCGAGCTGTCGGATCCACTGGAACCCATTCTCCCGGAGTCCACTATCATGGCTGCTCTGACCTGGGACGTGGAGAAGACCGTCCGGGAGGCCCTGGCACGGAGCCCGGATCCCGGAACAGGACCGACGAACAGACTATACGTCCCACCAGAGGCCAGGGCTGCCGTCCTGGACTTCTGTCACGGGTCCAAACTCTCCTGCCACCCAGGGGTGCGTAGGACCGTGGCAGTGGTCCGGCAGCGCTTCTGGTGGGCGTCCCTGGAGACTGATGTCCGGGCTTACATCCAGGCCTGCACCACCTGCGCCAGGGGCAAGGCTGACCACCAGAAGGCACAGGGACCTCTACAGCCACTTCCTGTGCCTCACCGCCCCTGGTCCCACATCGGTCTGGATTTTGTCACGGGCCTCCCGCCGTCCTGGGGGCACACCACCATCCTCACGATAGTGGACCGTTTCTCCAAGGCGGCCCACTTCGTGGCCCTCCCGAAGCTCCCGTCGGCCCAGGAGACGGCGGATCTCCTCGTCCACCATGTTGTCCGGCTGCATGGGATACCAACAGACATCGTTTCGGATCACGGTCCCCAGTTCTCCTCGCAGGTGTGGAGAAGTTTCTGCTGGGAACTGGGGGCCACTGTAAGCCTCTCGTCTGGGTATCACCCGCAGACTAACGGACAGGTCGAATGGGCCAACCAGGAGTTGGAGCAGGCCCTCAGGTGCACGACCTCCGCACACCCGACGGCTTGGAGTGAACATCTGGCCTGGATCGAGTACGCTCATAACAGCCAGGTGTCCTCTGCCACCGTCCTCTCCCCATTCGAGGTGTGTCTGGGGTACCAGCCCCCTTTGTTTCCTGTGGTGGAGGGAGAGGTCGGTGTGCCCTCGGTCCAGGCCCACCTGCGGAGATGCCGTCGGGTGTGGCGCACCACCCGTTCGGCCTTGTTGAGGGCCCGGACGAGGGCTAAAGCCCATGCAGACCGTCGACGGTCCCCGGCCCCTACTTACCAGCCCGGGCAGGAGGTGTGGCTTTCCACCAAGGACATTCCTCTCCAGGTCAAGTCCCCCAAATTGAAGGACCGCTTCATTGGACCCTTCCCCATCCTCAAGGTCCTCAGTCCTACTGCAGTGAGGCTCCAACTCCCGGCCTCACTGCGGATCCATCCGGTCTTTCATGTCTCCAGGGTAAAACCGCATCACACCTCACCCCTCTGTGCACCCGGTCCGGCGCCGCCTCCTGCCCGAATTATCGACGGGGAGCCGGCTTGGACGGTTCGCCGGCTTTTGGACGTCTGTTGAATGGGCCAGGGTTTCCAGTATTTGGTGGACTGGGAGGGGTATGGACCTGAAGAACGCTCCTGGGTGAAGAGGAGCTTCATCCTGGACCCGGCCCTCCTGGCCGATTTCTATCGGACAAGCCTGGTCGGGCGCCGGGAGGCGCCCGTTGAGGGGGGGGGGGGGTCCTGTTGTGTGGGCTGCCAGAAGAGGAGGTACTGCTGGCCCACCACCAGAAGGCGCCCTGCCTGAAGTGCGGGCTTCAGGCACGAGAGGGCGCTGCCGCCTCAGGAACAAGCCGTGGTGACAGCTGTCACCCATCATCCGTGACAGCTGTCACTAATCAACACATCTGGTATAAAAGCAGGAAGACACCTCCACCAAACTGCCGAGATATCATCTTCATCTGGAGGTAATACTCTCAGCCCCTTTTGTGAGATCGATAAATCTATTATTGTGAGTGTTTGCAGGAGAACCGGTCGTTTTTGAGGAGGCTGTGCAAGACGGCGCTCCTTTTCAGCTGAGACCGCTGCAACGCACTGAGTGAGAGGTGGAGGTGGCATTCCCACCATTGTTGCTGGATGTTCACACACCCACCCTTTGACTGTCTTTTGCTTTCTGCCAGCAGTACCAGATCCGACACGCCGGGAAGGTGGCCACCTGGGGACTCCGGGACTTGGCGGCTCCAGTATTCCTCGGGTTCAGGTGGCGGTGGAAATCGTGTGGTTCCGGTTCGTTTCCAGACGGGCGTCTCCTATCGTCGAGCCTGCCCACACGACACCTTTTATTAATTGACTGTTGCACATTCTGATTCTGCTGTGTTTGGTTGTGACATTCACACCAGTAAAGTGTTATAATTTGACTCCTTTCATTGTCCGTTCATTTACACCCCCTGTTGTGGGTCCGTGTCACTACACTTTCCCAACACGTCGTGAGAGAACAGAAGTTTCAGAAGTTTCGGTTTCAGCATCTTATCCGGATATTCCACTGTTAAAGGAGATTTTTTTAATGAAAGACGTACGGGCGGATTGCAGCGTCGCCTGAAATGTGGAGGTTTTCAGCTTGAAACAGGCTGACGACGGCGCCTGGGAGTGCTGCACGACGTCTCGCTCCGTGGGAAGTCCTTAAAGCAACAGTATCACCTCAAAATCTCTCATCAGCCGTTAAAATTTTCACCGGAAACCAGCTTAATTTTTCGAACCGTGTCCACTTCGATGTGTCTCACAGGTTTAGAAAAAATTTTGATCAAACAAAGCACCAGTCTCTCAGCAACTTCTCAGACAAAGGAATTCCGACGAGGGGTTGGACGACTCCTCCCACAAGGAGTGCTCACAGGCGAATGGACGTCACCGACAGGCGTGGAAAAACTCACACATGCGCACGAGGGTTCAAGCATGTCTGACGTAAAAACATATGAATGAAATCCATATAGTTTTTGAAAAAAATAAAAAGGACCTATACTTTATTGACAGCCCTCATATGTGAAATACCAGCCACCCTCCAGAGGAAACCCATTTTGGTCGCTCGTACACGTGTTCTTTCAGCCATGACCCAACCTTCATGACCATAGGTGAAAATAGGAAGGAAAATTGACCAGTAGATCGAGAGCTTCGCCTTTTGGCTCAGCTCCCTTTTTGTTACAACAGTACGGTAGAGCGAATGCAACATCATCCCTGCTACACCGATTCTCCCCTCACTCGGAAACAAGACCTGGAGGTACCTGAACTCCTTCACTTGGGGCAAGACCTCATTCCCTACTCAGAGCAGTCAATCCGTCAATTTCCTGCTGAGAACAATGGCCACAGATTTAGAGGTGCTGATCCTCATGCCAGCTGCTTCACACTCGGCTGCGAACCGATCCAGTGAGTGTTGGAGGTCACAGGCTGATGAAGCCAAAAGGACCACATCATCTGCAAAAAGCAGTGATGAGACCCTGAGATCATTAAACTGGAGACCCTCTTCCTCCTGACTGTGCCTCGATATCCTGTCCATGAATATCAGAAACAGGAATGATGATAAAGCACAGCACTGGCGAAGGCCAATACCCACCGGTCCAACTTACTGCAGAGCACCCGAACACAGCTCTCACTTGTGAGTACAGAGATTGGCTGGCCCTGAGAAGGGACCCCCTCACTCCATACTCCTGCAGTACCTCCCACAGTATCTCCCAGAGTACCCGATCATGCACCTTCTCCAAGTATCACAAAACACATGTAGACTGGATGGGAATACTCCCACACCCCTTCCAAGATCCTTGTGAGAGTGAAGAGCTGGTCGGTTGTTCCATGACCCGCATTGTTCCTCTTCAATCTGAAGTTCGACTATCGGCCGAACCAACTTTTCCAGCAGCCTGAAGTAGACTTTACCAGGGAGGCTGAGTAGTGTGATGCCCCTGTAATTGCCACATATTCTCTGGTCCCCCCTTTTAAATAGGGGACCCACCACCCTAGTTTGCCATTCCTTAGGCACTGTCCCAGACCTCTACGCAATGTTGAAGGAACATCTCATCCAAAACAGTCCCTCCACACCCAGATCCTTCAGCATTTCTGGTTACTCCAAACTCCTCCCACACCCGCTGCTTTGCGTGCCTCACAGCAGAGGCTGCTGCCCTTCTGGCCTGTCAGTACCGCCAGGGTCCTCTGAGATAAAATATCCTGGAAGGACTCCTTCATTTGGATGGCTTCCCTGACCACCGGTGTCCACCATGTTGTTCAAGGGTAGCCGCCCCTTGAGGTACCTAAGGCCTATAGGCCACAGCTTCCTGCTATGGCTTCAGCAATGGAAGTTTTGAACATTGCCCATTCTGGTTCAGTGCCCCCAACCTCCACAGGGATGCCAGAAAAGCTCTGCCGGAGGTGTGAGTTGAAGATCTGTTAGACACTGGGCTCCTACAGACCTTCCCAGTTCACCCACACCATCCATTTGGGCTCACCAGGTCTGCCCAATGTCCTCCCACACCCTCTGATCCACCACACTAAGATGGTGATCATTTGACAGCTCTGCCCCTCTCTTCACCCAAGAGTCCAGAACATGTGGCCTCAGATCAGATGATACGATCACAAAATCGATCACAGACCTTCAGCCTAGGGTGCTCTGGTACCATGTACACTTAGGAGCATCCTCATGTTTGAACTTGATGTTCATTATGGGCAGCCCATGAGGAGCACAGAAGTCCAACAACAAACGGCCACTTGGGTTCAAATCAGGGAGGCCATTCCTCCCAATCACACCTCTCCAGGTGTCTGTCATTGCCCACGTGTGTTGAAGTCCCCCAGTAGAACAATGGAGTTCCCCACTGGAGCCCAATACAGGACTCCATGAAGGCCAAATACTCCATACTGCTATTTGGGGCCTATGCACAAACAACATCAGAGTTTTCCCTCCCGCCACCCAAAGACACAGGGAAGCAACCCTTTCAACTACTGGGGTAATCTCCAACGTAGCGGCATTCAGCCAGGGACTTGTGAGTATCTCTACACCCGCTCAGCACCGTACACTCTGGGCAACTCCAGAGAAGAATAAGGTCCAGCCCCTATCAAGGGGAGTGTTTCTGGAGCTGAGGCTGTGCGTGGATGTGAGGCTAATGGGTAGGGCTCCACCTCACGCAGAAACTCCAGCTCCTTCCCACACAGTGAGGTGATGTTCCACACCCTCAGAGCTAACCTCTGCCGCCTGGGTTTGGTCTGTTGAGGCCCTCGACTTTCACTGCCACCCATGGGACAGAGCACCTGACCCCAACGGTTCCTCTTGCAGGTGGTGAGCCCACAAGGTGGAGATGGGAAGACTACATTGGCTTTTTGGGCTGTGCCCGACTGGGCTCCGTGACAAGCCCGGGCACCAGGCGTTTGCTGATGGGCCCTCCATCCAGGCCTGGCTCCAGATAGGGGCCCTGGGCTATATCCAAGCCGGGTCACTTTTCCTCTTGTATTTTCACGGCGTCATTGTCGTGCGTTCTTCAGACTTTTTTCAGTAAAATGCTTCTTAGGAGCATGAGCATGGCTAAAACCTTTCAGCTTCTTGGGTGGCTCAACCCCACAGACCCCCTAATTACAGCTCTTTTAACCCCACTCATCATAAAGTTAGGATACAGTGCCCTCCAAAAGTATTGGAACACTTGGTATTTCACACATTTTAATTTGTTTATGCCATTTCAAATACAAGAAATACAAAAAATATATATAAAGAATAAAAATTTCTAAAATTATCTTCCTCAAACTCAAACTGAAAGCAAATCTCTAAAACTTGATAATACCTGTAAATAATAATCATGTTTGCCAGTTTTCTTCAGACAAGTCAGTGAATGGAAACATGAACATTTTCAAGTCACTGAATATGTCTTGGACTTTATTTACATCAATTATGAAGAAATATAAAAGTTTCTTTCACCAAAACATCAAATCCAGGCTTGCATCTCAGATGTACTTTCTGGCAAATTGTAGCTGAACGTTCATAATCCTCCTCTACACCACTTCATCAGGAAGCTGAATTTTATATTTTTAATTCATTTCTATCAAGTTGTAGACATTTGCTTCAGTTTGAGTTTAAGGAAGATTCATTCATTTATTTGTATTTGAAATGGCATAAACAAATTAAAATGTGTAAATTCCAAATGTTCCAATGCTTTTGAGTACAGTTGAGAAACACTCCATGGCATGTGTATTTTTAAATGAAATGCATCATCTGGTGTCACTCAGAGAGCAAAATTAAGAGGTTATTTAAGTCCTTCAGACAGAAAAATTAAGGTTATTTAATCAACAGCTGCCTGCTTGTTTAAAAATCACTGGAGACACACGCATATATATGGCAACCCAAATTAAAGGAGAAATACTGCTTTTAACAACCTGGACCTCATTTCTGACATAAAATACAGTTGTTTACTCACCAATATAACTTTGGTGTCATTATTAGTCCATGGTTCAAATGACATGTTTAGTTCAAATCTGAGGCAAACATTTTTGTTCTTCTACTAAGGTGAATTAGAACTTTTTGTGATTGGATGGATGGATAGATCACACTACAGTGTGTGTGTGTGTGTGTGTGTGTGTGTGTGTGTGTGTGTGTGTGTGTGTGTGTGTGTGTGTGTGTGTGTGTGTGTGTGTGTGTGTGTGTGTGAAGTCTTATGCATGTGTTTGAATCTGAACGTCTGCCGTTGGCAACCAGCTAACTGCATTGGGTGGAGTCTGTATAGTAAAAAATCATGAAATGACACGCACATCACAAACTGTATTGGCGTGCAGGGTCAAAAGATAGCATCCAAAGCAAAGATAGCATCAAAAGCCTCGCCCTGGGCGAGGCCCGAAACGTCACACTTTCTTTTGGTGCTTTCTTTCTTTTTTGCTTTGGAGTCTGTATAGTCCAAATTTGCATTTAGTTTTCATTACCAGTGTGCCATTTTTACAAATTTGATTTCCCTTGTCTGTTATAATCCTGTCAGGTCTGGGAGCGTGCCCTGGGCTACAGGCCATCAAATCCAACACAAAGGATTGACCTTTGGTCCTGGACAACAAACACCGAGTTTACCTCTATCTGCTACATCCAAGTGAATCGTGGTTGTGTCCTTGACCTTCTCCAGCCATTGGGGTCCTCAAACAGAGGCATCTGCATGCTGGATTATGTCCAGAGAAACACCACATGGACACAAGGTCGTAGTTGAAGATCCTCCCAATCAGATTCTCTCTGAGTAACTACTTGGCACAAAATCATTCCAGCAAGACCCAAGGATCCTCCAAAGAGACGTGGTACCAAAGACATCCAGTAGTCCATTTAGGACACTGATTAGAGTCCAAGTCTAACAACCCAACAGTAAGACAGGAGGGAACACCAGAACCTTAAAGACTTGAACCTTTGACCTCATTACACAATAGGATGTTCCCAGGTGTCTCTGGATCTTCAAGGTCGAGGACTCAGAGACATGAATGAGATCAATCTGAATTATCTCTGTTAATCCAGTGAATGAATGAATGATTGACTGATTGATCGGGGGCGTAGGGGTTGGGGTGGGAGGGGGTGAGTCTCTGGCTGTCCTTCCTTCCTTAAATACACACAGTAGCACCATTAGATTTGGCTTCTTGTTCTCTGGGTTAATAATGGATGCCTGGCAGTGCGGCTTCACGATGACACCTTTTAGCTTTGGCACAGTGTGGTACTCCATAAAAACAGTCTGTGCCCATTAAAGAAAGACTGAGTCACCACTTTGGATGGCAGTGTTTAATTAAAAATACAACAAAATCTTGGGCAGAAGACAAATCTGAGTTTGGCTTCACTTCATCAGTCACACTTAATATTTTTTTGGTGTTTTTTTAAATGAATTGAAATCAGATTACTTCAAATCTGTAAATGCAGGAAGGTGCAAAAGTCCAAATTATTCTACTGTCAAAAAAGAGCAATTTTTTTTGTAATAAATCAAGAAGTCGCTTACCTTTTTGGAAAGCAGCTGGATGGGGATGATTACATGAGGAACACTCTGCCCTCCTCTGACACAACTAATTATTCAGCATGTTGGAGATAAATTCACACAAAGCATGTCGAAGCAAGGAATTCTTCACTCTGATTTATTGCTTCTCTGAAGACTTCAAATATCAAGTTGATTTAATTAAATATGGAATCAAAATGAAATGAAACTCTGGAACCATCACAAAAGAAAGCCTCTCAGTTATAATGATCATAAAATGACTGGCTGTAAAATAGTGTGATTATTCTATACAAGTATCTGTATAACTGCCCAGACTAAGGGCCCTGTCCCACTGGGGAGAGGATTAATTGCACATGAATTGAGTACACAAATTACGGGCATTCGTTGTCATCCGCAACAAAAATGGATAAAAATGACAAATGTCCCAGTATGAATTACGGATATATTAATAATATATAGTGAATATATGATGAACAATCACGGTTGTATAACGCATGTAGTGAGGAAACGGATCCGACGCATTGCGATTATCACGGCAGTATTAAGAATGCATCGTGCACGTGTTTGCGTGTGCACGGCATCTGCATTGCGCTCATAAAAGAAGCGCATTCTGGCCGTCGGCATCACGATTCACACCAACAATACAGCCTCTGGAGCAATTGCTGGACTTGGACAAGTTAATTGGCGTAAACAAGCAGTGAACAGGGCAAGTGGTGACGTCAGCGGATCGCACCAGAGCGCAGCTCGTCTGAACGATTATAACAAGAAGGTAAATCTGTTATAAACATAGGAATAAATACTGTAACAGCTGCAGACAAGAAGGAAAAAACACGCAACTGTTTTAGCAAGCCTTGACAATGTAAACAAGTCAAATAATTACCTTTTTAGACGGCTCAAAATGCTTTCTGCAGCTGGAGCCATTTGCGTGAGGTGATTAGAGCCACTTTCAACACCCAATTTGCAGAATTAAATGATTAATCCGCCACAAAATAATTATTTTATATAGGCAGCATCCAGCACAGAGCACGTGGCAGCCAGTAGAACAAAGAACGGCATCCAGCTGTGAACACAGCGCATCTGATTTGCATCCACCGCAAATCAGATGCAGTCCCTCGACAATTGAAAAAAATGGTGTACAACAGGATTATCATGTGTAAGTCCTGCAATAACATGATTGATAAACCTTGTATGTATCAAAGTATCATGTCGAAGAATATTACATATATGAGGAAATAAGTTATTATGAGTAGTGTATGGTAATTTAAAAAAGACATCTCTGTGCCTTTCTCCATGCAGTACCAAACTTATCAAGAGTATTACCAGTTAAGTTATAAAATATACTACCATATATTATTTGTACAGTATGTGCTGAACAATTTACCCTTAACATCAGAGCTGACTATATTTAAATCACCAATAAATGTATTAAATCTACCACTGAAATCACTGAGAATATTCTGCACCATTGGATTACTCTTGCTGGCATGAATTTTGTACCCTAAATAATCTAACATTTGGACATGGCTGACCATGTCACCATTAACCAAAAACCCAGGACGAGATAATGTGGTCAAACTTTCTGCTTCCTGTCAAAAGTCTGGCAGCAGCATTTTGAACCAATTGGAGACCCCTAATGCTGGACTGCAGTAAACCAGAAAATAGAACATTGCAGTAGTCCATTCTAGAAGAGACAAATGCATGAATCAGGGTCTCAGCATCAGCCACAGACAGGATGGGATGAAACTTCGCTATATTTTGCAGGTAGGAGAAAGCAGTCCTCGTAATATCACTAATGTGGAAGTCAAAGGACAATGTGGGATCAAAAATTACCCCAAGGTTCCACTTTGTCAGTGTGATGTATGACACACGAACCTAGGCTAAGCGTTAACTGGTCAAATTTATTCTGATGTCTCACTGGACCAAGAACCATCATTTCAGTCTTATCAGAGTTTAAAAGTAGGAAATTACTATACATCCAGCTTTTCACAGATGCAAGGCAATCTTCTAAGGATTTTATGTGGATGAGATTACCAGCAGTTATCAGCATGTATAACTGAGTATCATCAGCATAGCAGTGAAAGGTAATCCTACAAGGCTGCAATATGTGCCCAAGGGGTGCTATATAAAGGGAGAAAAGCAGGGGGCCTAAGACGGACCCCTGTGGAACCCCAAATTTCATGTCACTAAGGTTAGAGGTAGTGTTATTGTACAAAACACAGTGAGAATGACTGGTCAGGTAGAACCCCAATTCCAAAGAAGTTGGGACATTGTGTAAAATGTAAATTAAAAACAATGATTTACAAGTCCTCTTCAACCTATATTCAATTGAATACACCACAAAGACAAGATATTTAATGTTCAAACTGATAAACTTTATTGTTGTGCAAATATCTGCTCATTTTGAAATGGATGCCTGCAACAGTTTAAAAAAAGCTGGGACAGTGGTATGTTTACCACTGTGTTACATCACCTTCCCTTTCCTTCTCACAACACAATAAGCTTTTGGGAACTGAGGGCACTAATTGTTGAAGCTTTGTAGGTGGAATTCTTTCCCATTTTGCTTGATGTACGACTTCAGTTGTTCAACAGTGCAAGGTCTCCATTGTCGTATTTTGCGCCTCATAATGCACCACACATTTTCAATGGGTGACAGGTCTGGACTGCAGGCAGGGCAGTCTAGTACCCGCACTCTTACTATGAAGCCACGCTGTTGTAACACGTGCAGAATGTGGCTTGGCATTGTCTTGCTAAAATAAGCGGGGACATCCCTTAAAAAGACGCTGCTTGGATGGCAGCATGTGTTGCGCCAAAACCTGGATGTACCTTTCAGCATTGATGGTGCCATCACAGATGTGTAAGTTGCCCATGCCATGGGCACTAACACACCCCCAAACCATCACAGATGCTGGCTTTTGAACTTTGCCCTAGTAACAATCTGGATAGTCTTTTTGCTCTTTTGTCCGGAGGACACGACATCCATGATTTCCAAATACAATATGAAATGTAGACTCAGACCATAGCACACTTTTCCACTTTGCATCTGTCCATTTCAAATGAGTTCGGGCCCAGAGAAGGCGGCGGCATTTCTGGATGTTGTTGATGTATAGCTTTCACTTTGCATGGTAGAGTTTTAACTTGCACTTGTAGGTGCAGTGACAAACTGTTTTCTGAAGTGTTCCTGAGCCATTACACAAAGATGTTGGTTTTTAATGTAGCGCCCCCTGAGGAATTGAAGGTTATGGACATTCAATGTTGGTTTTTGGCCTCCAGATTCTCTGAATCTTCTGATTATATTATGGGCTGTAGATGATGGAATCCCTAAATTCCTTGCAATTGAATGTTGAGAAACTATTTTTTCCACGCAGTTGTTCACAAAGTGTTGATCCTCGCCCCATCTTTGCTTGTGAACTTTCCCAGTCTTTTGTTGCCCCTGTCCCAGCTTTTCTGAAATGTGTTGCAGGCATCCATTTCAAAATGATCATATATTTGCACAAAAACTAAAAGGTCTATCAGTTTGAACATTAAATATCTTGTCTTTGTGGTGTATTCAATTGAAGAGGATTTGAAAATCATTGTATTCTGTTTTTATTTACATTTCACACAATGTCCCAACTTCACTGGAATTGGGGTTGTATGATGTCAACCATGCAAGGGCACTCCGATTAATCCTAAAATGATTCTCCAACCTATTGAGCAGAACATGATGATCCACAGTATCAAACGCAGCACTGAGATCCAACAGCACCAGAACCATAGTGGTGTCCGAATCCATTGCAAGCAGAAGATCATTCACCACTTTCGTGAGAGCCGTCTCTGTGGAATGGTATTTTCTTAAATCAGACTGCAGTGGCTCAAAAAGATTATTCTCAGTAAGGTGGTCCATGAGCTGCTGTGAAACCACCTTTTCCAGAATTTTAGAACAAAATGATAGATTTAATATGGGCCTATTGTTTTTCAGTACACTAGGGTCAAGATTAGATTTCTTAAGTAATGGTTTAATCACTGCAAATTTGAAACATTTAGGAACCAATCCAGAGGTTAATGAGACATTAATAATTTTCAGCACAGTCTGCCCAAGAGTTGGCCACAGGTCCTTAAACAGTTTTGTTGGTGTAGGATCAAATAAGCAGGTTGTGGTTTTTATAGATGTTCCAAGTTTCGTCAGCACGCCTAGTGAGATACTATCAAATTCTGTAAATCTAGGTAATACCTCAGTAATGGCACTCACCTCAATAGCAGGGTGCAGTGGCTGGGTTAAGGCACGCTGGGATATGTTTAACCTGATGTTGTCTATTTTCTTCTCAAAGTAATCCAAGAAATTTTGTGCTGTAAAAGGAGAGCGACTTACAGGTGGTTGTCCATGAATAAGTGTTGCCACCATGTTGAACAAGAACTTTGAGTTATGCTTGGTTTTGTTGATCAAATCAGAGTAATAGGTTCGCTTTGTAGCCAGTAGTGCATGCTTATAGTCTAAGATACCATCACGCCACGCAAGGTGGAATATTTCTAATTTTGAACTACGCCATTTTTGTTCTTGACCTCTAGCCTTATGCTTGAGGTCATGCAAGTAATCACTGAACCAAGGTGACTGTGTTTTAGGGGTGTGCTTTTCATATAGGTGGTGCAATCATGTCGAGTGTAGTTTTGAGCGCTGAGTTTAAACTATCCATAAGACTGTCTGCTGATGTCTTTTATTTATTATGTAAAAGCTCGCAAGAAATAAACACTACTAAAAGTGAAAATGCCGTTTTTTGGAACCTAATAGAACCTCTGAATTTATTTTCAAGACATTTCACGGACGTTAGCATGGTGACGTCATAGGCTGGTGGCTAACTACAAAACCCATTTTGTTTGTGTGATATGTAAATATAACCTGTTTGTCATATATTATGTAAAGGTTAACGGCAAATAAACACTTCAAAACTAAAAACTCTGTTTTGTAACCTGATAAAACCTCTATACTGATTTAAAAGACATTTTGTGGCATTAGTGTGCATGCTAACTTCTGCTAACTCCCTATGGAGTTAAATTTGTGTCATTAATACCAACAAATGCACAGAGGGGGGATCTACAAATATTCCTTGATTTGCACAACTTCCGCTCTTGTCAAAAGCTCAAATATATGCACACCCAAGGCCTCCTGCAGACGCCGTTAAAATGTAAATACTGTTTTTGATTGATAGAAGGGATTTACTGGACATGTACAGACCTTTGACAAGTTCAAAGATGACTAACCTTGACCTATTTTAAGAGGTCAAAAGGTCACATTCTGTTTAAATTTGTTTCATCCAATCAGAGTAGAGCTGTGATGTGATGTCAGTGGCAGCTCTGTTTAACATTGCTTCAATTATGTGTTTATATGTTTCTCATATATTATGTAAAAGCTAGCGAGAAATAAACACTTCTAAAACTGAAAACATTGCTTTTCGAACCTAACACCTCTGAAGTGATTTATAAGACATTTTGCCAAAGTTAGCATGATGGAGTCACAAGCCGGTTTAGCTAGCTGCAAAACTTTGTTTGTGTGTTAATATAACCTCTTTGTCTTTTATTATGTAAAAGTTAGCAAGAAATAAACACTTCTAAAACTAAAAATGCTGTTTATGGAACCTAATAACACCTCTGGAGAAAAATCGCTGACGTTTCGCTAAAGAAGCTAACTTCCTGTGGAGTTTAATTTGTCTCATTAACACCTGCAAATGCACAGAGGGTGATTTACAAATATTCTTTGATTTGTAGAACTTCCGCGCTTATCAAAAGCTCATGTATATGCACACACAAGGCCTTATGCAGATGCTGTTAAGATGTAAATATTGTTTTTGTTTGTTTGATTGATTGAGGTGTTTTCATCATGTACAAATTGTAAGTGGGATCTTAATAATGAAATAAGCAACAGCAAATTATAAAGAACACAATGGTCATATGGGTGAGGGTTGAGTTATATTTTTTTATTATTGATTTTATTAAATCTTTATCTTTTTGTGCCTCTTAAAATAATGTGTTAATTTAGATGAATCAATTATAGCACCTATACAGTGCAGCAGATAACTGAAACAATCTTTCAAATGATGATTCAAGCAACAAACTCGGCACAAATACTCCTTAGACATTACTCTTTAGGAAAAGCAGACAGTGTACTTGAATTTTCAATAGGCAGCCAGGTCTGGGGTCAACGAAGAATTATACAGGGGTCAAATAATGTATACTTTTCAAAATGATAGGAGCTTTTTTTTTTTTTTTTTTTTTAACCCTGCTGAAATTCTTCATTGACCCCTACCTGGCTGCCTATTGAAAATTCAAGTGGACCTGTTATGTGTCGACGCGGGTTGAGGAGCGGACCTGCGTCTGACGGAACCCAGCGCTAAACAGAAAGCGGTTTCAATAACAAAACAATTTATTTTCCCCTTTTGGTGCATAACAAGTGTACAAACAAACTGCGTCGGTCTGGCGGAGTGAAGGACGGCACGCTGTCCAGCGCCCAAAAGGATCGAAGCCCGGCGCTTCTGGACCCACGTTCACCGCCAAACACCCCCCAGGTGGACACGACAAACCGACTCTGATGTGTGCTGACAGCATGTGTCCCTCACCCTTCTTCCTTCACAGGCACGATGTGTCAAACCCAGGCGCAGTCCTCAGCGTCTCACAAACGAACATCACAAGGTCGAGTTCCCGGCAATTCTGCTTGAATCACACATGCCTTAAATGCAGAACGCCATCTAATCTGCTTCAGCTGAAAGTCTTTAAGGTTGCATGTGAGCACCATCCACAGGTGCTGCACATAACGTTGATGAGGGTGAAGGACTCTTCAGCCAGCACCTTCTCCACAGACAAATCAGTTTTCATACCACCTGGAGAGCAAAGAAAAGAAAACCAAAATGTCCAGCCACACCCCCCCCCCCCCCCAACACACAACAGTACCCCCCCTTCAACGGGAAGCCTCCCGGCGACCGAACAGACCAGGTCCGAGAACAGCACCTCCCTCCGGGGTCCTCGTCAGGAAGCAGACAGCGTAACGCTCCCAAGGTCCACCACAGACAGCAGGACAGGGCACCGCAGCTGGAAGGCCGGCTGGCATCAACAAAAACCCCAAAACAGTCCCTAGTACAACCCAACATACAAGAAAAACATAAAACCCACCCAAAACCTCCCCAGAGGACCGTCCCATCCAACCCCGGGAAGAAAAGAAAAACTCCCAAATGCAAAAACCCAACACAGCCCCACAAACACAATACAAACATAAATGCATGAAAGAAAAACAACAAACAACCCCCCCAGAACGACTTGCAGAGCCCAACACCCCCCCAGAAGGCCTTTACCGCCGGTTCCAGGAGAAATAGCCAAAGCCGGAATCCCACAGAGGTCCCCAGGTACACATGGAGCAACGGCGCTCCCCAGAGGACCATACCATCAAACCCCAGGAGGCACCCTCCCCACAACCCAGGAACCCCAGACCCGGCCACACTTGGCTAGTCGGCCCCACAAGCCAATTCCCCCCCAGAGGACCGTCCCATCAACCCTGGAGGTGGAACCTGGAAGGAAACAAAAAAAAAAAACAAAAGTCCAACCCCCGGAGGACTACATTAAACAACCCCGGGGGCAAATAAAACAACCGATAAACCCTGTTACCTTCCCCAGCACCCCGAAAGACCCCAGATCCCTCCCAGAGCCTTTCGGCGGCTCATTTTGGCGAACGGCACAAAACATCAAGCCGGGGAAGGGAACAGGAAAAACTAACCCAGCCCCAACCCCAAGGTGCAGCGGAAAACCGGAAATACGTCCGGTGCCCCAACTCGACCATACCCCAGCCTATCGGGAGGGGTGGAACTACCGAAATGGCGAACGGCAACAGATCGGCCCACCCCTCTGACTGAGGTATGTTCCCGCTGCACCACACCCCGGCAACACAAATGACGAACGGTACAAAGGCCCACAGAGGCTGGAGTGGAACCGGGCCCTAACAAAACCAGAAAAAACGCCCCTAACAACCCCCCCCCCTAGGTGCAGAGGTCTTCTGAGAACGCTCAGCGTGACCAACCTGCACCACCCCACAAGACGAACGGTCTTGGGGCAAGTGAGGTTGGGGTTAGGGAAGTAGGGAAATAAAAAAACAACAAAACGACCCCAGACCCAAACAGAAAATACCTAAATACAAATAATAAAAACCAACGATTAACTGAGTCCAGGACAGGCTTCGAACCGCCTGTCGTTCACTCCACCAGATACGCCCCTGAATCCCCAAACAATTTATAACCCCTATTCAGAAAAAAAAAAAACGCTAGCCCAAACAAAATTTTTTTTTTTTTTTTTTTAGTCTTTAAAGTCTTTAAGGTTGCATGTGAGCACCATCCACAGGTGCTGCACATAACGTTGATGAGGGTGAAGGACTCTTCAGCCAGCACCTTCTCCACAGACAAATCAGTTTTCATACCACCTGGAGAGCAAAGAAAAGAAAACCAAAATGTCCAGCCACACCCCCCCCCCCCAACACACAACAGGACCATCTGCATTTTCAAAAGAGTAATGTCTAAGGAGTATTCATACCAATTTTTGGAAGATTTCTCTGTAAATATTCTGTTACTTGCTTTAATAATATTTGTTGTTTTATCTCAGTGGGGTTCTGTGCGTGAAGTGAATTAATTAAAACAACCACACGGAGCTCTGACAGGCTTCAAACAATTTAAAAATGTTTGATTCATGATTTTTTTCATCCAGATTTTAATGTTCAATGAACAGAATTAAAAATGAAATGCTCTTGGATTCTGTAACATAATTATGAAAGGGGTCATACTGTGCCACTTTTTAACTTTTGCATTTTCATGAGTTTGATATTTAATGAGAGTTCCAAAGTGACGTCGTGCAGAATGTGGTGTGGGAGCCAGGAACGTGTGCAACAATGGAGCCATGCAGGAGAGTGTCTGGAAACACCAAAAACATCAACGAGCTCTAATACAGAAATTAGAGTTGGCCAGGTTACCTTGAGATGAGCTGTGGAAAGCTCAGATGTCAGAGCGCATGGAAGCGTCATCGTAGACAAGGCCATGGATTTCTCATGGAGAGACACATGTAGAATCTGGCAGTGACTGAGCTCAAAGCCGGGGTTTAAGTAACCCACTCCTGATTAGCCACAGATGAGCCTCAGGTGCAAGTAGCTGACGAGCAGCAGGTGTTTCTCGGCTCTGCAGTGTGCCACCTGGAGGGAAAACAGACAAACTATACACAACAGGTTAAAAAGGGAAGGGGAGAGAGACAGCCAAAAGGCTAGCCACAACATCTTCATTGTTTTTGTGTTTCTGAGAGACAGTGTATTTATATTTTTTTTAAATTACACATGCAATTAAATGTGAGTATTTAGATTAATTCATTGCAAACCTTGTCATTAATTAGATTGATTTTTTTAATCACCTGACAGCACTAGATATTTTGTCTTAATATTATACAAGCGAAGGTTATGGTAATCAGGAACATCGAGGATCTGGACAAATACGACCAATAAGGTATGAGGACACAAACACATCACAACACCATGACACACACCAGAGGAACCTATTCATCTACTACATCATCTACATCTGGAGACAAGAAGGATATAACTCAAAGGATTGCTGATCATGGAAAAGTAGAACTGAAAAACATTTAAATACACAGACCACAATGTACTGGACTTGGAGCACGATATAGACCCGGACAATAATTTCTTCTCAAATATCAATGACAGTTGTTGCTATTATACAGATGAACAGTTTAATCGGATCATTAAAAGGGATAACAAATTATCAATAATCCATTTCAACTGCAGAAGTCTATATGCAAACTTTAACAACATTAAAGAATATTTAAGTCAATTTAAAAAAAATATTTAACATAATTGCTATATCAGAAACATGGATCAATGAAGATAAAGGAATGGATTTTGAACTGGATGGATATGAATTTAATTGTGTAAACAGAAAGAATAAGAGTGGAGGAGGAGTGGCTGTGTACGTGGATAAGAACATGGATTATAAAATAGTAGACAATATGACAACTGTGATTGATAACTTATTAGAATGTATAACTATTGAAATATGTGAAGAAAAAAGCAAAAATGTATTAGTCAGCTGTATATATAGAGCACCAGGATCTAGTATTGAAACATTCACTGACTGTATGGGAAAAATGTTCTCAAAAACTAATCAAAAAACTGTGTTCATTTGTGGTGACTTAAATATTGATCTGCTCAATCCAAATAAGCATAAAATAACAGATGAATTTATCAGTATAATGTACAGTATGAGTTTATATCCAAAAATCACCAGGCCAAGCAGAATTACATCCCATAGTGCCACCTTAATTGATAATATATTCAGCAATGATATTGAGAATAACACTGTGAGTGGATTATTAATCAATGACATTAGTGATCATCTACCAGTTTTCATCGTTTATAATAGAAACCATCGGCGGAATCAGCCAGAGGAGAAAATAAAATACAGGCGAGTGCGGACAGAGGAAAACATGAACACACTAAAGAAGGATTTACAGGAGCAAAACTGGGAAAAGGTATACAGTGAAAGTGATGTTGATAGTGCATATGAAACTTTTTTACAAATATTTACATCATTATATGATAAAAATTGTCCAATTAAACAAGACTACAGAAAACAAAAAATCCAAGCTCGACCATGGATGACGAAAGGGTTACGAAATGCATGTAATAAGAAAAATACACTGTATAGAGGCAGAAAATAGATATAAGAAATACAAAAATAGATTAACTAATATTATACGGGTATGTAGGAAGGAATATTATAGTAACATTATATAACAACAAAAACAATATTAAAGGAATATGGGATATATTAAATAGCATTATCAAAAATGGTAATAAAAAACAGAGTTACCCTCAGTATTTCATTGATAATAATGTCAAGAAGGAAAATAAGGATGAGGTAGTCAACGGTTTTAATAATTTTTTTGTAAATATTTGACCAAGCTTGGCAGAAAAAATTCCCAATTCCCAACCTGAGGATTGGGATAATAATCTCATAGAAAGCCGGCTGGCGGCGGCTATGACCGTGGCTGGGGCGGCTGTGAACGAGGTTAGCAATGGGGAGGGTTGGGGTGCGGCTACCGGACCTGTGGTGGTGGAGGCTACTGGTGAGAATTGTTTTTGTAATCAATAGTGGCCATACTGAGCCACGACAGTCGGCATGGCACCACCCAGGAAAACAGATAAACTCGAGGAAGATATAGAGGAGATAAAGACCTCATTAAACCGTATATCAAAAGACATGTCTAATCTAGACAAACTGATGGTGGAAATTAAAGAACTCCAAAATCTGGTTAAAGAGAAGGACAAGATCATTAAGAAACTTGAGCAACGTGTAGATGAACTTGAACAATTTACTAGAAAAGATGACGTTATAATATCTGGACTAGAAACAAGGCATCGGACATATACAAGGGTGGTGGATTCTGGTGGAGCCAGTGGGGAGGATGCACCACCTGAAGAAAGACAATCATTGGAACAACAAGTTACAAACTTTTTATATCAAAAAGGTGTTGTCATCCATCAAGACACAATATCAGACTGTTATACTATTCCAACTAAAGATAGAAAAAATAAACTATCTAACATTGTTATACAATTTACAAGCAGAAAATATAAAAATGAGTTATTAAGACAGGCAAAGAATTTGAAAGGAACGAGTGTCTATATAAATGAGCATCTAACAAAAAAAAATGCAGATATTGCTAGGGAAGCAAGACTACTAAGAAAACAGAAACATATTGTTGCTACATGGGTCTGGAATTGTAGGGTGTGGATTAGAGTGAAAGAAGGAACAAACGGTATACAAATCAAAAACATGGAGGACCTTACAAAATACAGACCTGAATAGACAATCAAATATAACATCTGTTGGTAATTGGACCAACAAAAAATCAGATCAAACATGGAAACAGAGGATAAAATATATGACATAGACACTAATATTGATGAAAGTATATTTGACTTAAAAACGATTGGTTGTGAGTATTATACAGTAGAACAGCTGAATAGTGAAAAAATTGCAGAAGATACCCTGTCACTCATACATATAAACAGTCGAAGCTTGTATTGTAAAATGTCACAAATAAAAGATTATTTAAATCAGTTTAAAATAGATTTAGTATTGTTGCAATCACTGAATCTTGGCTTAAAGATGATCTCATGGATGAAGTTCAAATGGAGGGATATGAGCTGTATTTTGTAAACAGAAGATATAAAAAAGGCGGTGGTATTGCTCTGTATACAAAAACAGATCTGATGTGTACAATTGTTGAAGAAATGACAATTATGAATGATGTCATAGAAATTGTAACAGTGGAACTTGTACATGAAACATCTAAGAATATTTTAATCAGTTGTGTATACAGAGCACCAGATTCTTGTGTTGTGAAATTTACAGATAAAATAATTGAATTATTCCATCAAATTAAAAACAAAACGCTTTTTATGTGTGGGGACTTTAATATTAACATAGAAAGCTCCAGCTGCCAAAGATTAAGTGATTTTGTGAATTCAATGTATAGTTTGGGGTTATTCCCCTTGATAACAAAACCAACCAGAATTACATCGCAAAGTGCAACGGTAATTGATAATATATTTACAAACAGAACAGATGAAATTATCAAGAATGGGATCTTCATGACAGATATTAGCGACCATTTACCAATTTTTTCAATATTTAAATATAAAAATAGGTACAACAAAAAAACTGTTATAAACTTTAAAAGAGATAAGTCAGTAAAAGTCTTAGAGACATTAAAATAATCAAAACTGGGAAGAAGTTTATGTCAGTGATGTTAATGTAGCATATAACTCATTTATGAAAATATTGATGAAATCATACAATAAAAATTGTAAATTAATTGAAATTAGTAAGAAAAGAGTAAATAAACCATGGCTGACAAAGGGAATAAAAAATGCTTGTGCAAAGAAAAACTATTTATACAGGTGCTTTTTAAAATTGCAAACAAAGGAATCAGAACATAAATACAAAAATATAAAAATAAACTATTAACAATAATTAGGAAACAAAAAAAGATTATTACAGTGAAAAACTAAATAAGAGTAAAGATAATATGAGGGTAACATGGGGAATTATAAAAAGTGTGATTGATAGTGATGGAACGAAAGAAACTATTCCAAATTACTTTGTTAAGGAAAATAAAGAGATATATGATATAAAAGAAGTTGCAAATGGGTTTAATGATTATTTTTCAAATGTAGGGTCAAGTCTGGTGGGAAATAAACCAATAATAGAAGATAAATTATGTACATTGGTAAATACGGTCAATAGTATTTTCCTGGACAATGTGGAAAAAGATGAAATAAGAAATATTGTAAAAAAAAACTGTGTAAGCAAAAGATCAACTGACCATGAAGATTTAGACATGATGACTGTAAAAAGTATAATAGAAATTGTTATTGAACCATTTACTTATATTTGTAATCTGTCTCTGTCAACTGGGGTTTTTCCAGATGAAATGAAAATTGCTAAGGTAGTCCCATTATATAAAAATGGAGACAAACATAATTTTTCTAATTACAGGCCAGTATCATTGCTTCCACAGTTTTCTAAAATTATGGAAAAAGTTTTTGTAACAAGATTGGATAAATTTATTGAGAAACAGTATGGATTCAGAACAAAACATTCGACAGCTATGGCAATTATGGAACTAATAGAGAAAATATCAACAACAATAGATAATAAGGATTATTTTGTAAGTATTTTTATTGACCTGAAAAAGGCTTTTGATGTTATAGACCACTCAAGATTGCTCCACAAGTTACAACAATATGGAATAAGAGGTGTTGCACATCAGTGGGTAAAAAGCTACTTAGAAAATAGAAAACAGTTTGTTCAGATAAATAATACCAAATCAGAATTGTGTAACATTATTTATGGAGTACCACAAGGATCGGTACTTGGACCAAAACTGTTTATTTTGTATATCAATGATTTTGTGAATGTATCCAATGTGCTTGGCAGCATTTTATTTGCTGATGATACAATGCTGTTTTACTCTGGATCAGATATACAGGAAGTAGCACAAGTGATAAATACAGAGTTGGAAAAAGTTAAACATTGGTTTGATATAAACAGATTGTCACTAAATATTAATAAGACAAATTTCATATTGTTTAATGATAGAGCGAAAAAAAAATAATGTGTCATTACAAATAGATGGAATGGATATACAAAGGGTAAAAGAAATGAAATTTTTTAGGAGTCATGATTGATGAAGATCTTACATGGAAGTCACACATAAATTACATAAAAGGAAAAATAGCGAAAGTCATTGCTGTTTTGCATAAAGTAAAATATTCATTAAATAGTTATGGTTTATTAACATTGTACAATTCATTGATTGTCCCATATTTAACTTACTGTGTAGAAATCTGGGGATCAACATATACAACCTATATACAACCTTTATTTATTTTGCAGAAAAGAGCTTTAAAAGTGATTAGTAACAGTGGTTTTAGAGATCCATCTAATCGATTGTTTATTAAGTATAGGGTACTTAAATTTCCTGATTTAGTCGATTTGAAAATATTACAAACGATGTACCAAGTTAATAAAAATACTTTACCAACAAACATTCAAAATATGTTTGAAAAAAGAGTAAGTAGTTATAAATTGAAAGGAATAGAAGTCTTTAAAAAACCAAGATTTAGAACCAAAGTAAAGGAAAGGAGTATTGCAGTAAATGGTGTCAAATTATGGAACAATCTTAATAAAGAAATTAAAGAATTAAGGTCGCTTAAATTATTTTAAAAAACATATTAAATTAGATGTATTAAGTAAGTATGAAACTATGAAGTAAGTCAGTGGGCTGCAAGAAAGTAAAAAAAAAAAAGTAAACTGTTAATAATGTTTGGAGTGTCTTAAGTTTAAATGTAACCTGTCAGTGATGTAATCTATTAATTAATGGTCATAATTATGAAATGGGTCAGTGGTATGTGACAAGTTAAAGAAATGCAATCTGTTAAATAATGTTGACTATGATGCTGTATATTGAAAGATTGTATTGTTAAAAGGGGCAGAAATCATAAGACTTGTTCTTCTTTCTGCTCCTTTTCATTCTGGTATTGTGGTGCTTTTGTTTTTTCTTTTCTGTTTTTCTTTTAAATGAATGAAATAAATATTAAAAAAAAAAATCCCTGTTCAATGTTCCTCACAGCAGTGGATGGAAAAGAAATTATAGACATTGTGAATAATTGTAAATATAAAACATCTACCGATTTAAATGAAATTGATATGGTGGTGGTAAAACAGGTCATTGAATGGATTGTAGAACCATTAACATACATCTGTAACTTATCATTTCAAACCGGTAAATTTCCCAATCAAATGAAAATAGCTAAGGTTGTGCCGCTGTATAAGACTGGGGATAGACACCACTTCACAAATTATAGACCTGTTTCTTTGCTTCCACAATTTTCCAAATTATTAGAAAAGTTATTCAATAATAGATTAGACAAATTCATAAATAAACATAAATTACTTACTGATAGTCAATATGGATTCAGAGCACATAGTTCAACATCACTTGCATTAATAGAATCAGTTGAGGAGATTACAAACGCCATAGACCACAAATTACATTCAGTTGGAATATTTATAGACCTTAAAAAGGCTTTTGATACAATCAATCATGACATATTAATCAGTAAACTTGAACAGTATGGGATTAGGGGGTTGGTGTTGCACTGGGTGAGAAGCTACTTAAGTAACAGAAAACAGTTTGTGAAGTTGGGGGAATATACATCATCATGCTTGGACAATGCTTGTGGCGTCCCACAGGGGTCAGTATTGGGTCCAAAACTGTTTCTAATTTATATAAATGATATTGTCAATGTTTCCAAAATATTAAAATTAGTATTATTTGCAGATGACACAAGCATTTTTTTGTTCAGGGGGGGGGGATTTGCAGGAGTTACTGAGGAGGATCAGTATAGAAATGGGAAAATTGAAAATATGGTTTGACAGAAACAAATTATCATTAAACTTAAGTAAAACAAAATACATGTTATTTGGCTATTGTAATACAGACATGCAGGTTCAGTTACAAGTTGAGGGGGTAGATATTGAAAGGGTACATGAAAATAAGTTCTGGGGGTGATAATAGATGATAAGACAAACTGGAAGACTCATATCAATCAATCAATCAACTTTTTTCTTATATAGCGCCAAATCACAACAAACAGTTGCCCCAAGGCGCTCCATATTGTAAGGCAAGGCCATACAACAATTATGAAAAACTAGTATGTTTTGCAACAATAAGTTTGTGAAAGTCTTGAGGAAGGTCTTTGCTTTTTATCCATCATGAGATGTTTCTTGTGTGACACCTTGATAATGAAACACCTTTTTATAGGCCATCAGTTGGGACTGAACTAGCTGATATTAACCCTCTGGAGTCCAGGGTATAATTGGCCATTTTTGACTACTTTTGGTTTTACTGATTACTTTGCCTTGTTTGGTGTCATTGTTTTCAGCACAACCTCACCTGTGTGACTTTACAGTTTTGCTTTCATTCTGACATACTGTATTAACACAATGAACCCAAAAAAGCAGATCACAGACATGACACAAAACCAAAGTCACTTCAAATGGCAACCCCCCGGCCCCAAGAAACACCACAAGAAACCAGGAAAACAAACTGTGGTAGCCAGCAAGGGCATATAAAACATATACAAAGTAAACTGTCAAGAAGCATTTCAGTTCTAAACAAAGCGAAACATATTCTGGACCACAACTCACTCCGCATTCTTTACTGCTCACTGGTTTTACCATATTTACAGTACTGTGCAGAGGTATGGGGTAATACTTATAAAGGTACAACACAATCACTATCAGTAATGCAGAAAAGAGCTATAAGAATTATTCATAATACTGGCTATAGAGATCATACAAATCCACTATTTTTACAATCCAAATTCTTAAAATTCACAGACTTGGTTCATTTTCAAACAGTACAAATCATGTATAAAGCAATAAACAATTTACTTCCAGCAAATATTAAAAATATGTTTTTTTAACAGATCAGGGGATTACAGTCTGAGGGGGAAATTTAATTTAAAGCATCAGTGGGCACGAACAACATTAAAAGGTTTCTGTATTTCTGTCTGTGGGGTGAGGATGTGGAACAGATTGGGAGTGGGGCTCAAGCAATGTCCAAGCATGAACCAGTTCAAACAGCGGTACAAAAATATGTTTTTTTCTAGGTATAGGGAGGAGGAAGGGTAATGAGGGTTAGGGTGTTTTTGTTTTTTGCTTCGGCTTGTAAATATATAGTATTTTGTATGTAAGTAGGTATGTGTAGGTGTATATTTACGTTTGTGTATATATATGTGTATATGTATATATATATGTATATATGTGTGTATATGTGTGTATGTATGTTTATATATATATATATTGATATTGGTTTAGGTGTGTAGGAATCTATGTGTATACGTGGCAAAGGGTATTACAGGTTGTGGGGAAGAAGGGGTAGAGATAAATAAGCTGATGCTTCACCCTACCCCTTTTCGGACATGTTGGGTACACAGTAGGAACTTTTTTGTTGTTGTCTTTACTGATCTATCTTGTAATTGTTGTTGTATCAAATGTTCGAAATAAACAGTTTTCATTCATTATTATTACTATAATTATTATTATTATTATTATTATTATTATTATTACTACAACTACTACTACATCTTTACCTTAATTTATTTTTTTTATCTCATTTATCATCCCTTAAACCAAGGATCTTAGTTTCTCAAACTTTTTCAGATCTAGGACTACTTCCCCAAATAAAAAAAAAATCGCAAACACCACCTAACTCCCCAAATAACTAAAAACAACTGGTCTGCTTACCACTCCAACAGTATATATTAATAGTATATTACAATCTGTTACACTTTTGAGAAATTTTTTACACCATCTGAGAAACATGTTTGAGCCAGAATATGATACTAATTTAAAATGTGATATTTTACCAATATACACTCACGGCCACTAGGGGCCCTTCACGGGCCACCAGTGGTCTGCAGTCGACTTTTTGACAAACACTGCTGTAGACCATCACAGTGGCTTTAGGTTTCTCTGTACGAATTGTTCAGTGGGAACATTTAATACCTTCCAGTGTTAGAACTGAATCGGAGTCGAACTACCAACCTGTATATGTACCTGTGTTTTTTGCCAGCCCTGTGGTCCAGGCTACCGGTCTGTGTCTTTGGACAAAATGCTTCTTCTGCATTGTCTCAGTCCACCAGGTGTAAACTGGCACCTGTCTCAGCTGGGGAAGTGACCTGAGTTGGACCGGTGTCGCGTCTGGGGGGTGAGTCGTAGACTACGTATCAATCGCTTCACGCTACAAAATCCAGTGGATGAGCATCGATGGGCCTCAGGGTCTATCATGAACTTGCTTTGTTCTGTCAGTGTTAGAGTCCAACGGGCAGCAAAACCTGTCAGAAGAAATGTGTGCATGTCCTGCAGATTGTTACCAACTTCTATGAAGATTTTGTAGAAAAATAATATGTGATGCTTGAAAATGAGTCTTTAAAGTATTATATTTTTTTGTCAGTATCCATTTGAAAATTGTCAGAATATTTCAGAAAACTGTATAAAGTGTAATTACTGTGATAACATCCAGAATGGTTCATGTTCAGTTTGACAAAGTGCAGCTTCAGTTATTTACATGCAGATTAAAGATAATCCAGTTTATGGAAGTAGATTTGAGCAGATTGTCAGATTTGGAGCTGTCGGCTGGACCGTTAATATCTCAGCTGAATCCTTGCGGCTCTTTCGTCCGCTCACATCAAACGGTTCTTCATTTGTCTGGTCCTCGCTGAACTGCCGCTCTTTCAATTTCCTTATTTCACGTCCCATTGTGAGACAAAACAATGAAGCCTAAACTCTGCTTCTTCCACCTTTTTTTACCATTAATATTTATGTCTCCCCTCTTGGGTCACTTATTAAAGATACAAAACATCCTGCTGAATTTTAATTAAATAAAGGTTGGAATGTGGGTTTTAATTACTGCTAAATAGCTTCTGATATGAATCTTATCAAGGGAAACAATCCCTGTATTACATTTGCACCAATCAGAAGGTAGATGTGGATTGTGGATTGTTCCTGCTACACTATATTTTATAACTATTTTTGCATTTGCAGCTGTGTCATTTCCCAGGTAAAATATATTGCTCTTGCAAATAATTTATTAGTGCAATAAATTAGTCAATTACACATATATACTGTATATTAGGGATATAGGAATCAGATGAGCTGATAATCTGCATCGGCGATAATCCCTCTGGGTACTCTCCAGGGATAGACCGATAATCGGTTGGGCCGATACATCCTCTGGGTGCTCTCTGATATGGCCGATACTCCGCCAATTCCCTTATATATATATATATATATATATATATATATATTCCCTTGGGGGGTGGTATGTGTGTTCCTCAAGCTCAGGTCTTCTACCAAAGACCTGGTAGTTTGAGGGTTCGGCACAGTATCATAGCTGTCCCTAGGACTGCACTCTTTTGGACAGAGACCTCTGATGTTGTGCCTGGAATCTGCTGGAGCCACTCTTCCAATTTGGGTCTTACAGCTCCTAGTGCTCCTATTGCCACTGGAATCACTTTGGACTTTCCACATCTGCTCCAGTTGCTCCTTCAGCTGTTGGTACTTCTCTATTTTCTCGTGCTCCCTATTATGCCCCGTGCGGCACTTGTAGCATCCAGGTTGTCTGTCCGTCCATCTGTCCGTCTGTTCGTCTGTCCATCTGTATGCCCAGCCGCAATTCGTTCACCGCAACATTGCTTGGCACCTATTGCTTGCAAACACTTCCTATTTGGTGGGTACATGCCTTGGAGGAGTACTTTGCATGGGTTCAAAGGTCAGTGACCTTGACCTACTTTTGTATGTCACCAATGGTCACAACTGTTATATCCTTTGCCACAGTGTAGCTCGAGACCTTTTGCTTACAGAAACATATTTGGTGTGTATTTGCCTTGGAGGAGTACTTCGCATGGGTTCAAAGGCCGGGGACCTTGACCTACTTTCCAAGATCACCAATGGTCACAACTGCCAAATCCTTTGCCGCAATGTAGCTCAGCACCTATTGCTCACAGAAACTTCATATTTGATGGGTACATACCTTGGAGGAGTACTTCACATGGGTTCGAAGGCCAGTGACCTTGACCTACCTTTCAAGGTCACCAGTGGTCACAACTCTCAAATCCTTCGCCGCAGCGTAGCTTCGCACCTATTGCTCACAGAAACTTCATATTTGATGGGTACATGCCTTGGAGGAGTACTTCACATGGGTTCGAAGGCCGGTGACCTTGACCTACTTTTCAAGGTCAACAGTGGTCACAACTGTCAAATCCTTTGCCGCAACGTAGCTCAGCACCTATTGCTCACAGAAACTTTATATTTGATGGGTACATGCCTTGGAGGAGTACTTCACATGAGTTTGAAGGTCGGTGGCCTTGACCTACTTTTCAAGGTCACCAGTGGTCAAAACTGTCAAATCCTTCACCTGAAATTTGTTCGCCGCAACGTACCTCGGCACCTATTGCTTGCAAAATTTCATATTTGGTGGGTACATGCCTTGGAGGAGTACTTCGCATGGGTTCAAAGGCCGGTGACCTTGACCTACTTTTAAAAAATTACCAAAAGTTGCATTTGTTCGAAGGCTACTGACTTTTTATGGTTACTGTTGGCCACATCCTCTCAATAAATATAATGTCAATCTCCAATTTTTCCACTGTGTATCCCAGTTTACATCAAACACATGAGGGTTCAGCCAAATACCTACCCCACACATGTACATATTACTGCACTTTACATGGAAAATAGTACTGCGAGTGGGGCATTTCGTGACAGGTGTCTCTAGTTTTTGCTGTTGCTGTCAGCTGCGATTGCCACACTGATCACAACTGCGGGTTTCTTTCCCTTGTCAGCCACCACTATGTCTTGTTGGTTGGTCAGCAGCTGCTTGTCTGTCTGGAATTTGAAGTCCCACAGGACCTTAGCACTGTTGTTCTCAGCCACACTTTACAATTAATGGCACATGTTGCTGGAGAATTATCAGGAACCAATACGCACAGTCAAGAATAATGTTCCGCGTTGTTGCACGTAACAGCGCATCATTGTGAATGAGGAGAATTGTCTCCACACACACACCCATATTCATCCAACTGTCAGTTGCTGAACAGTTCAGATCGCTCCAGTTTGCTCCTCAAAATCCACAGCTGAAGAACTTTGTGACTGCATGCTTAGTTGGGCTCTGTGCCATGGAGTGGCGGAGAAAGGAGGAGGAGACGGAGAGAGCCAGATGTGTGGCTGCACGTGGCTCTCGTCTCATTTTCCAAAAACATCAGGCAGATGCAGCAGGTGGAACATCTGCAGGAGCGTGCTGAGGAGCATTGGAACAGGGCTTTTAGCCGACTTGGAGTCACTGTCCTTCTTCAGCATATTGCAGCAATGAAACTGAATGTGGTGCAGCAGGGTTTAATTGTGCGCACGTCAGAGAAGAACTCTGTCACGCTCTATTAAGGATCACCACTAATCAAAATGATTAAACCACTAATCAAAATGATTAAAAAGTCAGTTGCGACCTCCATGACATGAGGCAAAATGAGGGTGGTGCTTGACATTCATGGAAGATTTTTTTGAGAGCCAAAAACATGCTCCACGAAAATCACACATATCACGCACCAGCACACATTATTAAGTAACCTTTTCATATGCGTTAAGTCACATTAAGAATGTCAGGAATGTGCCAAGAATGATGCAAATATGACATTTGTAATACGTCTTGCCTATGTGTAAACGCACCATTAACTCCGATCGTGCACTGGACTCAAGTGGGAGGCGTTTGTGCGTTTGGAGTCCAGAGCACAGGTGGCCCCCTTTTCACTCTCCACAGTCTTCCTCTTCCTCAGCGGTGGCACAGATTCAACTTGTCATCTTTTATTTTCTTTTAAATTTGTTTTATGTCAAACATGGCACTTGAGGCTGTGGGGGTGAAAGTTGTACTTCCAAGGTGTACCCCTGTGTACCAGCTGTAGAGGACTGGATATCTCTTCCCAGTACAATGTACCGCTGCGTTCTGACTTACTTTCACTTCTGCTAAGTATCCCATGCATCGGAATGAGTGGATTCAACAAGATCACCGCACGAGAGATAAGTGGTCACCCAGCGATCCGTCTGTCCTGTGCTCAGCATATTTTGAAAACAGCTGTTTCGACACTGTCCCATTAAGGAGGCAAGAGCTTGGTTTCAATGTTCAACATCCCAAAATACTGCTGCCAACTATATTTCTACACCCCTCTGTTGGAACCAGACGTTTGAAAGCTGTGGACAAGCGCGCTAAGCAGGCAGTGAGTAGATTGCATGTGTGCAACACCTCGGTCTGATATCTTCCCGTATAGACCTCATGCTCAGATTGTAATCCTTTAGTATATTCAGACCAGAAGTTGTGAAATCTTTCCATGTACATATTTTTGATAGTGTTTTTGGAATTGATAATGTGTTGCTTTGATAAATAGTGGCGATTGTACAGATGGTTGCAGTTTTTGTTCATGTTATCCACTGCTGCAAGAGCTGAATAAATTGTAATGTTTTGGTTTTCTGGCACTGCAGTTGACTTGGAGATAAAAAAGGGACTATGTTTGGGATGCACTTTACAATTTGATATTGTTTTATGTAAAACCAACCCAGTCTAACAGCAGTTCATGGGACTGAGTTACAAAATGTACATTAATCAATGGGTTCGTGATGGGGGTACGAAAACGGGGCATTTTCCGTACTGGCGGAATGAATTGATTTTGTGGCAGGGGACACAAAAAGTGGGTGAAAGGAGAGGGGCCTGAAGGGATCCTGGTTAATGTTTGGGGAGGGTACACAATTACGCTATGGTTATGGTCAATGGTGGGCACAGTTCCGCTAATCCGCTAACCACTAATTATTTAAGATAATGTTTTGTTAGTGGATTAGCTTTTCAGCTAACTACATAAACCATCAGCAGACCAAATAGCGTCCACTAAATTTATTCTGCTAATTTAGTCTGCTAGCGGTTTGGGTTTTTTTTTGTTTTGTTTTTTTTGTTTTTTTGGATAGTTAGTAAGGATGAAATACATTTGTAAACCCTAAAATCATACATGTTGGTTTGGGTCTGCTACATATTTTGAAGCAGTCAGGCAGCTGAGAGGAGCTGAGCTCAACTCTACCCCAGCAGAAGGGTCCTGGCTACCAGGCTGCCACAAAAAAAAAAAAAAACAAAAGCCATGAAGCAGATGTCTTGAAAAAGAAAGCAGGTTTGACTTATGGTTTTGATTTATAAATCAAGTTATCCGGATAGAATAACTACATTAATGTCAACTCTGTCATTTGTACAAAGTGAAAATACAATACATATCTTTTAATTTTAAAGTAGATGTGTCAAAATGCTTACAACACTTCCCTCTACTGGATGGCAGTGAGAATGCCGCCTGGTTATATCACACAGTTGTTGACCTGAATCACAACTTAACAAACAGACTTTTTGATTTTGCAAATTACTTTTTTATTACAAATTTTAAAAAATGACACATTTTACAAAAGCACATTTATTTGTAAACACCAACACACACGTCACAGTAACTTGTGTTGGTTTTTACATAGAATGAATGAATCAACCAATCAGTGTGAGCAGAGGCTCAGTTTACCCATAATCTCTTCTCTGTATGTTAATGTCCAAAACTTCAGAATTAGTGCATTATTTTAAAATTAAAAGATATGTGTTATATTTTCACTTCATATAAATGACAGAGTTGACATTAATGTAGTTATTCTATCTGGATTAATTTGATTTATAAATCAAAACCATAAGTCACACCTGCTTTTCTTTTCAAGACGTCTGCCTCATGGCTGGACCATTGTATGCTGTCAAGGTAAATGACTCCTCCCTACAGCAGTAGGCAGGGTGCACAAAGACAGACTCATTGGTTGTGTTTGTGATCATCTTTGATTCCATTAGGGAAACCAGCTCTCACTGCAAATTGAACTTTAATGTTGGAATGTGATATACCTGGATGACATCAGATGATTGTGTTCCACACAGCTGGTGTGGCTCAGCTCAAGGTTGACTGGCACACTCCTGACCAATCACCCAGCTCCCACTGGAATGCCCCTGTTGCCATATAGCCCAGCGTGAGCAGCACCTGTGTGAGCACAGACAACCCCTGGCTCCTTGCTGTATTGTGCTCTAGATGCAATTCTAGTAACAATGGCAATTGGCTTATAAGCCAATTATCGTCACTTGCAAGTAAATCCTTGCGTTCCCTGACTACACACTCACCTCAGATTGCACCATTTTGCAAGGTCTTCTAACAACGCTAACGCAGCTATTGTTAGTGCCATTTTCTTCATCAATTTGCGCATGCTTTTATATCCACCCATATAATTGCAAATATAATTGTGTGTTAATTGTTCATAAGTGTGTCGCTGGTGTGCACATCACTCTGACTTCATGTTTTCACACTATTAACAGTGTCCCAGTATCACCTGTACGTGTCACCAATGCAACAATAGGTGTAGGAACATGCGTACACTAGCCATGATTTTTCTTGGCGTACTGCACATTTCCACGGTCATTTAGGGGATAACCCTGATTACGGTCGCAAATAGCCGTTTTATTCAATTTGCGATGGTAAAATCCAGCATGAACGTCCGCAGATCATCAGACACAACAGGGTTATTTCCATTCTAATCCAATTCCATTGTTTGCACGGTTTATTTTTTTGTAAGTAATTCAGTCAGTGAATCATTGTGAAAGGGTGTAGGCGGCTCATCGGAGCTTACCGTATCAACGTCTTCATGCAAAACTGGAAATTCTGTGACCAGATTTCTTCATCTCATCAGCTGCATTGAATTAAATCCACGGTAAATCCATCAATCAATCCAGTTAAATCCATTAAATCCACACATTTCGGCATCATCGTCCCTGCAGTAGTTTCTGTCGCTCTCAGCTGACAGCGCAATTAGTGACACCTGGGCAGCAACTCAGTCAGGGGGCAGAATAACACATCAAATGTGAAAGAGTTTTAATATTTTGCCACCGTCCACGTGATATTTTATGTTCTGAAATCTCATACAATTAAGCAAATCAGATCTGTGGAAAAACATGTAATTGGATTAGAATTCACTTTTCATACATCTGAACATTTGTGTTGTTAGGTTCTTTTATCACGATGAGACCTCCAAGAAGAATTGGACAGGAAACGGACTTCAAAGTTTAGATGTTGTATTGAAAAGAGTTGTTGCACAGGTACAGCGTTATCTCAGCGCTGGGATCTTGAACCGGTTGCATGCAAACACCAGGAACAAAGAACCCCGACTTTCTTTGTTCTCTAATGCTGCGTTCACACTGGGTGCACCGCGAGCGACAGCAGTGACAGTTTGCCATGTAATCCCTAGGTAAGGATGCATTTTGGCGCCAAGTCACGCAGCGCGACATGATGGACGCGAATGAAGCGACGTGAGTGAAGCAATTTTGAGCGATTGCTGCGTTTGTGGTGCGATATTGCGTCACGTCACGTCACGTCGCGTTGCCCTCCTCCCCAAGTTGAAAAATCTGAACTTTTTCGTGTTGTCGTGCCGCGATGACCAATCAGGGACTGAATATGTAGTGATGTGGAGATGTCTGGAGTTTGACTGAAGATGTGAACATGTCCTGTCTCTGGTAGCAGCCTGTGAGCAGGACTTATGTCTCTTTTGTGTTGTGTGGGTCGCTGAAGAGGAGGTACTGCTGGCCCACCACCACCAGATGGCGCCCTGCTTGGAGTGCGGGCTTCAAGCACAAGAGGGCGCCAGAGCCACTGGGAGTGACAGCTGTCACTCATCCTCAGCACCAGCTGTCACTCATTCATCTCATCACCATCACCATAAAGGCCGGACTGCAACTCCACCTCCTCGCCGAGAAATCTTCTACTACTAGAGGTAACGTTCTCTGCTGAATTACTGATTGTCTAACATTGTTCTGTGTGCAGTCGCATTCCCGTGAAGACCCAGAAGAGGGACAAACGGGAGCTGCACGAGTAAAGACGTACCTGGAGGTGGAGGTTATCCCTCCCGGAGGAATTGAGTGTAAAGGTTGCTGGGTGTGAGGACTCACACTCACCGCCTTCTGTTTCTTGTCTGCCAGCAGTACCAGGGCCGACAACGGAGGACAGAAACCACCTGGGGACTCAGGGCTTGGCGGCTTCGGTGTTCTTCAGGCCGTTGGTGGTGGAAGCGGTGTGGGCCCCGGCTCTTCGTTCATCCGAGGTCTCCTATCTTCGAGCCTGCCCACAGTCTTCCTGTGTACAATTGGCATCATTATTCTTGTTTGTATTCCGTTGTGTTTTTTCACAACATTAAATTGTTACTCCTTTTCTTATCCATTGTCCGTTCATTTGCGCCCCCTGTTGTGGGTCCGTGTTAAGACACCTTCCCAACAGGATTTCTCGGCCATTCGTCATGGATCCCGAGGGGCGTCAACCACAGCTTGAACAGCCAATGGGAGAACAAGGAGCGCAGGCGTCAGCAGGAGGCGTGGTAAGTGATCTGCAGCAAATCCTTACCGCTTTCACTGCTCAGTTACAGCTGGTAACCGAGCAAAATGCAATCCTCAATCAGAGGATGGAGGCTCTCACCGCCAGAGTGGAAGCACGCGAGTCGAGTGTCGCTGCAGTGTCTCCTCCTGCTGGCCCGGGGCCTAATGTAGATGTTCCACTGGCCGTTCAACTACCCCCCCCCCACCGTCCCCTGAAGCTTACATAAGTCCTCCCGAACCGTACGGAGGCTGTGTGGAAACGTGCGCAGACTTCCTAATGCAGTGTTCGCTCGTTTTTGCACAGCGTCCAGTTATGTACGCATCAGACGCCACCCGGGTGGCTTATGTAATTAATCTGCTTCGAGGTGAGGCACGCGCTTGGGCTACAGCGCTCTGGGAACAGCAGTCATGGCTTCTGACGTCATACGCTGGGTTTATACGGGAATTCAAACATGTGTTTGATCATCCCAACAGAGGCGAGACCGCCTCGACCGTGCTGCTGTCACTGAGACAGGGGCGTCGGAGCGCAGCTGATTACGCTGTCGACTTCCGCATCGCGGCTGCGAGGTCTGGTTGGAATGACGTTGCGCTCCGCGCTGCCTTCATAAGCGGACTGTCTCCAGTACTGAAGGAGCATTTACTGGCTAAGGACGAACCGCAGGATTTCGACGGGCTTTTCACTCTGGTTATACGCTTAGACAACCGCTTGAATGAACACCGTCGGGAGCAGGCCGGGGGGCGTGGCCGGGCACAAGCCGTCCCTCTCTCTTCCGGGTCTGAAAGGGTGACGTCGTCCCCACGCTCCATTGCCAGTGGGCTCCGTGTGGCAACAGCTCCCCCTGCTGACGAAGCCATGGACACGAGCAGGGCCAAAGTGAGATCTGATATCAGACAAAGGAGGCTGGCCCGCGGGGAGTGTTTTTACTGTGGCTCATGTGAACACATGTTAAAAGACTGCCCCAAACGGTCAAACACCAACGCCCGTCCTTAGAAACTGGGCTAAGGGTGGGCCATAACATGTACACGGGGAAACCCCGCAAATCAGCACGAATCCCAGTGATAATCCTGAGTGGGGATTTAACCCTTCACGCCCCAGCACTGGTGGACACGGGGTCCGAAGGGAATCTGTTGGATAGCAGATGGGCAAAGGAAGTGGGGCTCCCTCTAGTGGCTCTGCCTTCGCCTTTGAAGGTACGGGCACTAGATGGCACTCTACTCCCGTTAATCACACACCGGACCCAGCCCGTGACCCTGGTTGTGTCTGGGAATCACAGGGAGGAGATCGTGTTTTACGTGACACCTTCTACCTCCCGAGTGATTTTGGGTTTTCCTTGGATGGTGAAGCACAATCCCCGGATCGATTGGCCGTCTGGGGCAGTGGTGCAGTGGAGCGAAACCTGCCACCGGGAGTGTTTAGGATCCTCGGTTCCTCCCGGGATCACGGCTAAGGAGGAGGTTAAAGTCCCTCCCAATCTGACGGCGGTGCCCGTGGAGTACCATGATCTGGCTGACGTCTTCAGCAAAGATCTGGCACTCACTCTTCCACCGCACCAACCGTACGATTGTGCCATTGATTTGATTCCGGACGTTGAGTACCCGTCCAGTAGACTGTACAACCTCTCACATCCGGAACGCGAATCAATGGAGACCTACATCCGGGACTCCTTGGCCGCCGGGTTGATCCGGAACTCCACCTCCCCGATGGGTGCTGGTTTCTTTTTTGTGGGCAAGAAAGATGGCGGACTTCGTCCATGTATTGATTACAGGGGGCTGAATGAGATTACGGTTCGCAACCGATACCCGTTGCCATTATTAGATTCCGTGTTCACCCCCCTGCATGGAGCCAAAATCTTTACTAAGCTGGATCTTAGAAATGCGTATCACCTGGTTCGGATCCGGAAGGGAGACGAATGGAAGACGGCATTTAACACCCCGTTAGGTCATTTTGAGTACCTGGTCATGCCGTTTGGTCTCACCAATGCGCCCGCGACGTTCCAAGCATTGGTTAACGACGTCTTGCGGGACTTCCTGCATTGGTTTGTCTTCGTATATCTGGATGATATACTCATCTTTTCCCCGGACCCTGAGACCCATGTCCGGCATGTACGTCAGGTCCTACAGCGGTTGTTAGAAAACCGGTTGTTTGTGAAGGGCGAGAAGTGTGAGTTTCACCGCACTTCTTTGTCCTTCCTGGGGTTTATCATCTCCTCCAACTCCGTCGCCCCGGATCCGGCCAAGGTTGCGGCGGTGAGGGATTGGCCCCAACCAAAAAGCCGTAGGAAGCTGCAACAGTTCCTCGGCTTTGCAAACTTCTACAGGAGGTTCATTAAGGGTTACAGTCAGGTTGTTAGCCCCCTGACCACCCTGACCTCCACTAAAGTCCCCTTCACCTGGTCGGACCGGTGCGAGGCCGCGTTTAGGGAGTTGAAACGCCGGTTTTCGTCTGCGCCAGTTCTGGTGCAGCCTGATCCTACTCGCCAGTTTGTAGTGGAGGTGGACGCCTCAGACTCAGGAATAGGAGCCGTGCTGTCCCAGAGCGGGGAGTCCGATAAGGTTCTCCATCCTTGTGCCTACTATTCCCGCAGGTTGACCCCCGCTGAGCGGAATTATGACGTGGGCAATCGAGAACTCCTCGCGGTGAAGGAGGCTCTGGAAGAGTGGAGACACCTGTTGGAGGGAGCTACGGGGCCTTTCACGGTTTTTACGGACCACCGGAACCTGGAGTACATCCGGACCGCCAAACGGCTGAACCCCAGGCAAGCCCGCTGGTCCCTGTTCTTCGCACACTTTGACGTCCGGATCACCTACCGCCCCGGGACCAGGAATCAACGATCCGATGCACTGTCCCGGGTGCACAAAGAGGAGGCCAAGGCCGAGTTGTCGGACCCCATCGACACCATCCTTCCCGAGTCCACTGTTGTGGCCACCCTCACCTGGGACGTGGAGGAAACCGTCCGGGAGGCCCAGGCAAGGAACCCGGACCCGGGAGATGGTCCGAAGAACAAACTTTACGTCCCACCAGAGGCTAGGGCTGCCGTCTTGGACTTCTGCCACGGAGCCAAGCTCTCCTGTCATCCCGGAGTGCGTAGGATTGTGGCAGTAGTCCAGCAGCGCTTCTGGTGGGCGTCACTGGAAGCCGACGTCGGGGACTACGTCCAGGCCTGTACCACCTGTGCCAGGGGCAAGGCGGACCATCACAAGACCAGGGGTCTCCTCCAACCCCTGCCTGTGCCTCATCGCCCCTGGTCCCACATCGGCCTGGACTTCGTCACGGGCCTCCCGCCGTCCCAGGGCAACACCGCCATACTGATGATAGTGGACCGGTTCTCCAAGGCGGCCCACTTCGTGGCCCTCCCGAAGCTCCCGACGGCCCAGGAGACGGCAGACCTCCTGGTCCACCACGTCGTGCGTCTGCATGGGATACCGTCGGACATCGTCTTGGATCGTGGTCCCCAGTTCTCCTCGCAGGTCTGGAGGAGTTTTTGTAAGGAGCTGGGGGCCACCGTACGTCTCTCATCCGGGTATCACCCACAGACGAACGGCCAGGCAGAGCGGGCGAACCAGGACCTAGAACAGGCCCTTCGCTGTGTCACCTCCGCGCATCCGGCGGCCTGGAGTAACCATCTGGCCTGGATCGAGTACGCTCACAACAGCCAAGTATCATCTGCCACCGGCCTCTCCCCTTTTGAAGCGTGTCTGGGCTACCAGCCCCCATTATTCCCACTTGTGGAGGGAGAGGTCGGGGTACCCTCGGTCCAGGCCCACCTGCGGAGGTGCCGCCGGGTGTGGCGGACCGCCCGTTCTGCCCTGTTGCGGGCCCGGACGAGGGCCAAGACCCATGCAGATCGCCGGCGTTCCCCGGCCCCTGCATACCAACCGGGGCAGGAGGTGTGGTTATCCACCAAGGACATCCCGCTCCAGGTGACATCCCAAAAACTAAAGGACCGTTTCATTGGGCCATTCCCCATCGCCAAAATCCTCAGTCCGGCCGCAGTGAAGCTGACACTCCCGGCTTCACTGCGGATCCATCCGGTTTTTCATGTCTCTAAACTCAAGCCATGCCACACCTCACCACTCTGCACCCCTGGACCCGAACCACCTCCTGCCCGAATCATCGACGGGGAGCCGGCATGGACTGTTCGTCGGCTCCTGGACGTCCGTCGGAAGGGCCGGGGTTTTCAGTACTTGGTGGACTGGGAGGGTTACGGACCCGGAGAACGCTCCTGGGTGAAGAGGAGCTTCATCCTGGACCCGGCCCTTCTGGTCGATTTCCACCACCGACACCCAGACAAGCCTGGTCGGGCGCCAGGAGGCGCCCGTTGAGGGGGGGGTCCTGTTGTGTGGGCCGCTGAAGAGGAGGTACTGCTGGCCCACCACCACCAGATGGCGCCCTGCTTGGAGTGCGGGCTTCAAGCACAAGAGGGCGCCAGAGCCACTGGGAGTGACAGCTGTCACTCATCCTCAGCACCAGCTGTCACTCATTCATCTCATCACCATCACCATAAAGGCCGGACTGCAACTCCACCTCCTCGCCGAGAAATCTTCTACTACTAGAGGTAACGTTCTCTGCTGAATTACTGATTGTCTAACATTGTTCTGTGTGCAGTCGCATTCCCGTGAAGACCCAGAAGAGGGACAAACGGGAGCTGCACGAGTAAAGACGTACCTGGAGGTGGAGGTTATCCCTCCCGGAGGAATTGAGTGTAAAGGTTGCTGGGTGTGAGGACTCACACTCACCGCCTTCTGTTTCTTGTCTGCCAGCAGTACCAGGGCCGACAACGGAGGACAGAGACCACCTGGGGACTCAGGGCTTGGGTGCTTCGGTGTTCTTCAGGCCGTTGGTGGTGGAAGCGGTGTGGGCCCCGGCTCTTCGTTCATCCGAGGTCTCCTATCTTCGAGCCTGCCCACAGTCCTCCTGTGTACAATTGGCATCATTATTCTTGTTTGTATTCTGTTGTGTTTTTTCACAACATTAAATTGTTACTCCTTTTCTTATCCATTGTCCGTTCATTTGCGCCCCCTGTTGTGGGTCCGTGTTAAGACACCTTCCCAACATTTTGTCCTTTATTTCACAATTATGACAGAGTTTTTGGAGCGAACAGCAGCCCCACAGCAGTGGCAGTGGAGTTTTTTTTGTTTGTTTGTATGACTTCCTTACGTGCGCGCGAACGAATCATCCGTGGAGATTATTTTACTTATTAACTACACAGATGTATAATAAAACAAATGGTGACTGGTTTCTAAACACAATTATGACAGAGTTTTGGGGGGATGAGCGAACAGCAGCCCCACAGGAGGGGGAGCGGAGTTTCTTTCTTTTTTTTTTTTTTTTTACGTGCACTCGCGCAAATCGTCCATGAAGATTATTTTACTTATTAACTACACAGATATCTAATAAAACAAATGGTGACTGGTTTCTAAACACAATTATGACAGAGTTTTTTGGAGAAGAGCAAGGAGCAGACCCACAGCAAGCAAGGGAGTTTTTTTTTAATTGTTTACATGTGCGTGCGTAAACGGGACAGGAAGTCCTCACACTGGATCCTGCAGAGGCGGAAGGACTGCTGAAAGCGGCCGTCATCCAGACACAGCTTCTGCAGCAAATGATGATATCTCCCCAAATTGGGAGCTTTCCACAGCAACCCGCTCCGTGTGATCAAGGTCTGTCATGTTAACTTGACTGACAACCGGAGCTGGCAAGCAGAATGGAAGCTCCTCCTATTTGATGACGCACTGGGGCGAATTTTCGCAGCGAAAGCAGAGCGACACACCGGGCGATGGTGGCGCGTCCATCGCCACGCGACCCCCGCGAATTTGTGGCATCTGGTCGTGCCCAGTGTGAACGTGGCATAAGTTTTATAACCAGCCTAAGCCACCCCCATATGGACGGTCCTGAACCTGGCTTGAGTCAGTGTTTATGTGAGCTGCCTGCTCGGTGGTGAAAGTGGGCGGTGCCTGTTCGCGGTGCGTTCATGGTTCTTATGTAAAAATCTTATAGTGTGTGTTTATGTATGTAGTGTAGTTTCACGCAATAAAACAGTGTTCCATCATGCTGATTCTTTTTCCAAACAGACATGAATACTTTGGTTTTATCAATTAAACATATATAAAAAGATCAGATGGTTTTATCAATTAGACAGTTGTAAAAGGATCTGATAGTTTTAACAAATACAAGGACCTTTTGTGCGTCAGCCATTTTGAAAGGCAGTTAGGTTAGGATAAGATAGTTACAAGGACATTTAGGATGTGCGTCAGCCATTTTGTGTTATGCATCATTCGCCCTATTGATGTTTCAAATCCCGCAAAACCTCGGAGAGGTCGTCACGCTGCGAGATCTCAGTAACATTGAGAACTGCATTGATACGCTCTGATCACGCTGCACTTTAACCGCTGCACACGGACAACACCATTAACATTGCGACATAAAACTCTTTTTATATTGTGCGTAAAACTCTCATGAATATATTCTCTGGGTTTATAGACGTTGTTATTGTGTTTGTTTTATGTAAACATGTGAGAATCACAGGCTGTCTCTCCGTTATTTTTAATGGGAGCTGCTGTGAGCTACCCTCACTTCCTGATCATGTCGTTCTGGGGGAAAGTGAAGTTTGCTCTTTAATGTCTTGATTATTGTTCTTTACAACACTGTTTGTCCTCTTTGTTCCAGACTAATTATATAATATGTCTGAAATTCGGTTTGCATTTATTAAATTCCATGCAGATTAAACGTAGCAGACACGGATTATTCGTTATACTGGTTTTAGCAAGTTTTTAGGGTATCATGCAGCAGTCTCTTATTAACGTGATGAAAGGCATAAAAATACATTTTTGTAGTATAATATTCATTTACAATTGTCATCATGTGGATTCTCTATATGTTGTTTGACTGCAGCGACTCTCTGGCGTGCAAGGGATTATGGGATACGTCAATAGGGTGAATAAAACACTCTTACAGCGTGGATACAGCGTATGCCATGTTTTTGTGTGTATGCAGCCTTTATACTTGAGGGCCCATGTTTTGGAATTAGTGTTGGTAAGAAAGCACCAAAAATGGACAATTCAAAGTACATTTAGCAAAATTTGGAATGCTTCACTGAATGGCTCCGAGACGCCACAGATACTAAACTGAACAAGGCTATGAGCAGTACCGTGTCATCAGTGTAGTTGCATGATGGTGGCGTGTTAACAAGGTGAGTCACTTTCAGCCTGATGCTGCAGGATGGACGAACTAGAAGAAGAAAAAAAATCACTTTCTCATTGTGACTTCTGATTAGGAACAAGCTGCTTCGTGTCCTCTGTGATGAAACAGTCATTTACAGATTTGACTTAAGTCTGTTTCCTTTTTTGCAGTGCAGGCGTTTGACAGAGAGCGAGCTCTCACAGAAATTAATAAGACGGATAATTCGCCATTAACAGCTTGATCTCATGCACCAGCTGGTTGAGAGTTGCACCAAATAGCCGGCGTCTTTATCCACACTCTACGGCTGGGCCATGCACAACAAACTGTCATGAGGACGGCTGCCAAGAGACGCTTGGCCAGGCGGCGTGCTGCTGAAAGGATTCGGCCGTACGCACACAGTCGTGGTGTTGTTATTCCGAACAGCTTTCATTCGGAGCCGTTTCTGCCGCGTTTGCTGAATCACAAGCAGGATCACAGCTCATTACTGCTGCAGGCTCGACTTTGATGGCCCCTAATATGAAGGAAACTGTCAGCGTACGTAAGGAATCAGTTTTAAGTGGACTTTGTTCTGCCAGGAATCGTTTTTCACTTAAATGATGTGATGATAGAAACACCAGGATCCTCCGCCGCCACGAAAACTTTGTTGATTTCAACCATTTTTCATGGCTGTTCTGGAATTAGGATGTAAAAGTTCAGCCTGAGTCATAATGATTTTTAAATTTGTATAAACATTTAACAGTATCAACTCGAGCCTGACCGATATATCGTTTGCCCGATAATATTGACCGATATGAGCCTTTCACAGTCATATCAGTATCGGAGATATTTTTGCCAAACAATGCAGGAAATACTTTGGCTGTTGGAAATACTGTGATTGTGTAGTTTACAGACAAAGCTGGTGTTCCTGTTGCAAATTGCATAAAGAAGCTACAGACAACTTTAAAAGGGTCACGCGCACGTTAACATGATTGCATGGCCATGGAGATGGAGAAGCATAAGTCAAGCTTTTAAGGTAGCTTATAGGATTTTAAGGTACCACTCCACAGCTGATTTAGAAAAAAGAATGACTAAACCCAGTTATACAGCTTCATGATGAAGTGGTACAGAGGAGGGTTTTCTTTCACCAAAACATTAAATCTAGGCTTGCATCTCATATGTGCCTTCAGGCAAATTGTAGATTAACTTTCAGGTCTTCTTTTTAATAAAACCCTCCTCTGTACCACTTCATCATGAAGCTGTATAACTGGCAATACAAAATGCAAACCATGCACGATGCACAATTTCTCCAATCACAGCCACAGAAGCCTGTAACTTCTTCTGGGTGTCTTGGTGGCTTTCCTCACTCAGTTTTTGAGAACTGTCTACTCCACACAGATTTACCAAAGAGTGTCATACTGTTTGTATTTCTTCATAATTGACATATTCAGTGACTTGGAAATGTTCATGTATCCATCTCCTGACTTTGTCTGAAGAAAACTGGCAATTAAACTGATTATTTACAGGTATTATACCAAAAGGACTGATTACTTATGCAACCCATCATCTTGGCTTTTATATTTTTAATTCATTTATATGACGTTGTAGAGAATTGCTTTCAGTTTGAGTGTAAGGAATATAATTTTAGATTTTTTTTATATTGAGAAGCCTGATTTACTTTTTGTATTTGAAATGCCATAAACAAATTAAAATGCATGAAATACCAAGGGGCTGAATACTTTTGCAAGCCACTGTATGTAGTGGATTTTGCCCATTTTTACTGTATATCAGCAGATATATGCTGTATTATAAAATTTTACTCCCTTATATTGGTATCAGTGTCAGCCTCCCCAAAAATTATTGCATCAGTCAGGCTCCAGCATGGACGACTGCTTCAAGCATCGGCATAATAAAGTTTTTTTAATATGGTGGGTTTTTTCTTTTATCTCATTGCACAGACTGCTGAGATTAAGTGAAGCTTTCAATACCTTTGACACTTTCACAGCGTCTCTGGCACCTCGAGAGATACCCGGGACACGTTTATAGGTCAAAGGTAAGAGCCCCTTCACACATAGTACGAATAAGTACAAATGAGGGCGAATCACGGTGGAACAGCTTGTATGAGTGAAACACGAAAACATCAAGCCGACAGGCAGGCGTCAACGAACCCGCTGCGAAGGATTCATGCATGCAATGGTGTTGTGCACGAAAGCGTTGCAGTGGGAACACAGTGTGAGCAGCTAGAGTATGTGTAACCAAATCGCGCAGCTGCTGTGAAAAAAAACAAAAAGAAAAATATATGCCATCCATGGGATTCAAACCTATGTACAAAAGATCTGGTTGCCAGCCAGAAACTTTACCACTGCACTACCATCGCTATCTGATAAAAGGTGCAGAAAAATGCCTGAAATTGGCAAGGACATAAACGTATTTTTAAAAAAAACAGAAAAAAGCGCCATGATTACTGACCAATCTACATTTGTTATAGTGTATTTCTGCTGATACGTGACTGAAATTGTTGCATTGCTGGTCTGTCATATAGTCCTGTGGCACGCTGCTCACAGGACACACGTGTTCTGTCAGACAGATGTGACATTCAGATCGCCTGTTATGTGTCCCCATGAACTGACAGGTCTGATACAGCTGGAAGCCTGGGACAGCCTGTCAAATTGCGCATTCTCCAGCCCGTCGCAAAAGCAATATATGTTTTTATGTATTTCCACGTGAGAACAGCAAGCACACACACATGTGCATGTCCATCAAAACACAGTACATGTTCTGCAGCTGTGACGACCAGGATGAGTGCAGCTGTTGACAGCCAGCCACGCCCCTGTCCGTTCAGCGCACAGACCAAGGTGTCACTCTGTGATCAGATGAGAGGCGCCTCGCCTGCGGGGGTGTGTGCGAACCACACGCACACACATGTTGGGGCAGGAGCAGGGGGGGGTGTGCGAAACACACGTGCAAGTGAGGGGAGCCGACACTCTAGCACACCACATGTGCACATTGCTGAGTGCACATGTGACAGGGACGCCACATGTGCACTCGGCAACAACACAGTCGTGGGGGCACTTGGACAAATTTCACCGCCACTTTGAAAGTCATCATCTGCTGACTGTTTTCTTGCTAATAGCGCGAATGACCACATTTTTTCTGTGTCAGGTGAGTGGTGTTAGATGTTCGTGTGTGTCACCTGGAATTTAGCCGACACCAGCCGCGAGAGGGATCGAGTGGGCTCTCACAGCGCACACTCTGTCTTTCAGCCACTGGTGTGCGCAAATAGTTGTAGCAACAGGTGTACCAGGCAATGGAGGCAGCTACAATTTTACACGTATTGCATACGATTCCTGCTTCATGCACAATTTGACCACATTTGTACTATGTGTAAAGGGGACCTAAGAGGTGTTTGGTGACACTGATATCTTTGCAGAAGAATGAAGGTGCAACTCTTCAAGGTCCTGGTGCTTCCTGTCTTAGTGTATGTGAGACTTGGATCAGGCCTGATGTGGGCTGTTCTGAATGAGTGTGTGCTGGACCATGATGGCTAGTCCACTGAGTGATAGAAGGAGGGGGGAAAAGTATTTTCCTGACTTTTGCCAAGTGGTGTGCCTCCTCAGTACTTTGTGCTGGAAGCAGCCGGGTGAGAGCTGATTAGGGAAATCAACCGAAGTGCAGCTCCACCTGTTACGGTGCCACACTCAGCCAGGCGTTAGCACAACTTTATGAATACAAACACATATAACGGCTTTGTGTGGACGATACCTCACTCAAATTAATACTGAAACATTATAAAGGCAAAGTGCACACAAGCAAAGTTCAAGATGCAAAGTCAATTATTAAAAAATATGTACAATTTAGCATGCAAAAGAGAAGAACAGCAGAAAAAAAAACATCCTTAAATCTCAAGTTTATTCCTTTACGTTTGATTGACGGGTGGATTTTCATGTGTGCCTAACACACTGTTGGGCTTTCAGCAGAACATGCATTTATGTAAATAAATTCACAGCTTCCATCAAACAGACAAACAGCAATGCTCCACAATTACAAAAACATCACTGCAGCAAAGTAATTAACTCCCCTGGCAAACATTCATTAGTGGGACAGAATGAGAAACGGTGAGCAGCGAGGAGTGAGTGCCGCTGAGGCAAAATGAGAGAAGAGCTGCAGAGGATGAGAAAATTACAGACGCCTATTGGTTTAAAAAAAAAAAACTAAAACATTCTCAGAAGTGTTTACTGTGTAAGTAAGCCGAGATCCGCATTAAACCAGAGTCAAATTCACTGTATGTGGATCCTGACACAAACAGAGCAAAACTGAACTGTAGAGCGCAGACATGAGTGCACTGAAAATAGACTTAAATCAACAATGAAGGTGAAGAACAGTGATCCAGAGCTCAAACCAGTCCAAAGTCCAAGGTCGCGGTGGGGGGGGGGTTGCAGAGAAGTGAGGGTTGACCCCAAACAGAACAAGACCAGTGCACCAAAACAAAAGTGTGACTCAAAAATGACTGAAGTATAAAACCAAAAAACTGTGATCAAAACCCACAACAAATGTCAGGCATGGTGTCGGCGTAGCTCATAACAGGTGGACACAAATGAGAGTTCTTTCCAGGGACGGACTAACTAAAAGGTTTAATCATCAAAGCAAGCAGGGAGTTGGTACACAGGTGATCCAGCAGTGAGGCAACAATAACAGATAGGCAATAGGCTGAGGTGTGGTTCAACAGACATGCACAGGTCAAAATACACAGCGACGAGGCAATCAAAGACAAAGACAAACTCAAGGTCGAGGACAAAGCAAGGTCAAAAACCAGCAGGTAAAAAACAGGACAAAGGTGAACTTGGAAGTAAGGCTAGAGAGTGACATGAAATCAACAATCTGGCGAGGGACTGTGAGACTGTGAGGGCTTAAATACCAGTGGAATAATCAGGGTGAGAAATGAGAAGCAGGTGTGCAGAAGGTGCTGGAAGGGGGCGTGACCGGAGAAGAAAAGGGTAAGTGTAAGAGAGTGCAGTGAGACAAAAGCAAAGTGAACTGGGGCAAGATAACTAAGTGGGTGAAAAACCAATGGTGCAAAGCAAGTGAAGTAAGTGACAGAAAAACTAACAGTGAATAACGTGACATGTTCCAGACAAGCAATAATGTGTGAGCAAAAACAAAAGGGGAAACAAAACTAGGAAATAATGTGACTAATCCAGATAGCAGGAAACAAGAAGATCTATGATCATAACTGAAACTAGAACAGGGACTGATACAGATTAAAGTATAAAAATAAAATGCAATAACCGATAAATAGATGGCAAATCAGATTCCAAGATGAGCAGAAAATAACTGACATGAAACAAAACCAGTGACTGTAGAATAATGCAATAAATAAAACAAGATAACTGCTAAACAGAAAATGCAATAAATAACAAATGGAATATGATATGAAAATAAACACTGAAGGTGAATAATAACCAAAACCTGTGACTAAAGCATAATACAAGAAATGTGATAAACAGAACTAAACTTAAAGGACCAGGAGTGAAAAAAATAAGCAACAACAGATTAAATAACCAATAGATAACCAAAGAAAGAATCTGTGACGAAAGTGTAACAAAGAAAAGCAATGAATAACTGAATGACTGCAAACTAAATAATAAGTTAAAGAATGAAACCAGTGACTAAATAGTAAATAAAGCAAAACAATAAACAGAACCAAACTGAGACTAACATGATAAAATATAAACTAATGAAAGGTAAAACCAGAGAATCAAGGAGGAACTAAGGCAACGAACAAAGACCTAACACCTGAGCCGGGGCTGAGCATGACAACAATTACAAACAGGACATAAGACAGGGACCAGAAACGGAATGTGACACTGTATTTTCCAGAGCATGTCGCAGTTTTTATTATTATTATTATTATTATTATTATCATTATTATTTTAGGATTCTTGTGACTTACATATATGTGTATATATGTACATATATACATACATACATATGTGTGTGTGTGTGTGTGGGGGGGGGGGGGGGGGGGGTGTAGCCCTTCACAGTGCTTCACTTTTTTCCACATTTTATGTTACAGCCTTTTTCCAAAATGGATGAAATTCAATTTTTCCCTCAAAATTCTACGCACAATACCCCATAAAAACAATGACGGGGAAAAAGGGGTTTTTTTTTAGATTTTTGCAAATGTATTAAAAATGTATTAAAAAAAACTAAAACATATCACACATACGTAAGTATTCACAGTCTTTGCCATCAAGCTCAAAATTGAGCTCAGGTGCATCCTGTTCCCACTGATCATCCTTGAGATGTTTCTACAGCTTAACTGGAGTCCACCTGGGTTAAATTCATTTGATTGGACATGATTTGGAAAGACACACACCTGTCTACATATAAGGTCCCACAGTTGACAGTGCATGTCAGAGCACAAACCAAGCATGAAGTCAAAAGAACTGTCTATAGATCTTCAAGACAGGATTGTCCCGAGGCACAAATCTGGGGAAGGGTCCAGAAACATTTAGGCTGCTTTGAAGGTCCCAGTGAGCACAGTGGCCTCCATCATCCCTAAATGGATGAAGTTCATCCACCAGGACTCTTCCTAGAGCTGGTCGCACGTGTAAACTGAGCAATTGGGGGAGAATGACCTTACTCAGGGAGGTGACCAAGATGGTCACTCTGTCCGAGCTCTGGCATTCCTCTGTGGAAAGAGGAGAACCTTCCAGAAGGACAACCATGTCTGCAGCAATCCACCAATCAGGCCTGTATGGTAGCGTGGCCAGACGGAAGCCACTCCTTAGTAAAAGGCACATGGCAGCCCTTCTGGAATTTGTTAAAAGGCACCTGAAACAATATTCTCTGGTCTGATGAGACAAAGATTGAACTCTATGGTGTGAATGCCAGGCGTCATGTTTGGAGGAAACCAGGCACCATCCCTACAGTGAAGCATGGTGGCAGCATCATGCTGTGGGGATGTTTTTCAGCAGCAGGAACTAGGAGATTAGTCAGGATTGAGGGAAAGATGAATGCAGGAATGTACAGAGACATCCTGGATGAAAACCTGCTCCAGAGTGCTCTTGACCTCAGACTGGGGGGGACAGTTCATCTTTCAATGACCCAAAGCACACAGACAAGATCTCAAAGGAGTGGCTTCAGGACAACTCTGTGAATCTCCTCAAGTGGCTCAGCCAGAGCTCAGACTTGAATCAGATTGAACATCTCTGTTGTGAAAGTGTAGGTACACGGACCCACAACAGGGGGCGCAATGAACGGACAATGGAGAAAGGTGAATAACAAGTTTTACTGTTGTGAAATCAGCACAACTGATACAATAATGCACAATTTGGAGGTGTAAGCCGAAATCTGCTGGTGTCCTGTGGGCAGGCCCGAAGGTAGGAGACGTCCGTCCTAGTCGAACCGGAACCACCCAGATTTCCTCTGCCACCGAAACCCAGAAGTACTGGAACCGCCAAGTCCCGAATTCCCAGGTGGCCACTGCCTTCGCTCGTCGGATCCGGTACTGCTGGCGGGAAAGAACACAAACACACAGGTTGGGATGCGACCGCACCCAGTAGATGAGAGGGGCAAGCCGCCTCCACCTCTTGTCACAATAAGCAGGAAGGTGAGTACTTATCCGATCACTCGGCTTTCGGTAGTCAGCTGTCCTGAAAGGTTTAACACGTATTTATAATATTTTACTTAAATAAGCAGCAGAGAAGATTACCTTAGGCTCAAGGCGATATCTCGGCACTGAGGTGGAGACGCTGTCCTGCTGATATACTCCGTCCTGAGTGCAGTCAGCTGTGTCCAGTAATGGGTGACAGCTGTCATCCTGACAGCCTTCGTCGGCGGCAGCGCCCTCTGGTGCCTGGAGCCCGCACTCCAGGCAGGGCGCCCTCTGGTGGTGGTGGGCCAGCAGTACCTCCTCTTCAGCGGCCCACACAACAGGACCCCCCCCTCAACGGGCGCCTCCTGGCGCACGACCGGGCTTGTCCGGATGGCGTCGGTAGAAGTCGGCCAGGAGGGCCGGGTCCAGGATGAAGCCCTTCTTCACCCAGGAGCGCTCCTCGGGGCCGTACCCCTCCCAGTCCACCAGGTACTGAAACCCCCGGCCCATTCGACGGACATCGAGGAGCCGGCGCACGGTCCAAGCCGGTTCCCCGTCGATGATCCGGGCAGGAGGTGGTGCCGGACCCGGGGTGCAGAGGGGTGAGGTGTGATGGGGTTTTATCCGGGAGACGTGAAACACTGGGTGAATCCGCAGTGAGGCCGGAAGCTGAAGCCTCACTGCGGCGGGATTGATGACTTTGACGACCTTGAAGGGACCGATGTATCGTTCTTGGAGCTTGGGGGAGTCCACTTGAAGGGGAATGTCCTTGGTGGACAACCACACTTCCTGCCCAGGACGGTACGTGGGGGCCGGGGCCCGCCGCCGGTCTGCATGTGTCTTCGCCCTCGTCCGGGCCTTCAACAAAGCAGAGCGGGCAGCACGCCACACCCGACGGCACTTCCGTAGGTGGGCCTGGACCGAGGGCACACCGACCTCTCCCTCGACCACCGGAAACAAGGGGGGCTGATACCCCAAGCACACCTCAAACGGGGAGAGGCCGGTGGCTGACGACACTTGGCTGTTGTGGGCGTACTCGATCCAGGCCAGGTGGGTACTCCAGGCCGTCGGGTGCGCGGCTGTCACACAGCGTAGTGTCTGCTCCAATTCTTGGTTGGCCCGCTCTGCTTGCCCGTTGGTCTGGGGGTGGTACCCGGACGACAGGCTGACCGAGGCCCCCAGTTCCCGGCAGAAGCTCCTCCAGACATGTGAGGTGAACTGGGGACCGCGATCGGAGACGATGTCTGATGGTATGCCATGCAGACGGACGACGTGGTGGACCAGGAGGTCCGCTGTCTCCTGGGCCGTAGGGAGCTTCGGGAGGGCCACGAAGTGGGCCGCCTTGGAGAAACGGTCCACTATCGTGAAGACGACGGTGTTTCCCTGGGACGGCGGGAGACCCGTGACGAAGTCCAGGCCGATGTGGGACCAGGGGCGATGAGGCACGGGCAGTGGCTGTAGCTGCCCTGAGGTCTTTTGGTGATTGGCCTTGCCCCTGGCGCAGGTGGTACAAGCCTGGACGTAGTCCCGGACGTCGGTCTCCAGGGATGCCCACCAGAAGCGTTGCCGGACGACTGCCACGGTCCTTCGCACCCCTGGGTGACAGGAGAGCTTAGAACCGTGACAGAAGTCTAGGACTGCGGCCCTGGCCTCTGGTGGGACGTATAGTTTGTTCTTTGGTCCGTTTCCGGGGTCCGGGACACGGGTCAGGGCCTCCCGGACGGTCTTCTCCACGTCCCAGGTGAGGGCGGCCACGATAGCGGACTCCGGGATGATGGGATCCGGGGGATCCGACGGTTCCGCTCTGACCTCCTCTTCGTGCACCCGGGACAATGCATCCGATCGCTGGTTCTTGGTCCCGGGGCGGTAGGTTATCCGGAAGTCAAAACGGCCAAAGAACAATGACCAGCGGGCTTGCCTGGGGTTCAGACGCTTAGCGGTCCTGATGTACTCCAGGTTCCGATGGTCAGTGAAAACCGTGAATGGCACGGCTGTTCCCTCCAACAGATGTCTCCACTCTTCGAGGGCCTCTTTCACAGCAAGGAGTTCCCGATTGCCGACGTCATAATTCCGTTCAGCGGGGGTCAACCTGCGAGAAAAATAGGCACACGGGTGAAGGACCTTATCGGTCTTCCCGCTCTGGGAGAGCACCGCTCCTATCCCTGAGTCCGAGGCATCCACTTCAACCACTAACTGGCGGCTAGGATCGGGCTGCACCAGAACTGGTGCAGACGAGAAGCGCCGTTTCAACTCCTTGAACGCGGCCTCGCACCGGTCCGACCAGGTGAAGGGAACTTTTGGAGAGGTCAGGGCTGTCAGGGGGCTAACTACCTGACTGTAGCCCTTAATGAACCTCCTGTAGAAATTAGCGAAGCCGAGGAACTGTTGCAGCTTCCTACGGCTAGTGGGTTGGGGCCAATCTCTCACCGCCGCAACCTTGGCCGGATCCGGGGCGACGGAGTTAGAGGAGATGATAAACCCCAGGAAGGACAAAGAAGTGCGGTGGAACTCACACTTCTCGCCCTTCACAAACAGACGGTTCTCCAACAACCGCTGCAGGACCTGACGGACATGCCGGACATGAGTCTCAGGATCCGGGGAAAAGATGAGTATATCGTCTAGATATACGAAGACAAACCGGTGCAGGAAGTCCCGCAAGACATCGTTTACCAACGCTTGGAAGGTCGCGGGAGCATTAGTGAGACCGAACGGCATGACCAGGTACTCAAAATGACCTAAGGGGGTGTTGAATGCCGTCTTCCACTCGTCTCCCTTCCGGATCCGAACCAGGTGATACGCATTTCTAAGATCGAGCTTGGTGAACATCTTGGCTCCATGCAGGGGGGTGAACACCGAATCTAACAAGGGCAACGGGTATCGATTGCGAACCGTGATCTCGTTCAACCCCCTATAATCAATGCATGGACGAAGCCCGCCATCCTTTTTACCCACAAAAAAGAAACCTGCGCCCATCGGTGAGGTGGAATTCCGGATCAACCCGGCAGCTAATGAGTCCCGGATGTAGGTCTCCATGGATTCGCGTTCCGGCCGTGAGAGGTTGTACAGCCTACTGGACGGAAACTCACTGCCTGGAACCAAATCAATGGCACAATCATACGGGCGGTGGGGTGGTAGCGTGAGGGCCAGATCCTTGCTGAACACGTCAGCGAGGTCATGGTACTCCGCTGGCACCGCCTTCAGATTGGGCGGGACTCGGACCTCCTCCTTAGCTTGGGAGCCAGGAGGAACCGAGGAACCGAGACACTCCCGATGGCAGGTTTCGCTCCACTGTACCACTACCCCGGACGGCCAATCAATCCGGGGATTGTGCTTCAGCATCCATGGAAACCCTAAAACCACACGGGAGGTGGCCTGAGTCACGAAGAACTCGATCACCTCCCGGTGGTTACCTGACACCACCAGAGTTACTGGAGGTGTCTTGTGCGTGATTGGTGGGAGTAGGGAGCCGTCTAGTGCCCGAACCTGCACAGGCGAGGTAAGAGCCACCAGAGGGAGCCCTATCTCCCTGGCCCATCTGCTGTCAAGCAGATTCCCCTCAGAGCCCGTGTCCACCAGTGCTGGGGCCTTCAGGGTTGAATCCTCATACAGGATCGTGACTGGGAGTCGTGTAGCAATGTGGGTGTGTCCCACGTGAATGTTTTGGCCCACCCCTGGCCCAGTCTCTAGGGGCGGGCGTTGGAGTTTAACCGCTCGGGGCAGTCGTTTGCCATATGCTCACTCGAGCCACAAACATAACAAGCTCCGTGGGCCCGCCTCCTTTGTGCTTCAGGTGCCCTAAATGTTGCCCTGCTCGTGTCCATAGCTTCGTCAGCAGGGGGAGCCGTAAGCGCACGGAGCGCCGGAACAGAGGAGCGTGGGGACGGCGGAACTCGACCGGACCCGGAAGGGAGAGGGACGACCCGTGCCTGGCCACGCCCTTCGCCTCGCTCCCGGCGACGTTCTTCTAACCGGTTGTCAAGCCGTATGACCAGATCAATGAGCCCATCTAAATCCCGCGGTTCGTCTTTAGCCACCAGGTGCTCTTTTAGGACCAGAGACAATCCATTTACAAAGGCAGCGCGGAGGGCAGTGCTATTCCAGCCGGATCTCGCTGCCGCGATGCGGAAGGCGACTGCATAGGCAGCTGCGCTCCGACGTCCCTGTCGTATGGACAGTAATGCGGTTGAAGCGGACTCTCCTCTGTTGGGATGATCGAACACCGTTCTGAGCTCCCGTACAAACCCGTCGTAAGACTGAAGGAGCCGTGAGCTCTGTTCCCAGAGCGCTGTAGCCCAAGCGCGTGCCTCCCCGCGAAGCAGATTTATCACATAAGCTACCCTGCTAGCATCAGCTGCGTACATCACGGGACGCTGAGCGAAGACGAGCGAACATTGCATAAGGAAGTCCGCGCACGTCTCCACACAGCCGTCGTACGGTTCTGGAGGGCTTATGTATGCTTCAGGGGACGGAGGAAGGGACCGTTGAACGACCAGTGGAACGTCATTCTCACACGCAGGGTCCTCGGGAGGGAGAGCCGCAGCGGCGCCCGGAGGGCGCGCTTCCACTTGTGCGGCGAGAGCCTCCACCCTGCGGTTTAGGAGAACGTGCTGCTCGGTCATGAAATCGATCCGAGTGGTGAAAGCGGTGAGGATCCGCTGCAACTCACCGATTACCCCTCCCGAAGCCGCCGCTGCGCCCTGTTCTTCCATTGGCCGTTCAACAGCCGGTTGACGCCCCTCGGGATCCATGACGCTGGCCGAGATATCCTGTTGTGAAAGTGTAGGTACACGGACCCACAACAGGGGGCGCAATGAACGGACAATGGAGAAAGGTGAATAACAAGTTTTACTGTTGTGAAATCAGCACAACTGATACAATAATGCACAATTTGGAGGTGTAAGCCGAAATCTGCTGGTGTCCTGTGGGCAGGCCCGAAGGTAGGAGACGTCCGTCCTAGTCGAACCGGAACCACCCAGATTTCCTCTGCCACCGAAACCCAGAAGTACTGGAACCGCCAAGTCCCGAATTCCCAGGTGGCCACTGCCTTCGCTCGTCGGATCCGGTACTGCTGGCGGGAAAGAACACAAACACACAGGTTGGGATGCGACCGCACCCAGTAGATGAGAGGGGCAAGCCGCCTCCACCTCTTGTCACAATAAGCAGGAAGGTGAGTACTTATCCGATCACTCGGCTTTCGGTAGTCAGCTGTCCTGAAAGGTTTAACACGTATTTATAATATTTTACTTAAATAAGCAGCAGAGAAGATTACCTTAGGCTCAAGGCGATATCTCGGCACTGAGGTGGAGACGCTGTCCTGCTGATATACTCCGTCCTGAGTGCAGTCAGCTGTGTCCAGTAATGGGTGACAGCTGTCATCCTGACAGCCTTCGTCGGCGGCAGCGCCCTCTGGTGCCTGGAGCCCGCACTCCAGGCAGGGCGCCCTCTGGTGGTGGTGGGCCAGCAGTACCTCCTCTTCAGCGGCCCACACAACAATCTCTGGAGAAATCTGAAAATGTCTGTGCACCGACGCTCCCCATCCAACCTGATGGAATTTGAGAGGTGCTGCACAGAGAAATGGACAAAACTGCCCAAAGATAGATGCACCAAACTTGTGACATCATATTCAAGAAGACTTGAGGCTGTAATTGTTGTTAAAGGTGCATCAACAAAGTAGTGAGCAAAGGCTGTGAATACTTATGTCCATGTGATTTCTTAGGGGGGGGGGGTTCATAAATTTGCAAAAATTTCAAAAAACCTTTTTTCATTTTGCCATTATGGGGTGTTGTGATTACAATTTTTAGGGGGGAAATGAATTTACTCCACTTTGGAATAAGGCTGTAACATAACAAAATGTGGAAAAAGTGAAGCACAGTAAAAAAAAAAAATATATATATATATATATATATATATAAAATGGCTGCAGCCGTTAATCCGTGCAGCAGCTTGACCTTTGACTCATCATGTGCTACAAGTTCGTCTCCATCTTCATGTCAGAACCACAAAAGACTGAATGCTGCTTTTCACTTCATGTCAACAAGGACGAGATGATGAGTACAAACCACGATGCTGTGTGACTGACAGTTTGCCTAACAAAGACAAGAGTGACATGTTTTCTCCAAGGAAGAGGAAACAAAGTCTTGTTTATGTTCCTCACTGTGAGGGTTTGACAAAAGAAGAAAAAGGGATGAGAAGAAGAACTGGAGTTATTTCTTCTGCTCTTTCTTCATTGATGATGGGTTTCTGGCTCCTCTGAAAGTTCCTGGATCAAAGTTCAATTGAGGAAAGTGCATCTGGGAGAGAAGAAAGACCAGACCGGTTTTTGTTGTTTGTTTGTTTTGTACTAAAACAGGCCTGACACGAACAACACACTGACACAAGTCTGACATAAATGAATAAAATAAATATGTATCTCAGTTTGCTTTCTTTCCTGTAAATCCAGACATAAATCAAGATTTCAGCTAGAAGAGGGCGCTGTAACGCTTTCTTGTGAAATGCTCTTCTGTCTGCAGTCTGTCACTTTTCACACCAAATACATATATATATATATATATATATATATATATATATATATATATATATATATATATATATATATATATATATATAATTTTTCCTTTCTTTTTGTATTCCTGACTTTTTTATGCAGCATTAAAATTTCAAATGTTCCCTTTTTGGTTTTCAGATCAGGTCATTGATTAAAGAATTTGAAAGGTGAGTGTGACGATTGAAGAGGAACCTTTAGTGTTATTGTTGAATAAGTACTCAATATAAAGCGTTCTAATTAGTGTTAGACACAATCCAACCACTAGGGGACGCTTGCAACCACACAGTCAAGCACAAAGGGACCGACTCCAGATGCAGAGATGCTGCCTTGATCAAGGGCACAGAAAGGAGCATGACCCTAATGACCCTACTGTGCATGTTTATAATGTTGGGATGAAACTTGTACAGACGCTAATTAAGAAAATGAACAAAACTGAGCAAGTTGATGAAATCTGTTTCAAACATGAAGAAACCTTTCTCTGTAAAACATTTATAAAGGGCATATCGCGCTCCAGTCAGCACTGTCTTTTTAAAAACTACATACCAGATTATGACTCGTTACTTCCAACTCGTTAACTTGTGCGAGCACTGAGAACGCTGATAAAAGTAAAATACAACCCCAATTCCAGTAAAGTTGGGATGTTGTATAAAATGTAAATAAAAGCAGAATACAATGATTTGCAAATCCTCTTCAACCTATATTCAATTGAATACACCACAAAGACAAGATATTTAATGTTCAAACTGATAAACTTGTTTTTATGCAAATATTTGCTCATTTTGAAATGGATGCCTGCAACATGTTTCAAAAAAGCTGGGACAGTGGTATGTTTACTAGAGGTGGGCAATTTTGGTATTGGCCCAATACCAAGTAAATACATGCCCAGTATCACCGATACCAATACCGATACTTTTTCATATTTAAGCTTCATAGATCCAAAGGATCCAAAAGACCTAGGATAGAATTTCGCCAAACATTGTACATAACAACAAAATACTTTATTATCACAACCAACATTTTTGTTTAAAAAAAATATCACTCAACACAACTTAAAACAAAATCTCCTCAGGTAGAGGGCTGACAAACCACAATACAGGGGTGCTCTGCTCCGTGTTGTGTGACACAGTGATGCGCTGCTCTTACAGACAGAGAGTTGACTTTGATGAATCTGCGTGCACAGCAGTCAGTGCGTGCGGGAGAGAAAAAAGCTTGGTATCGATCTTTTTACACGAGGATCGTTCAATATCAATACCAGCGTTGGTATTGATATTAGCGATATTAGGATCGATCCACCCACCTCTGTGTTACATCACCTTTCATTCTAACACTCAATAAGCGTTTGAGAACTGAGGACACTAACTGGCACTACAGCTTTCTGACCGCTTGAGGTTTCTGAGCGTTTATCAGCAGCAGGTGAAATCACGCTGAATTCCTCATGTTTATGACTTTATTTCTCAGGGCATGTGGCACCAAAAATAAAATGCAATAAATCAGTATTTTCATAATCCTTCATTTATTTAGAATCATCAGCTCATTTGACATTTTATTTACTCGTCCGTAAAGAGGACCAGCACGATTGAACTCTTTCGCACAGAAGTGTGCAAAATGACCTAAATCCAGAAAAACGGCTTAAAACTTTTCAGCCACCTGCTTCCTGTGGGAGACATGCATAAAAAAAGTAAATCACGCTTTGTTAGTTTGAACATTTGTATCCTAATTTACCTTTTTAAATGTGTTTTAGTGCTAATGTGACAGTGTGCGTTAATGGGCTGATGCGTACAGAGTGTAATCCAATCAGAGGCACTTCAGTGAAAGTTAATGAGTCTGATCGCTGTCATTAGTCTTCTTCCCCTACAGGAAGCTCGTGCAGACTGATGGACGCGGCCTCATCAGCAGTGCCGCGCTAACACACAGACTGCAATATATTAATATATATAAATTTATTCATTGAAAGCAACATTGCATAAAAAGGAAAAATACTTTGAGGTGTATTTTCTTCCATTCAACTAAAATAACTTTCATGGGTTAATTTAGTTTAACCTTTATTTAACCAGGTTAGTCTCATTGAGGTCAAGACCTCTTTTGCAAGGGTGACCTGAGCAATTATAAAGTTTCCAGTTCACCTAATCTGCATGTTTTTTAGATGTGGGAGGAAGCCGGAGCACCCGGAGGGAACCCACGCAAACACAGGGGGAACATGCAAACACCACACTGAAAGGCCACAGACGGGAATCGATCCCATGACCTTGCTGTTCTGAGGCAACAATGTTAAGCTACTGCGCAGCCCTGAAATTCAATGTTTCCTCACATAAAATGTGTCAAATTAAAATTTGCTCCTGCGTAAACCGCCCACATTCACATTTTTTACAGCCATGTGACCTCACTACTGCACATCGTCCGGCGCTCTGACATCATCAGATATGTTTGCGTATGTCAGTTTCACAGCAGGACTGCTCAAAACCAGTCAAAGCAAACCTGCTGAGCAGGTTGGACTTCTAGGAAACGAATGTCTTTGATTGTGGGCAGGAGCTGATTAAAGGGTGGACCTGAGATGTAATAGAGGACACACCTTTTTCCAGGGTAATGAGGTCTTTCCTTGCGTCTGTTGACACCCACCCTGTAATTACTACTTTTGTCTACAACAACCAGCTATTTCTCTTTAAATAGTGAGTACCGTTTAGTCAGCCTCCATCAGATCACGTGATATTTTCAGTCATATGAAAAGAACGAATCTGACAAGGATTTGGTTCCTGATCCGGATTTGTGAGGGTGAATTTGATGGTTGTGGTTTTGGTGGAAGTGACCTTCTATTTATTAGAGGGGTAGGTACGTGAAACACTTCATATGCCACAAATCAAGTGTTATTTTCATACACACAGAATCCATTCAAACTACAATTTCACTGATTAAAAAGATTTGAGCTGAGCATACCTATTTTTTATATTATATATCAATGTGCTTTTATCATAAAACACATAATTGTGATATTTTACGCATATCTGCTCCGCTGTATCATGTCATGTTCACCTTTTCTGTGCATCTGCACATCTCTTTTTTTAACCAGGTCTATAATTTTTTGCAAAAATACTGTCCCTAAGTATTCTAAGTAAGCTTACTTACAATATAATTTTTATAACATTTTATTTTGATTCCTTGGGGAGGAGCCAGAGGTTCTGGAATTCCTGAGTTATGGAATGAGGTCTTTTTGTCATAAAAAGTGAACCTTCCTGTTGCTCTCATCAAAGTAAATGATGTAATTTATGACCAGTATTGTCAGTTTGCTGCCGCCGGCAGGGATGAATCTAAAGAGAGGGGGACGAAAAAATATATGAAGAAAAAAGAAAACAAAATTAGAAAGTAATGAAAGAAAAAATAAAGAAAATAAAAAAACAAGAGAAAGTTTTTAATTTTGATAACCTAATGTTTGTCACAATTACTTAGTCATTATGTTCCACTGACAAAAGCTGAAGTTTTGTCAGTGTTCAAGAAGATAACAGATTTGCAAACAAAAAAAAAAAACAAGATACTGGACTTTGTGATCTGTATGAAATCTTTTCCATGACTGTCTGTTATAAGTTAGATAACTGATCATTGTATTGTTGTAAGACATATTGACATTTCTTGCAGAGTTGGATTTTCAAGTTAGACCTATTGTATTTAAGCTTCATGTCAGGTGTTGAAAAATACTCAAATGAAGATTAAGTTTGACTTTTTTGAAATTGTTCATGTTTGATAAAGATGTACCTGTCAATGGAACTCATTTTTAACAGTTGAAAAAATTTGCAATATCACATTCTATATTATTTTCTTGTATAGAGTAATGAAAGATATGGTTTACAAGAAAAATAAATGTTTTACTTTCCAAATGCGACTTTTTATGTTTGTATTCACAATGGAAAGAGATGTTTACTACTAGTATACAAACATTGTTTTACGATCAGTGACAATATCCACGCTGTCATTCCCATGAATAGGTGGTTTGCCCGGTTGCAATGAATCAGACTGTGTGCGACACCAATGACCAACGTGTTGCTCATATGAGTAGATAATCTATATCTAAAGTATAATTGCTAAGCTGTCCAATTACTTATGGCCTCCTAAAATTGAGGGACTGTATAAAAATGACTTCTTTTATAAACCCCTTAAATTTAACTTGAACGTTTATGCTAATGGTACCCTTAGCAAAAAGACGTTTATTCAAGTGTACTATGAGTATACCTATTTTTTTCCTAAAATTGAGGACGTATACTTGAAGGTGACCCTTTATAAACTATATTTTATATACTTAAGTATAGTATAGTGAAGTATACTTGGCTTATACTGAAAAGTATAAACAAAAGTCTAAGTCTAAGTACATTAATACTAAGACTTACACTTATACTTTAATACTAAAACTTATACTTATACTTTAGTATACTTTTTACGTCTTTCTTCCACAAAGTACTAACACTTATTATGCACTCGGAGCAAGATATACTAAGTCAAGCCATTGACTCAAGTAACTGAAAAGAAGTCATAAAAGTACAGATTTTTTTTCTATGTAGTTATTTATTTTTGGTTCCAAAGGTTTGCACTTTTCTTTTACCTTTTTTGACAAGGAAGGACTGTTGTGTGGGCCGCTGAAGAGGAGGTACTGCTGGCCCACCACCACCAGAGGGCGCCCTGCCTGGAGTGCGGGCTCCAGGCACTAGAGGGCGCTGCCGCCTTGCAGGAGCAGCCAGAGTGACAGCTGTCACCCATCACCTGCGACAGCTGTCATCAATCATCGGATCTGCAGGGGTATATCAGCAGGACGGCATCTCCACCTCATCGCCGAGATATCGTTTCTACTGAGAAGGTAACGTGCTCAGCTGACTGTTTAACAGTGATCTTTGTGACTTTTGTGGTTTGCTCTGAGTATTTTCCAACGAGAGGTGGAGGTAACTTACCTGCCGTTCGGATTCCTGGGTGCGAACGCGCCCTCCTTTAATTGTCCTTTGTTCCTCGCCAGCAGTACCAGGTCCGACACGCGGAGGCAGTGGCCACCTGGGAGTTCGGGACTTGGCGGCTCCAGTATTCCCGGGGTCTGGTGGCGGAGGAAAGCGTGTGGTTCTGGTTCTACTTTGGAGAGGCGTCTCCTATCTTCGAGCCTGCCCACACGACACCTGTGTGAATTTGACTTTGTCTATTATTGTAATCTGTTGTACTTGTTGTGTATATTCACAACAGTAAAGTGTGTTATTTGACCTATTCCATTGTCCGTTCATTTGCGCCCCCTGTTGTGGGTCCGTGTACTTACACTTTCACAAGAGGATATCTCGGCCAACGTCATGGATCCCGAGGGGCGTCAACCGGCTGTTGAACGGCCAATGGAAGAACAGGGCGCACAGGCGCCCGCAGGAGGAATGATCGGTGAGTTGCAGCGGATCCTCACCGTTTTCACGGCTCGGTTGGATTTAATGACCGAGCAGAACGTCCTCCTTAACCGCAGGGTGGAGGCTCTCGCCGTGCAGGTGGAGGTGCGCCCTCAGGGCGCTGCTGCGGCTCTCCCTCCTGTCGACCCTGTGCGTAACAGTGACGTTCCACTGGTCGTTCAACGACCCCTCCCACCTTCCCCGGAAGCATACATAAGCCCTCCAGAGCCGTACGGAGGTTGTGTGGAGACGTGCGCGGACTTCCTTATGCAGTGTTCGCTCGTCTTAGCACAACGTCCTGTCATGTACGTGACTGATTCTAGCAAGATAGCTTATGTGATTAATCTGCTTCGCGGCAAGGCACGCGCTTGGGCTACAGCGCTTTGGGAGCAAAATTCACGGCTCCTTCTGACATATGATGGGTTTGTGAGGGAGTTCAGAACAGTGTTCGATCACCCAAATAGAGGGGAGACCGCTTCAGCCGTGCTGCTGTCAATGAGACAAGCGCGCCGGAGCGCAGCTGTTTATGCAGTCGACTTCCGCATCGCGGCTGCGAGGTCCGGCTGGAATAACACTGCCCTCCGCGCCGCCTTCGTAAACGGACTGTCGTTGGTCCTGAAGGAGCTCCTGGTGGCTAAGGACGAACCGCGGGATTTAGACGGGCTTATCGATCTCGTTATACAATTAGACAATCGGTTAGAGGAACGCCGTCGGGAGCGAGGCGAAGGACGTGACCAGATACGCGCCGCCCCTCTCCCTTCCGGGTTCGAAAAGGGGCCACCCTCCCCACGCTCCACAGCCGCAGCGCTTTGTGGGGCAACAGCTCCCCCTGTTGACGTTGTTAGGGAGACGCACAGGGCCAAAATGGGGAGGCTGATCCGTGGAGAGTGTTTTCTCTGCAGCTCAACAGAGCACACACAGAGAGACTGCCCCAAACGGCCAATACGTCAACACTCGCCCTTAGAGACTGGGCTAAGGGGGGGTCAAGACATTCAAGTGAGACACACACAAATTGCCACACGACTCCCAGTCACAATCCTGAGCGGGGATTTAACCCTTCAAGCCCGAGCACTGGTGGACACGGGGTCAGAAGGGAATCTGCTAGACAGCAGATGGGCAAAGGAGGTAGGGCTCCCTCTGGTGGCGTTTCCTACGCCATTGCAGGTGCGGGCACTAGATGGCAGCCTCCTCCCTTTACTCACACACAAGACACCACCAGTAACTCTGGTGGTGTCTGGAAACCACCGGGAGGAGATTGAGTTTTTTGTAACTCCTTCTACCTCCCGCGTGATTTTGGGCATCCCATGGATGTTAAAGCACAATCCCCGGATCAATTGGCCGTCTGGGGTGGTAGTTCAGTGGAGCGAAACCTGCCATCGGGTGTGTTTAGGATCCTCGGTTCCTCCCGGTTCCCAGGCTAAGGAGGAGGTCAAAGTCCCTCCCAATCTGACGGCAGTGCCGGTTGAGTACCACGATCTTGCTGACGTCTTCAGCAAGGATCTGGCACTCACCCTTCCCCCGCACCGTCCGTACGATTGTGCCATTGATTTGGTTCCAGGCGCTGAGTTCCCGTCCAGCAGGCTGTACAACCTCTCACGACCTGAGCGCGAATCAATGGAGACCTACATCCGGGACTCATTAGCTGCCGGGCTGATCCGGAACTCCACCTCCCCGATGGGGGCAGGTTTCTTTTTTGTGGGCAAGAAAGATGGCGGACTTCGTCCATGTATTGATTACAGGGGGCTGAATGAGATTACGGTTCGCAACCGATACCCGTTGCCATTATTAGATTCCGTGTTCACCCCCCTGCATGGAGCCAAAATCTTTACTAAGCTGGATCTTAGAAATGCGTATCACCTGGTTCGGATCCGGAAGGGAGACGAATGGAAGACGGCATTCAACACCCCATTAGGTCACTTTGAGTACCTGGTCATGCCGTTCGGCCTCACAAACGCCCCTGCGACGTTCCAAGCATTAGTTAATGATGTCTTGCGGGATTTCCTGCACCAATTCGTCTTCGTATATCTAGACGATATACTCATCTTTTCTCCGGATCCTGAGACTCATGTCCGGCATGTACGTCAGGTCCTGCAGCGGTTGTTGGAGAACCGGTTGTTTGTGAAGGGCGAGAAGTGTGAGTTTCACCGCACATCTTTGTCCTTCCTGGGGTTTATCATCTCCCCCAACTCCGTCGCTCCTGATCCGGCCAAGGTTGCGGCGGTGAGAGACTGGCCCCAACCCACTAGCTGTAGGAAGCTGCAACAGTTCCTCGGCTTTGCAAATTTCTACAGGAGGTTCATTAAGGGCTACAGTCAGGTAGTTAGCCCCCTGAAAGCCCTGACCTCACCAAAAGTCCCCTTCACCTGGTCGGATCGTTGTGATGCCGCGTTCAAGGAGTTGAAACGGCGCTTCTCGTCTGCACCCGTTCTGGTACAGCCCGATCCTAGTCGCCAGTTAGTGGTTGAAGTGGACGCCTCGGACTCAGGGATAGGAGCTGTGCTTTCCCAGAGCGGGAAGACCGATAAGGTCCTTCACACGTGTGCCTATTTTTCACGCAGGTTGACCCCGGCCGAACGGAACTATGATGTCGGCAATCGAGAGCTCCTTGCGGTGAAAGAGGCCCTTGAAGAGTGGAGACATCTGTTGGAGGGAACGTCCGTGCCATTCACGGTTTTCACTGACCACCGGAACCTGGAGTATATCAGGACCGCCAAGCGGTTGAACCCCAGGCAAGCCCGCTGGTCACTGTTCTTCGGCCGTTTTGACTTCCGGATCACCTACCGTCCCGGGACCAAAAACCAGAGATCGGATGCCTTGTCCCGGGTACATGAAGACGAAGTCAAAACGGAGTTGTCGGATCCACCGGAACCCATCATCCCGGAGTCCACTATCGTGGCCACCCTCACCTGGGATGTAGAGAGAACCGTCCGGGAGGCCCTGGCACGAAGCCCGGACCCCGGAACCGGGCCGAAGAATAGACTTTACGTCCCACCAGAAGCTAGGGCTGCAGTCCTGGACTTCTGTCACGGCTCTAAGCTCTCCTGTCATCCAGGGGTGCGAAGAACTGTGGCAGTTGTCCGGCAGCGCTTCTGGTGGGCGTCCCTGGAGGCCGACGTCCGGGATTATATCCAGGCCTGTACCACCTGCGCCAGGGGCAAGGCCGACCATTGCAAGGTATCGGGATTGCTACAGCCGCTGCCCGTGCCTCATCGCCCCTGGTCTCACATCGGCCTGGATTTTGTCACGGGCCTCCCGCCGTCCCAGGGCAACACCGTCATCCTCACGATAGTGGACCGATTCTCCAAGGCGGCCCACTTCGTGGCCCTCCTGAAGCTCCCAACGGCCCAGGAGACAGCGGACCTCCTGGTCCACCACGTCGTCCGGCTGCATGGGATCCCAACAGACATCGTCTCCGATCACGGTCCCCAGTTCTCCTCGCACGTCTGGAGGAGCTTCTGCCGGGAACTGGGGGCCACGGTCAGTCTCTCATCTGGGTATCATCCCCAAACCAACGGGCAAGCAGAACGGGCCAACCAAGAGATGGAGCAGACCCTGCGTTGCGTGACAGCCGCGCACCCGGCGGCCTGGAGTACCCATCTGGCCTGGATCGAGTATGCCCACAACAGCCAAGTGTCGTCAGCCACCGGCCTCTCCCCTTTTGAGGTATGTCTAGGGTATCAGCCCCCGTTGTTTCCGGTGGTTGAGGGAGAGGTCGGTGTGCCCTCGGTCCAGGCCCACCTGCGGAAGTGCCGTCGGGTGTGGCGAGCCGCCCGTTCTGCTTTGCTGAAGGCCCGGATGAGGGCAAAGGCCCATGCAGACCGTCGGCGGACCCCGGCCCGTACGTATCGTCCAGGGCAGGAGGTGTGGTTGTCAACCAAGGACATTCCACTCCAAGTAGCCTCCCCGAAACTACAGGAACGGTACATAGGTCCCTTTAAAATCCTCAAGGTCATCAGTCCCGCCGCAGTGAGGCTTCAGCTTCCGGCCTCACTGCGGATCCATCCCGTGTTTTACGTGTCAAGGATCAAACCACATCACACCTCACCCCTCTGTACTCCGGGTCCGGCACCACCTCCTGCCCGGATCATCGATGGCGAGCCGGCTTGGACTGTGCGCCAGCTTTTGGATGTCCGACGGATGGGCCGGGGCTTCCAGTATTTGGTGGACTGGGAGGGGTACGGCCCCGAAGAACGCTCCTGGGTGAAGAAGAGCTTCATCCTGGACCCGGCCCTCCTGGCCGACTTCTACCGCCGCCACCCGGACAAGCCTGGTCGGGCGCCAGGAGGCGCCCGTTGAGGGGGGGGTCCTGTTGTGTGGGCCGCTGAAGAGGAGGTACTGCTGGCCCACCACCACCAGAGGGCGCCCCTGCCTGGAGTGCGGGCTCCAGGCACTAGAGGGCGCTGCCGCCTTGCAGGAGCAGCCAGAGTGACAGCTGTCACCCATCACCTGCGACAGCTGTCATCAATCATCGGATCTGCAGGGGGATATCAGCAGGACGGCATCTCCACCTCATCGCCGAGATATCGTTTCTACTGAGAAGGTAACGTGCTCAGCTGACTGTTTAACAGTGATCTTTGTGACTTTTGTGTTTTGCTCTGAGTATTTTCCAACGAGAGGTGGAGGTAACTTACCTGCCGTTCGGATTCCTGGGTGCGAACGCGCCCTCCTTTAATTGTCCTTTGTTCCTCGCCAGCAGTACCAGGTCCGACACGCGGAGGCAGTGGCCACCTGGGAGTTCGGGACTTGGCGGCTCCAGTATTCCCGGGGTCTGGTGGCGGAGGAAACCGTGTGGTTCCGGTTCTACTTTGGAGAGGCGTCTCCTATCTTCGAGCCTGCCCACACGACACCTGTATGAATTTGACTTTGTCTATTATTGTAATCTTTTGTACTTGTTGTGCATATTCACAACAGTAAAGTGTGTTATTTGACCTATTCCATTGTCCGTTCATTTGCGCCCCCTGTTGTGGGTCCGTGTACTTACACTTTCACAACAAGGACTTTAGTTCTCAGTTGAAGACGCTATGTTTACATTTTTACAAATAAGGACTTGATCTTGGAGAGACCATTATGTTTACATTTTACATGCACTTTTTCCTTTAATTTTCTCCACAAAGGAAGGACTTGATTTCATAGGTCTTTGTTTTTGAAATGTTTGAAAATATATCAAACTTGTTTTCACCATTCTGTCGTGATTTTTTAAATGCATCACACTCTTGTGTACATACCGTATGAGTAAACTTTAAGAATACTTTAAGGAGTATATTTTCAGTATATAAATAGTAAGCTACAATTAATATCCCAAGCAAAATTAAAGTATAAAAAGTAAAATAGTGAAATAACCAATATGTATAACAGTACACTTTAAGTATACAGTAATAAACTAAAAATAGGGACTCAAAGTATACAACTAGTACAATGGCAGTATATCGATAAGTGCACTTATGGTATACTTTAAGCATAAGAGAGGGATATATCAAGTACATTGATACGTGTACGTGTGGTATACTTTAAGCATACAAGAGGGATATGCCAAGTTCATTGATAATATATAAATGAGTGTACTTGTTGTATACTTTAAAGTGTACTTTTGCAAACTTAAAACAAACTTTAAAATATACTTTTATAAACTTGAAATGTTCCAATTTAGTCTGAAAAAGTATTAAATTTGTGTACTTTCTAGTATACTAACAGTACACGATCTGTAGTATACTTGCTATACTTATACTGAAGCATACTTAATAAAATGAACTTTAAGTATACTACTTTTTGCTAACAGAAACAAAATTAGAAGAAAAATACACTTTATTAACTATAATTTTCTGTTTTAAAACACTGACCATGTTGCATTAGCAAAGTAATTGCTAACACATAGATAGCTTTGTTAATAATAATTTGCTGTTTTAGAACCCTGACCATGTGGCATTAGCATTAGCAAGGTAATGCCAACACATAGATAGCTTTGTTAACAATAATTTTCTGTTTTAGAACCCTGACCATGTGGCATTAGCATTAGCAAGGTAATGCCAACACATAGATAGCTTTGTTAACAATAATTTGCTGTTTTAGAACCCTGACCATGTGGCATTAGCATTAGCAAGGTAATGCCAACACATAGATAGCTTTGTTAACAATAATTTGCTGTTTTAGAACCCTGACCATGTGGCATTAGCATTAGCAAGGTAATGCTAACACATAGATAGCTTTGTTAACAATAATTTGCTGTTTTAGAACCCTGACCATGTGGCATTAGCATTAGCAAGGTAATGCCAACACATAGATAGCTTTGTTAACAATAATTTGCTGTTTTAGAACCCTGACCATGTTGCATTAGCATTAGCAAGGTAATGCCAACACATAGATAGCTTTGTTAACAATAATTTGCTGTTTTAGAACCCTGACCATGTGGCATTAGCATTAGCAAGGTAATGCTAACACATAGATAGCTTTGTTAACAATAATTTGCTGTTTTATAAACCTGATCATAAACCTGATAATGCCTGATCATGGCATTATCATGAGCGAGGTGGTGTTATTTTAAGATTACAAGGGAAGATGGCGTGATCCAAAGTGATATGTAGATTTAAAGATGTGGAGTTCATGAAGAAAAGTGTTTTAGTCACTTTAATTGTGTCATGAGCATTTGATCATGTAAAAATATTTTATAAATAAGTCTAAATAAAATCAATTAAGTCAGAAATGGATCTTCGCCTAAAAGAAAACCCACCCCAACACAGTGGAAGAAAATAGATTTTAAAGCAACTCATTTGATTTGAGAGAAAAAGAATCAAGTGACTGAATTCTGTTGTTTAAATTCAGACTGGCCAGAGTTAGAAAGATTCAAGTAAACATCTAAGATACTGCAGACAGGTGACGAAAGGGCCTTTATTGTACATGCATGGATAAATACAACGAAGTTATTGTCCTCTGCATTTAGTGATCATAATTACAGTTACACACAATCCAGCAATAGAGGGTGTTCAGCCACTGTCCAGCACCCCAGGAACAACTCGAGTTCTAGGGATGCTGCCTTGGTCAAGTGCAGAGAAAGGAGCAGACACTATATCTGTGAAGTATTCACAGCGCTTCCACTTTTTCCACATTTTGTTATGCGACAGCTTTTCATAGCCTTTGCCATGAAGCTTACAACTGAGCTCAGGTGCATCCTGTTTCCACTGATAATCCTGGAGATGTTTCTACAGCTTAATTGGAGCCCACCTGGATTAAATTCAGTTGATTGGACATGATTTAGAAAGACACACAGCTGTCTCCGTATAAGGTCCCACAGTTGACCGTGTATGTCAGAACACAAACCAAGCATGAAGTCAAAGGAGGTCAGAGGTCAAACATTTCTCCTGCTTTGATGGTCCCATTGAACACAGTGGCCTCCATCATCCATAAATGGAAGAAGTTCAGATCCACCAGGACTCATCCAACAACGGGCCGCTCATCTAAAGCGAGCAATTGGGTAAGAAAGGCTTTAGTCGAGGAGGTGACCAAAAACCTGATGGTTATTCTGTGAGAGCTCAAGCATCCCTCTGAGGAGTGAGAAGAACCTTCCAGAAGGACAACCATCTCTACACCAATCCACCAATCAAGCCTGTATGGTGGAGTGGCCAGGCGGAAGCCACTCCTTGCTAAAAGGTACATGGCAGCCCACCTGCAGATTGCCAAGAGGCACCTGAAGGACTCTCAGGCCATGAGAAACAAAATTCTCTGTGAATGCCAGGTGTCATGTTTGGAGGAAACCAGCCACCATCATCCCTACACCGAAGCATGGTGGTGGCAACATCTTGCTGTGGGAATGTTTTTCAGTGGCAGGAACTGGGAGACTAGTCAAGATTGAGGGAAAAATGAATGCAGCAATGTACAGAGACATCCTAGATGAAAACCTGCTTCAGAGCGCTCTGGAGCTAAGACTGGGGTGACGGTTCATCTTTCAGCATAATTACCCACACACACACAGCCAAGATATCAAAGGAGTGGCTTCAGGACAACTCTGTGAATGACCTTGAGTGGCCCAGTCAGAGCCCAGACCTGAATTTGACTGAACATCTCTGGAGAGATCTAAAAATGGCTGTGCACCAACGCTCCCCAACCAACCTGATGGAGCTTGACAGGTGCTGCGAAGAGGAATGGACAAAACTGGGGAAAGAGCCGCCATCTTGTCTGCGAACATAGATAGAGCTCTACAGGGAGTGTAACATTATGACTTTACAGCAGGCCACACAGCAGGTGATTAGAGACCCTGCAAGGCTTATGAAAAATGTGGATGTCGAATCTATTAGCTTAGCGGGGAAATTAGTGCAGAAAACCCACTATGGTGATAGTGCAGTTTATCTGCCAGGGAGGGAAATTCATCAATTTGAGACTGTGGCCTGTTTCCTTTGACGTGTCCATAAAAATCATAGAGGGATATGCTTTGCAAACGTAATACCCATTAATACATTGGATGACATTGAAATTGAGGATGGCCAGTTGGCTGTTCCAGCAATGTCAAATATTTCATGTCTGCTACCTACAACCCGCGTGGAATGTCTCAAACCTAAGCATATTTTCAGGCATCTTATATATGCTACTCTGGAGCCACCCCTAAATCCAAAAAATCCAACTGTCAACCCCACTGAGGTCCTTAGTCTGGGTCTCATTAGCATAAGATCACTGCCTCAAAATCATTGTTGATTCATGATCTAATTATGGATCATCACCTAGATATGATTGGGTTATGTGAAACCTGGCTTAAACATACAGCTGTCCTCCACTTAAATGAGGCTTGCCCACCAGCATACACATTTAGTCACGTCCCTTGTGATGCGTGGGTCTTATTTATAAATCTAGGTTTAGCTTATTAGCTGTTGGGATCACAAATATAACTCATATGAGCATCTGATTCTCCACTCTGCTCATGATGCTACGTGTTGGCAAGGTCAGCAATATTATTTTGTCACTGTATATAGGCCCCCTGGCCCATACTATGAATTCTTAGATGAATTTGGTGGTTTTATCTCTAACTTATCGACTAGTGCAGATAGCATTCTGATTATTGGTGACTTCAACATGCATATCTGATCCCCTCTGCAAATCATTTATTGAAATTGTGGATGCATTAGGATTTCAGCAATGCATTCAGGACTCGACACATATTAATGGAAATACCCTGGATTTGGTTCTCGCACGTGGTATTGCTGTCACAAATATTATAATATATTATAATATCATTCCTCTTGCATCGGTGGTCTTTGATCACTCACTTATTAGGTTTACAGTTTGGCTGCCATGTTTAGTGGAACAACAACCTTATTTATCACTGGGGCGATGCATCAACTCCTCAACTACGCCTGAACTTGAAGCTAGACTGCCTGATATCTTAGCTTCACATCTGGAACATGCATATGCATGAAACAAGCATAACTCAAAGTTCTTGTTTGACATGGTGGCAACACTTATTCATGGACAACCACCTGTAGTTCGCTCTCCTTTTACAGCACAAGATTTCTTGGATTACTTTGAGAAGAAAATAGACAACATTAGGTTAAACATCCCAACATGCCTTAACCCAGCCACTACACCCTGCTGTTGAGGTGGGTGCCATTACTGAGGTATTACCTAGATGTGCAGAATTTGATAGTATCTCACTCGGCATGCTGACAAAACTCGTAACATCAACAAAAAGCACAACCTGCTTATTTGATCCTGTTGTGTGGGCCGCTGAAGAGGAGGTACTGCTGGCCCACCACCACAAGATGGCGCCCTGCTTGAAGTGCGGGCTTCCATTGGTGGTGGAAGCTGTGTGGGGATCCAGCTCTTCTCTCGCCAGGCGTCTTCTATCGTCGAGCCTGCCCACACTTCACCTGGTGTATGATTGATAGTCCACATATTCTTATTGTCTGTACGTCGTTGTGCGATTCACAATATTAAATTGTTACTGTTGGCTTATCCATTGTCCGTTCATTACCGCCCCCTGTTGTGGGTCCGTGCCACGTCACTTTCACAACAGGATTTCTCGGCCAGCGTCATGGATCCCGAGGGGCGTCAACCATCGCTTGAACAGCCAATGGAAGAGCGAGGTGCACAGGCGCCAGCAGGAGGCATGTTGGGTGAGCTGCAGCACATCTTAACCGCCTTTACCGCTCGGTTGGACTTAGTTACCGAGCACAGCAGTGTTCTCAATCGTAGGATAGAGGCTCTCAAGCGCGTGCTCAGGGCGCTGCTGCAGCACCTCCTCCTGCTGACCGTGTGCCAGAAACAGACATTCCGCTGGTCGTTCAACGAACCCCCCCACCATCCCCTCTGTACCCCCGGACCGGCGCCGCCTCCTGCCCGGATCATCGACGGGGAGCCGGCTTGGGCCGTGCGCCGGCTCCTGGATGTCCGTCAGAAGGGCCGGGGGTCCCAGTATTTGGTGGACTGGGAGGGGTATGGACCCGAAGAACGCTCCTGGGTGAAGAGGAGCTTCATCCTGGACCCGGCCCTCCTGGCGGACTTCTACCAGCGGCACCCGGACAAGCCTGGTCGGGCGCCAGGAGGTGCCCGTTGAGGGGGGGTCCTGTTGTGTGGGCCGCTGAAGAGGATGTACTGCTGGCCCACCACCACAAGATGGCGCCCTGCTTGAAGTGCGGGCTTCAAGCACGAGAGGGCGTCGGAGCAACCAGGAGTGACAGCTGTCACTCATCATCCGTACCAGCTGTCACTCATCCACTACTCATCACCACCACCATAAAGGCCGGACTGCAACTCCACCTCCCCGCCGAGAAATCAGCTACCATTCAGGTAATTTTCTCTGCTGACTCATACGTTGAGTAATAATCTGAACTTCTGTTGCAGCCGTTTTCCTGGTGTTTTCCTTATCTGTGGGATTGGCATTTGGTGTGACAGCGATGGCTTCGCCTCACACCCCAAACCAGATAAGTGGTTAGACAGGAGCTGCACGAGTGTGTGATTGGAGGTGGAGGTTCTCCCTCCTTTACTGAACACTGACTGTGGGATTACTGAGTGTGCGAACTCACACTCATCAGGACTGTCTCTGTTTTCTGCCAGCAGTACCGGGTCTGACTGCTGAAGACAGCGGCCACCTGGGGCGCAGGGCTTGGCGGCTCCGGTGTTCTTCAGCTCCGTTGGTGGTGGAAGCTGTGTGGGGATCCAGCTCTTCTCTCGCCAGGCGTCTTCTATCGTCGAGCCTGCCCACACGTCACCTGGTGTATGATTGACAGTCCACATATTCTTATTGTCTGTACATCGTTGTGCGATTCACAACATTAAATTGTTACTGTTGGCTTATCCATTGTCCGTTCATTACCGCCCCCTGTTGTGGGTCCATGTCACGTCACTTTCACAACAGATCCTATACCAACAAAACTGTTTAAGGACCTGTGGCCCACTCTTGGGCCGACTGTGCTGGAAATGATTAATCTCTCATTAACCTCTGAATCTGTTCTGAAATGTTTCAAATCTGCAGCGATTAAACCATTACTTAAGAAATCTAATCTTGACCCTAGTGTATTGAAAAACTATAGGCTGATATCAAATCTATGATTTTGCTCTAAAATTCTGAAAAAGTGGTTTCACGGCAGCTTGTGGACCACCTTACTGAGAATAATCTTTTTTGGGCCACTGCAGTCTGCTTTTAGAACATACCATTCCACAAAGACAGCTCTCACTAAAGTGGTGAATGATCTTCTGCTTGCAATGGATTCGGACACCACTACGGTTCTGGTGCTGTTGGATCTCAGTGCTGCATTTGATACCGTGGATCATTATATTCTATTTGATAGGCTGGAGAATCATTTTGGGATTACTGGGAGTGTCCATGCATGGTTGATGTCATACCTGACCAGTCATTCTCACTGTGTTTTGTGCAGTAACACTACCTCTAACCTTACTGACATGAAATTTGGGGTTCCACAGGGGTCCTTCTTAGGCCCCCTGCTTTTCTCCCTTTATATAGCACCCCTTGCACATATTGCAGCATTTTGGGATTACCATTCACTGTTATGCTGATGATATTCAGTTATACATGCTGATTACTGCTGGTAATCTCATCCACATAAAATCCTTAGAAGCCAGATGTACAGAAACGTCCTACATTTAAACTCTGATAAGATTGAAATGATGGTTCTTGGTCCAGTGAGACATCAGCATCAATTTGACCAGCTAACACTTAGCCTAGGCTTGTGTGTCATACATCACACTGATAAAGTAGGGAACCTTGTCCTTTGGCCTCCACATTAGAGATATTGTGAGGAGTGCTTTCTTCCACCTGTGAAACATAGCAAAGATTCGTCCCATCCTGTCTATGACTGATGCTGAGACCCTGATTCATGCATTTGTCTCTTCTAGACTGGACTACTGAAATGTTCTATTTTCTGGTTTGCCACAGTCCAGCATTAGGGGTCTCCAACTGGTTCAAAATGCTGCTGCCAGACCTTTGACAGGAAGCAGTTACGTTTACCATATTGCACCCATTTTGGCATCTCTTCACTGGCTTCCTGTCCCTGTAAGATCAGATTTTAGGGTTCTGCTACTAGCTGCTAGCCTATAAAATTGTTCATGGCCTGGCACCTCCCTACTTAGCTGACCAAATTAAACCCTACGTACCAACTCTTTCTCGCGGTGCAGGACTACTTTGTGTCCCTAGGATGAATAAGAAGTCTGCGGGTCATAGAGCTTTCTTTTATCGTGCCCCTGTTCTGTGGAATGATCTCCCTGCATCAATAAAACAGTCAAAATTCTGTAGAGACTTTCAAGTCCAGACTTAAGATGTACTTTTCCCTTCCGTATGGCTAGCATATTGGCATAGTATGTTACTATGCTTTTTACTCTTTTAAATTCATTTTATTAGGAAACAGAGCAGCCGCGGCCCAAACTTTATCTAAATTCTGGGTCTTTTAGTGAAGCTTAGTGATAGTGACCGGCGATATTTCTTTTGTTCTTCTTGTTACTTAATACTGACAAATTATTCTGTATTTGTTGTCTTTCTGATGCCTGATTCAGTTTTTTTTCTCTCTCTCTGTTTGAGGTGCGGCTCCATCCAGGGATGGGTGTAGTGTCTGTTTTCTGAGGCCCTTCTGTCCTGTGCACTGGCAACATCTCCTGTATATTCATTTTGTGAATTGTTTTGTAATTTGTGTGAGTAGCATGGCCCAAGCAGAGGACCACCCCTTTTGAGTCTGGTCTGCTTGAGGTTTTTTCCTCAGAGGGAGTTTTTTCCTTACCACTATCACCTGTGTGCTTGCTCTGGGAGTTGGTAAGTTTAGACCTTACTTGTGTGAAGTGCCTTGGGGCAACTTTGTTGTGATTTGGCGCTATATAAATTAATTAAATTAAAATTAATTTAAACTGCCCACCAGATAGGGGCACCAAGTTTGTGGCATCATATTCAAGATGGCTTGAGGCTGTAATTGCTGTGAGAGGTTCATCAACAAAGTATTAAGCAAAGGGTGTGAACATGTATACATGTGATTTCTTAGTTTTCTTAATTATTATTTTTAATAAATTTTCAAATATTTTAAAATAGACTTTTTCATGTTGTCATTATGGGGTGTTGTGAGTAGAATGTGGAAATGTGGAAGACATGAAGCGCTGTGAATACTTTCCAGATGCACTGTATTCTTGGAGAACAAAATATCTTTTTAAGAACCTTAAACCTTACAACTTTGGTGTTTATTAAGAAAACTCAACAAAGAAGAAATGTGAGCAGGCGCTGACATTCCATTAGCTCAAGGATCAGAAGGACATGATCAAATACACAAATAAGCATATCAACCACAGTTAAAGAACATGAAAGTTTATGATTCTTAAATAAAAAATATAAATTTGAATATAAAACTAGATGCAGAAACAGAAAACTACATAACCAAAAAAACAATCAAAGTGTGGGTAGTGAAGCAACATTAATGCTTTTAAAATGTTAGAATTTTAGCCCCTAATACCAATGACTTACTATTACAGTGGCCAAAATAAAGAGAAAACTTGTTTGGTTAACAACTGAACATGAGGAAGAAGTTGTTTGAGTCACTGTAGTAGATACGGATATTGATGGTTGTGTTTGAACAACTTTGCTTGTTGTTTGTGCAGAAGAGGGTGATGTTTTTTCTACAAATATTGTGGAAACTGTCTCTGAGGCTACTGCGGTTGTTTCTGAGGAGGCTGCACTGGTTGTTTGTGAGGCTGTTGCAGTTGTATGTGAGGAGGCTGCTGCGGCTGTTTGTGAGGCAACTGCGGTTGTTTTTGAGGAGGCTGCACTGGTTGTTTGTGAGGCTGTTGCGGTTGTTTGTGAGGAGGTTGCACTGGTTGTTTGTGAGGGGGCTGCTGTGGTTGTTTGTGAGGAGGCTGCAGTGGTTGTTTGTGAGGAGGCTGCAGCGGTTGTTTGTGAGGAGGCTGCAGCGGTTGTTAGTGAGGAGGCTGCTGCGGTTGTTTGTGAGGAGGCTGCAGCGGTTGTTAGTGAGGAGGCTGCAGCGGTTGTTTGTGAGGAGGCTGCAGCGGTTATTTGTGAAGCTGCTGCAGTTGTTTGTGAGGCTGCAGCAGTTGTTTGTGAGGCTGCTGCAGTTGTTTGTGAGGCTGTACCCGTTGTTTGTGAGGCTGCTGTGGTTGTTTGTGAGGAGGCTGCTGTGGTTGTTTGTGAGGAGGCTGCAATGGTTGTTTGTGAGGCTGTACACGTTGTTTGTGAGGCTGCAGCGGTTGTTTGTGAGGAGGCTGCACTGGTTGTTTGTGAGGCTGCTGCAGTTGTTTGTGAGGCTGCAGCAGTTGTTTGTGAGGAGGCTGCTGCAGTTGTTTGTGAGGCTGCAGCAGTTGTTTGTGAGGAGGCTGCACTGGTTGTTTGTGAGGCTGGAGCAGTTGTTTGTGTGGAGGCTGCTGCAGTTGTTTGTGAGGCTGCAGCAGTTGTTTGTGAGGAGGCTGCACTGGTTGTTTGTGAGGCTGCAGCAGTTGTTTGTGAGGAGGCTGCTGCAGTTGTTTGTGAGGCTGCAGCAGTTGTTTGTGAGGCTGCAGCAGTTGTTTGTGAGGAGGCTGCACTGGTTGTTTGTGAGGCTGGAGCAGTTGTTTGTGAGGAGGCTGCTGCAGTTGTTTGTGAGGCTGCAGCAGTTTGTGAGGAGGCTGCACTGGTTGTTTGTGAGGCTGCAGCAGTTGTTTGTGAGGAGGCTGCACTGGTTGTTTGTGAGGCTGCAGCAGTTGTTTGTGAGGAGGCTGCAGTGGTTGTTTGTGCGGCTGTAGCAGTTGTTTGTGAGGACGCTGCACTGGTTGTTTGTGAGGCTGCAGCAGTTGTTTGTGAGGAGGCTGCTGCAGTTGTTTGTGAGGCTGCAGCAGTTGTTTGTGAGGAGGCTGCACTGGTTGTTTGTGAGGCTGCAGCAGTTGTTTGTGAGGAGGCTGCTGCAGTTGTTTGTGAGGCTGCAACAGTTGTTTGTGAGGCTGCAGCAGTTGTTTGTGAGGAGGCTGCTGCAGTTGTTTGTGAGGCTGCACTGGTTGTTTGTGAGGCTGCAGCAGTTGTTTGTGAGGCTGCAGCAGTTGTTTGTGAGGCTGCAACAGTTGTTTGTGAGGCTGCAGCAGTTGTTTGTGAGGCTGCTGCAGTTGTTTGTAAGGAGGCTGCAGCAGTTGTTTGTGAGGAGGCTGCTGCAGTTGTTTGTGAGGCTGCAGCAGTTGTTTGTGAGGCTGCAACAGTTGTTTGTGAGGCTGCAGCAGTTGTTTGTGAGGAGGCTGCTGCAGTTGTTTGTGAGGCTGCAGCAGTTGTTTGTGAGGAGGCTGCTGCAGTTTTTTGTGAGGCTGCAGCAGTTGTTTGTGAGGCTGCAGCAGTTGTTTGTGAGGCTGCAGCAGTTGTTTGTGAGGCTGCAGCAGTTGTTTGTGAGGAGGCTGCAATTGTTGGCATTGACATCTCTTTTGTAGGTGTGTTGGCCTTTGTTGCAGTTGATGGTGCTGCGGTGGTGATGGTTGTTGCTGTCGTTGTTGAGACAGCAGTAATAGTTGTTGGTGGGGCTGTTGCTGTTGTTGTTTGTGTACGTGTAGTTGTTTGTGCTTCTGTAGCGGCAGGTGTATCTGTTGATGAGGCCGCTGAGGCTGTTGTTATCAGAGTCTTTGTTGCAGCTGTTGTTGGCATAGCTGGTGTTGCTGATATGATTGCTGTAGTTTCTGTGGTGGTTATTGTCATGGCAGCTGTAGTTATTTGGGTTGTTGAGGTTACTGTGGAAGCTGAGGGAATTGTTGATTTTGCAGTGGTAGCTGTTTGGGAACCTCCTATAGTAGTTCTTGTAGCTGCTGTGATCAGTGTTCCTGTGGGAGCTGTGAAATCATTTGTTGGGGCAACTGAAGTTGGAATTGTTGATGATTCTGTGGTTACTGCTTTGGAAGCAGTTGAAGTAAATGTTGTTGTGGCATCTGTAGTTGTTTTTGAAGGAACAACTGTTTGGTCAGTTTCTAGTAATGGACACGTTGCATTTGGCAAAGCTGTCGTTGGGGTCACTCTTGTTTCAGATATAATAATTATTGTTGGGGTAAACGTGGTAAATTTTGGAGTAGCAGTGGTAGTTTGTAGGAAAGGAACTGTATTTGGGGCTGTTGTGGCTGTTGAGGTGAGTGTGGTTTTTGATGACGGAGTAGATGTGGTTACTGTTGGTATAGTTGTAGCTGTTCTTGGGGAATCAGTGGTTGTTGCTGGAAAAGCTGTGCTAGTTGTTTGGGGAGCTGTACTCTTTGTCGCCATTGCCGTTGGGACAGCCGCAGTCGTGGTTGTCATGGTGATTGTTTTGGTAGTTGTTGGCACAACTGTAGTCAACACTGTAGATCGCATTTGTGAAGTTGTTTCATAGGCAGTCATTTTGGTTGTTGATGGGTTAGTTGTTGGCTTGAGTGGTGACAATGGACATGTAGTTGCGTGGTCAGATGTCGTTGTTCTAACTGAGGTTGGGTCCTCTGTGGGTGGTGTTTGAGCAACAATTGTAATTTCTGTTGGAAGTGCTGTAACTGTTGTTCTTGCGGGTGTTGTGTTCGGTAACGTGGCTGCTGTTGTCATTGTGACAGATGAAGTTGTCGCTGGAGCAGTCGCTGTCATGGTTGTCGTGTTGATTACTGTGGTAGTTGTTGGCACCACTGTAGTCAACACTGTAGCTGGCATTTGTGAAGTTGTTCCATAGGCAGTCGTTTTGGTTGTTGATGGGTTAGTTGTTGGCTTGAGTGGTGACAATGGGCATGTACTTGCATGGTCAGATGTAGTTGTTCTGATTGAGGTTGGGTCCCTTGTGGGTGGTGTTTGGGCAACTGTTGTAATTTCCATTGGAAGTACTTTATCTGTTGTTCCTGCGAGTGCTGTGGTCGCTGTTATTGTGGCTGCTGTTGTTGCTGTTGATGCGGCGATTGTGGTTGGTGCAGTTGTGATCATGGTCGTCCCAATTGTAGTACCTGTTACCACAGGTGTTGTAGTCAGTATGACAGCTGAGGTAGTTGTTGGCACCACTGCAGTCAACACACTTGGTTTGTTAGTTGTTGGATTAGTGGTTGACTTGGGTGGTTTGTCTGTGGGTGGTGATAATGGACATGTACTTGCATGGTCAGATGTAGTTGCTGTTCTTGCTGAAGTTGGTTCTCCTGTGGGTGGTGTTTGGGGAACAGTTGCTAGAAGTAAAATAACTTTTGGTCCTGTGGCTGCCAGGGTGGTTGGCGTTGTTGCATCTGTGTACACAGTTGTGATGTTGTGTGTTGAAGCTGTGGTTCCTTGAACAGGTGTTTTAGCTGTTAGCTCACATGTTTTCAGTGTTGTTGGTACATCTGTTGGTTTCGGAACTGCTGTGATAGGTGATGGACCTGAAATCAAGTTATCATTGTCATCATTATCTTCATCTTTTTATACATGAAGTACTTTAGTATTAAAAATTATGACATGCTGTACACAATAGTTTATGCTGCATTTACACATAGGCAGGACATGTTACGAATGTCATATTTGCGTCATTCTTGGCACATTCCTGACATTCTTAACGTGACTTAACACATCTGAATAGGTTTCTTAATAGCGCGTGTTGGCGCGTGATATTTGTGATTTTAGTGGAGCATGTTTTTGGCTTGCACCACCCTCATTTCGCCTCATGTCATGGAGGTCGCAACTGAGCGCGTTGATCCATCTTGATTAGTGGTGATCCTTAATAGAGCGTGACAGCGTTCTTATCTGACGTGTGCACAATTAAACCCTGCTGCACCGCATTCAGTTTCATTGCTGCAGTGTGCTGAAGAAGGACAGTGACGCCAAGTCAGCTAAGTCTCGTTTCAGTGCTTATCAGCACACTCCTGCAGGTTTTCCACCTGCTGCTGCTGTGCCTCATGTTTGGGAAAATGAGTGAGACGAGAGCCGCATGGAGCCATACATCTGGCTCTCTCCGTCTCCTCCTCCTCTCTGCCCCACTCCATGGCACAGAGCCCAACTAAGCCTGCAATCACAAAGTTCTTCTGCTGTGGATTAATCTAGATTTTGATGAGCAAACTGGAGCGATCTGAATTGTTCAGCAGCTGATGGTAGGATGAATATGAATGTGTGTGGAGACAATTTGCCTCATTCACAATGTGACGAACGTAATGATGTGCTATTACGCGCAGTAGCGCGCAATAGTGTGGAACATTATTCTTGACCGTGTGTAATGGTTCTTGATAATTCGCCAGCAACACATGCCATTAATCATAATGCGTGGTAGCAGGCTGCAGCAGTTCCTGAGGACACCTAACGCCTCTGCCTCAAATCATCAAATTCGTGATCAGCGGCCAAGAATGAATACTTCGTGGCATTCATGACTTGTCATCATTATGTGTAAACATAGCATTAAAGAGAAATTATAAAAACACTCCAACCTTAAAGAAACAAATTTTATATAAAAAAGAAAAATCAGATAACCAAAATGTGATAAGCAACAAACAGATAATTTAATTGGGATTAAAAGATTCTCTTACCAACACATAAAAGGACGATGACACAAATCTTCCTAATCATGGCAAATTCTTCTTTATTTGAAAAAACAAACAGAGAAAAACAGTCACTTTCATATTATACAGTAATTAAAGAATGGAGCAGTTTGTTGATCACTTTTGACACAGATGATACGGAGACATGCCCAAAAAAGAAAAACACTGTAAAAATACTTATTTTAACTTTTCCTCAGAAAATCATAGTTAAGAAAAATGTAATCTTTCAGATTTGAATTATGAAAATTACATCAACAACTAAATTCAACAAGAAGCCAACAAATCCTCCACCCATCAATTGATAAAATTCCACACTGGACAACCCCATGACCTTCATAATTAATTTGCCAATCGTGTCAATGTTTGTACGATCATTCCCCGTACTGGGACTCCCCATGTGCCACGTTTGGTGAGTTTGGGCCTTTTGGCCTGTTAGAGTGTCGCAGAAGCGCAAAAGGCAAATACAGATGTGGGTATTTTACAGCAACATAACTCCACACAGTACCTGACAGTAATTCCTAAGTAGCACTTGTTTAAACCACACTATAAAAACTGTTACTCAATTTTTTTTGGTGAAACATTTTTACACTTAAAAATACTGAGTAAATTAAAAAGCTGTGAAATCATTTAAATTTACTTGATGATCTTGCTAACTCTAAGTAAAAGTATTAAGTATATACATCATTTCCAAATATTCTCAATGAAATTTACCAAGCAAATTAAATTATATTTCACAAAATATAATTTGTTAAGCAAATGCTAATTTATTTCAATGAAATAAACTCAAATAATAAATTTGGAACAATTTGGAATATCCAATTCAATCAGTTGTGTGTATTTCAGAGATTTTATTAAGTCAGCATAGATGTGTCTTACTGTGATATATACAAAGCCACTGAATTACTTTTTAGAATGCAATTTTAATGCAAAGACATGCAGTTTTGCTTAGTGAGAAACAGTACAGTTAAAAAAACAGCACTGAAACATAAAATGCAACTTCAGTTGCCTTTAGTTCCATAGAAGGAAAGAATAAGAAGTTTGTCCTGAAGCCCTGAGAATAGTTGGAAAACACAAAGCTTTTCAATTAGATGAGTGAATTTATGCATTAATTGTCTTTTGATTAAAAAGTTTAAATAATTAAACTAAATAATGAGATCTCAAATTTCTATCTGTACTTACATAACGTCCTGTGTCCACCCGATGACAAATTTAAGCTCAGAACTGGTTTTACATCTAAGCTGCAGCATATCAGATACAAATACGCTTGTTTATCCTTATAAAATCTGATAACATATTTCTGCTGTTGTACGGTTGCTTTGTTCATGTATAAATGTGTAATCGCTTTAAAGTTGCGTTCTGATCCTGTGACGGGAGGTGAATCTGATGGTGATGGGTATCACCCGGACCCTGGCACACATGCCACACCACCTTTACATACAACGCATTCTGTTGCTATGGGCGACGCACCTTGAACAAGCAGAAGCTGTGACTGTGTGGGATTTACTGTGCACAAATAAACATTAGCGTTAAGCCAAGAACTGGATTCACTGTCACGTTGCTTGATTTATTTACATCTGTGATCATCAAAAATTAATAAATGGCAAACAAAGCTGCCATTTGTGCACATTGCAGTTCAGTCTTGATTTGTGTCGAGAGCATGATGTCAATCCTGCACTACCCAATAAAAAACATTTCTGCAGCATTAAAATTTCAGATTAATTATTTTTAATCCTGCTGTAAATAAGCAACTACAGAGAAACTAAACTCTGCTAAACAATCTGCAGAATGCCATCCAGTCAGCATAAAGCAATATTCAGAAGTGAAATACTTACAGATGCTTTGAATTTTTGTCAGGACTGGCAGTGAAGCCCTGCTGTCCTCTGGATCCAGAATTTCTGCTTCATTTGCTCTTTATGAGGACTGATGTGATGACGTCACACCGCAGACAAAGACGGGAGAAGAACATGCAAAAAAGCATAATTTTTCACCTCAGTTAAGGAGTGGACGTTGAACCTTTCAAAGGCTTTTGTGATTCTCTCAGCTGCACTTTAGCAATTGGCTCTAATTGTAGAATTACCTGTTTTTGACATGAAGCAGCTTTTTTTTTATTTTGAGCTGATTTTCTTTGTGCCTGATGACCTTATGTGGGTCACTGAGAGATTTCTGATGACTGACGTGAACTTTGTAGGAAAACAGTGTGGGTTAGACGATAGATGGCGTTCACCGGCCTCGGTGAACCCCATCCTGACCAGGTCCGCATAATCACGGGTACACCGAAATCAAAAGTCTATAACTGCTTTATTATATGGTAAACAAGAAAATTGGGAGTTTGTCAAACATACTAAAACTGAAAAATCAATCTGAAGTTTCAACTCTTTATTATTACTGTCATACTGCACCAACTGACATCCTATCGATCGACTGGAGATGCCTGTTAAGTCCGTGACGAAGAGTCATCAGGCTTGTTTTCTCCATTTGCCTGTCTAGCTTCCGCATAAAATCAACCGAGTACTCCGTCAAGCATCCGTCTGTCATAAGTTTCAAAGCTGGGCGCATGTCCCTTTTCAGTGACATACTTGCGAAACAGGTTGGCTGCTGACTGTATATTTCTGCGGGTGTTCTTCGCATCTTTTTCGTGTAAAATCTGTTTTAAGTCAGCATCGCTAAAAGACGCAAACCTGTCTTCTGCCATCTTGTCAACAAACTGACAGCCCAAGCAGGCGCTGTATCACATTATCTGATTGGTCGTTATCGATAGAAGCCGTCACTCGATTAGCTAGTGCTACGCTGCATGCGAGGTGTACTCATTTCGTACACACGGTCTACTCGGCTCCACCGGCAGTCAATATCGTGTTTACATGTGATGTGAAAAACACAGAAATTCTAACCACAAAACTGGGTATATACCAATGATATTGTGTATTTTCATTTATATTTATATTTGCAAACTGTTTTTCTTTTTTCATTTTTGATACTCTGTGTGCTTCTTACCCTGTGTGCTGCTATACAATGCTGCTGGAACCTCGGTTTCCCTGAGGGAGTCTTCACAAGGAATGAATAAAGTTCTGTCTAATCTAATCTAATATTGGTCAAAGTTGCAATGCTTTCATTTTAGATTATTATTATTATTATTAGTAGTAGTAGTAGTAGTAGTAGTAGTAGTAGTAGGGGTGGTGGCCAAGCAGTTAAGTGCACTTGTTTACATTAGTTCCTGGTTTAAAGCTACCCGCCTGCCCATTCTCCATGTAATGCGGAGTTGCGTTAAGGTGCCTTGACATTTGCATGCATTTAACCCCCGCACTGCCGTGTAACTCATCGTGCCAGTGCCACCCACTGTGTTCCGCTGGATGCTGTGCTTTGTGCCACCGGACGCTGTGTTATATAAAATAATTATTTCGTAGCAGATTGATCGTTTGCTGGCAGAGTTTGGCTGCTGAAAACACCTCTAATCACTTCTGGAATCACAGAGGAATCTACAGCTACAGCTGTTCTCGTGCTCGTTGTGACGTGGAGAACACATTTGGAATCATCTAAAAGGTAATTATTTGTAAATTTACATTGTAATAGCTTGGTAACCAGTTGCATTTTAATTCCTTCTTATGAGTATCTATAAAATTATGTTTAATGTTTATCGCACTGGGATCGTGCATGCCTGCCCGTCGGCGCGATGTTTCGTGGTTCACTCACACGAGCTGTTTTGGCGTTGAGTCGCCCTGAGTTGTCTTTATTCGCACTATATGTGAAGGGGCCCTTAAGATCGCTCTGGAGTAGGTTTTCATCCAGGATGTCTCTCGGCAATGATGCATTCATCTTTCCCTTAATCCTGACTAGTCTCCCAGTTCCTGCCATTGGAAAACATCTTCACAGCATGATGATGCCACCACCCTGCTTCACTGCAGAGATGGTGCCTGGTTTCGTCCAAAAGTGATGCCTGAAATTACACCAAAGAGTTGAATATTTGTCTGATCTGACCAGTTTTGTTTCTCGTGGTCTGAGAGTCCTCAGGTGCCATTTAGCTTCTGTCTGGCCACTCTACCATACAGGCCTGATTGGTGGATTACTGCAGAGATGGTTGTCCTTCTGGAAGGTTCTCCTCTCTCCACAGAGCAATGCTGGAGCTCTGACAGAGTGACCACCGGGTTCTTAGTCACCTCCCTGACTAAGGACATTCTTCCCCAATCGCTCAGTTTCGACAGGCAGCCAGCTCTAGGAAGAGTCCTTTTGGGTCTGAGCTTCTTCCATTTACACATGATGGCGGTCACTGTGCTCATTGGGACTTTCAAAGCAGCAGAAATGTTTCTGTGTCATTTGTGCCTGGATTTGTGCCTTGAAATAATCCTGTCTCTGAGGACAATTCCTTGACTTTGTGCTTGGTTTGTGCTCTGACATGCACTGTCCAGTCAACTGAATTTACTCCAGGTGGACTCCAGTTAAGCTGTAGAAACATCTCAAGGATGATCAGTGGAAACAGGATGCACCTGAGCTCAATTTTGAGCTTCATGGCAAATGCTTATCATACTTATGAACAGGTTATTTCTTGTTTGTGTTTGTTTGTTTGCTTGCTTGTTTTGTTTTTTTCTTAATAACATTGAAAAAAATCATAAATCTTTTTTTTTTTAATTGTCATTATGGGGTGTTGTGCGTAGAATTTTGAGAGAAATGAATTTTATCCACTTTGGAATAAGGCTGTAACATAACAAAATGTGGAAAAGTGAAGCACTGTGAATACTTTCCATATGCACTGCATTCCCAGTAGAGGTTGAATGTATAATATCTCTGACATGTTCTGGAATAATGTGTCACTACAAATAAAGGCAGGAAAACATGACACACAGATAAACGTACACTGTTCATGTGACTTTCTCAGTGTTAAGGTGTGGACATCAACCCTTTTGTCTGATGAAGCTTTGAAATGCGTTTTTGCCATTTCAAATAATTACAGTGTGACGTTCTTAGCATAACACATGTAAACACAGTGACGACTTTAGGTCATGACGGTAAAGTGACTTTCTTTCATATTATTATTTTTTTCTGAGATATTTCTGGCTGAATCTTTGAAGTGAGTAAGAACACAGACGTCACGTTCGCTAAAAATAGCCAAACGTTTTTGTGATATGTGCAGTGACCCTACAATCCGCTCCTACATCCAAATAGGAATCATTTCGAAACATCTGTCCTTTTCATTATGTGCAAAAAGTTGAGCGCTTCAACACTTTGCAAGTCACATGTTTGAATTCAAACTTAACTTCCACTACAAAATTCTTTCAATGCAAAGTTGATGGACAGATTCCATTCAATGAGCAATGCTTGTATAACAGCAGGGAGGGTGAGTCAGTGAGTGAATCCACATTCCTTTAGACACAATAACTCCAAAACTAAGAATAGCAGCACCTTGTCATATTGACATGTCCCATCTTTGTACATGAGATGCGGGCTTCAGGCACGAGAGGGCCCCGGAGCAACCGGGAGTGGCATCTTCACCTCACTGCCGAGAAATCATCTACCGATCAGGTAAACCTCTCAGCCGTGATTGTGCCAAAACGCACGTGCTTTTCTGAGTCTTTGCAGGAGTACCTGAGGATCCTACTTACACAAACTGTGTTACTGTAATTAAGAGGTGGAGGTGCTTTCCACCATTATACTGAACTGTTTGCTGGGTGTTCACAGACCCACCATCACCTGTCTCTTCTTCCTGCCAGCAGTACCCGATCTGACAGCCGGAGGCAGTGGCCACCTGGGGACCCAGCACTTGGTGGCTCCGGGGTTGCTTCAGGTCCGGTGGAAGTGGAAGGCGTGTGGGATCCGGCTCTTTTCTGGACGGGCGTCTTCTATCCTCAAGCCTGCCCACACATCACTGTGACTAATTTGACTGTTGATCTCAATTGTGTTGTCTGTTGCTCTGTTGTGCACATTCACAACATTAAATTGTTATTTATTGGCTTATTCCATTGTCCGTTCATTTGCGCCCCCTGTTGTGGGTCCGTGTCCCTACACTTTCACAATACGTATTGCAGTTTTTTTATGACCCGGAGCTCAAACGCATCAAGGGGGTTTTGCAGTCAAGAGAACATAGCTACTCTGGTTAGCTGTGTAGTCTATCACTTATCGACACAACCGCTCACATTTGCCTCGTCTTCCCTTCTGCACTGGGAACCGAAAAAATAGCACTTTTTGCGACTGCTTCAGTGATTTCAGCCGAAAGCAAAACAGTACATGATTTTCCCGTGTGAAATTATGCTGTGTATATGTTGCGCAACGGGAGCAGCGGTCCCCATAAGTGGTCAAATCCCCCAATATCATGCAGGGTTCAAATGAGACTGCACTGCACTATTACAAAGACACAAAAAGATGCATGATTTGTTACAGTTAGGTTAGTTGCTGAAAAAATAACGTTGGTGTTTGCCTTTTCTAATTCTGGTGGCATTGTTCTTGTGATCTTTGACCTATCAACATAGGTGCTCTCCATTTTGAAGGTGAAGCTTGATTTTTATAAAATTCTTTCCCAAGCCGCTGTCATTTGGGAATCTTCATCATCTTCATCTTCAGCTGCTTATCTGAGATCGGGTCACGGGAGCAACAGCTCCAGCAGGGGACCCCAGACTTCTCTCTCCTGGGCCACTTGGGACAAGACCATATTCTCTACCTGGAGTAGGCAATCCATCGATATCCTGCTGGGAACCATGGCCTCAGATTTAGAGGCGCTGATCCTCATCCCAGCAGCTTCACACTCGGCTGCAAACTGATCCAGTGAGTGTTGGAAGCCAACAGGACCACATCATCTGCAAAAAGCAGTGATAAGACCCTGAGCCCACCAAACTGGAAACCCTCCTCCCCCGACTATGCCTCGATATCCGGTCCATGAATATCACAAACAGGATTTGTGGCAAGGCGCAGCCCTGGTGGAGGCCAACCCCCACCGGTGTCCCGTCGAGATGAGGTGAACATCGAGATGAGGTGTGTCGCGCTACTGCGCATGTGTGCGCATGCGCACATCGCTCTACCCCGGACTTGAAGACGTCACCCGTCGAGATGAGGTGCCTCGCGCAAATGCACATGTGGAGATGATGTAACTCGCTCAACATGCAACTGCGCATGTGCATTTTGTTTTTGTTTTTTTGTTGTTGTTTTTTCCGTCAAAGTTTTTTTATTAATTGTATTCAGTGTATTTATAGCCTAGTAAGTAAAACATTTTCTGTATTTTACATTAGGAGCATAAATGTATCTATATTTTGCCTGTCAAAATAAGATAACTCCAGGTTAAAAATACTTAGCGTTCTATAGTGAGTAGATTTTATACATTACTACGTTCGGATGAACAATTTATACATTTATTTGCCCATCAAAATAACCGAACTTCGTCAAGTAATTTTTTACTTTTGCGCAGGAGACTGCTGCTACACCCTCACACTCATATTTCCTCCATTCAAATGACGACTGTCTTAAAGTTTAGTGTACATAAACAATCAAATGTATATGTGCGGTGTTTTAATTCTGATGTGTGCCATTATTACATTCAACCAGTAATAATTGTGGATTAATTGCTGTATTTTTTGTTTCAGGTAATTGGGTGTGATATGAATTGGCCTTTTAGGGATCAATAAAGTTGTTTGAATCTTGAATTTCAACCAGGAAAAAAGACACCATAAATAAATATAAATATTTTTTAAGACACAACAGGAGTTGATCTAACCATGACTGCAGTGTGTCTGTTAATTAGGATTACTCAATATGACATAAACCTCATGATGAAATCATTTTTTTAATTTAGTCATTTCAACATTTATGTCCTCATTGATTGTGTGATTGCTTTTAATGTTGTAATCAGGGCACAGTAATTACTAAAATATGAATTTGACTATTCTAGTGATTGTGAATTCTTTGAAATCATGCGCAGTAGGGGTGGAGCTTCTTCTACCTGTGCAAATGTCTTATTGACTGAACTTTGACTTCATGGACATGTTTAATGATTCATTCATTTAATGTTAATATATAAAAGGAAACAGCTTTTTCAAATAATAAAATAGGTGTTCTTTAAAGACCCTTTGTTTTATTTAGAAGTGTAGCAGCAGGTGTTGCTTTTCAGAGACGAGAGGTGAGCTGGACCCTCAGGACATTATACGTATATATGATGCTATATACCAGCGAAAACAATATCAAACTTGGTGGGAAAATTATTTGGTGAGATATCTAGACATGGTCCAAAAACAACAAAAACAAAAATCTTTCTTGTATTCACCCTACTGAGATATCCCATAATCCCTTGCGCACCAGAGAGACACTGCAGTCAAAACAACACAGAGAATCCACATGATGACAAATATAAATGAACATTATATTACTAAAATAGATTTTTTTATGATTTTCATCATGTTAATAAGAGACTGCATGCATGAGACCCTGAAAACTTCCTAAAACAAATATTCCAAATAATCTGTGTCTGCTACTTTTAACCTGTGTGAAATTTAATAAACGCAAACCGAATTTCAGACATTTTATATATATTACTCTGGAACAAAGAGGACAAATAATCAGGACATTAAAAAGCAAACTTCACTTTCCCCCAGAACGACATGATCAGGAAGCAATCGCAGCTCACAGCGATTCCCATTGAAAATAACGGAGAGACAACCTGTGATTCTCGCATGTTTACATAAAACAAACATAAAACAGAATAACAATGTCTAAAAACCCAGATAATATATTTACGAGAGTTTTAGGCACAATATAAAAAGACTTTTATGTTGCAATGTTAATGCTGTTGTCGGTGTGCAGCGGTTAAAGTGCAGCCTGATCAGAGCATCTCAATGCAGTTCTCAGCGACCTCTTTGAAATTTTGCGAGATTTTGCGGGATTTGAAACCACAATAGGGCGAATGCAGCAGCCCTTTGATGCCTTTCAATAACATATATATTAAATACTCTAAAAATACTCTAAATACTCCAGAACTGTGCACAGTTCTGGGGAAAAAGCTGTTTGGCAACCTGTTTGTGCGTGGGCTGGGAGTTCTCAGTCTGTCTGAGGGGAAGGTGGTGAAGAGGGGCTTTCCTGGGTGTGAGGGATCCCGTAGGATGTCTGCGGCCCATTTAAGCAGACGGCTCGAGCAGATGAAGCTCGGCTTTAGGAGGGGAGAGCGGACAATCCTCTCAGCCGTCTTCACGACCCACTGCAGGTCTTTTTACCACACAGTACAACAGGAAGTCAATATGCAGCAGTAGAAGCTGATCAGCAGGATCTCTGTTGTGTATCAGTGTTTTCAGCAAGAACAGAACTAAACCATTTACTGGAAACACGTGAGACAATCGTTAATTAAGAAAGTAGGTTATGGTTAAGTAACTCTAATTAAATACATGGGGTGGGTCCAGATGTCTGTCTGCATTTGCGTCACAGGTCATTAATCATGACGTTGACATTAATCGAGCTCCTGCATTCTTTGGGAACAGCTGAATGTTACACAGCATACAAATAATGAACGTTTATGAGTTCAATGATACAAATAATTCATGAGGTGACAGACGAAATGTACCATTCAACGGGGCGAAATTTGTTCCATTGAAAGAATGAAAAAAACATTCAGTAACTTTGTTTTATATAACGGCGAAAATAGATCCTTGTCATTTGATATTTTATTAATTTGTAAACAGAAAAGGAACTCGCATTTTGGTGTGCATCATTGGTTTGTGCATCAACTTCATCCTCTTCATCCTAACAGCTCTTCATGCCTCCAGATGTCTTACGGCGTAGTGGATTTGTTTTTTTTTTTGTGTGTGTGTGTGTTAGAAGAATTTGCACCAATTAGATCCTTCAAATCATATGTCAGCAAAACAAACTCTGCTATGTTTAGAACGTCACGCCTACTACGCGTGCGCCCCTACTACGCATGCGAGCGTGGTGTGCATGAGCAGTGGTCACAGCGTGCAGTGGTATAAAACGTATGGAACAAAATTTGCACTCTAAATGCAATGCAACACAAATGGGACAAGTAATCCATGTCATGTGACATACAAAGCACCAATCAAATGACAAGGATCCACTCAGCCGTTATATAATATACAAATAATGAATGTGTAGAATATGGAGTGTTCCATCTTTTGTACCATTGAACAAATGAAAAAAACATTCATTATTTGTTTTATATAATACCTAAAAATTTTAAAAGGGACTTACATTTTTCTGTGTGTCACTGGTCCTTTGACATCAAGCCGTTCCCAACTACTCCCACACAAATTCTAAATAGCAGTCCAATACGATCCAAAATTGTTCTCAGGCAACTCAGGCACCAAAAACAGTAAGATAGTTCAAAAACAATCTTGATTATGTAGTCAACAGGTGATGCAGTGACTTCTTCCTGTACTTCTTGTGCTTTTCTCAATCCAGCAAAAATTCACAACAGAAATTTGTCAAGCTCTTCATCTGACAATAGTTCTACTTTAACTAGATATGTCCCAGCAAATATTGCAAATGCCTCCAGACGGCTTACAGCATACTGGATTTCCACCTAGTCTTAGGTCGTCCCCCGGGTCTCCTCCTAGCTGGATGTGCCTGTGAGTACAGAGATTGGATGGCTCTGAGAAGGGACCCCCTCACTCCATACTCCTGCAGTACCTCCCACGGTATCTCCCAGAGTATCCAATCATACGCCTTCTCCAAGTCCACAAAACACATATAGACTGGATGGGAATACTCCCAGAACACTTCCCCCCTGCCCCGCCCCAAGATTGTTGTGAAAGTAAAAAGCTGGTCGGTTGTTCCATGACCAGGGCAGCACCGGCATTGTTCCTCTTCAATATGAGGTGTGACTATCGGCCGAACCCTTCTTTCCAGCATCCTGGAGTAACTTTTCCAGGGAGGCTGAGTAGTGTGATGCCCCTGTAATTAGCACACACTCTCTGGGGAACCCACCCCAGTTTGCCATTCCTTAGGCACTGTCCCAGACCTCCACACAATGCTGAAGAGACGTCTCACCCAAGACAATCCCTCCATACCCAGAGCCTTCCACATTTCTGGATGGATCTCATCATCCCCCAGGGCTTTACCACTGCGGAGTTTTTTGACTACTTCAGTGACTTTCATTAGGGAAAGTGATGGTGATCCCCTATCACCTTCAAGCTCTGCCCCTACTACAGAGGGTGGCCCAATCTGATGCAGGAGTTCCTCAAAGTGTTCCTTCCAGCGTCCAATTACCTCTTCAGTTGAGTCGAAGATCTGTTGGAGATTGGGTTCTTCCAGACATTCCCAGTTCACCCGCACTATCCATTTGGGCTTACCAGATCTGTCGAAAGTCCCCCCGACCTCTAATCCAACTCACCACCAGATGCTGATTAGATGCCCCTCTCCTTACTGTGTGTCCAAAATATATGGCCTCAGATCAGATGATACAATCACAAAATTGATCATCGACCTTTGGCCTAGGATGCTCTGGTACCGTGTACACTTATGTGCATCTTTATGTTTGAACATGATGTTCGTTATGGACAGTCCATGTCTAGCACAGTCCATTCAACAACAAACAACCACTCAGGTTTAGATCAAGGCGGCCGTTCCTCCCAGTCGCACCTCTCCAGGTGTCTCTGTTATTGCCCATGTATGCATTGAAGTCCACCAGCAAGTCAGTGGAGTCCCCCATTACAGCCCTAAATAGGACCCCATTCAAGGATTCCAAGAAAGCAGAATACTCTGAACTGCATACACACAAACAACAGTGAGATTCCCCACCCCCACCCAAAGGCACAGGGAAGCGACCCTGTCATCTACCGGAGGAAAACTCCAATGTAGCAGCATTCAGCCAGGGTCTCGTGAGTATCCTCACACCCTCCCGGCACCTCACACCTTGGGCAACTCCAGAGGAGAACTAGGTCCAACCCCTATCAAGGAGAGTGGTTTCGGAGCTGACGCTGTTCATGGAGGCGAGGTCTACCAGATCTAACTGGTAGCGCTCCACATTCCCCCACAACGAAGTAATGTTCCATGCCCCCAGAGCTATCCTCTGCCACCCAGGTTTGGTCTGTCGAGGCCCTCGACTTTCACTACCAACCCTAGAACAGCGCACCCAACCCCAGCAGTTCCCCCTGCAGGTAGTGATCCCACAGGATTCTGCCCGACCGGGCTCCATGCCAAGCCCGGCCATCAGGCACTCGCTGACAGGCCCTCCATCCACACCTGGCTTGAGACCTCAATTTTTCTTTGGGTCATTGTGAACCATTCTTTGTCTGGGCCCTCACCTGAGACCAGTATACCATGGGAGACCCTACCAGGAGCACAAAGGCTCCAGACAATACAGCCCTTAGGTTTATAGAGGCATGCAAACCTCTCCACTCCAATAAGGTGATGGTTCAGCCAATGAGGTGATGGCCTAGCTAACAGGTGACTCACTGGTTATGACCACTGGAACAGGAGCAGGTAATGGTCTCAGTCCTGCTAGTGCTGGCTAGTGAGACTGACAAAATCGGTGGCCAGGGTGTGGTTGAACACATACACGAGCCTATTAATTGAGGAACAAAGTGACATTCTCCTCATTCTGCTCACCTCATTGTTGTCTGCATTCCTCTGTAAAGACCTGGGACTTGAAGGTCCTCATCTGGTTAATGTGGAGCTCAGCAGGGACCCTAAGGGACAGGACAGGACACCCCCACAACAGTCTCATCCCTGACTTGGAGAAATGGTCCATTTTTGAATTTTTCTCACTTTAAAAGGAGCTATTCTGGTGAATTTTAACAGATGAAAGATGTCGTTATGTGGATAAAAAATGCTCCCAATTATACCTTTAATTGTTAAAATCTTGGTCAAGAATGACTGTATACTGTATAAACTGTATAAAAATATATTGTGAACAGACATTCAAAATGAATGTTTTTCAATAATGAAACAAAGTAGCCAGGATATGAAGAGTTATTCCAATGTACATGCAAATCCTTGAAAAATCCATTCAAGACCACAATACAAATGATGTTTTATTTTATTCTGTTTTCCATTAAAAAAAAAACAGGTATGTTGATTTTCAGTCACTCCAATGTAAAACCCATTTTTGACACTATCTACAGTACTGAAAGAAGTAACAAATAATCATGTACAGTTATAGTTAGTTTGTGTGATATTTCACACTTATTCAGTAAGTTATGTTGAACTGTGTGAAACATGGGTCCCACCCATGTCCTTTGTTAATGCATTCTGTTATAAAAGTTAATGTTGTTAATGCTCTATCAAATATATTTACCATTTGCCTTACTAACTGAATGAACAATGCCATAGAAGAGGAAGAGCACAGATGAGATTGATGAGGTGAGACATTAATTCATCAGTGCATGATGAAGAAGCAGAAAACGGACTGTGTGACTGATTGTCTTCTGCTATGATGACACATTATTCCATCAATGCACGATCAACAATCAATCAGGAATGAACTTTGAGACTGACTGTCTTATATTATCAAATGATTTCATTCAATGGACTTTGGCACATCTTGGGGGTGTATATAAGTGGCAGGAAAACTGAATGTACTTGTATTTGTCTTCAGACCTACACTCTGTATGACATCTACCTTTAAAGCTTTAAATAACAAAAGATCTTAAAAACTGACCTGTTTCCTCTAGTGTCTCATTTGTTGCCTGTATCAGATAGTTTTTAGGTAATTTTTCCTAACACATTTAAGTCTTTTTTCGATCTTCTTAGCTCATTTGTATTTTTCTTACCCTGTTAGTTCATTTTTTAAATAAGCACTAACTTTCCTCAGGAGTAAATATTCGGTCCGATATCAATGCAGGCAGTCACAGCACTGCAGGTTGTCAGCGGTATTACGTTGTCCAGCCACATCCATGCAAACTTTTCTTTGCAATCCTTATTGATCTCTCAAACACACTTTCCATCTTCATCTTTTATCCTCTCCAGCATCCTATCCTGGCCAGGGTGTGGTTGAACACCTCCACCAGACTATCAATCAAGGGACAGAGTGGCATTCTCCTCATTTTGCTCACCTCCTAGTTGTCTGCGTTCCTCTGTAAAGACCTGAGACTTGAAGGTCTTCGTCTGATTCATGTGGAGCTGGGGAGGGACCCTAAAGGAGTTGAACATGTCCTCCACATGCCTTTTCACAGCCCTTGTAGTGCACTGGTCCAGCACCACATATGCAACAGGACACTTGGTGAAATAGTCCATGGCCACAAGGATTTAGAAGTGGTTGAGTTTGTAACCAGAAAGGGGCTAAATATATCCACCCCCACTCATTCAGGTCCAAGTACTGATGCAGGATGAGGGTACTGAGTCAGAAATACTGACCAGTGTAAATGTTACTGCACTGCACATAAAGATTTTTGTCTTTGTAACACCCCAACCAGTAGAACTACCACCTGAGAGGATGGGGCATTTGCCATTCCAAAAATGCCCCATCCTAAGTGATGCATGAGTCATCTGAAGCACCTGGGATGAAAGCACTTTGGGGACATGCAGCTGCAGGTGTGCATTCCATTATCCAGCTGCCTGCCCCTTCCAGTACATCGCTGCATTATGGAGTTCGAAAAACTGAGCGACTGTGCAAGAATGAGAGTAGTGAGGGAAGCCACCATGGGTGTCTTACCCATGACCACTCTGAAGGAGTTGCATTGTGTCTGTGCTGTCGCCAGTTATAGAGCTTCATATCTTCTATGATGTTTTAAAATCTCTCTCACACACACACACACACGCACACACACAGTCTGAAAGCACCAAATGCTATTGATTCACGCAGGCTGACGATCAAAACGTCTGCTCTGCCAGCTGGCACCGTATGACGCTGAAGGGCAAATTCATACCGATACTTTGTTTGCACTTTTGTCAGCCTGTCACTGACAGCAATATGTAATTCAATCCCTTTGAAGTTAACCTTTTGCTTCCATGGTTATCTATTGTTATTTGGGAAATTTTATAGACTGATGTATGATGCTATATGTGACCGGAGGACCTACTGTATCTTTGTGTCCGGGTTAGCGGTGGGATTCGAACACCAGACTGCTCAAATTGAAGACCAAAACTCTACCAGGTGAGCCAAAGGGGAATTCCCTGCTAGCCAAGCTAACAGGAACATCTTTTCAATCTGGACTTCACCTTGTTACATATATATACCTGTGAAAACAATAACAAACGTGGTTGGAAAATTATTTGGATAGATATCTAGACATGATTAGATTTTTGGAGTAGTTTGGTCAACGGTCAAGGAAAACATCTATCTATAAAGCAAGACACATCTGTGTTTGTATGCGGCTCGCAGATTTCTCTGACATTTTGTCAGATCGGCCTCAGCTTTCGGATATGATTTGCGCATGGCACCATCGTGTGCATCCTTTATTCTGAAGATTTTTGGGGATTTATTTTCATTTGTCTGTCTGTCTGTCTGTCTGTTAGCAGGATTACGTCAAAACTGTTTCACTGATTCTAACCACATTTGCACCACAGATAGATATTAGGGCATGGAAGACTCCATTAAATTTTGGAGGTGATCTGGATCCAGATCTGGTTTCACTTTATGTAGGTTTTGAAGGATTATGTCAAAACTACTTCACAGATTCTCACCTAATTTGCACCACAGATCGATATTAGGGCATGGAAGACTCTATTGGATTTTGGAGGTGATCAGGATCTGGATTCTGGATCAAGATTTCACTTTATATCCACCTTATTCCTGGGGTGCTGCTATAGAAGTGATTATGGGCGCAACTTTCTGTTAGACATTGGAAGTAGCAGTGAGAGACTGTTTACTAACGGTTTTCGTTTCCCGTACTGGTTTATTTGAAAGTTTCTTAGTTTTTTGTTTAAGCGATGATCAGCTGCCGTAGCATTTAAAAATGTCCTTGTGTTGAGTTGTTCACGGTTGTACGAACAACCAGATGAAGTTAAATCTGCGGCTGCAATGTTTTTAACATGCAGCCGGACTGAGAGAGTTTCCACTGCCGACCGAGGGATGATGAACCCTCGGTCAGCCACGGATGTGGCTGAAAAAAACTCAGCTTGAAAAGACCACCTAAAACGTTGTACGTGTGCTCTTTACACTTTGTTGACAAAAAGCCCACAGAGGAACGCCTTACTTTGTGGTTGGGATATAACAGACCACCAGAGAAGATAAAAACGATTGAGAGCAGTGTCACCAGAATACACGATTTCATGTTTGTGGAGGACAAATCACTGTAGTATTAGACATAACCAACAACATGTATTACCCTTTTCTGAACAGTGAAAATGTAACGTGTGCTTGGACTACTGGTCATTATGAACCTAAAAATGCCATAATTTCAGTACAGCATAACAAAATGTGCAACAACGCAGTATTTTAATCTTAATCGGAATGTAATATTGTAGATGTTATTATGTGCCAGATTTTCTCTTGGTTTCTGGAGCACAGAGGTGATGCTGTTACGAGTGGGAAGTAGTGGAGATGATGGAAGGTTAATGGTGTAATTAAACTGTTGTCATGAAAACCGTTGCAGGCGACAAGTCAATCACGGCCCAGTCAATCGCACGGGGGGTCCTCACACGGTTCTTTAAATCTCCTGACAAACTTTGTCTTTGAGGCACTTGTGTGTGCAAATAGTTGTAGCAACAGGTGTACGAGGCGTTGGCGACAGAGATGACATTACACGGTTTGCACACGATTCCTCCGTCATGTGTACTAAGGCCCAATCTCAGTTCTCTTTTGTACCCCTGCCCCTTGGCCCTACCCCTACCCCTACGCCTACCCCTTTAAAACAAGGGGTAATTTGAACGGGTATGCCTCTAGCCCTATGAATTGAGATACCCCTCCACCTTACGGGAAAAAAAACTGCCCGTCTCAAACTGCCGTCTTTACTGTTTGTCAACATGACAACCGAAGCACAACTTGTTGCAGTAGCCTGTTTGCTCTTTTTATTTTCTCACCTTTCTGCATAAATGCAAAAAAATAGAAGATTTCTTCGATGCATCGCAATCATGTTGGAGAATTTTGTGGTATTAATAATTAATTTAATTAATAATTTATAATAATAATAATTAATAGTAGTAATCATTAATTAACTCTACTGGTGGTTGGCTCTCACTGCGGTATTGTATCACTTCCTATTCCGGAGCACAGCAGTGTTTTGCTGTATCTGTTAGCTGTTTAATCTGCGTAGTTAGATTGATCTAGATAACTAGATAACGATTTGTTTCACAGTGTAATCTTCACGTGCCTTAACTAAAGCACTCCCTCTGCTGAATCACCTCTAAATCATTTACACATTATTCACTTTGTGTGTTTTTAGGAATCCGCTAGCTTAGCGCAGCTACTAGCTCTTAGCCGGTTTAGCATGGTGGCTTCTCCTGTCTCTCCCGCACTTCTCTGCTCTGGGTGTGAAATGTTTAGTTATTCCTCAGCCTCCTTTAGCAGTAATGGTGCTTGTAATAAGTGTAGCTTATTCGTAGCTTTGGAGGCCAGGCTGGGCGAATTGGAGACTCGGCTCCGAACCTTGGAAAAATCCTACAGCTATCCAGGCCCCTGTAGTCGGTGCGTACCAAGGTAGCTTAGCCGCCGTTAGCTGTCCTCCAGCAGATCCCGAGCAGCCGGGAAAGCAGGCCGGCTGGGTGACTGTGAGGAGGAAGCGTAGTCCTAAACACAAGCCCCCTGTACGCCACCAACCCGTTCACATTTCTAACCGTTTTTCCCCACTCGGTGACACACCCACCGAGGAACAAACTCTGGTTATTGGCGACTCTGTTTTGAGAAATGTGAAGTTAGCGACACCAGCAACCATAGTCAATTGTCTTCAGGGGGCCAGAGCAGGCGACATTGAAGGAAATTTGAAACTGCTGGCTAAGGCTAAGCGTAAATTTGGTAAGATTGTAATTCACGTCAGCAGTAATGACACCCGGTTACGCCAATCGGAGGTCACTAAAATTAACATTGAATCGGTGTGTAACTTTGCAAAAACAATGTCAGACTCTGTAGTTTTCTCTGGGCCCCTCCCCATTCGGACCGGGAGTGACATGTTCTCCTTGAATTGCTGGCTGTCTGAGTGGTGTCCAAAAAATGAGGTGGGCTTCATAGATAATTGGCAAAGCTTCTGGGGAAAACCTGGTCTTGTTAGGAGAGACGGCATCCATTCCACTTTGGATGGAGCAGCTCTCATTTCTAGAAATCTGGCCAATTTTATTAAACCCTCCAAACCGTGACTATCCAGGGTTGGGACCAGGAAGCAGGGTTGTAGTCTTACACACCTCTCTGCAGCTTCTCTCCCCCTGCCATCCCCCCAATACCCCATCCCCATAGAGACGGTGCCTGCTCCCAGACGACCAACAACCAGTAAAAATCTATTTAAGCATAAAAATTCAAAAAGAAAAAATATAGCACCTTCAACTGCACCACAGACTAAAACAGTTAAATGTGTTTTATTAAACATTAGGTCTCTCTCTTCTAAGTCCCTGTTAGTAAATTATATAATAATTGATCAACATATTGATTTATTCTGCCTTACAGAAACCTGGTTACAGCAGGATGAATATGTTAATTTAAATGAGTCAACACCCCCGAGTCATACTGTCAGAATGCTCGTAGCACGGGCCGAGGGGGAGGATTAGCAGCAATCTTCCACTCCAGCTTATTAATTAATAAAAAACCCAGACAGAGCTTTAATTCATTTGAAAGCTTGACTCTTAGTCTTGTCCATCCAAATTGGAATTCCCAAAAACCAGTTTTATTTGTTGTTATCTATCGTCCACCTGGTCGTTACTGTGAGTTTCTCTGTGAATTTTCAGACCTTTTGTCTGACTTAGTGCTTAGCTCAGATAAGATAATTATAGTGGGTGATTTTAACATCCACATAGATGCTGAGAATGACAGCCTCAACACTGCATTTAATCTATTATTAGACTCAATTTACTTTGCTCAAAATGTAAATGAGTCCACCCACCACTTTAATCATACTTTAGATCTTGTTTTGACTTATGGTATGGAAATTGAAGACTTAACAGTATTCCCTGAAAACCCCCTTCTGTCTGATCATTTCTTAATAACATTTACATTTACTTTAATGGACTACCCAGCAGTGGGGAATAAGTTTCATTACAGTAGAAGTCTTTCGGAAAGCGCTGTAACTAGGTTTAAGGATATGATTCCTTCTTTGTTATGTTCTCCAATGCCATATACCAACACAGTGCAGAGTAGCTACCTAAACTCTAAGAGTGAGATAGATTATCTCGTCAATAGTTTTACATCCTCACTGAGCACAACTTTGGATGCTGTAGCTCCTCTGAAAAAGACAGCCTTAAATCAGAAGTGCCTGACTCCGTGGTATAACTCACAAACTCGCAGCTTAAAGCAGATAACCCGTAAGTTGGAGAGGAAATGGCATCTCACTAATTTAGAAGATCTTCACTTAGCCTGGAAAAAGATTCTGTTGCTCTGTAAAAAAGCCCTCCGTAAAGCTAGGACATCTTACTACTCATCACTAATTGAAGAAAATAAGAACAACCCCAGGTTTCTTTTCAGCACTGTAGCCAGGCTGACAAAGAGTCAGAGCTCTGTTGAGCCGAGTATTCCTTTAACTTTAACTAGTAATGACTTCATGACTTTCTTTGCTAATAAAATTTTAACTATTAGAGAAAAAATTACTCATAACCATCCCAAAGACATATCGTTATCTTTGGCTGCTTTCAGTAGTGCTGGTATTTGGTTAGACTCTTTCTCTCCGATTGTTCTGAGTTATTTTCATTAGTCACTTCCTCCAAACCATCAACATGTCTATTAGACCCCATTCCTACCAGGCTGCTCAAGGAATCCCTACCATTAATTAATGCTTCGATCTTAAAAATGATCAATCTATCTTTATTAGTTGGCTATGTACCACAGGCTTTTAAGGTGGCAGTAATTAAACCATTACTTAAAAAGCCATCACTTGATACAGCTATCTTAGCTAATTATAGGCCAATCTCCAACCTTCCTTTTCTCTCCAAAATTCTTGAAAGGGTAGTTGTAAAACAGCTAACTGATCATCTGCAGAGGAATGGTCTATTTGAAGAGTTTCAGTCAGGTTTTGGAATTCATCATAGTACAGAAACAGCATTAGTGAAGGTTACAAATGATCTTCTTATGGCCTCAGACAGTGGACTCATCTCTGTGCTTGTCCTGTTAGACCTCAGTGCTGTTTTTGATACTGTTGACCATAAAATTTTATTACAGAGATTAGAGCATGCCATAGGTATTAAAGGCACTGCGCTGCGGTGGTTTGAATCATATTTATCTAATAGATTACAATTTGTTCATGTAAATGGGGAGTCTTCTTCACAGACTAAGGTTAGTTATGGAGTTCCACAAGGTTCTGTGCTAGGACCAATTTTATTCACTTTATACATGCATCCCTTAGGCAGTATTATTAGACAGCATTGCTTAAATTTTCATTGTTACGCAGATGATACCCAGCTTTATCTATCCATGAAGCCAGAGGACACACACCCATTAGTTAAACTGCAGGAATGTCTTACAGACATAAAGACATGGATGACCTCTAATTTCCTGCTTTTAAATTCAGATAAAACTGAAGTTATTGTACTTGGCCCCACAAATCTTAGAAACATGGTGTCTAGCCAGATCCTTACTCTGGATGGCATTACCCTGACCTCCAGTAATACTGTGAGAAATCTTGGAGTCATTTTTGATCAGGATATGTCCTTCAATGCGCATATTAAGCAAATATGTAGGACTGCTTTTTTACATTTGCGCAATATCTCTAAAATTAGAAAGGTCTTGTCTCAGAGTGATGCTGAAAAACTAATTCATGCATTTATTTCCTCTAGGCTGGACTATTGTAATTCATTATTATCAGGTTGTCCTAAAAGTTCCCTGAAAAGCCTTCAGTTAATTCAAAATGCTGCAGCTAGAGTACTGACGGGGACTAGAAGGAGAGAGCATATCTCACCCATATTGGCCTCTCTTCATTGGCTTCCTGTTAGTTCTAGAATAGAATTTAAAATTCTTCTTCTTACTTATAAGGTTTTGAATAATCAGGTCCCATCTTATCTTAGGGACCTCTTAGTACCATATCACCCCAATAGAGCGCTTCGCTCTCAGACTGCAGGCTTACTTGTAGTTCCTAGGGTTTGTAAAAGTAGAATGGGAGGCAGAGCCTTCAGCTTTCAGGCTCCTCTCCTGTGGAACCAGCTCGCAATTCAGATCAGGGAGACAGACACCCTCTCTACTTTTAAGATTAGGCTTAAAACTTTCCTTTTTGCTAAAGCTTATAGTTAGGGCTGGATCAGGTGACCCTGAACCATCCCTTAGTTATGCTGCTATAGACTTAGACTGCTGAGGGGTTCCCATGATGCACTGAGTGTTTCTTTCTCTTTTTGCTCTGTATGCACCACTCTGCATTTAATCATTAGTGACTGATCTCTGCTCCCTTCCACAGCATGTCTTTTTCCTGGTTCTCTCCCCTCAGCCCCAACCAGTCCCAGCAGAAGACTGCCCCTCCCTGAGCCTGGTTGTGCTGGAGGTTTCTTCCTGTTAAAAGAGAGATTTTCTTTCCCACTGTCGCCAAGTGCTTGCTCATAGGGGGTCGTTTTGACCGTTGGGGTTTTTCTGTAATTATTGTTTGGCTTTTGCCTTACAATATAAAGCGCCTTGGGGCAACTGTTGTTGTGATTTGGCGCTATATAAATAAAATTGATTTGATTTTGATTTGATTTGAATTAATTAGTAATTAATGTTAATAATACTAATAATAATAATAATTAATCATTAATAATAGTAATAATAATGTTAACTGACTAATCATTAATTGATTGATTAGTAATTAATTAATTAGTAATTAAAATAAATAAACACTATGTCAGTCTGTGTGGAATGAATGTATACATTATACAAGTTTCACTTTTTTAATGGAATTACTGAAATAAATAAACTTTTTCATCATATTCTAATTATATGACCAGCACCTGTATGTATGTTATGGGCTGCATCTAGTTCTGTTAACCTTATATTTCTTTTTCAAATTCTCCCATTTTTTGCATCCAGCACTATTTCCTTCAGAAATTTCCTTGACAAAAATAATATCAGTCTATTAGGACGTCAGGTTATGTGTTACACATATACGTGTGTGTATATATTTTACAACTTACTCCCATTGGTCTTTAGCTGACTGCTTAGAACACAGACGAGTGCGCTCAGGGCTTCCTGTTTGTTTACAAAATAAACGCGTTACAGGCCTTGAAATCCAACAGCAGGGGTCGCTATTATCCAAAGATTTATGACCATACAAATTAACGTGTTTATCCTTTATCATGATTTTCTCCATTGTGAGATATAAAAGTGTCTTATCGTAGCGTTCGTGTGTATATGCATTATAACACCTCAGTGTACGAGTGAAATTACCATATTCTTCAGAATGACAATATACGCAACATGCATCCAGCAGCATACACATTGCTGTCATAGACAATTTCCTGTAAAGTTTTTTGGCAAGTTATAACTGTCTAAACAGTGTAGTTTGAAATGAAAGCCGCTTCATTTGTGCGACTCTTTCGGCGCCATGTTAGTTTCTTTGGAGACATCTGTAAGCTCCTCCTACCCCTCTAAATGGAGCGTCCAGAATCACTCCGTTTGAAGGGGTTTATACCCCTCCGCCTCGCTCCAAAAAGAGAATTGAGACACCCCTCTGTCTCTCGTGCCGCGCAAAATGGAGGGGAAGGAGTACGGGGAAGGGCCGAGGGGTAGAATTGAGTCCAAACTTCACACTATTGTGTGAAGGGGCCCTAACTCTCGTAGAAAGTGATTTCGCACAAACAGTTAACATGTAAACAAACGCCGGTTCGGGTTTATACTGGAAGTCTCACCCATAATTTACGCAAAGCCTCACGGGGGCTCAGAATAAGTTGGATAGGCTTCGAAGGATTACGTCAAAACTACTTCACGAATTCTCACCAAATTTGCACCAAAGATACATATTCAGCCATGGAAGACTCCACTGAATTTTGGAGGTGATCAGGACCCGGATTGACGAACACCAGAAATCTCTGATTGCCCTTGTTTTGAATAAGTTTTTTGGGATTTATTTTCAAAACCTTTATTTTGAATTCACCTACTGTGGCTGCCTCCCTCTCTCAGTAATGTCATCTGTAAGTAGGCTATTTCTTCATTTTATTTTCATGTCTATACCTTCTTTACTATTCAAGGTTGTGCGTGTGTGCAGCGTTCATTGATACTCCTGGAGTTTTTAGGGTTTGCAGTTGTGAATAGGCCATTCGCGTTGCTTTATTGCAGTCGTTTTGAGACGACTGACCATTCTCTTCCCCGTGATTTCACTTGCTATCTATTGCTAGCATGTCAAAACAGATAGCCTACCATTCAAAATGATGCATTAGAAGTTTATTTGTCCTTATCTTCCTCTGACAAATAAACACTGGTCTCATAAGTTTACGTTTGTAACCTACATAATTTCCAGATCACTGCTTAGAGTTTGTTTAAATTCGGAAAACGAAGACTAAGTTTAACACAGCTGAAAATCTGTTGCGTGCTGCAACAGCCATCCTTTGCGATCTAGCATCCCAGTTTCTGTCCTACAACAAATTATCAAAACTTTACAATTTGTTTAAAAATGCTAAAGGTTTGTATTTTCACCAATGCAACAGCATAACCATGATGATAACAAATTCATACTTATTATTACAGTGTTCCACCATACATACCCTTTACTTTACCTCAAAAATGAAATCTAACCAGATTGAGCCTTCAAAACACTTTGAAAAATCATGCTGTTGCATTACTGTTTTTGCTTTTCCCCAATGGCCAAAAAAACAAAAGGCACCAGTAGTGGTACTTTCACATTAGTTGAATGGGGTTCAACTACCTATAGTGTCCATGTTAAAAGCCAAAATATATGAAATCACAATAGTTATCAATCAATCCACACAACAACCCTAAATGTCCCTGACTCACATTATGAATAACTATTGTATTCACATCCATATGTTGTGCTTCACATACACTAACTGTGCTTATATCCAGAATAGTGCCGAACATGTCCCTGCGGTGAACATAGCTTGTTGGTGGTTTTCATGTCAACATATACTCCGTAAATGATACGGATTTTCCGAGTTTCAGAGTCATACAGACGTACAAATAAAGTCAGATATTCAGGGTTTGGTCTGCAGCGGCTCTGTAATCCACCGTTTCTGCAGCATGACTCCACTTTGAAGCCGTGAACCATTGAAGCAATGCTTCGATTCAATGGCTCGTGGCTCTTTGATTCGCTGCTCTTCAGAAACAGCAAGTCCGCTTCTTAACCCCTCTCAAAGCCATTAAAATATCATGAGTAACTTTTGTGTGGATTAAAGTCACTAACTGGGACTCTTGTTGCAATCAAGAAACGAGAATCGTTCTCTGTTCCATTGTCACAGTTCCAAACGCTCCGAGGCTCTCTGCTGAGACAGAGTCCAGTCGGAATAACTTCAAAACGAATCGCCGCTTTAAATAAAATGACACCTCTTACAAACGTTGTAATACAGACAAGAAACTACAGTCAACTAAAACGTTTTTTTCCTCCCAAAATGAAACGTGCTGTATTTCTTTACAAATTACATCCTGACGTGCTGTAAGCGAACAGCTCAGATATATGGAGTGACATTTATGCCAATAATGTCTGAAAGGAAATGCTTTTGACAAAAACTACAGATTTTGTTTATTCCTATTTATGTCCAGAGATCAAGGATCCACCATGTAGAGTTTATTATGTCCAAAGTTTAAGGATCCAGTGACCAATTTCATATTTATTTACTTTAAGACTCAATAAAATGTTCAATTTCAATTCAGTTTCAATTTAATTGGCTTATAAAGTGCAAAATCACAACAAAATCTAAATATACTAAAACAAATACATCACAATTGTACACATATCACAACTGTGATATGTGTACAATTGTGATGTATTTGTTTTAGTATATTTAGTCATGGACATGATGAATATTGTTACCTGCTGGACTGTTTCTAACTTTGATTGGTATCAATGGAAAATGTCTTCTGTGAACTGTCTGTATCTCAATATATTATTATTAAGAATATATGCAGTCATATTTTTATTGATTTTATCAATTGAAAAAAAATCATATATAGATTCAGGTATAATTGAAAGATTTTGGCAATAAATTTGATCCTGTTTACAGTCAATTTTTGTTGTAGTGTTGTTTTTTTAGGACATCATATTTATACAAATAAGAAGTGTTCACTATGGTCCATGAAGTATAATAAATATATTAAAAGACGTTTGACAGTGTATGTTGCACACGAATAAAAGAATGAAGATTATTGAATAATAAGATGCATATGATTTTTATTTTATCATTGGGCAAAAACGCATCTGTCAGATTTTCACTCTGGATCCAGCCCTGTATATGTCTGACCACATTGGATGAATGCTAATCTTTTTCTTAAAATAATTGTATTTGCGTGTCTCTTTGTAGCTCAATGTCAACCATGTCTTAACAAACGCACACTTTGTCTGTTAAAACTATGTACGAGTAAGTACACCTCTTTGTGCATCTCACCTTCAAACACAGCCTCTTACGACCATCCATGAAAAATCTACTTAAGCTCCCAATTTTCTATAGGAATACAAATTTCCTACGGACACTAAACTAGTGTTCCAAAAACAACAACAACAAAAATTTTGGTTGCAGCAGCCTTTTGATGTCTTTCAGTATCATATATTACATACTCTAAAATATATGTATGAATACGAAGGCATAACAGCCAGACACGGTTTTTGATGCAGGCGAAGCGGGCAGCTGCCCGGGGCGCATTTTTTTCATGACACACAGGGGGTGGCACAAACACTTAAAATAATAATAATCATCATCATCATCATCATCATCACCTGTGCTGCAAAGCGGTGATTATATCATTGTGATTATATCATTGTGTCATTTGCAAATTGGCGCTCCCTCCCTGCAGCTGCAGGCGCCCCTGCTCTGCTTGCTGAGCTGCACAGAACAGAACCAATGTAAAAGGTTTGGCGGTTCTTTTCTACGGTTGTCCCCTGGAACAGGCGCTCTGCTCTGCTTTGACTGTGGACAGATCATGCTGCAGTGCTCCCGTTTCTCCAGTGTTCTGCTCAGCATGATTCCTCAGCAGAATCCTTTGCGATCTGTCTGTGTTTGTTACAAAACCTCAGAATTAGTGCATTATTCAACATTAAAAGATATATGCTATATTTTAACTTTGTACAAATGACAGAATTGACATTAATGGAGTTATTCTATTGGTATTAATGTTATTTATAAATCAAAACCATAAGTCAGCATGACTTTATTTTTCAAGACCTCCGCCTGACCGGAGTGTTGTGACTGATAGAGACTTGGCTTTAGGGCTGCTGTCAGAGTGCCTATACTGGGAGCTCTGTAGTGAACAAGTGCTTCCAGCAGGGGCAGAATGTTCAAAGACAAAAGTGTGGTCTCATTGTTTGGGTCTGTTGTTACTTTTAATATTACTAGAAGCTATTGTGGCATTAAAACTTAAATTCGTTTTATTAGTAGTTGTAAATGCACCAGAGACAATATTGGAATTTATCTGTTATCGGTTATCTGTAACTTCTGATACATTTTTGGGTGATTTATTGTTTTATCTTTATCAAAGATAACTTTTTAGTTATCTGATTATCTGTTATCGAAGTTAATTTTCTGGTTATCTGTGCCCACCACTGGGTGAGGGTGGTGAAGAGAGGCTTTCCTGGGTGGGAGGGATCCCATAGGATGTCCTATTTGAGCAAACGGCTCAAGCAGATGAAGCTCAGCTTTAGGAGGGGAGAGCGGACAATCCTCTCAGCCGTCTTCACGACCCACTGCAGGTCTTTTTACCACACAGTACAACAGGAAGTCAATATGTAGCAGTAGAAGCTGATCAGCAGGATCTCTGTTGTGTATCAGTGTTTTAAGCAAGAACAGAACTTAACCATTTACTGGAAACACGTGAGACATAGTTTGTGGTTAAGTAACTCCAACTAGATATACGGGGTGGGTTGAGATGTCTGTCTGCATTTGCATCAGAGGTCATTAATCATAATGTTGGCATTAATCGAGCTCCTGCATTCTTTGAGAACACCTGATTGTTACTCAGCATACAAATAATGATTGTTTATCAGTGCATTCGTTTCGTTGAATGGAACATTTCATCGTTCACCTCATGAAATATTCATACCATTGAAGTAATGGAAAAAACATTCATTATTTGTTTTATATAATGCCTAAAAGTTTGATATTTTATTAATATATACACAAGAGTAAAGGGACTTACATTTTGATGTACGTCACTGGTCCTTTGACATGAACAGGTTCAAAACACTTCAACACTAATTTTAAGTAGCAGTCTAATCCAATCAAAAAATGTTCTTAGTCAACTTGCAAAAACAGTCAGATACTTCAAAAACAATCCTGAAGATGTTGTCCATAGCTGATGCCTTCCACTAATTTCTTCGTGTACTTCTTGTGCTTTTCTCAGTCCAGCAAAATTTCACGACAGAAATTTGTCAAGCTCTTCATCAAGCAGTTCTACTTTAGCTTGATATGTCCCAGAAAATATTGCAAATGTCTCCATATGACTCACAGCAGGGTTCTCACCAGAGCAGTTGAATGTAGGGGGCCCCTACCCTATGATTTGGACCCCCCATACGATTTGATTTGTAACCCCCAGCATCGGGGGGGGGGGGGGGGGTCTGTTTTGTTTTGTTTTTAAGGACATGTCGCACGTTATTTTATGTCCCAGTTAGCTACACAAAGTATTCATGATTGTAAGTCTATCTCCCACATTCAGTAATAATTACTGGTCGCTGATGTATTTTATCCCTCTTTCTCAGTGATTCAGCAGATGCATTTCCACCTGAGGTTTAACATGTCTTGTTTTTGTTTTTGCAGTCAACGTGTTTGTGAAGTGCCTTTTTTTTACAAATGACAAAAAATTACATATTTACAAATACAGATTTATTTATTAAAACCAATACACGTTAACTTGTATGTTGTTTTATTTTTACAACCAACCAGTGATGAGGAGGCTCAATTTCCCATAATGCCACTGGGCATCTGTGAGTTTTAATGCTCATACAATCAGAATTACTGAATTATTTAAAACTAAAAGGTATTTGTGATATTTTCACTTTGTAAAAATGACAGATAATGTTAATATAAATAAACTCTCCGGAATTAGTTTGGTTTGTAAATCAAACCATAAGTCAAACATACTTTGCTTTTCATGACTTCTGCCTCACGTCAGGGGCTTTGTATGCTGTCAATGAAAATGATTTTTCCTTACAGCAGTGAGTAGTGAGCAGATCACACAAAGACAGCAATGCTGACTCATTGTTTGTGTTGGGTTTCTGATCGCCTTTGAGTGAAAAGTATCGGTGGTGCTAAAATTTAAAACTGGCTTGTCAGTAACTGACAGTGTCCCAGAGTCAAGACAAAAAGTTATCAGTTAGTTGTAGTTTCTACTAATTTTTTTTAATCAGTTTACTGGTTTATCATTATAAAAGCTAACTTTTTAGTTAGCAGATTAGCAGTTATCAAAGCTAACTTTTTGGTTAGCTGTGTCCACCACTGAGCTGCAAGATGTTGGATCAGTCATTGTCAAGCTGAATAAATGTTTTATATTCATAAATTGTTCAATCTATTTTTATTTTTAACAAATAAAGCTACACAGTTTTTAATGGAACTGCTCTCGGTGCAAGAAAAGTCTCAACTTTAAATAACAGATTTTTTTATTAAAATTTTTTCAACTATCTAGTAAACAGACAAAGATAATAGCACAGCACTGTTTTGTGTTTCATTATATTTTAAGAAACCTATTTCTTCACTTGTCCCACATCAGGAACATTTCAACATTTGCTGTGTAGAAATCCTTGTAAATCCATATGTATTTCAAAAACTTCCAGTGATGGAGCTGAACTACAAAATCTGAACTCCAGAGGGCAGAAAAGCACATCTCTGCTCTTTAAATTGTGGGGAAAGTATCTTCAAAAACTCCACCAAGCGATAGAAACTGCAGAGGAGACATTCATCTGGTTAAATGTCGGGAGGGTCCAGCTCACCTCTCGTCTCTGAAAAGCAACACCTGCTGCTACACTTCTAAATAAAACAAACGGTCTTTAAAGAACACCTATTTTATCATTTGAAAAAGCTGTTTCCTTTTAAATTTTAACATTAAATGAATGAATCATTAAACATGTCCATGAAGTCAAAGTTCAGTCAATAACACACTTAAACAGGTAGAAGAAGCCCCGCCCCTATTGTGCACAATTTGAAAGCACCAATAATCACTAGAATATTTTAGTAATTACTCTATCCTGATTAAAACATTAAAAGCAATCACATTGTCAATGAGAATGTAATGAAATGTTGAAATGACTAAATTAAAAAGTTTCTGTGTAGGCTCTCAGTTGTCCAGGTGGTTTCCATAGTAGAGAAGCTTGAATCTTCGGCTGGACTGGGTTGCTTGACATGAGGACGTTTCGCTTCAGATCGCAGAAGCTTCCTCAGAAATGGGGGGGTGGTGGCCAAGTAGTTAATGCACTTGGCTTCAGTGCGGAAGGTTCCCGGTTCGAATCCCACCCCTACCACATTTCTCCATGTAATGTGGAGTTGCATCAGGAAGGGCACCCGGTGCAAAATTTGTGCCAATTCAACATGTAGATCCACCTTAGATTTTCTGTGGCGACCCCGAGTACAAAACAAGGGAGCAGCCGAAGGGACTTACTTATAAATTTAAAAAGAACTTCATCATAAGGTTTATGTCAAATTTAGAAATCCTAACTAACAGACACACTGCAGTCATTGTTACATCAACTCCTGTTGTCTTTTTTCCTGGTTGAAATGCAGATATGAAATAATAAATCTGCCAGATTTAACAATGAACACATTGTATAACAGCTGAGTGGATCCTTGTCATTTGATAGGTGCTTTGTATGTCATGTGACATGGATTTAATTATCCCATTTGTGTTACATTGCATTTAGAGTGAAATTTGGTTCCATTTAGTGTGCAAATTTGGTTCCATATGTTTGTTACCATTGCACTCTGCTCGTACACACACACACACACACACACACACACACACACACAATGTGCACGCAAACACACACATATGCAAAACAAATCCACTGCACTGTAAGCCATCTGGAGGCATTAAGAGCTGTTAGGAAGAAGTTAGAATGAAAAATTGGCTCATTTCTGACGTGATTTTTTTCACTGCACTGAGAAAGTACACAGTCTTTTTTTGGGGGGGGAAGTACATGTACGCACAAGCGACGGTGCTTAGCTTTAAAACAAACATGGTGGAGTTTGTAAAGCTGAAAAGCTGACGTAATTTTTTGCTGGACTGAGGAACTACACAAAGCCTCTTTTTATTGGAACCAAGTCACAATTTGGACTCCTATTTAAAGTTTGTGTTGGACTTTAGCAGCAGTGGAACACCAAAATGTAAGTCCCCTTTCTGTTGTTTATGAATTAATAAAATATCAAATGACAAGGACCGTTATATAATGTATAATATATATAATGACCGTTATATAAAATAAATAATGAATGTTTTTACATTCTTTCAATGGTATGAATATTTCATGAGATGAAAGCTGGAACATATCATTCGCCTCGTTGAATGGTATGGAAGAGTGTAGAAATGTGTGTCAGAGGAGCAACAAAACTGCTAATTTATACACAGGGGTTTTCTAAAGAAAATCCTTACAAATGTTCTTTTTTACTTCAACAGTATAGAAATAATGAATGTTTATGAGTTCAATGGTGCAAAAATTTCATGAGGTAAAAGATGGAATGTTTTCAATCAATGAGGCGAAGCATCTCAACAACCAAGAAGCCTAGATGGATAACACTATGTAACACAGTTTTTGTTCCTGGCTTCTAAGTGTTATATTTCAACTGCTTATGTCTAAAGTCTATGGAAAAATGACTACATTCAGCACAAACTTTGATTTTATTTCCTTTAACATTCGAGAAAGTTCTAAAAGTTTCTTGAAATTTCTAGATAATTCTTGAAACTTCTAGAAAATTCTGGACAGTTCTAGCAGTAAAAGAATATTCTAGAAGACTACTCAGTAGTAGTGAAGGCGAATCAAGAATATTCTTGAAAACAGACAAATTTCAAAATATCATTGTCCTGATCACAGAAGCAAAGTTTCTGTGGAATAACAGCTCTTTTCTATTTATTTAAGGCATAACAGGTTAGGAAAACATATTGTGTACCCAGGAACAAAACAAAAATAAAAAATTGTTACATAGTGTAATCTGAAGCATACAGTAGTGTTCAGAATAATAGTAGTGCTATGTGACTAAAAATATTAATCCAGGTTTTGATTTGATTTCTTATTGTTACATGGGAAACAAGGTACCAGTAGATTCAATAGATTCTCACAAATACAACAAGACCAAGCATTCATGATATGCACACTCTTAAGGCTATGAAATTGGGCTATTAGTTAAAAAAAAGTAGAAAAGGGGGTGTTCACAATAATAGTAGCATCTGCTGTTGACGCTACAAACTCAAAACTGTTATGTTCAAACTGCTTTTTTAGCAATCCTGTGAATCACTAAACTAGTATTTAGTTGTATAACCACAGTTTTTCATGATTTCTTCACATCTGCGAGGCATTAATTTTGTTGGTTTGGAACCAAGATTTGCTGGTTTACTAGTGTGCTTGGGGTCATTGTCTTGTTGAAACACCCATTTCAAAGGCATGTCCTCTTCAGCATAAGGCAATATGACCTCTTCAAGTATTTTGACATATCCAAACTGATCCATGATACCTGGTATGCGATATATAGGCCCAACACCATAGTAGGAGAAACATACCCATATCATGATGCTTGCACCACCATGCTTCACTGTCTTCACTGTGAACTGTAGCTTGAATTCAAAGTTTGGGGGTCGTCTCACAAACTGTCTGCGGCCCTTGGACCCAAAAAGAACAATTTTACTCTCATCAGTCCACAAAATATTCCTCCATTTCTTTTTAGGCCAGTTGATGTGTTCTTTGGCAAATTGTAACCTCTTCTGCACATGTCTTTTATTTAACAGAGGGACTTTGCAGGGGATTCTTGCAAATACATTATCTTCACACAGGCGTCTTCTAACTGTCACAGCACTTACAGGTAACTCCAGACTGTCTTTGATCATCCTGGAGCTGATCAATGGGTGAGCCTTTGCCATTCTGGTTATTCTTCTATCCATTTTGATGGTTGTTTTCCGTTTTGTTCCAAGCGTCTCTGTTTTTTTTTGTTTGTTTGTTTTTCCATTTTAAAGCATTGGAGATCATTGTAGATGAACAGCCTATAATTATTTGCACCTGCGTATAAGTTCTCCCCTCTCCAATCAACTTTTTAATCAAACTACGCTGTTCTTCTGAACAGTGTCTTGAACGTCCCATTTTCCTCAAGCTTTCAAAGATTAAAGCATGTTCAACAGGTGCTGGCTTCATCCTTAAATAGGAGACACCTGATTCACACCTGTTTGTTCCACAAAATCGACAAACTCACTGAATGAATGCCACACTACTATTATTGTGAACACCCCCTTTTCTACTTTTTTTTACTAATAGCTTTACTTTCAGGCAATAGATTTCAATTTGCGCTCCACGGTAAAACATCCAAAGTACAACAATGAAAACATCTGTAAAAACTAAAAAAAAAAAAAAAAAACATCATATGTACATACTGTAAATAAAACAGGTATTAAGGGCCCCTACACATATGTAGCCCAGAGGCCCCTGAGCACAGATCAACATCAGCCGATCTCTCATGTAATGGAATATGAACTGGTATCTTTATCTGGTTTTCTCTTTGAAATATTAACATTTAAAACATATTTCTTCTGATTAACCCTATTCAGGACTTTTGGGGTCCATTGGACCCCATAGCAATTGCCTTCTCCATATTGTGCTCACTGAAGTCTTGAATAGGATTAAAGGAGCACACAGTGTGTCCCACCCTGTTTCTTCAGCGCTTCCACCACTTGTCCCAAGGAAAGGGTGAGCCCCCCTCTGAGCCTCGGCACCTCCACCAAAACAAGAAAGTGATTCATGACTTGTCTAACTCATCTAAGAGTTCAACCATTGAGGTGGGGGTCTGGCTAACAGGTGACTCACTGGGTACTATGACCACTAGACTACGAGGAGGTAATGATCTCAGTCCTGCTCGTGCTCACTGGTGAGACGGGCAAACTGGGTGGCAAGGGTGTGGTTGAACACCTTCACCAACCTGTCAATCAAGGGACAGCGTGACATTCTCCTCATTTTGCTGACCTCCTAGTTGTCTGCGTTCCTCTGTAAAGACCTGGGACTTGAAGGTCCTCATCTGGATAAAGTGGAGCTCAGGAGGGACCCTAAAGGAGTTGAACATGTCCTCCACATGCCTTTTCACAGCCCTTGTAGTGCACTGGTCCAGCACCACGTATGCAACAGGACACTTGGTGAAATAGTCCATGGCCACAAGGATTTAGAAGTGACTGAGTTTGTAACCAGAAAGGGGCTAAATATATCCACCCCCACTCATTCAGGTCCAAGTACTGATGCAGGATGAGGGTACTGAGTCAGAAATACTGACCAGTGTAAATGTTACTGCACTGCACATAAAGATTTTTGTCTTTGTAACACCCCAACCAGTAGAACTACCACCTGAGAGGATGGGGCATTTACCATTCCAAAAATGCCCCATCCTAACTGATGTATGAGTCATCTGAAGCACCTGGGATGAAAGCACTTTGTGGACATGCAGCTGCAGGTGTACATTCCATTATCCAGCTGCCTGTCCCTGAGTGCAAGAAGAAGAGTAAAACTGAGTGCAAGAAGAAGAGTAGTGAGGGAAGCCACCATGGGTGTCTTACCCATGACGACTCTGAAGGAGTTGCATTACTTCTGTCTGTGCCATCACCAGTTACAGAGCTTCATATCTTCATATCTTCTATGACAGAGATCTCAAACTGGTTCTAGAAAGGGCCAAGAGGGTGCAGGCTTTCTGTGCAACCACCCACTCCAGCAGGTGATTTCACTGATTAACTGATTCCACCTGCCCAAAGTGATGTTAATCAGTGAAATCACCTGCTGGAGTGGGTGGTTGCACAGAATTTGATTTTTTAAGATCTCTCTCTCTCTCTCTCTCTCTCTCTCTCTCTCTCTCTCTCTCTCTCTCTCAGTCTAAAGTAGAGTGGATTCAGGGCAGGCAGTGAAATTTGCTCCCATGGTGGGGGTGTCACACACAGTCTAAAAAACACCAAATGCTACTGACTCATGCAGGCTGACGATCAAAACGTCTGCTCTGCCAGCTGGCACCGTATGATGCTGAAGGGCAAATTCATACCGGTGTACTTTGTTTGCACATTGTCAGTCTGTCACTGACAGCAATATGTAATTCAATCCCTTTGAAGTTAAGCTTTTGCTGGAAGCATGTAAAACACCTACATACAAAACAAAATATTCAGGTTGAGCGTCTTTGTGTGACTGTGCCCTGCAAAACGCATTAAGGTTGAATGTCTCTGCATTCCATTTGTAATTAGACACCAATTAAGTGCATGTTTCATTAGCACTTGACAGCAGGTGTAATCACATGTGGAGTTTAACCTCATTGGCTCATTGTTTATGACAAAGTCTAACCTTTTCACTGGAAACACAGGGAACAATAACAATAGGCAACAAATCAGGCAATTACAGTACTTTACATTTTTGGGTGTGTTTGCTTGATTGTTGTTATTTCTGCACATGCACAACAGGTAAAGAAGCACATGATAAGTTTACAGAAAGTGTGCAGACTTGCAGCATAATAATAACTATTGAAATATATTGATTATTTTGGATAAAAGTATGCTAATATATTTTATTTTTAACAGTAACATTATTATAAAATAGGATATTGCAGTTTGTACATGGTTTTCTTTATGAAATTAAACCAAAACAATAATAATTAAAAAAAACTTTCAGAAAGTGAAATCTCAAACCACAATTCATTAATATATAGTGCATCCAGCAGCCTTTATTTGTAGTGACACATTAATCCAGAACATGTCAGGGATATTATACATCCAACATCTAGTGAGAATACAGTGCAAAGGATTCACAGTGCTTCACTTTTTCCACATTTTGTCAAGTTATAGCTTTATTCCAAAATAAAATTCATTTTTTTCCCTCAACATTCTACACACAATACCCCATAATGACAATGTAAAAAGATTTTGATGAGATTTTTGCAAATGTATTTTAAAAAAAACTAAGAAATCACATGTGCCAGGAGCCTTTCACAGCCATGAAGCTCAAAACTGAGCTCAGGTGCATCCTGTTTCCACTGATAATCCTTGAGATGTTTCTGCAGCTTAATTGAAATCCACTTGGGGTAAATTCAGTTTATTGGACATGATTTGGACATGCTTTCTATACATTTTCAATAGACTATTTTTTTTAAATCTATCCTTAATTGGTAAATTGCTACCACGTGAATCTTGACTTTCTCGAACAAAGGTGCATTTCATGAACCATCAACTGGCAATTATATATATAGCCGGAGTACAACTCAGTGTTACAATGTCTGACAATGGAAGGATAAGGATTTGGACGGGGTCAACAATCAGAGAGAAGAAGAAGAGGAAAAGGAGTGAGACTGCGTGGCGGAGGAATTTGAAGGCAAAACAGAGGAAGGCCGAGGACATATGCACGTTCCTGATGAGATAAGAGCCACACTTGAAGACTATGTTCTCCATCATGGGTTTACAGCGGCCGAGGCTGATCGAAGGGTGCAGTCAAATGTTGGGAGAACAACTGTGTCCTCAATCATTCAGACTTTTCGTTAACAAAACAGGTGTGTACTCTAACAATAGACACTGTACTGTAATACTGTATACTTTCTGTATTGCTTCATGCAATATTACAGTATTCCACTTGCGATTAGATTAGATTAGATTACATTAGATTAGATCATATTAGATTAGATTAGATTTATTGATCCCTTGGGAAGACTCCCTCAGGGAAATTGAGGTTCCAGCATAATTGTATAGCAGCACATGGGGTAAGAAGCACACAGAGTATCAAAAGTGAAAGTAAAAAGAAAAACAGTTTGCAAATATAAATATAAATACTAGACACACTGATCAATACTGGTTTACTGGCTACTACTGTTCCTCTCATTCCCGTCCTCTGTCTTCCTGTTACTCCTCCTCACCTGAGTGAGGGTTTGTACAGTCTGATGGCCTGAGGGACAAAGGACTTTTTCAGTCTGTTGGTCCTGCACTTGGGAAGGAGCAGTCTGTGGCTGAAGATGCTCCTCTGGTTGCTGATGATGGTGTCCAGAGGGTGACTGGCATCGTCCATAATGTCCAGCAGTTTGTCCAGTGGTCTCTTCTCTGCTACTGCCACCAGAGAGTCCAGCTTCATGCCAACCACAGAGCCAGCCCGCCTGATCAGTTTGTCCAGCCTGGATGTGTCCTTCTTAGATGTGCTGCTCCACGGTGTAAAAGAGGACGTCGAGACTTCTCACCCCACATTTGCTTTTTATTTACATAGTGTGTACTTGTGCAGTGGTTTGTCCATTATTGACCATTTTTTGACATTCCACCTGATTCGTGCTCGTATCACAAAGACGGCGCTCACTAAAGAGGTGAATGATCTTCTGCTTGCAATGGATTCAGAACCCACTACGGTTCTGGTGCTGTTCGATCTCAGTGCTGCTTAGTGCTTAGATAATGTTTGATAATGCACTTTGAATAAGTCTTTATATATATATATATATATTTTTTTTTTTTTTTTTTTGATTGATTGGATGCACCCATGTGCATCTTCAGCATGTGTGCCCAAACCTGACGTGACCTGACCTGTTTCCTCTAATGTTCATGACATGCACTTTAATCTGAGCTAACCTTCTGCTTTCCTTTATTGAGGTCAGAGCAGCTGAACAATGAGGCGGCCGCTTTAATTATATACACCCGCACATTGATTACATACACCTGTGTGGATCACATGACTTCCCAAAAATAAAAATTAAAAAAACACAAGATCCACAGACACAAAATAGCCCATCCATAAAAATTTATATATATATATATATATATATATATATTTACGAGGTCTATTAGAAAATAAACCGTCGCCTCTGCGTTTCTTCTCGTTGGCTTTATTTCTTCTGCGGCTTACAGTCATTTTGACACCAGTGACCCCAACTTTACACTTTGGAACATTAAGACTTTACAGCAGGCCACTGAGCAGGTGATTAGAGACCCTGCAAGGCTTATGACAAGTGTGGGTGTGGAATCCATTCGCTTAGCGGGGAAATTAGTGCAGAAAATCCACTATGGTGATAGTGCAGTTTATCTGCCAGGGAAGAAATTAGTTCAGTTGAAACTGTGGCCTGGATCCGCAGAAGTGTCCATAAAAATGATAAAGGAATATGCTTTGCAAACTTAATACGCATTACTACATCGGATAATGCTGAAATTGAGGATGGCCTGTTGGCTGTTACAGCAATATCAAATATTTTGTGTCTGCTACCTACAACCTGTGTGGAATGTCTCAAACCTAAACCTACTTCCAGGCATCTTATATAAGTTACTCTTGAACCACCCCTAACCTCAGACAGTCCAACTGTCAACCTGTGGCCCATTCTTGGGCCGATTGTGCTGGAAATAATTAATCACTCATTAACCTCTGGATCTGTTCCTAAATGTTTCAAATCTGCAGTGATTAAACCATTACTTAAGAAATCTCATCTTGACCCTAGTGTATTGAAAAACTATCGGCCAATATCAAATCTATCATTTTGCTCTACAATTCTGGAAAAAGTGGTTTCACGGCACCTCGTGGACCACATTATTGAGAATAATCGTTTTGAGCCACATCAGTCTGCTTTTAGAAAATACCATTCCACAGAGACGGCTCTCACTAAAGTGTTGAATGATCTTCTGCTTGCAATGGACTCGGACACCACTACGGTTCTGGTGCTGTTAGATCTCAGTGCTGCGTTTGATACCATGGATCATCATATTCTACTCGACAGGCTGGAGAATCATTTCAGGATTACTGGGAATGCCCTTGTATTGTTGACATCATTCCTGACCAGTCGTTCTCACTGTGTTTTGTACAACACTAGCTCTAAACTTAGTGACATGAAATTTGGGGTTCCACAGGGGTCTGTCTTAGGCCCCCTGCTTTTCTCCCTTTATATAGCACCGCTTGGACACATGTAGTGATGTTTTGGGATTACCTTTCACTGTTATGCTGATGATACTCAGTTATACATGCCAATAACTGCTGGTAATCTTATCCACATAAAATCCTTAGAAGATTGCCTTGCATCAGTGAAACCTGGATGCCTAGCAACTTTGTACTTTTAAACTCTGATAAGACTGAAATGATGGTTCTTGGTCCAGTGAGACATTGGCATCAATTTGACAGCTAACGCTTAGCCTAGGCTCGTTGGTCATACATCACACTTACAAAGTGTGGAACCTTGGGGTACTTTTTGATCCTACGTTGTCCTTTGACCTCCACATTAGAGATATTATGAGGACTGCTTTCTTCCACCTGCGAAATACAGTGAAGATTCATCCCATCCTGTCTTTGGCTGATGCTGAGACTCTGATTTATGCATTTGTCTCTTCTACATTGGACTACTGCAATGTTCTATTTTCTGGTTTACCCCAGTCCAACATTAGGCATCTCCAATTGGTTCAAAATGCTGCTGCCAAACCTTTGATGGGAAGCAGAAAGTTTGACCACATTACACCGATTTTGGCATCTCTTCACTGGCTTCCTGTCCCTGTGAGATCAGATATTAAGCTTCTGTTACTAACCGATAAAATCGTTCACGGACTGGCACCTCCCTACTTAGCTGACCCACTTAAACCCTACGTACCGGCCCGGGCTTTACATTCTCAGGGTGCAGGGCTACTTTGTGTCCCTAGGGTGAATAAAAAGTCTTATTGTGCCCCTGTTCTGTAGAATGATCTCCCTGCATCAATAAAACAGACTGGACTTTCAAGTCAGAATCTGACTTGACTTTCAACGCATGACATCATCGCAATTCCTTCTGTGCTAACAACATCAATGTGGTAACATTGCATCTAATGCTAACCTACCGCCAAGCCAATTATAAAACATATTACAACCCAAATTCCAATGAAATTGGGAAGTTGTGTAAAATGTAAATAAAAACAGAATACAATGATTTGCAAAGCCTCTTCAACTTATATTAAATTGAATACACCACAAAGACAAGATATTTAATGTTCAAACTGATAAACTTTATTGTTTTTGTGCAAATATTTGCTCATTTTGAAATGGATGCCTGCAACACATTTCAAAAAAGTTGGGACGGGGCAACAAAAGACTGGGAAAGTTGATGAATGTTCAACGAACACCTGTTTGGAAACAGGTGAGTGTCATGATTGGGTATAAAAGGAGCATCCCCAAAAAGCTCAGCCATTCACAAGCAAGGATGGGGTGAGGATCACCACTTTGTGAACAACTGCATGAAAATAGTCCAGCAGTTTAAGAACAATGTTTCTCAATGTTCAACTGCAAGGAATTTAGGGATTCCATCATCTACAGTCCATAATATAATCAGAAGATTCAGATAATTTGGAGAACATTCTACACGTAAGCGGCAAGGCCGAAAACCAACATTGAATGCCCGTGACCTTCGATCCCTCAGACAGCACTGCATTAAAAACCGACATCATTGTGTGAAGGATCTTAATGAATGGGCTCAGGAACACTTCAGAAAGCCATTGTCAGTTAACACAGTTCGTCGCTACATCCACAAGTGCAAGTTAAAACTCGACCATGCAAAGCGAAAGCCATACAGCAACAACATCCACAAATGCCACCGCCTTTTCTGGGCCCAAGCTCATTTGAAATGGACAGACACAAAGTGGAAAAGTGTGCTGTGGTCTGATGAGTCCACATTTTAAATTGTTTTTGGAAATCATGGATGTCGTGTCCTCTGGACAATAGAGGAAAAAGACCATCCAGATTGTTACCAGCGCAAAGTTCAAAAGCCAGGATTTGTGTTAGTGCCCATGGCATGGGCGATTTACACATCTGTGATTTCACCATCAACGCTGAAAGGTACATCCAGGTTTTGGAGCAACACATGCTGCCATCTAAGCAATGTCTTTTTCAGGGATGTCCCTGCTTATTTCAGCAAGACAATGCCAAGCCACATTCTGCACGTGTTACAATAGTGTGGCTTCGTAGTAAAAGAGTGCGGGTACTAGACTAACCTGCCTGCAGTCCAGACCTGTTGCCCACTGAAAATGTGTGGCGCATTATGAAGCACAAAATACAACAACAGAGACCCTGGACTGTTGAACAACTGAAGTCGTACATCAAGCAAGAATGGGAAAGAATTCCACCTACAAAGCTTAAACAATTAGTGTCCTCAGTTCCCAAACGCTTATTTAGTGTTGTTAGAAGGAAAGGTGATGTAACACAGTGGTAAACATACCACTGTCCCAGCGACTTATATGGTAGCACCCTGACATCGGGGTGAATGTGAGGCATTATTGTAAAGCACTTTGAGCATCTGATGCAGATGGAAAAGCGCTATATAAATGCAGTCCATTTACCATTTTACCATAAAAGTTAACTTTTCAGTTAGCGGTTTAATGGTTATCGAAGCTAACTTTTTGTTTACCTGTGCCCACCACTGCCTGGATCTTCCCCTGGGCGTACTCCCAGTTGAACATGCCTGGAAGACTTCCCTAGAGAGACCACCGGGGGGCGTCCTCACCAGTCGCTCAACTCCGAGTCCTTCTCAGATATTCGAGCTTCTCACCCGTCCCCGAGTGTTAGCCCAAGAACCTGATTTACAATGCTTGCATGCACAACATTGCTGTTTGATGATTATCCAAAGTTCATGACCATAGATGAGGAGAGGAGCATAAATTGAAAGCCTTGTCTTCTGGCTTAACTCTTTCTTCACCATGGTGGCCTGGTGCAGCATCTGGACTGTTGGATGCTGTGTCATAATTGTGTCATATTGAGTTGCCATTGAAAAAAATAAGGAGATGTAGGAGATTTTTATATGTGTTTGTTTGTTTGCTGTAACAGCCACCATGTGAGCATTTGTCCTTTGCGCACAGCCATGATGTCCCACTCTATCTTCATTCCTAACTCTGTCCATCTTCGTTACTCCCAAAGAAAATCATGTTTTGACAAGACGGTGGAGCTGATTTCACTCTATAATAAAGTGTATTTTACTCTATTTAGACTGGGACCAAATGTTATCCCGGCAGAGTATATTTTACTCAGCAAAGTGTACCCTGTGTGCTGCTATACAATGCTGCTGGAACGTCAATTTCCCTGAGGGAGTCTTCCCATGGGATCAATAAAGTTCTATTTAATCTAATCTAATACCTACTGCAGCTTTGTCTCCACCCCAGCACGCAAATATTTTGATTGTCCACTCAATTTAGTACTTGTCATCTGGGATCATAATAAATTTGGCGCTTAATCTGCATCATGTCAGTCCACCCAGCTGGGGAAGGAAACGTAAAGTGCTTTGAGCATCTGCTAGATGGAAGAGAGCAATAGAAAGGCAGTCCTTCTTCTTCTAATGGTTGAATCAAATATCTTCATCTGCAGCTGGTAAAATGGTGCAAACAGGTTCACCTCATCTGTAACTCCCATCACTTTCCGTGTTTCTGTTATTTTCATTCCAAATTTCTGCATTAACTTTGAGTTTGAGCAAAAACCTTTGTTAAAAGTAAGCTGCCATGTTTGTTCCACATCTGCCTCAAAGTTGGGTGAGACGTTGGCTCTGAGGTGGATCACAGTCGGGGTGCAGACACAAATGAATTGAATTTTGACCTTCTGCCTAAATGTTTTCCCCGTTTTTTTTTTTTTTTTTTTTCTTTTAGCTGGTACAAGGGGAGCTATGACCACTACCTTTGCACACACACACACACACACACACACACACACACACACACACACACACACATTTAGATGACCCAAAAACACAATCAGGATGTTCCCAAAAATAAAAACTGGTCTCAAGCCAGTTATCCAAGATGGCGTCCAACATGGCCACCAAAATAGGGTTTTTTTTTTCCACAAAAACACCTTTAAACAACATATAAACAACTTCCTACTATGTATTTTAATGATAAGGGTCTATTGGTGGCCATTTTGGGCGCCATTTTGAATCTTAAACCCATGAATGAATTTAGTTTAGGCACAAATGAGTTTGCTGTGACCTGTAATCTCTGTGATATTTAAGTTGTTTATATGTTGTTTAAGGGTGTTTTAGTGAAAAACCTCATTTTGGTGGCCATCTTGGACGCCATCTTGGATAACTGGCTTGAGGCCAGTTTTTATTTTTGGGAACATCCTGATTGTGTTTTTGGGTCATCTAAGGAACCTAAAAAAGTTGGTTTGGTTTAGTGTTGGTGGTGGTGTGGGGGGGGGGGGGGGGGGGTGTGCAAAGGTAGTGGTCGTGGCTCCCCTAGTATTGTTTGTTTATGAGCAGCCTGGAACCTACACTCTAAAAAAGATGAACCGCTGTCTCAATGAGAAAAAGTGATGTAAAAGTTTGCATATTCATTCATTCATCTTCTACCGCTTAGTCCAATTAACGGTTGCGGGGGGCTGGAGCCTATCCCAGCAGTCATAGAGCGCGAGGCGGGGTACACCCAGGACAGGACGCCAGTCTGTTGCAGGGCCACAAATAGACAAACAAACACAGACACACCCACACACACACCTACAGTGTACAGAGTCCACTCCACCTAACTGCATGTCTTTGGATGTGGGAGGAAACCGGATCACCTGGAGGAAACCCACGCAAACACGGGGAGAACATGCAAACTCCACACAGAAAGGCCACGGGAATTGAACCCACGACCTTCTCACCGTGAGGCAACAGTGCTAACCACTAAGCCACCGTGCTGCCCCCAATTTGCATATATTTAACCTAATGTCATCTAGTTTTTTCTCAAAGTAATCTAACGGCCCCTTCACACATAACACGAAAGATGCAGAAACCGGAAGAAAATCTGTGAATCAAAAATGAAATGGGGTACCATGAAAGATTCCAACTGCTGTCATGAGGGACGCACAATCGCACAGGCGTGCACGACACACTGGTCATGCACCGGTGCAAGCAGCTAGAACGCGTTGCACCACATTGTGCCTCTGCTGTGGAGAAAAAAAAATATAAATAACACACCATAAAAAACACCACATTTTATTGAATCCCTCTTATCGAGTGGACAATACAAGTATAAACCGTCTCTTCCTCTGTAGATGACCCATGGTCATGGACTGAATGAAGCAGTACCCTCTCGTCATACCACATCTGCTGGCCCAGAAGATTTTTGCCATGTTTATGCTCCGGGCATATTTTCTGAAAATGAAGTGTGACAGACCTAAATGAGATGGTGAGGACTCTTTTTACAGGCATGTGAGAATGCAAATAAAGAAAATGCTTAAAGTGGGTAAGAAAGGTTTTTTAGCCTCTTTTATGCATATGAAGCATTTACTGAAAAAAGACTGAAGGACCTAAATAACATGGTGAGATGCTGTAGAGCTTTGCTCGTTCATGTCTGCAATATACACATATTAGTCTAGAATAGTATTGCGCCAGGCAAGGTGGAATAATTCTAGTTTTGAACTACAACCCCAATTCCAAGAAGTTGGGACGTTGTGTAAAATGTAAATAAAAACAGAATACAATGATTTGCAAATCCTCTTCAACCTATATTCAATTGAATACACCACAAAGACAAGATATTTAATGCTCAAACTGATAAACTTTATTGTTTTTGTGCAAATATTTGCTCATTTTGAAAAGGATGCCTGCAACACGTTTCAAAAAAGCTGGGACAGTGGTATGTTTTATTTATTAGCCTTTAAATAGGGGATTCATAATGACCAATATGATCAAAATTCACATTGTCGAGAAAAAAAATAATAAATATTTCCCCTGAAAATGTTGTAAGTTTGCAACACGTTTCAAAAATAAAAAGATATATGTCAGAAACTAAGAACTAGAAACTAAATTTGGTCAGATTTGTGAAATCTAACCAAATCTCCTACTTTCTCTCTTTCAGCCTGTGGACTCATAGAATTCTCAGGCCTGATGCTCTGAATGCTTCTGCTGCTTAACTCCGCCCCCAACCTGGATAAATGCACAGATTGTGCCCAACCCCAGGTGTGCATCATCTGTCGTCCTAAGAGGCCACACCCCCTCCATTATGCGTCAAATGAAGGCATTATTACATCAAGTACATTATGTTCAAAACATCTCAGAGAATGTTAATTACATAATCTTTAGGTTCTTTATCTTCTTTGAAATGGTTTTCATCTTTAATACACCCTGATATTATGGTAATTAGTGCCTTACGTGGCAAGACGCAAATCACGTTATGACCAGATAACCACAACACTGTCAACATGAAAACATGCAATGCAAAACTCTTAGGCATCTTTGAACTAAATAAAACTAGAAGCACTCAGAGAGTGCAAACCTCCGCCAAGGCCATGGGGTCACTGACGCCATAACATCTACACGCTGTGGAATCATTGAACCTAAAAAAGTCTAACAATGATGTTTGCTCAGTAGTAAAAAAGTTTTATCTGCTGTGACTGGATAGCATGTATCCTTAGCGCTTGGCATCACAGTTTATTGCAACTTGCACCTTTCCCAGAAGCTACTGTCATCTGAGCACTGATATTGATATTGCATGTGCTTATAGACAAAAACAAATAAGAGACAAAATTCAATTTATTATTTAACTAAACTGCAAATATATGATTTTTTTTTAACATTTATGAAACACTTCTCTAAACAAGGTCATAGGGTCACTGACCCTAAAGAGATTCCCTCCTTGGCACAGTGATCTATTTCTTTATGTCTCTTTCTCTAAAATTGTATATAATAATCATTAGATTATTAATATATAAACAAAAATAAATTTAAGAAATATTACAATTTGAAAACAAATGCACCCGAACATGATGACAGCTGCAACTACTTAATGCTAACTTTTAACATTGAAAATGCCATAGACATGCTAACGCGTTAGCATCGGGATCCGGATCATGATCCAGATCACCACTAAAAACCTTTTGAGTTATCCTGCTGACAGACAGACAGACAAACAAACAAACGTGACCGAAAACATAACCTCCTTGGCGCAGGTAATAAGTGTCAATAAAATTTGCTTAACATTAAAGAATAAACAAAATAAATAGCTCATGTGAATGATAATGATCAAATCATTATTGATCCATCACTATTCCGCTTCCTGTTTTTGGAGATTAATGTGTTGAGCTTTAAGTCTACAAACAGTTTATTTAAAAAAGAAATAATCATTCAGTCATTTTCTGCCACTTACCCGGGTCTGGGTCATGGTGGCAGGAGACCGAGCAGCTCAGCCCACATTTTCCTATCTGATGGGATCCTGAGACATTCCCAAGTCATCTGGGAGATACAATCCCTCCAGCGTGTCCTGGGTTTTCCCAGGGGCCTCCCCCCAGTTGAACATACCTAGAAGACCTCCTTAAGGAGAAAACCAGGGTGCATCTTCACCAAATGCCCGAACTACATCAGGTAGCTCCCTTCAGTGCAAAGAAGCTGCGGGTCTCCTCCAAGTCCTTCCTGGATAACTGAGTTCTCACCCTGTTCCTGAGTATAACACCAGATACCCGACGGGGGAACCTCATTGTATCCGCTTGAATCTGCAGCCTAATTTTCATCTGTATCTGAATTAGATAAATTATTTAAATTCAACAGAATTTCAGTCATCTGAAAATGTTGGTATTTTAGTTTTTTAATCTGTCTGTCTGAACATTAACTCCAAAAAGAAATGTTAAAGTTGGTCTTTTTTTGACTTATTAATGAACAAAAATATTTGTACAACTAGAGCACAGCACTCGTAGAGTTCAAACCTCCGCCAACACAAGTTTCCAATTTCACAAATTTTTACCTTGGAAAAAATTTCAAGGTCAAAGTCCTGTTACAAGTTTCTTTTCACAAGCTAAATTACATGTGCTCAAATGTCAGGAGTATGTATTTAGTTTATGCACTTGAATCAAAGTTTTTTTAACTCTGCCAAGGAAGTTGGAGGAGGTTATGTTTTTGCCCGTTTGTTTTTTGTGAACAGCCTGGAGCCCACAATTTTTCATATATCGTTATGAAATTTTTACTGAAGATTCATGTCCTGATAGGCAAGAATTGATTCAACTTTCAAGGTCATAGGTCAAACGGCAAAGTCAGGAAAAAATTTTGGAATATTGCAAAAATCCCTGTCTTTAACTGAATGAATTTTCAAAGATTCATAACTGTCAAAAAAGATCAAATGTCTTTTGTTATGTTTGTTTTGTATCAAATGTTTCAGGCACTTTTGATTGAGATATAATGCAAAATGTAAATTCAAATGTCCACAACATCCAGAATCCTGATCAGATCCAGATCAAACTTTGCCAGTTGATAAAGAATACCACCCTACATAATGCCCTAAAATATGAAAGAAATCTGATCTTTTTTGACAGAGTTATGATTTTTGAAAAATTCATTCAATGTTAAAGATAGGGATTTTTTCAATTTTTGCAAAACAAACAAAGAAACAAACAAACAGGGGTGAAAACATAACCTCTGCCCCAACTTCATTGGTGGAGATAAAAACAATATAGAACACTTAAATCTTTTGATTATAGTTTCTTGCATAAATGTGTCATGAAATGTTACTCAACAAGTTTGACATAGTTAAAGAATAGTGTCACCCACAGATCATTAATTTTGCACGACAGCCAATTAAAAGCACACCTTGTTCTGGGAGGTAACGCTCTCGTACAGTATAATCAAGATGATTTTCACTTATGACTGATTTCGTGCGGCCCCATGACGTGAGTTTACGCCTATGGCATCAGATCTGACCATATATAACAGTGAGACTACGATACCTGAAAACAATCCACAGAGGCATCGGCACGACACAACTGAGGCATCATTCCCTTGAGCCACACATCCACAGCCGAGTGAGTATATCAATTATCTCTTCAGCTGCTGGATCTGTCTGTTGTAGAATAATTTACCAGTTGCAGGACATTACTTTTATTTCATATGCAATGTCTATGTTTTGATGTGTTATCATATGTTGTGAATCTGAAAGATTATTTGCATTTTCATCAGTTTTGCAAAGAAGCATCTTAACAGATTTTGGTTTTTCAAGTTTTGTGCGAAATCTCAGTTGGTGGAACCAGCTGGTTGGAATAATTCTTGTTTTGTGTTTTGTCAGTTTGACATCAGAATAATAGGAAGCTTGTTGACATTTTGGTCATGAAGTTATTTTTTTTTTATTTCTTATTTTTTCTATTTTCAAGTTTTGTGTGAAATCTCAGTTGGTGGAACCAGCTGGTTGGAATAATTCTTGTTTTGTGTTTTTTCAGTTTGACATCAGAATAATAAGAAGCTTGTTGACATTTTGGTCATTAAGTTATTTTTTTTATTTTATTTTTACTATTTTCAAGTTTTGTGTGAAATCTCAGTTGGGGGAAACAGCTGGTTGGACTAATTCTTGTTGTGTGTTTTCTCAGTTTGACATCAGAGTAACAGGAAGCTTGCTGACATTTTGGTCATGAAGTTTTTTGTTTTTTTTCAATTCTCCTTTTTTCCTGATCCTAACTCATAAAATATGATGAAGTTGCTGCTGATTCGCTGCGTAGATGTTGCTTGGTTGCTGCAGAATGTGAGTGCATCACGCCGGTGCTCATTCATGATCTGGCGTTCAGGGATTCGTACTTGAGTGTTTGTTGTGATGCGTTTTAAAGCGGATGAGGCTGAAGTGCTCCACCGTCCTGTTGATTTAGTGGAAGGAATCATTGAAAATATCTCCATCAAAAATGTGTGGATGGATAGAGAAAGTTTGACGACATCCCATCCTACTTATAATTAAATTAATATTTGAGGATAGTAAGAATTAAATACTGATGGTGAATGAATAAAGTCACAGCTGTGAAACATGTTAACGGTCTGCTTCCTGCTGTTTTTCATATCCTTCATGTAGATCATCAGTGGACGTTTGAAACAGAATATAAGAGGAAAAGGGATCATTCACAATGATCACCAGGACGATCATCCTCCTTCTTTTTATTGGTAAGTTATCAAAGCATTAGAATCTGTGCAAAAATAAATTGAACTTAAAAAATACTTAATGAGAATGAAGACTGATTCAAAATTCTTAATTTACAACAGCATCCATCAGCCAGATGGCTGAAGGAAGCCACAAGCTGAAAAAAAAGTGCCATTCAAGGAAAAACGCAACTTCTACTCCCATTCCGAAGTGCGTCGCAGACTCGTCAAGACAACTAGCAGCAATGCAGGCGGCAACGACAGGAGTTGCTGCCGCAGCGGCGTCGGCGGCTGCGTCGGCTGTTGCAGCAGCGACTACGGGGGCAGCATCAGATGAAGCAGCTGCCGCTGCAGAAAAAGCAGCCTCAGCTGCAGTAGAGGCAACGCTGGCCGCTGCAGCGGTAAAGGCTGGAACGGCAGCGCCAAGCGTGGCGGCAGAAGCAGCAGAAAAAGCAGGAAAAGCAGCCAAAGAAGCAGCACAAGCAGCAAACAATGCGGCAGCCGCAGCTGATGTAGTGGTAAAGGTGCGAGAGATGGCGGAGGCGTCGCTAGCTGCATCAGCGGCAGCAGCAAAAGCAGCGGAAGGGACGGAAAAGGCAGCATGGATGAAAACGAAAGAGGATCTAGAAGAAGCGTTAGTGTGTGCAGATGAGGCATCAGTCGCTACAAACAAAGCATTGGCAAAAATACAAGAGGTATTAGCGTGCTTGGAACAACCGGTCTATGACGCAATACCAACACTCAAACAAGTGTTAGTGGAAGCAGCAAAATCGGCAGTAGAATTGGCAGGAGTAACATTATGTAAAGCAAATGCAACCAGACAAATCGTAGCAGCTTGTCTGGCATCCAATCCAGAAGAAACCAAACCTGAAGTGCTAAATGACTGCGAGGAAACAACTAAAACAGCAATAATAGCAGCAAAGGCAGCGGCTGCTGCAGCAAAGGCAGCGGCAGTAGCAGCAAAGGCAGGAACATGTGATGCTTCTGGAACATCTGAACCCATCAGGCCAACAACCGTACCAGTATATGTAGCAATAACCAAGACTGAATTGACACCACAATCGGCAGCGCGCGCCACAGCGATAGCATCAGCAGCGACGGCGATTGCGACGGCAGCAGCGGCGGCAGCAGCAGTTGCAAAAACAGCAGGTGCTACCGGAGAAAATTCCCCAGCATTAATTGCTGCAATTAAGGCCGAAGAAGCAGCAGCTGCTGCTGAGGCTGCTCTAAGTGAGGGAGCGTCATTACCGGAGGCAGCAAAAGCAGCAAAAGCTGCAGCGGATGCTGCTTTAGAAGCTGCGATTGTAGCATTATCAGCAGACAATCTAACGCCAGAAGATACAGCAGTTTTAGTAGCAGCAGTTAAAGCAGCAAAGGCAGCGCAAGATGCAGCAGAGGTAGCAACAGCATTTGAACCATCAGTAGAAACATTACCTTTTGTCAGAAAGGTCAAAACAGCAGCCAAAAATGCAGATACAGCTGTAAAAAGACTAAATGATGCACTTAAAGCAGCTAGAAGAACGCCAACAGCAGCAAATTCTACACTCATAGGGAACCTATTACAAGCTGCGGCTGAAAAAACAGCGGATAATGCAAAGCAAGCGGCGGCTCAAACAGTGGCGGCAGCAGAATTAGCAGAAGAAGCGCTCGCAGAACCGACATCAGAAGGAGCAGCTATAAAGGCAGAGGCAGCCATAGAAAGTGCAAAATCAGCTGTAGAGTCTGCAAAAGTAGCAGGCGCTGTATCGAAAGCAGCAGCCGCCGTAGCAGCAGCAGAGGCTGAGTCACCAACAAGCACGAACGAACCAACAGAAGAAACTACATTAGCACCAACGACAGAAGCCCCTACAGGAACAGGTGTGCAAACCAAAGCGCTCACAGAGGCCTTAGCAACTGCTGCGGCAGCAACTGCATCTGCAGTATCCATAGCGGCAGCCACTGCGGAGGCTGCCGGAGAAACACCATCCTCATCGCAGAAAAAGCATCTAGAGGATGCGCTAGCAGCAGCCAAAGCTGCCTTATTGGCAGCCAACGGAGAAGTAAATCCAAAAGTGGCAGCAAACCTTGCAGATGATGCAGCTAGAGCAGCACACCTTGCAGCACAGCACGCAGCGCTAACAGAAGAAGAATCAGGTGGAGCATTGATAACAGAATTAGCAGATATCGTAGCGGCAGTATCATATGCAGCTAGAGACGCTGCAGCAGCAGCAAATTCCGCAGCAGCGAATAAACCGCAAGCAAATGCACAAGCTGCAAATGCTTCAGAGTCACTGAGACAGGCCTTAAAGAGAGCAGAAAACGCTTTAAATAATGTAGCCAAATCAAATCCAGACGCCACAGAAAAATTAAAAGACACACTAGGAAAAGCACAAGAAGTGTCACAATTGGCTGACGTGGTGGCAATAGCAGCACAGGAAGGGACGGCGGAAGCGGAAAATGGTGATACGTCATCAAAACTCAATTCCACAAGACTTTCAGCAGCAAGGGCTGCACTGGCTGCTGTACTGAGTGCAGGAGAAAACATTTTGGACAACATTTCATCACCAGACACAACCACAGCGACACCAACATTAGCGCTAACAACAACAGCATCAGCTAATCAGAGCACAGATGCAGCAACAACCATGTCCTCTTTAAAAATTGCTCTTCTAAAATCGGCTGTGGGAGCAGCCACATCGGCAGCATCGACAGCAGCGGCGCTAACGGCAGCGGCGGGAGCCGCCATTGATATGACGTCAGCCACGGCAATAAGAAATGCGATACTTGCTGCAGCTGATGCTGCCGAAGCTGCCAAAAACATAGATATAAACAACCCAGACTCAGTGGCCGCAGCAGTAGAGAAAGCTAACGCAGCGGCAAGACAAGCCGCGAAGGCAGCTGAAGATGCAAAAGAAGCGGCAAACAAAACTGCAGCAACAGACCCAGAAAATGCGCAGGTAGTGATGCAGATAGCATGTGCAGGAGTAAATGCATCAATGGCAGCAGCAATGGCAGCAAAGTCAGCAGCAATGGCAGCAAATGGAACAGCAACGGCAGACAATCTCCGGCATGTTGCAGACAAAATAAGGGAAGCTGAAGAAGCTTTAAAAGTTGCATTAGCAGCAGCAGCTGCCCAAAAAGAAAATGCAGGCGTGCAACAGTCAGCACTGCCGGCAGTGAACACAGTTGCGGAAATGTCTGGAGCACCGACAGAAATAGCAGCAAATGCACTAGAAATAGCAGCAGAGGCTCTAGAATCAGAAACACCAGGCCTGGTGGAAAAATATGAAAAAGTAGTCAGCTCAGCAAGCCAAGTGGCAGCACAAGCTGCAGGCACAACAGCTGAAGTTGCAGTAGGAGCATTAGTAGCTGTAGAATTGCCATCAGGAACTGCAGCGACAACGCCACCTGTAGACCCTCCAATAATGACGACAATAACCACAAAGACAACAGTAGTATCTGAAATAATTGGGAACATTGCTGTAGTGAGAGCAGCCGGAGCCATGTTAGCAGCATCTTTAGCAGCAGCGGCATCATCCTGTTTTGGAATGGTTCCCGCTTCAGAAATCATAGCGGCAGCACAGCAGGCACAAGAGGTAGTAATAGAAGCCAGAGCTATGGAACTTGGCACATCGCAGGAGAGCTTAATGGCGTCAGCAGTAAAATGTGCTGCAGCACTGAAGAAACTTACAGAGGCAGGAAATGCAACGGAAAATATTCGCCAATTTGCAGCGATAGCAGACTGTGCATTAAACGGAGTCAAAGAATCTCAAAACGCATCCAAGACGGAAATGAAAGCAGTGCACAACAAAATTAGAGACTGTGCCAACAATATGTGCATATTAAGTTCCAACATCTCAAAGTCAGAACCTGACGCGTCACATGCAGTAATGGGTGCAGCAGAAGCAGGAGCACTGGCCACAGTGGCAATGCTTAATGCAGCCGATGCAAACAACATGAATGAACTAACTGCAAATGGAATGGACACAACATCCCAAGCTGCAGCTGCAGCTGCTTACGCAGCGGCAATGGCAGTAGAACTGGCGGCACGAGCTGGATTAGGAGGAGCATCGGGAACAATGCCTGCTGCAGCAAACACAACATCAGCAGCACCAGCAACAGGTTCAGCAACTACGGGCTCAGGTTCAGGTTCAGGCTCAGGTTCAGGCTCAGGTTCAGGCTCAGGTTCAGATTCAGGTTCAGGCGCATCCTCATCAGCTGCAGTCCACAACAAGCTCAGTCTTCTTTCTGCATCAGTGGCCATTCTGTCTGCTGTGCTCCTACAAGCATCAGTTTAATTCATCGCTGCCAATTTTGGACAGTTTATAATAATTCATCATTTTTTTCATGCACTTGTGTATTTCAGTAAATCAACATACATACATGCATATATATATATATCAGTCAGGTATTCCATTGTGTGTTAAGCCCCTTTCAAATGCAAACTTCTTGACTGCAGTTTGGTTCAGTTTGACTCCACATCGTCCGCTTCAGAAGACCAAAGTCCTGCAAGACACTCTTCCATTCAGATCAGTGGGTCAGACCTGCAGTCACACTGCATACAAATGATTCGGAACAACAACAACAAAAGTGTGTCTCTTTCTCACCTGCCAAATGGCCAAATCCCACGACTGCTCAAGTGTGAAGCTGTGAAGGAACTTTGAAATTGCAGTCCTTTTTATTGCACGAAGTTGTTGCAGTCTGAAAAGCGGTTAATGAGACAATGTGGAAAAATAATCTGGGTACATTGAAGAAAACGACATTAATCATGTTTTCTAATCAATAGATGCTATAAATAAGGACAAAGATTAATCTTTGAGTGTAAATTATTGTATTTATTGTGCTATTTATCGCATGCATGTGCAAGTTGCATGTACTTATTTTGTTGTTTGTGATTAAATGTCACAGTTGTGTACAATATTTTCATGTTTTCATGACAAATGTTGACATTTTATTGTAATCATTAGAAGTATTATGCTTGTGATTATAAACAGATTAAAATGTTGTATTATGGAACTGACAATCATTGTTTGATCAATAAAATGATGCTAAATGATTTTTTTTTCTTTCTTTTTTTTTTTTTTGCTTCATTGTGCTCAATATTCAATACCAGTGAGACAGTTACAGTATGTCTGAGATGTGTAATACATTTAATACTATAATGTTCATAAAATGATGACAAAAGGAGTCAGCAAATCAATAACTTTTCATTCTAAATTCAGAGCCGTCCCCTCAAGTTTTTTAATTACCATATTTTACAGAGTATAAGTAGCACATGTTAAAAAAAATGCCTCTTGAAGAATAAAAAAAAACATATTTAAGTAGCACCGGAGTATAAGTCGCACCTAATTTCTGTATTATCAGAGCTTTAATTTGGGATTGCTATGGTGTACTTTTTTATAATTGCTATTTATTCTTTCATTATTAAATTTTATTTTGTTGAGTGCTTTGATTCCTGGGAAAGTCCCACATAAACAGTCATTATTATTGAGATTTATGTGATTTTTCAGTATACAAGTTGCACCAGAATATACAGTGCCCTCCAGTAGTATTGCACACTTGGTATTTCACACATTTTTATTTGTTGATGCTATTTCAAATACAAAAAAAAAATAAAAATACAAAAAAGAAAAATTTCTAAAATTATCTTCCTTTAACTCAAACTGAGAGGAAATCTTTACAACTTGATATAAATTAATTAGAAATGTAAAAGCCAAGATGATGGGTTGCATAAGTAAAGGGGCCCCTTTGGTATAATACCTGTAAATATCAGTTTTATTGCCAGTTTTCTTCAGACAAGTCAGGTGATGGACACATGAACATTTCCACATCAATGAATATGTCTTTATATGTCTGTCTGAACTTTATTTACTTTGGTTATGAAGAAATACAAACAGTATGGCACTCTATGGTAAATATGTGTGGAATAGACAAACTGAGTGACTGTGCAAGAAGAAGAGTGAGAAAAGCTACCAAGACAACAAGACAACCCAGAAGAAGTTATAGGTTTCTCTGTGTTAATTCTACTCAGTTCTTATTGTTATACTGTCCCTTACAAAGTCAAAATATTCCTCAGTTTGAATTTAGTCAAAGTCACATTGAAAAACAGGCCTGGGTCTCCAGAGGTACAGCCCACACAGGGGCTCCATTTTGTGAGAGACCCCCGAAGATAGCCAACAAGTGGCATTTATAAAAGACACTGGCTACGTTTACATGCCGTTAATATTTGGGATAAGTTCAATATTCCGGTTTCTGAATCATTAGGAATAACCCGTTTACATGCTTAAGCAGACAGTTACTCCTGTATACATGGTCATTGGTATCATTTGGAATATCCCCATCTAAACAGCGACGCACGTCTTCCACCGGTTCTTGATTTGGTGTGGCGTTCGTGCAAATCCTGCTTCGCGTAACTTTTTGGCCACCTTCTTACTTTCTACCATCAGTAAAAGACATTATATTCATGTCTTTCAGGATACTAATGAAGTACTCAGTTTCCTCCTCGCTCCAAAAGTGTGGTGCTGTGCTGCCACATCTAGATTTCCCCATGCTTGTTTACCTCTGCTTCTGTGGTGTCCGGTGGGTTGCGTGCACCACATACAAGTAGTTGCTGTACTCAAAAGACCAAGATTCCTTGTGTATAGGACATGCGCAGAACACAAAATAATGTTTCTTTCTATGGGGATATTCCGATGCGCGTTGATATGACCTGATATTCGGGTTAGAAAAGGAGTACCCCAGGGGTCATATTCGGGTTTTTACATGGCCGTGCGCAACCGGGTTATTGCTAATATTCCGGTTATGAAAGGGTTATTGGCTGCATGTAAACATAGTGAATGTAGGCGGTACAGTGGGTGGGTTTTAGTCCTACACCCAACCTTATTGGCTCGCGTAGGCAGAGGGCTAAACCCCACCCCTTGTTTCCAGTCCACAGTATCTGGTGGAACCTAAGTCTTTTGTTTGGACTTTCTGATCAGATAAAACCAGTTCAGACTAACTGACATGCATGCTCAAACATATAACTAAAACTCACTAAAAAGATATATATAACCATATAATAGCAAAATACTTAATATTAATACTTTAATATTAATATCAATACTTAATACTTAATACTTGAATAGCAAATACTTGATATAGTACAGCTTCATGATGAAGTGGTAGAGAGGAGGATTTTCTTTCACCATAACTAATCAGATCTAGGCTTGCATCTCAGATGTACCTTTTGGAAAATTGTAGCTGAACTTTCAGGTTGTCTTTTTAAGAAAATCCATGCATGTACCATAAGTCGCACCTTTTTGCTGCATTATCAGCTCTTTAATTTTGTATTTTTGTGCATTGTTGTAGTGTACTTTTGATATTGCCATTATTGCCATTTAATCACCTATTATTACAGTCTATTTTGTTTAGCACATTGATGCTCATGAAGGCGCAGTGGATAGCTGCTCGGTAATGCGCCCTTTTGTGTGTTTTTTTGTTTTGTTTTGTTTTAGGTTTTTTTGTTTGTTTGTTTTTTGGTTTTTGCACTCTAAGCATTTTTTGTTTTGTTTTGTTTTGTTTTTTTTGCATTAAATAATTGTCCTGGGTGAAAATAACATCAACTGTCAGAAACATTTTTACCTATTACTGCCAGGGTCTTCAAATTCACAGGGAACATTCTTGAGACACAAACCTTGGACAAGTTCAAACTTTGACCTATTTTAAGAGGTCAAAAGGGTCACATTCTCTTTCCTATTTTAATACTCATATGGCTGAGGGTAGTTTAGGATTGCATTATATTTTTTATGGACAACATGATCTAGTGTTAAATCTATCATTCTTTTGAAATAAAGCTGTGAAGTTCTTGTGTCTTACTGAGGACAAAAATGCATTGCCAGGTCGCAATAGGATTTTTTAAAAAAGAAAGGTGTTTCTCCAACCATGTTTTCCTTGACATTTGACCTGAAGTTGCCTTCATTTTGTGAGTACCATGCAGAGTTTTGAAGGTATAAATGAAAGTTTTCTCTATGCCTGTAAAGTCTCAATTTGAAAGAAAGTTTCTCTTTTGTCTCAAGCAACATAATTATGTAAATTCCTGTCAGTTAATGGCGGTAATGTCCCTTCCAGCCAACTGGCAGTCGCCAGGAAAAATAACAGTAGAAGAAGGAAGATGGGAGTACTTGGGTGTCAGGGTGGGTAAATAGCCCTGGGCAGACCTGGGCAAACTGCGGCCCGGGGGCCACATGCGGCCCTTTGCATGTCTCTGTCCGGCCCTCATGAGGTCTGTGATTATTATTACATATATTAAAAATGTCAAGCTTGTGTGTTGCAAATCAGAGAGATTTATTTAGGTATATTTAAATATTTACATATTATTACAATAATACAAATTACCTATAAAAGCTATTAAATAGGTAATTTTTTGTAAAAAATTTGTAATGGGAGATAGCCGAGTTATCGATGGTGTGGCCCTCGGACATAATTCAGGTTCCCTATGTGGCCCCTTGTAAAAATTAATTGCCCACCCCTGGCCTAAGGGATCAAAGAGTGAGGAACAGTTTAATGTTGTTGTGAGATTTGATGAGGAAGAAGGAGTTAAACACTTGGACCCATTAATGCTTACACAAATAATTAAAAATCAGGTTTGGGATGTGAGGTTTGCTAGAGTTTTGAATGATAGAAACTTGTTAATCGGCTGCAGTTTGAGGAGCAGAGCAGGAAAGCTCAAAAGTTGCAAACTGTTGCAAAAGCTATAGTGGCTAAGTTGGTGAAAGCGGGAGAACTGTTGTGTGGGCCGCTGAAGAGGAGGTACTGCTGGCCCACTACCACCAGATGGCGCCCTGCTTGGAGTGCGGGCTTCAAGCACGAGAGGGCGCCGGAGCCACTGGGAGTGACAGCTGTCACTCTTCATCAGCACCAGCTGTCACTCAGCCAACTCATCACCATCTCCATAAAGGCCGGACTGCGACTCCACCTCCTCGCCGAGAAATCAACTACCAATCAGGTAATCTTCTCTGCTGACTCAAAACATTGAGTAATAATCTGAACTTCTTTGCAGCCGTTTTCCTGTGGTGTGTCCTTATCTGTGGGATTGGCGTTTGGTGTGATCAGCGACGGCTTCGCTTCACACCCCAACCAGATAAGTGGTTAGACAGGAGCTGCACGAGTGTGTGATTGGAGGTGGAGGCGCTCCCTCCTTACTGAATACAGACTGTGGGATTACTGAGTGTGCGACCTCACACTCATCAGGACTGTCTCTGTTCTCTGCCAGCAGTACCGGGTCTGACTGCTGAAGACAGCGGCCACCTGGGGCGCAGGGCTTGGCGGCTCCGGTGTTCTTTTTTGTTTTTTTTTGTTTTTGTTTTTTTTTTGTTTTGTTTTTATATTTATTTCATTCATTTAAAAATTTCTTCAGCTCCGTTGGCAGTGGAAGCTGTGTGGGATCCGGCTCTTCTCTCGCCAGGCGTCTTCTATCGTCGAGCCTGCCCACACGTCACCTGGTGTATGATTGACAGTCACTATATTGTTATTGTCTGTACGTCGTTGTGTGATTCACAACATTAAATTGTTACTTTTGGCTTATCCATTGTCCGTTCATTAACGCCCCCTGTTGTGGGTCCGTGTCACGACACTTTCACAACAAGAACATGGAAGTAAAGGAGTGATCTATGGGATTCCTGTAACAGTCAATATGAAGGATCTTGTTAAGAATCTAAAGTTCAGATGTGGAGCAGTTAGAAGTGCAAAACATCTAACCAAGTGAATCGAGAAGACAGAAACGGAGCCAGTTTTGATAGTATTCAGCACAAGAGACCTACCGAGTGACGTTTAGTTTCGATTAATGAAGTACAGGGTAAGTGAGTATGTACAAAAGCCAATGAGGTGCTTTAAGTGCCAGACGGTTGGTCATTTCGCAAAAGTGTGTAAGGGCGAGAAAAGATGTGCCAAGTGTGGTGGAGGCAGGGCTAAATTCGGACCTTGACTTTTTGGTCCAGACCGGCCTACCACTACAATCCGCATGCAGATACTGTGCCAACTCCCGCTCACCCCCCATATTATACTGAACAATATTCTGGAGCTTTAAATAAAATAAATGATGACTACGCAGTATGTTGCTCATTTGGTCCTAAGAAGGATACTGGAGAAAAGATTTAAGATTCAAGAGCGTTTATTTATCACTCATTCACTCATAGGCAGTGAAACTGTCATGGCATTGACAGGCTATCAGCAAGGTACTGTAGGTCACATCACACAAATAGAGAGCCCTGTGAAAGACAGACAACAAAAGATGTACGCACTATTTAAGTAAACAATATCCATGCAAGTTGTGAAGTCTTGACTAAAATAAATGTATAATAGCCAAGAAAAGAGGAAAGTAAGTGTATTGCTCTTACAAGGAGGATAGTGGCTAAAGCACATCAGGACAGGCTGGACAGGAAAAGTAGAGGAATAATGTGGAATAAATTTGAGCAAGATTACATGCAAAAAAAAAAAAATGAGTCTGGATGCAATCAGAACTTTGGCTTGTAGTATAATGATCTGAACAATGGACAAAGATTTTTTACAGCTCAACATAATGTGTAGCCAATAAAGCATGACAAAAGAGGAAATACTTGTAATTTGTGTACTGCATCGTGAGTATTATGTATGCAGATGTTAACAGTAGTTTGTGTTTTATTAGTTTTAACTGTATAATGTGAAACTGTTGAAAGGACAATAAACCATAAACACTGTCTGACTTGGGTCTGTCCTGGATTAAAGAGACTCTGTTATTACAAAAGTTACAGTTTATTATTTCATGTGGAGTTGATATGGGGAGGTGATGGTTTAGTGGTTAAACATTGGGCTTCAGACAAGAGGATCCTCGGTTCAGACACTGGTGTGTCTGTGTGAATGGGTGAATGTGAGGCATAATTGTAAAGCGCTTTGAGCTGCTGATGCAGATGCAAAAGCGCTATATAAATGCAGTCCATCAGACCTGGTTCTGCGATGGACAAAGCTCATGGGAACTCCATCCGTGAAATACCCTGAGCGTAGTTTACAGAAATATTTTATAGACAGTTAGAGACAATGGGTTGACCCAAATTTCTATAGGCTAGCGGCCACTGAGAGGCGTGTTGTGTAATCAAAAAGATTATGTCATGTTTAAGACAAGCGCTAACTAGGTCAAAATTGAAAAGACGTAAAAATAGGGCCTTGGGTTGACTGACTGGTGAACCACTGCCTGCTGTTACATCTTTTTACACGATAACAAGATAATGAAAGACACTAACTTTTACAAGATGTACTTTTGGTACAGATAAATACCTTAACTACAACTCAGTGAATTACTGTGCAGAAATCAGGAACATATTGACCCAGTGCAAACTTGTTGACCGCCATCGCTCCTAACCTCACAGAAACCCCAGCAGAAATGCAACACTGTATTAACATGGATTTAGCGTGTTTGGAATCAATGACATTGCATAACATATGTATTGATAAGTTCGATATGAATGTGATGGCTTCTAGTATACAAATTATGAATGTTTATGAGTTCAATGGTACGAATATTTGATGAGTATTTCATAAATATTTCATTATTTGTTTTATATAATGGCAAAAATAGATCCTTGTTATCTGATATTTTATTAATTTATAAACAACAGAAAAGGGACTTACATTTTGGTGTGTGTCACTGGTGCTTTGACATCAACAGTCCAACACGAACTTTAAATAGGACTCCAAAAATTGTTCTCAGTCAACTTGCAAAAACAGTCAGATAGTTCAAAAACAATTACAGCCGTCCACTGACTTCGTGTACGGAGTGCTGTTTGCATTTTCCTCAGTTCAGCGAAAAATCACATCAGAAAGTTGTCCAGCTTTTCATCCTAACTTCATCCTAACACCTCTTTTTGTCTCCAAACATCTTACGGCCTAGTGGATTTGTTTGTTTTGTTTTTTGTGTGTGTTTGAAAAATTAGCATCAAATTGTAGTCCGCCAGCAAAAAATACTCTGCCATATTTATCTAAATGTCATCCCTGATAGTGTGAGTGTGCGGTGGTCGGGTGTGCAATAGCACATTCCATATAGAACCAAAATTGCACGCTAAAAAGAACTATTGCGCGGTCAATGAAATACAACAGCAAATGGTATGAATAATCCATGTCATGTGACAAACAAGCCACCAATCAACTGACAACGATCCACTCAACCGCTATATAAAAGCATTTACAGGCAGTAATGAGAACTATAAGGCAAACAAAAAGGACAGGAGGGTTTATTGTGGCCCCCATTGGAAATATCACTTCTACAGATGAAATATGAGTGATGATCAAGAGGATGGAAGGTAACAGAAGAGAGTGAAGCTACCCAATCCTTACTGATGGAAAGTAGGTGGCAATACAAAAGGCAGAAAAAGCTGAAATGATGGTGAGAAGTCTGAGTAGTGTGCACAGTTCTTGGAATCTATCTGAAGAGGAGAAAATATGCAGAGCAGAAACAAGGGGAGCTATTCTGAAGTTGCGCAGTGGAGACAGGGCGGACCAATTTTTAGGGGTGGACCGTTTCGGTCTGCGACATCAGATTGGTGGACGTCAGAAATCTCTGATTGCTCTTGTTTAGAGTGTATTTGTCTCAACATTGAGCAAAATATTTAGCTGGATGTTTCTAAACATTAGGCTAAATGTCATACTCTCACGCGTGCCACTAGCTTATGGCTAGCTAAAAGTGGACACTCGTTTTGGCCGAACAATTATACAGTTTTTGTATATTTTGTGTTAGTACACGCCCGCGGCCGACATGTTTGATGAATTCCTGCACAAAAAGTAGTTCCAAAACAATGCTGTATTTGCGATGACAGTGTGTTTTCATGCGTAACAAAACATCAGGAGTATATTTGGTACAAGAACTTGTGTATCACGTGTGTTTTTATGCGTAAATGATCATAAGTCAGTATACTCACACTCATCCAGCAGAATCTTCTCGTGTGGGCAGCGCTGGGTCAGGTGAAAGTAGTCCAGCGAGCTATCCCACAATGCCAAAATAGCAGAGATGTCGCTCCAGCGAGAGCGGCACGCTGAGCAGTGTGGGCTAAATGTGTAAATATTTAGCATTAACTAATCTGCCAAAGTTTTCGGCATTACAGAAATTTGATCATGTAGTGTTTGCCTTTTATTCTCCCTAATTTTTGTTCTTCATCAGTGAGTCAAAAGAAAATCTGAACTGAAATGTTACTAGCATTCCCATGCCAAAGAAACCAAATGTGATTGTTTTTATCCATTATACAAACCAGTTAATTATGAAGATAAGCTTCATTTATATTTCATCATTATCATTATTATTATTGTTATTTTGTCAGTGTACATGACAACAAATTGTAAAAATTGGATAACAAACACTCTAATTTCTTTGTAAATCACAGGTGATCAAACAAAATAATTTTTTTTTATCACCTAAAGCAGTTCTGCATTTCTAAAGGTGAAAAATGGTCACACATTTTCTTACTTATTTATATCTGTCGCCAACCGTCAGTCATATTGACTTTGGTGTAGCACCAAAAGGATTATCTTGTCTGACTCTGTGGACCAATCTTAGGGCCCCTTCCCACATAAGACAAAGTTGGGCAAAAGAGGCAGAAACAAACTGAAAATGCCTGAAAAAAAAGATTTGTAAAGCCGCGAAAAATTACAGCTGCTGTTGGGAGGAACAGACAGTCGGACAGGCGCAAACGATTCCATGGCGACAGTTTCGTGCATGCTCGTGTGCACGCGTATGAACCCAGTGCGACCATGTGAGAGGTGTAATATCACACCATGCTCACACAACAGCAGCAGCAATCACAAGTTGGACAAATGGACATAAATCAACGAAAATGTGTAAGGACAAAATAATGAGAGCGCGCAGAACAATTATAGGAACAATGAATGTACTATTTAAATGTAAGGCAATCATGTTAATGATTTGTAAGTGATGCCTGATGACATGACGTTCTGTGTTGGAAATGACAAAACAAATGGATTTCGTTTTGTCTGTTAAAACATTTAATTCCTGTTATAAAGAGCAGACAATACAAGAATTAACATCCCTCTGTTCCTTCCTGTACATGAACCATGGCCATGGACATAAACAAGGAATAAATGAACTGACATGATTGAATGCTCATATCATGAGCACATCAGCCAGCTCCACGTATCTAGCTGTCCCGCACACAGTGCGCCGAAGGACACTGCGTCATGTGAACTATAACTCACGTGGAGGACATGACATTTGGATCACCAACTGACCATTCATATGATCAGACGGCTACTTTCACATGGGGCAGACTGGCTGATAGTGTCCAGTGCACACTGAGGTGCTCGATGCTGAAAGCATTGCAAAGGTAATACGTGTTTTTATTTATTACCATGTGAGGACAGCATGCTGATACATGTGCATCGTGGTGACGTGTTGAGAGGTGATGTTGTTCATGGCATGATATGTGTTCTCCAGCTGTGCATTGCAAGTACATAGCGGTCAGCTGCTGCTGCTTGCTACGGACACACTAACCCAGTGGTCTCCAAACTATTCCAGAAAGGGCCGAGAGGGTGCAGGTTTTCTTTGCAGCCACTAACTTCAGCAGGTGATTTCACTCATTAACATCCCTTTGAACAGGTGGGATGAGTTCATCAGTGAAATCACCTGCTGAAGTCAGTGGCTGCAAAGAAAACCTGCACCCTCTCGGCCCTTTCTGGAATAGTTTGGAGACCACTGCCACCTGTCTGGACCAACTCACAGCTGAAGAATGATTTTTCACAAGTGTCATTCGAATCCTTCTTCGTGCGCCATTCCACCTCAATCGTGATATGTGTGAAGGGGCCCTTAAATTTTCATCGTCTAATACATTTCTGACATATGAAGACAGATGCCTGCCGTAGATGCAAGTGATTCTGCAGTGCTGACCGCTTTGTGGCGCAGATGTTTTTTTTTTTTATTTTAAGTGCTGATGCCACCCCTCCCCATGTGTCATGAAAGGATGAAATCACTATTGCTAGACTGATAATTTCTCATACTTTCTTGAACAGTACTCTCTTCCTCCTAGGAAAGCCTCAGGATAGACTATGTTTGTGTAGCAAGATAAAGTTCAGATTGAAAAGATGTTCCTCCTAGCTTGTCTAGCAGGGAATTCCCCTTTGGCTAACCTGCTGGAGTTTTGGTCTTAAGTTCAAGCAGTCCGGTGTTCAAATCCCACCACCATCCTGGCCACAAAGCTAGATCCTATGATCACAAACTGGCATTATCGGCAGGATGTGGGTAGTCACAGAACATGCTTCAATGCACCTGTGACTTTGGGACAAAGTCAAAAATAGTGGGGAAATATGTAGCAAGGTGAAGTCCAGATTGAAAAGATGTTCCTGCTAGCTTGGCTAGCGGGGAATTCCCCTTTGGCTGACCTGGTAGAGTTTTGGTCTTACGTTCGAGCAGTCCGGTGTTTGAATCCCACCACCGTCCTGGCCACAAAGCTAGATCCTACGATCACAAACTGGCGTTGTCGGCAGGATGTGGGTAGTCACAGAACATGCTTAAATGCACCTGTGACTTTGGGACAAAGTCAAAAATAGTGGGGAAATATGTAGCAAGGTGAAGTCCAGATTGAAAAGATGTTCCTGGTAGCTTGGCTAGCGGGGAATTCCCCTTTGGCTAACCTGGTAGAGTTTTGGACTTCAGTTTGAGCAGTCCGGTGTTCGAATCCCACTGCCAACCCGGCCACAAAGATAGGTCCAATCATGGGCGCAATGGTGGGGGATAGGTGGGACATGTCCCCTCCACCTTTTCAACCAGGGGGGACAGAATATGGTATGTCCCCCCCACCTTCTGACATATATGTATGTACTTGAAACATGCTATGCCAGTCTTATGTGCAAACCATATCAGTCTTATGTGCAAAACCATGTCAGAATAGTATCTTTGTTTCTGCAAGTTTGTATTTTTAGCAACATTGACTTGTTTACAACACCTGTTTCTTGTTTGTCACATTCGGAATTTGCTGGGGCTGCATTTGCCCAGATTTGAAACCAAAAATAGTTGCCTCTAGGGACTCGTGTCTACATATAAGTATCAATGGACCATATGCTAATTTACTAAATTCTGAAAGTTAGAAAAGGAAATCAGAAAAGCTATCTGGGACCTCAGAAAGCCCATCTGCAATTATTGCTTGATCTCCAAAATCAGTCTATGTAAGCGAAATTATGTTCAGTATGAGTGTTGTCATTAGTGCCACTTCGAAAATTAAATTCAAGATAAGTAATTTATCCTAAACTTATGGTCTGTTGTTTTTTCAAACTTATGCAAAAACAAATCTTGAGAAAAAAAATACAGTATGCCATAGTTAATAATTATTAAGAACCTGTTCTTTCATATTTATGAATACATTTTACCACATTGCAGTTGTTTTTGTTTTTTTATGAAACTCAACCTATCATTCTTTTTGAGTTCTCCACATGTGGTGATACCTTATTTACACCAGGATGTTAATAAAATCAATGCTGGTTATTTTCAGAATAAAGTACTTGTATCCACAGTTTCAAATTGCATAAGTCAAATGGTGTCCACTTTATGGTCTTCTCAAAACATTAAAATGAAAAGGTCCCGCACTCCGTCTTACTTGCTGTAGAAAAATTTATTCAGGACTGTATCACCAACGTTTCGGCACTGTGGCCTTCATCAGGCAAATGAAGACTGAGCTCCAGGTAGCCATCTTAAAAAGGGTGGGGCTAGCACCCAAGGGTGCCAGTTAAATGCACAGTGCACCAAAATACAAATATCCATGAAAAAGTCAAAGTACAGAACAAGTACAGTTGATCTCTGCTCTCTTCCACAGCATGTCTTTTTCCTGGTTCTCTCCCTCAGCCCCATCCAGTCCCAGCAGAAGACTACCCCTCCCTGAGCCTGGTTCTGCCGGAGGTTTCTTCCTGTTAAAAGGGAGTTTTTCCTTCCCACTGTCGCCAAGTGCTTGCTCACAGGGGGTTGTTTTGACCCTTGGGGTTTTTCCGTAATTATTGTATGGCTTTGCCTTACAATATAAAGCGGCTTGGGGCAACTGTTTGTTGTGATTTGGTGCTATATAAATAAAATTGATTTGATTTGATTTGAAGTACAGACATAATTATAAAATAGAGTGTTTGGATACATAATGATACTGTATATAAGTTACCAGGCTATAGAGTAAAACTGGTGCACAGATATACATATCTCCATATAAATAACATTCAATAATAGCACATCACATCAGGACAAAGTTAATATATTACATTATTTACAGAAAAATACTCAGATTAAAATCATCAGTTAGGCCTTTCGGAGTCAAGGTTTGGAGGGTATGAATCCAAAATGCCTCCCTCTGTTTGAGCAGTCGATTATGATCCCCTCCTCTTGGTGGAGGGGGCACCCGCTCAATGCCACAGAACCGTAGGGCACTTATATCATGCCTGTGGTCATTGAAGTGTACCGCTACAGGGTAGTCTCTGTCATTCCACCTGATGGAACTCTTGATGGAACAATACTACCAAAACCGATCACATTTTACATCCTCACACTGGAAAAAAGTTCCCAATTAGAAGTATAATTACATGTGCATCTACTCATGTTATTTACTTGCTTAGATGCCCTTGTGGCCTAGCTTATGTAGGCAAGACCACAAGAAAATTAAAACAAAGAATCAGTGAGCACAAGAGTTCCATCAGGTGGAATGACAGAGACTACCCTGTAGCGGTACACTTCAATGACAGGCATGATATAAGTGCCCTACAGTTCTGTGGCACTGAGCGGGTGCCCCCTCCACCAAGAGGAGGGGATCATGATCGACTGCTCAAACAGAGGGAGGCATTTTGGATTCATACCCTCCAAACCTTGACTCCGAAAGGCCTAACTGATGATTTTAATCTGAGTATTTTTCTGTAAATAATGTAATATATTAACTTTGTCCTGATGTGATGTGCTATTATTGAATGTTATTTATGTGGAGATATGTATATTTGTGCACCAGTTTTACTCTATAGCCTGGTAACTTAAATATAGTATCATTATGTATCCAAACACTCTTCTCTCTTTATTTTATAATTATGTCTGTACTTGTTCTGTACTTTGACTTTTTCATGGATATTTGTATTTTGGTGCACTGTGCATTTAACTGGCACCCTTGGGTGCTAGCACCACCCTTTTTAAGATGGCTACCTGGAGCTCAGTCTTCATTTGCCTGATGAAGGCCACAGTGCCAAAACGTTGGTGATACAGTCCTGAATAAATTTTTCTACAGCAAGTAAGACGGAGTGCGGGACCTTTTCATTTTCACGTTTAGCTGGGCTTGTCCCTTATCTCCTAAGCACCCGTTTGAGGAGTCTGATGTGTGAAGTTTTCTCTTCTCAAAACATTAAAATTACTGTTCTGGATGCTCAGAATGCATCTGAGCTTATCGAGAAACTGTTGGCTTCTGGGGGCCTAAAGCGTCCCCCAGACCCCGGCCTATGGGCTTCGGCCCTGCAGGCCTCGCACTTTGTCTCCCCCAATTTCTAGTTCTAAATTGTGCTCTTGGGTCCTATGGTTGCATTTGGAACATAGTCCACAGCCAGAGACAGTGCAGCATGTTCACTGTTATAAATATTCCGGAGAAAGGCAAGAGCTTCTCTAAAAATTTAGAAGAACAGGCCTGAAAGAAGTCTTTGTAGGAAGTATTTTAGACATAGGGTCTCGTTGGAGCGGGAAGTGTTTTATAAGTGCTTCAGAGGATTTAGTGTTGATGTAACGGACTAGTGCAGAAGGTGGCAGCAATGCACCAATAAGGATGCCGGCTGCCGTTAAACACCACAGACGAAGAAGAATAAGCGCAAAGATGGTGACGGCTAAAGTTAGCCGGTAGCTAACTACTGGATCAGGAAAAGTGTTGTTTAAAATTGCATCCGTGTCGTCTGTTTGTTTTTGATGAGTCCGAATGCTGTGAAAAGATTATCGATTCGCGTGGCGTTAGAGTGATAGTTTGCGACTGGTTGTTTTTTGTTTGTTTTGTTTTTGGTGGGTGAGTCAGAGGTGAGTCTGATATTTGATTTTACTCTTACGTCTTAGTAGCTATTTGCACACAGCTGTACTTAAACAGAGTTTTATTAGTCTGACTTGTAGTAAATGTTGACATACTTCGAATATAGCACTTAAATAACGTTTTTTTTTTTCCTTTGCGATAACGAGGCCAGTTGTGTTGCCAGGTCCCGACAGAAAAAGAAGCCAAAAATATGAAATACTCTTAAAAAACAACATTATATATATATATATATATATATATATATATATATATATATATATATATATATATATATATATCTTCTTTTTACCTTGCATTCCCCTACCTTAAATCATAATCTCACTAACAAAACTTGACTAAGAACAATGTATTGTGCCACTGGTGTGTATAAATAAGTTATTACATGAACATATCAAAATTGAAATATTGTGTTACTAGAGTGGGGTGACTTCACTCAAAACACAGTGAGGTGACTTCACTTGGAGTGAGTTTGCAGTGGGGTGACCTCACTATGATCCCTATGCACTACATTCACATAGCCACTACCTTGTTTGTTTTTGTTGGTAAGTTCCTACCTATTAAAAAAACTTGGAGTATTGTTACGAATTATTGCACTATGTAACTACCCAGGGTCCAGGATGGCAACCACCCTGAAAAACATCAGGAAAAATCACATTTCCTGAGACAGTAATAGCTCAATTATAACTTATAAAGAAGTTTGTTAGATGCACACGTGCAATGTACAGTGCATCCAGAAAGTATGCGCAGCGCGTCACTTTTTCCATATTTGATGTTGCAGCTTTATTCCAAAATGGAGTAAATTCATTTTCATATATATATATATATATATATATATATATATATATATATATATATATATATACACACAGTGAGGAAAATAAGTATTTGAACACCCTGCGATTTTGCAAGTTCTCCCACTTCGAAATCATGGAGGGGTCTGAAATTTTCATCTCAGGTGCATGTCCACTGTGAGAGACATAATTTTAAAAAAAAATCAGGAAATCACAGTGTATGATTTTTTAAAAATAATTTATTTGTATGTTACTGCTGCAAATAAGTATTTCAGTACCTGTGAAAATCAATGTTAATATTTGGTACAGTAGCCTGTGTTTGCAATTACAGAGGTCAAACGTTTCCTGTAGTTTTTCACCAGGTTTGCACACACTGCAGCAGGGATTTTGGCCCATTCCTCCACACAGATCTTCTCTATATCAGCCAGGTTACTGGGCTGTCACTGAGAAACACGGAGTTTGAGCTGCCTCCAAAGATTTTCTATTGGGTTTAGGTCTGGAGACTGGCTAGGCCACTCCAGTACTTTGATATGCTTCTTACGGAGCCACTCCTTGGTTATCCTGGCTGTGTGCTTCGGGTCCTTGTCATGTTGGAAGACCCATCCATGACCCATCTTCAACGCTCTAACTGAGGGAAGGAGGTTGTTCCCCAAAATCTCGCAATACATGGCCCCGGTCATCCTCTCCTTAATACAGTGCAGTCGTCCTGTCCCATGTGCAGAAAAACACCTCCAAAGCATGATGATTCCACCCCCATGCTTCACAGTAGGGACGGTGTTTTTGGGATGGTACTCAGCATTCTTCTTCCTCCAAACACGGCGAGTGGAATTAAGACCAAAAAGTTCTATTTTGGCCTCATCTGACCACATAACTTTTTCCCATGACTCCTCTGGATCATCCAAATGGTCATGGGCAAACTTAAGATGGGCCTGGACGTGTGCTGATTTAAGCAGGGGAACCTTCCGTGACATGCATGATTTTAACCCATGACGTCTTAGTGTATTACCCACAGTAACCTTGGAAACAGTGGTACCAGCTCCTCCCGTGCAGTTCTGGGCTGATTCTTCACCTTTCTTAGGATCACTGATACGCCACGAGGTGGGATCTTGCATGGAGTCCCAGTCCGAGGGAGATTAACAGTCATATTTAGCTTCTTCCATTTTCTAATAATTGCTCCAACAATTGATCTTTTTTCACCAAGCTGCCTGGCAATTGCCTCGTAGCCCTTTCCAGCCTTGTGGAGGTATACGATTTTGTCTTTGATGTCTTTGGACAGCTCTTTGGTCTTAGCCATGTTAGTAGTTGGAGTCTTACTGATTGTGTGGGGTGGACAGGTGTCTTTATGCAGCTAACGACCTCAAATAGGTGCTTCTAATTTGGAATAAGTGGAGTGGAGGTGGACTTTTTAGAGGCGGACTAACAGGTCTTTGAGGGCCAGAATTTTTGCTGATTGGCAGGTGTTGAAATACTTATTTGCAGCAGTAACATACAAATAAATGATTAAAAATTCATACAATTATGATTTCTGGATTTTTTTTTTTTTTTTTTAAGATTATGTCTCTCACATTGGACATGCACCTGAGATGAAAATTTCAGACCCCTCCATGATTTCTAAGTGGGAGAACTTACAAAATCGCAGGGTGTTCAAATACTTATTTTCCTCACTGTATGTATGTATATGTGTGTGTGTGTGTGTGTGTGTGTGTGTGTGTGTGTGTGTGTGTGTATATATATATATATATATATATATATATATATATATATATATATATATATATATATATATATATATAACTAAGAAATCGCATGTACATAATTATTCACACCCTTTGCTACATACTTTGTTGATGCACCTTTGGCAGCAGTTACAGCTGGGCCTTATTAAAATACAAAATGGAGCAAAATGCGGACTGATAATTATGAAATGGGGCAAAAATGTTATGGTACATCGGTACATTTCGTAAATAGCAGGTGTTGGAAACCGGCTCTCGCTGCAAATTTCACTGTAATGATGGAATGTGATGTACCTGGATGACATTTGCATGATTGCGTTCCACACAGCTGGCATGGCTTGGCTCAAGGTTGACAAGCACACTCCTGACTGATCGGCCAGCTCCTGCATCATGCTCTGATGCAGTATTATCAGTAGGGGTGCTGATGAAAGTGAGGCATGTCTTGTTTGAGCAACCTAAATAACCTGTGGATCGACGCTTTTCCCTTTCTTAAGTTATTAAGATGTGAATTCTCTGTGGTTGTACAGGTTGTGCAAAATTTAAGCATACAAAGTCACTTGCACAATCACAGTCTCATTAATGAATATTTGTATGAATATTTGAATATCTTGTATGTTTGATTGCCACCTGTTGAGACTGCACAGTTTGTTTTCTAATATGTCATTATGTTTTGTGTCTTGTAAAACACATGGACAATAGAGTTCCCAAAGACACAGCATATGGGGAATGAACCACCTGTTCCATCCCCAAGAGGGGCCCGCATTTCATGTTCATGGATGTGTCCAAGCATGACATGGTCCTGAGCATGAAATAAAATCTGAAATTCTAAATCTGTCCTTTCATATTCATTTGTTGATCTCAAAACCAAATGTGTTCAATGACCAGGAAAAACTACTGGTCTTGTTGTTCCAATATTTTTGGAGGGGCCTGTGTGTGTTGATGTTCCATGGGTTTAAATTACTGTCTGGTTTTTGTTCTGTTGTTATGGTCAGCAGTTTGAGTGAAGCAACCCAAATGAGCTGGAGTTTGAGTGCTGCTTTCGAGAATCAAAGGCTTCATGGTTTGGTGTGTGTTCTGTATGTCTGTGTGCAGTGAGGAATTGTCCAGAGCATCGGCCATGGCAGCTCCATTAAACGTCCAGAGCCCATGTAAAACCTGGGAGTTGAGCCTGTACGAGCTGCACAGGAGCCCTCAGGTAAACCTGTGTGTACCAGGGGGTGGAATCATAAAGATTCCCTAAAGGTATCATTTGGACTGTCTGAATGAATGTTATATAACAGCTGAGTGGATCCTTGTCATTTGATTGGTGCTTTGTATGTCACGGGACATGGATTATTCATCCCATTTGCGTTGCATTGAATTTAGAGTGCAATTTGGTTCCATTTAGTGTGCAAATTTGGTTCCATACATTGTGTACCAAGGCGTGCGCACACACACACACACACACAAAACAAATCTACTGCACTGTCAGTCATCTGGAGGCTGTTAGGAGAAAGTTAGAATGAAACGCTGGACTAATTTCTGACGTGATTTTTTTTTTTTTTTTTTTGCTGCACTGAGGAAGTACTCAAGTTGGTGCATGGCATCACGGACGACATCGTCAGAATTATTTTTGGACTTGTATTTAAAGTTCGTGTTGGATTTTGATGTCAGAGCAGCAGTGATGCACCAAAGCTGAACAAATTTCAGCTTTGGTGCATATGTATATGCACCAAAGCTGTATATATGTATATACGTATACATGTATACGTATATACATATACATGTATATACGTATACATGTATACGTATATACGTATATACATGTGTATACGTATACATGTATATACGTATACGTGTATACGTATACATGTATATACGTATACATGTATACACGTATATATACATGTATATACGTATACACGTATACACGTATACATGTATATACGTATACATGTATACGTATATATACATGTATATACGTATACATGTATACGTATATATACATGTATATACGTATACATGTATACGTATATACGTATACATGTGTATACGTATATACGTATATACATGTATATACGTATACATGTGTATACGTATATACGTATATACATGTATATACGTATACATGTGTATACGTCTATACGTATATACATGTATATACGTATACATGTGTATACGTCTATACGTATATACATGTATATACGTATACATGTGTATACGTCTATACGTATATACATGTGTATACGTATATACGTATATACATGTGTATACGTATATACGTATATACATGTGTATACGTATATACGTATATACATGTGTATACGTATATACGTATATACATGTGTATACGTATATACGTATATACATGTGTATACGTATATACGTATATACATGTGTATACGTATATACGTATATACATGTGTATACGTATATACGTATATACATGTGTATACGTATACATGTGTATACGTGTATACGTATATACATGTATATACGTGTATACGTATATACATGTGTATACGTATATACGTATATACATGTGTATACGTATATACGTATATACATGTGTATACGTATATACGTATATACATGTGTATACGTATATACGTATATACATGTGTATACGTATATACGTATATACATGTGTATACGTATATACATGTGTATACGTATATACGTATATACGTATATACATGTATATACGTATACATGTGTATACGTATATACGTATATACATGTATATACGTATACATGTGTATACGTATATACGTATATACATGTATATACGTATACATGTGTATACGTATATACGTATACATGTATATACGTATACATGTATATACGTATATACGTATATACGTATATACGTATACATGTATATACGTATACATGTATATACGTATACATGTATATACGTATATACGTATACATGTATATACGTATACATGTATATACGTATATACGTATATACGTATACGTATATACGTATATACGTATATACATGTGTATATACGTATATACGTATATACATGTATATACGTATACATGTGTATACGTATATACGTATATACATGTATATACGTATATACGTATACATGTATATACGTATACATGTATATACGTATATACGTATACATGTATATACGTATACATGTATATACGTATATACGTATACATGTATATACGTATACATGTATATACGTATATACGTATACATGTATATACGTATACATGTATATACATGTATATACGTATATACGTATATACATGTATATACGTATATACATGTGTATATACGTATATACATGTGTATATACGTATATACATGTGTATATACGTATATACATGTGTATATACGTATATACATGTGTATATACGTATATACATGTGTATATACGTATATACATGTGTATATACGTATATACATGTGTATATACGTGTATACGTGTGTATACGTATATACGTGTGTATACGTATATACGTGTGTATACGTGTATATACGTGTATACGTGTGTATACGTGTATACACGTGTATACGTGTATACACGTGTATACGTGTATACACGTGTATACGTGTATACATGTGTATACGTGTATACATGTGTATACGTATAAACGTATATACGTTCAACATACGTTCAGAAGAACAGCATAGTTTGATTAAAAAGTTGATTGGAGAGGGGAAAACTTATACGCAGGTGCAAAAAATTATACGCTGTTCATCTACAGTGATCTCCAATGCTTTAAAATGGACAAAAAAAAACAGAGACACGTGGAAGAAAACGGAAAACAACCATCAAAATGGATAGAAGAATAACCAGAATGGCAAAGGCTCACCCGTTGATCAGCTCCAGGATGATCAAAGACAGTCTGGAGTTACCTGTAAGTGCTGTGACAGTTAGAAGACGCCTGTGTGAAGCTAATTTATTTGCAAGAATCCCCCGCAAAGTCCCTCTGTTAAATAAAAGACGTGCAGAAGAGGTTACAATTTGCCAAAGAACACATCAACTGGCCTAAAGAGAAATGGAGGAATATTTTGTGGACTGATGAGAGTAAAATTGTTCTTTTTGGGTCCAAGGGCCGCAGACAGTTTGTGAGACGACCCCCAAACTCTGAATTCAAGCCACAGTTCACAGTGAAGACAGTGAAGCATGGTGGTGCAAGCATCATGATATGGGCATGTTTCTCCTACTATGGTGTTGGGCCTATATATCGCATACCAGGTATCATGGATCAGTTTGGATATTTCAAAATACTTGAAGAGGTCATGTTGCCTTATGCTGAAGAGGACATGCCCTTGAAATGGGTGTTTCAACAAGACAATGACCCCAAGCACACTAGTAAACCAGCAAAATCGTGGTTCCAAACCAACAAAATTAATGCCTCGCAGATGTGAAGAAATCATGAAAAACTGGTTATACAACTAAATACTAGTTTAGTGATTCACAGGATTGCTAAAAAAGCAGTTTGAACATAATAGTTTTGAGTTTGTAGCGGCAACAGCAGATGCTACTATTATTGTGAACACCCCTTTTCTACTTTTTTTTTACTAATAGCCCAATTTCATAGCCTTAAGAGTGTGCATATCATGAATGCTTGGTCTTGTTGGATTTGTGAGAATCTACTGGTACCTTGTTTCCCATGTAACAATAAGAAATATACTCAAAACCTGGATTAATCTTTTTAGTCACATAACACTACTATTATTCTGAACACTACTGTATATAAACAAATAAAATAAAGCTGACCATACAAAACATGAGATATGTTGCTTTCATACAGTCTGCAGTAAATAGAAGTCAAAGAAAATTTCAGGATCATTATGGGTCCGCCACCACCACATATTTCATATCATCCAAACTTTTCTGATTTTGAGTTATAAAAACACAACAAGAAGTAGAAGCACTCGGAGAGTTCAAACCTCCGCCAAGGCCATGGGGTCACTGACGCCATAATATCTACACACCATGGAATCATTGAACCTAAAAAAGTCTAACAGTGATGTTTGCTCAGTAGTAAAAAAAGTTTCATCTGCTGTGACTGGATAGCATGTATTCTTAGCGCTTGGCATCACAGTTTATTGCAACTTGCACCTTTCCCAGAAGCTACTGTCATCTGAGCACTGATATTGATATTGCATGTGCTTATAGACAAAAACAAATAAGAGACAAAATTCAATTTATTATTCAACTGAACTGCAAATATATGAATTTTTTAACATTTATGAAACACTTCTCTAAATAAATAACAGTAAATTCTGAAATAGAACTATTTTTTAAGTGTTGCATGTACTGCACAAGGCCATAGGGTCACTGACCCTAAAGTGATTCCCTTCTTGGCACAGTGATCTATTCAACAATTCAGTGTTACAACCAAAGCTATGATACATACACTTTTCTTTCCTTTATACAACTCCTGGCAAAAATTATGGAATCACCAGCCTCGGAGGATGTTCATTCAGTTGTTTAATTTTGTAGAAAAAAAAGCAGATCACAGACATGACACAAAACTAAAGTCATTTCAAATGGCAACTTTCTGGCTTTAAGAAACACTATAAGAAATCAGGAAAAAAAATTGTGGCAGTCAGTAACGGTTACTTTTTTAGACCAAGCAGAGGGAAAAAAATATGGAATCACTCAATTCTGAGGAAAAAAATTATGTAATCATAAAAAACAAAGGAACGCTCCAACACATCACTAGTATTTTGTTGCACCACCTCTGGCTTTTATAACAGCTTGCAGTCTCTGAGGCATGGACTTAATGAGTGACAAACAGTACTCTTAATCAATCTGGCTCCAACTTTCTTTGATTGCTGTTGCCAGATCAGCTTTGCAGGTTGGAGCCTTGTCATGGACCATTTTCTTCAACTTCCACCAAAGATTTTCAATTGGATTAAGATCCGGAGTATTTGCAGGTCATGACATTGACCCTATGTGTCTTTTTGCAAGGAATGTTTTCACAGTTTTTGCTCTATGGCAAGATGCATTATCATCTTGAAAAATGATTTCATCATCCCCAAAAATCCTTTCAATTGATGGAATAAGAAAAGTATCCAAAATATCAACGTAAACTTGTGCATTTATTGATGATGTAATGACAGCCATCTCCCCAGTGCCTTTACCTGACATGCAGCCCCATATCATCAATGACTGTGGAAATTTACATGTTCTCTTCAGGCAGTCATCTTTATAAATCTCATTGGAATGGCACCAAACAAAAGTTCCAGCATCATCACCTTGCCCAGTGCAGATTCGAGATTCATCACTGAATATGACTTTCATCCAGTCATCCACAGTCCTCGATTGCTTTTCCTTAGCCCATTGTAATCTTGTTTTTTTCTGTTTAGGTGTTAATGATGGCTTTCGTTTAGCTTTTCTGTATGTAAATCCCATTTCCTTTAGGCGGTTTCTTACAGTTCGGTCACAGACGTTGACTCCAGTTTCCTCCCATTCATTCCTCGTTTGTTTTGTTGTGCATTTTCGATTTTTGAGACATATTGCTTTAAGTTTTCTGTCTTGACGCTTTGATGTCTTCCTTGGTCTACTAGTATGTTTGCCTTTAACAACCTTCCCATGTTGTTTGTATTTGGTCCAGAGTTTAGACACAGCTGACTGTGAACAACCAACATCTTTTGCAACATTGCGTGATGATTTACCCTCTTTTAAGAGTTTGATAATCCTCTCCTTTGTTTCAATTGACATCTCTCATGTTGGAGCCATGATTCACGTCAGTCCACTTGGTGCAACAGCTCTCCAAGGTGTGATCACTCCTTTTTAGATGCAGACTAACGAGCAGATCTGATTTGATGCAGTTAGTTTTGGGGATGAAAATTTACAGGGTGATTCCATAATTTATTCCTCAGAATTGAGTGAGTCCATATTTTTTTTCCCTCTGCTTGGTCTAAAAAAGTAACCGTTACTGACTGCCACAATTATTTTTCCTGATTTCTTATAGTGTTTCTTAAAGCCAGAAAGTTGCCATTTGAAATGACTTTAGTTTTGTGTCATGTCTGTGATCTGCTTTTTTTTTCTACAAAATTAAACAACTGAATGAACATCCTCCGAGGCCGGTGATTCCATAATTATTGCCAGGGGTTGTATTTGATATCCTTGACCATGAAAACATACCACTAGAACTTGAAATCACTTTTATGTCTTTATTAGATCAAAAGTTATTGTATAAAAACGATTTTTCTGTAATGGCGGTTTTCTTCTGGATCTAGCTCCATAACATTTGAAGCTCCATCAAATCTGATGACACTTTACTGAATCAGTATAGATTCAGCTACAATTTGGTGTTAGTTGTGCATCTTTAGCTTCATTTGCCACCTCACACTGACACATTTTCTATTTTCCCTATATTTTTGCATAGTCTGGATCACCAGATCCGGAATCCGGATCCGATCATCACCAAAGTTTGTTGTTTGATAGAACATTTGACTATGTTACACCCTAATTTTTTTCAAGCCTTTCTGCCTTGTTTTTGTGGAGTTAGAAACTGGAATGTCAAAATTCCCCCTATCCCGCAATTGTGAAGAATCCTTTAAAAAAATTCCTGGATCGTGATCCTGATCACCACTAAAATTTAATCACTTGTTCCTCTTGTCATTTCCAACCACTCCACAAAATTTCATCAAAATCCGTTCAAAACTTTTTGAGTTATCCTGCTGACAGACAGACAAACGAACAAACAAACTCGACAGAAAACATAACCTCCTTGGCGGAGGTAACAATTAAAAACATATAGTTAAACTGTATATAGAAAAACATTATAAGCTGTTATCTTTATTCATTCGTTTTAAAGGTCAAATATGTTTTGTGGCACTAGAAGAATTTTATTTGTGGAAGACGGTGCAAAAATGGCTCTTTTGACAGTAAAGGTTGCAGACCCCTGACCCAATCATAAAATTTTGATCATACTAGTCTGAGAAGCAATAAGGGCCATTCCGTGTCAACTCAGCCAATTTTCAGGGGGTCCTATGCCTTTGCATCTCAGATTTTGTTCATATTCACACCAAATGGACCTACACGTCCTGATAACAGGTGTCAAATATTTCTGTCCTGGCACAAATACTTTTCAAGATATGACTATTAATGTGAACAAAGGTTAGGACAAATTTTGAAGAATATTTGTGGCTTCTCATTTTAAGCCAGTTTACAACCATCTGGATCTCATTCATTTTTAGACTGAACCTCTTAAATTTGCTCTGTGGTTTAATAACATCTATCAGTTTAAAATAGTAGCAGCGAATAATACAAAATACTTTTTGTGTACATATGCCAAGCCATTGAATATGGGTAAAATTTACAAAATTGTAAATGCATCATAAAATGCATTTTTAGTAATCTCAGGTCCATGATTTTTTTTTAAATCCATGAATAGTTGTCTAAGGTGGCTTTTTACTCCCCAGTTTGTGTCTTTTAGAAAGCTATACCCTGACAGATGTAGCCTCTCAAAGGTGAAAAATGTGAAAATTAGCACAATTTCACAGGGGGTGTAATCCAGTGTTTGAATGCAGTAAAATCTTTTAAACAAGCATATTCTGTAAGGTTATTTAATGTATTGTGTACATCCATAGGTTTGAAAATCCTTATATTGTCCAAACCTAACAAAAATTGCATTGGAAAAGGGTATGTGTACTAAAATGTAAAAAAAAAATAGTTTTTCAGTGTATGTGTGAGTCATGCATTTTATGTTAACCATAATGTTCAAAATATCAAGTACACAATCTTATTGACTTATAGGATTCATATATGTACCAAACCTACTGAAAATGCCAATGAAATGTGGTATGTGTACAAAATTGTAAAAATATAGCAATTGATATAATTATAACAGAATGGAACTTCTTTGCCACTAGCCACAGTTAAAAAAAAAAAAAAAAAAAGCCTGTGATGGAATGGATGGGGATGTAAAACAAGAAGCCTCCAAGGCCAGTCTTCAGGCAGTGACTTCAGGCCACATCCTCATCCCAAGGGACCTGTATGACTGGGGGTGCTGATCACTTTCAAAACATCACCTTATTTTATGTCATGACAGAGGAAGTGGCAGCACATTCCCATCCACAGAACAATAGATTTCAAGCTGCTAAAACTGCCAGGAACTAGGGACTTTCACTCCATCCCATCCTCCAACCAAACCCGACATATGAGACGCACTTCAGCTGATGAGACCTTTGTGGAAGTCCCTGTATTACATGCAGTAGACATACCTGCATCCACTGCTCAAGTGGAGTATGTGATTGGACAATATATTGCCTGTAAATATGATGTGAAATGGTGGATAGGCCTGATTAGGGACAGGTCTGACCAGGAAGAAGATGTTCTAGTTCTCTTCATGCTTCCCCATGGCCCATCAAAGTCATTCCACTGGCCACCTAGAGAGGACATTTGCTTGGTACCCCTACCAGCCATTATTACTGTCATTACTGCCCCCAGAACTCCTAATGGCAGACGGCATTCCCTCAATCAAACAGGCAGTGACTTTTTGAGAAAGGTGTAATAAAGTAACCAAAGGTACAAAACATAAATACTGGTACACGTTTTAGTTATAATTCAAATGTTTGATGACTGTTCTTGTTTACCTTGTCAATGGTAAAAATTAGATAATTTGCTGAGTAGCACTGATGGAAATTTAGCTCAGGGCCCGTATACACGAAGCACCCTCAGGCTAAAAATAGCTCCTAGTGATATTATTCTAAGAAAAATCTTAGAATTCCTTGAATTCTTAGACATTTCTTAGAATGTTTCCTTGGTAAGATGAAAGTTGACCGCACAGCACCTTAGGCCTTAAGAGATCTCCTAAGGTGCCAAACTGATAAAAGTAGGGAGGAGGACTTTTAAGAACCCTGAGTGTCTTAAGCAGAGAACGTGGCAGAAAAGACAGGGAGGAGGCAGAGATAATCTCCATATGTAGGATGACAGTGAGTCAGTAACACACCTGCTCTGTCCCTTCCTGTACAGGTGGTTGGTGTGGGTTGTCCAGTCCAGTTTGCTATTTAGCCACAGCCTGAGGTACTTGTAGGAATCCATAGCCTCCACCTCAGCTCCCTCGATTAGAACTGGTTGTGGACTTGGTCTTGACTTCCAAAAGTCAATGACCAGCTCCTTTGTCTTTGAGGACTACTGCTTCACGCCTCTCACTTGCCCGATGTGTCAAGTGAGGGGCATGAAGCAGTAGTCCGACTGCACCGTTCACTCACCAATGTCGAGTGGACAAACGTTACTGTAGAGCCCTGCAGAGGTGTTTGGTGATGCTAATATCTTTGCAGGAGAATGATGGTCTAAGTCTTTAGGGTCCTGGTGCTTCCTGTCTTGCTGTAGAACAGGGGTATTCAACTGCAGTCATTGAGGGCCGGTGTCCTGCAACTTTTAGATGTGTCCCTGGTCCAACAGACCTGAATCAAATGGCTGAATTACCTCCTCAGTATGTAGTCAATTTCTCTAGAATGCTGCTAATGACCTCATTAATTGACTCAGGTGTGTTGAAGCAAAGACGCATCTGCTGGAATGACTGTGCCAAATAAGTGATTACTTAATGAGATTCAGATGATTGTGAGGGAACATCAGCTACAGTATTTTGTCCATATGGTGTGTTTCTGTGGATATCATGCAGCACGCAGGTGCCTCAGTGTTGAGGACCCCAGAGTCTGGAGAAGGTCAACATCAAGTCCGCGTTAAACCAAAATCCAGCAGATCAATGGTTACTTTGGCGAGGTGGGGATGGGCCGGTTGTCTGTCTGGGTGGTTGCTATCTCAAACTCATGGTGGTTCTATAGTTTGTTTAATGTGAAGACGTGCAGCGTCAGTCATCCCAGAGCAGACCTGACTAACAACATGCAAGAGATGAGTTTGTAGTATTTATTCCATATAAAATTCGATGTCTTTGCGGGTAATAAGAATGCCCTTGTATGCGTCCAGGAGGCCATTGTGGACGGGACGGAGGTGGCAGTGTCTCCTCGATCTCTTCACAGTGAGCTGATGTGTCCGATCTGTCTGGATATGCTGACCAACACGATGACAACCAAAGAGTGTCTGCACCGATTCTGCTCTGACTGCATCGTCACTGCACTGCGATCAGGGTGAGTTCACTGTCAACTGTCATGTTGCTGCTGTTGTTGTAGTTACCTGGGACCTCCACCAAGGAGGTCATGTGGTCTGTTACTGAAAAAATGTTATTAGCACCGAAGTTGCTGGACTGTGTTAGAGCTGCCACAAACGGCTATTTTGATAGTTGACTAGTCAACGATTATTTTTGAGATTAGTCGACTAGTCAGATCATATGTAAATTGCAGCTTATCGCATTTAATCGATATTGATACCATTATCGATTCCGCTTATCAATCTGATTCCCTTATCAATACCTCCTGTGCATTTTCTGTGTGCTACAAGTAGGCTTTACAGGTTTTCTATGTCAACATTTTATTGAGTCTTAAAATAAATAAATATGAAATTGGTCACTGGATCCCTAAACTCTGGACATAAATAAACTCTATATGGTGGATTCTTGATCTCTAGACATAGCCAGAAAAATATCTGTAGTTTTTGTCAAAAGCATTTCCTTTCAGACATTAACAGCATGATTGTCTCTCCATACATCTGAGCTGAGCTCAGCTGGCTGCTGGAGTCTGTAGGTCTGCAGCCATAAAGTCTTGAGCTGCTGCACGTCAACCAGGACATCTCATTTTGGGAGGAAAAAACATTTTGATCAATTGCAGTTTATTGTTTGTATTACATTGTTTGGAAAGAGGTGTCATTTGATTTAAACGGCCATTTGCTTTGAAGTTATAAATTCCGAGCGGACTCTATCTTTCTAATTTGATTCCGCGGCGCAGCGTCTGGAGCAACAGAACGGAGGGCGATTCTCGTTTCTTTCTCACAAGACAGGAGTCCCAGTTAGTCACTTTAATCCACACAAAAGTGACTCACGATTGACATATTTTAATGGCTTTGAGAGGGGTTAAGAAGGGGAGTTGCCGCTTCTGAAGAGGAGTGAAGCAAAGATCCAACAAAGCAGCGGATCAAAGCACTGCTTGATTGGTTCAAGGTTCAAAGCAAATGGCTCGTTGACTACTAAATTAGTTGTCGACCATTTCAATAGTCGATGTAGTCGTGACTAGTCGACTAGTCGTGGCAGCCCAAGACTGTGGCTGAAACTGCTACCAGGTACCAGGGAGTGTGCTCAAATTCTGCATGATGGGAATCAGTGCAGTGGAATCTCACGTGCAAAGTGAGAAATGCAAGACTGCAACATCAGCACACCAGCAGACACCGTGTCTGTCTCAGTTGGGTGTTTTTTTTTTGTTTGTTTGTTTTTGTTTTGTTTTTTAATTGCTAATTTTATTTTTCCCTTCATATTTTAGAGTTGACTTACATAATGAGAAGGTAACTTGATGCAAATAATATCCAATAACAAGTTTCAGAATTATGGCAAAGAACAGTATTTTATCTTGATGCTTTAAAATGTTATTCCAAAAAAGTAGGCCAAATTCTAAGGAGAGTAAGCCTTAGGAGGCTTAGTGTGTTACGCTCCTGACATATTTAAAATATCACACATCTGAATATAAAGCAGGGGTGGTGGCCAAGTGGTTAGTGTGCTTGATTTCAGTGTGGAAGGTTCCCAGTTCAAACCCCACCCCTGCCACATCCTCCATGTAATGTGGAGTTGCATCAGGAAGGGAATTTGGGCAAAACTTCATCCCTGTTCAACATGCAGATCCACCTTCGATTTGGAGCAGCCAAAGGAACTTACTTTTACACATCTGAATATAATTGCTGTTTTTTCTTTCATTCTCTTCCTTCATACCGCACCTCCTGAAAGAAGACAGAAAGCATCAGTTGTACAAGAATAATCATAAACATAAATTGTATTGACTCCTGACAATTTTGGCAGCTTCTTTTTGTGCATGTGTGTGTCGTAACTTTTTAAAACCGAGGATAAAAAATACTGTTATTTACCATAATTCTGGACCTCATTATCGGAGTGTCTAGATACATTCATAACAGATGGGCTGGGACACATAATCAGTGATGTTTCCTGAGATTGACCAATGTTTCGGGTCTCCCAACATCGGACACCCTCCTTCAGGCAACCCAGTCGGAGTTGATCGGTCCCTGACTTGTGTCCCAGCAGAGTTGGCCCACTTCTCAGACCTTTTAATCCAAATCCACCTCAAGACTCTCTCAGCAGACTCTGAGGTTAATGGCTCTCCTCTTCAGCCCTCCCATGATACCAAGCAAGGTGTAGGTCTTGCAAAGGGAGCAGGCGGCAAAGCACCTTCACCCCACCTTGACTGGCTCACAGTGTGCCTTCCAGCCTGTCCTCTGGCACTCCTCCATGAGCTCCTGGTACTTGAGCTGCTTGCACTCATTGGCCTCTTCCATACGCTCCTCCCAAGGGATTGTCGGCTCCACTGAGAGGACGTGTTTGGAAGAAGCAGCTGTCAGCACCATGTCTGGTCTCAAGGAGGTTGATGTTATGAAGTCTGGGAACTTGAGCTGTCTGCCCAAGTCAATCCAGAGTTCCCAGTCTGAGGCCGCTGAGAGCAGGCCACCTGATGGTGTAGTCCTCGCATGTGGCTTCTCTTCAGCCCAGAGGTGATCTTATGGCTGTGGCTGTATTTGTTGGTGGCCACTGCCTTGGAGATGGCCTCTGCCAATGTCTTCAGGACCTGGTTGCGCTGCCAGTGATGGCGACCCTCCCTGAGGGCTGTTCGGCAGCTGCTCATGATGTGTTCCATTATTTGAAACAAGTTAGCTTCTCATTTTGTAAGTTTAATGCTAAAATATGAAAGGGGAAAAATAAAAATGGCCTTATTATTATGACCCAGTTCTGCCCTTGTCTCCATGACACCTCCATCTCAGATACCAGCACCCGTGTGAGCAGATCTTAAACCCGCACTTGTCTGTACACCCACCTCACTGTGATCATGTTGGTCTTAAATTTCATTCCAATTGGCATTAAAACGTCTTAAATCTATCTTGCCTGAAGCTGTCAGAACCCCATTTCCCTCTTTCCTGTAACTTTCTGTCCTTTTTTTTTTTTTTAAACACACTGAAATTCACAGTGGGTCACTTTTCTGTCTGACTTCAGCACTCAGAGATCTTTAAAGTACACTGGCTTTGTTGATTGTGATATTTAAATATGTTTCAAATGACATATTTTAATCAGTAAATTTTCAAGTGATTCACGAGTTTAAAATGTACACGAATGACTCCTGCGTCTGTGAACGCATCTTTGGTCTGTTGTTTTGCAGGAACAAAGAGTGTCCGACTTGCAGGAAGAAGCTAGTTTCCAGGCGCTCGCTGCGTCGAGATTCAAACTTCGATGCCCTCATCTCTAAGATCTATCCCAGCCGAGACGAGTATGAGGCCCACCAGCGCCGTGTGCTGGAGCGACTCAACAGGCTGCACAACACGGAGGCGCTGAGCTCCAGCATCGAGGAGGGGCTCCGTCAGCAGGCCCGCTATAGGTCCGAGAGGTGGGGGAGGGAGCAGTGCACCGAGCACAACTCCAGCAGCATAAAAAAACAAAAAAAAACAAAACAAAAAACACAAAGTGTGGAAATGCTTCACTATTGAAAATTCAAATATTAAGAAGCATGCTGAGCTCACAGTAGGAAGGTCCTGGGTTCAGCAACTTTCTATGTGCCGTTTCAAAGATTTTGTTTTTTTTCCCCCCACACCACCAAAAACATTATAGGTCTGCAGTTATGTCAGAAGGGACCTCCGATGTAAAATTTATGCCAAATTAATGTTTGGACCATAAAAATCAGAATTCCACACTGGATCCACTGCAGCAATCCCAAACGAACGGGAACAAGCAAAATAAAGTTGTTATATAAAATGTTCACTGCAGCTTCAGAAGCACATTTACATCAGTAATAAGCCATCCAAAACTGTCCACGACACTTGAACTGTCAAAAAACCTTTAATGAAACATGACTTTTGTATTTTACAACTAACGTTCTGCCTCTGACCTGCAGGAATCACCGGGTGAAAAAAACAACTCTGGAGAGTGACAACACCACCTTCAGCGGCGGAGAAGACAACGGGGACACTCGTTCACACCTGTCCCATGATTCTGCCCCATCGCATGCTCCCCTTCCTCACGGGGAGACCCCTTCAGACGCCGGTCCGAGCCACAAGCGCCCGCGGGTCTCAGAGGAAGGTTCAGGGCCTGAGGCTGACAGTGGGAGCCCCACCCCTCCGCAGAGACGCCACAAAGAAAGGTCACTCTCAGAGATCGAGCTGATGTTCCGGCCACACCCACAGCTGGTCCAGCCTCAGGACTATAACCAGACCAGGTGAGGCTCCTGACCCCTGAGGAATCAAGGATGACTGAAATGAGTCTTTGTTGTCACGAATGATATGCTTTTGCAGATATGTCAAGACAACAGCCAATGCCACAGTGGACCATTTGTCGAAATACCTGGCTCTCCGCATCGCTCTGGAGGACAAGCAGACCAAGGGGGAGGTGGAGGAGGCAGGAGGGGGAGGAGCTTCAGCAGAGGGCTCGGGCCTGAGCACCATCAGTGAGAAACAGTACACCATATACATCATGACCAGAGCAGGACAGTTTTCTGTGAGTCTGAAAACTCGTGATTCCATCACACACAAAAATGATCAAAGTTCTTCACACCACAATAAATAAAATGAAACATTTTAAACCATATTCTGTATTTCCCAAAACAAGTTTCACCACAGTATGTCTAACTTTATTTTAACATAGCGTTTCCTCAGGCGTGATTTTAACAACGGACAGGAGCTCAATGCAGCACATGTGCACACCACAGCCTGTACTGTTACTTAACATAAGGACTATAAATCCCCAAAATAAGAAAGCAAGATGGACAAATAAACATGCGATGGACAAAATATTTGTCATTTCATGTAGATGAACATGAATTGCTCACCAAGAACATTGGAAACACTAAAAGCATCAGTTCATTTTTTTTAATCTGCTCTTTAATTTGAGGCTCAGCAGAGAACATTCACCATTTTTCAACATTCAGCAGTATGTTTAAATGAATTCTCTGAACCCCACAATCCACTGAGATTAATGGGCATATTTTCTATTAAAAAAAACATCAAGATTACAGATGAGTACAAAATTATTTGCACCCTACGATGTTTTCTTCTAAATTCTCCAAAGTGCTGTTTTTTTTTTTTTTTTTTTAGTAGAACAAGTAATTTTCAACACAGCATTTCTAAACATCCTTGTTTTGTTTTGGATGCTTACATTATTTTACTTTGTACAAAGAAACTAAATTAAAAAAAAAAAAAAAAAACTACAGGGTCAAATTAGCTCCTCTGATTCTAATAGTCAGTTGTGTGTCCTTTTTGTTGAGTAACAGCCTGCAGTCGTTTGTTGTATTTTTCAACAAGTCTCAGACATGTCTCCTGAGATATCCCAGCCCATTCCCCTTTGACGAATCTCTCAAGCGCTTCCATATTTTAGTGATGAAGGTTTTCTGGGAATTCTCAGAAATCCGGGTATTTAGTTCTGTGGCAAATATTTCCGCGCTATTTTTGTTTTCCTGGCCCTCGTTGGATTTAGTCTGTGGGCTGAGTCAGGATGTGCCTATCTGTACAATCATTGGGAACGTCTCTGAGACGCCACAGCGGGTTTTAAGTCTGACATTTTCATGTCCTGATCTCAGACTGAAGGATAAATATTACGTGCCACCGCTTGTCCATACAGCAGCTACAAAATTTAAATTTAAATTAAATGAACCAAGGTCGCGGCTCAAATCACGCTAATTGCATTTAGTCCAACCACCCTAGCATCACAGACATTTAACCTGAAGCTCCTATAAAGGAGAAATAGACACTCCATTTCAGATAGAAACAGTCCATTCTGTCCAGTAGTTTATATGAAAGGCGTTCCAATGCAGCTAGTTTACCCAGCTCACTGAGCCACCGGAGGGGCTGTTGGAGATTTCCAGTAGGATATTATAAGTTTTCGTCCCAACAAGACAGTCTGAGTCCATTCCTTATCATTAAAAGGTGAGTCTTGCAAAGGTGATGGATCCCCCATCACAAAAAGCCTGAGAAAATGGCACTTTATGCTTAACAATTTGTTCAATATGTCAATGGATCTCCAACCAAAAGCACTGAATTTGTGGACAATCCCACGTGGATGAGTGTATAAGCTTTGCTTTATACATATTTTATGTGGTGTCCAGTATAATCTATTCAAGATCTCTGTTCTACTGCTTTATTACAGGTGTCTTTTGAAAGAGATTTTGATCTCAACAACTTACCTGGTTAAATAAAAGGATGAATATATATAAATATATATATATATATTAAATGCATCTGTGAGGGTGTCTCATTTAAGCCCATTGTCCAATTTTGGCTTTTTTTAAAATGTGTTTTGTTTTACACTGAACACCAGTACAAACACTGAAATGATGACTACATATTTCCTTTTGACAATGCAGCATTTTGACTGTAAATTGATTTTGTCCACCTGGGGTCAGTTTGGCACATTTTTGTGTTAACTGTTTAGTGGTTTATTTTATTCTGACCTGTTCCCCCCCCCCCCCCCCCCAGACATTAAATGGCTCTTTGAGTCTGGAGTTGGTGAATGAGAAATACTGGAAAGTCAGGAAGCCTCTGGAGCTTTACTACGCCCCCACCAAAGACCAGCAGCAACCCAGTTCTCCACAGTAAAGTTCTCCACCTCAGCACCTTCTGAAACATGGCAACCTGCCAGAGTCAGACACTTCCATGTGTCACGGTAAACTCATCGATTTATTCCGGCTGCAGTTCTAACCCGATAAGAAGAGCAATCAGCAGCAATGCTGGGTTTCTTTTTTTTTTTTATGTGATCCTCAAGGTGTTCCCCAAATACAGAGTTGGTTTGAACTCAGAAGCTGCTTTCAGGTCTTAATGAGAAAACTCATATTGTGTGAGAACACAAACCTTTACGAGAAGCATTACTTTGAAAACAACTTTACTGTTACATTTGAAATTATGACAGCTAACTTATGATTTGTACTCATAAAATAAATTCTCCTAAAAGGGAGTTCTGGTAGTACAAACTTTGCTTCATATGAAATCAGAATTTATCTTTCCCCCAGGACTAAATTTGAACCCAGTCACTTATTCTGATGTTATTTTCTAGTTTGATTTGTTTTTAACTGCTTCGTGTGCACTTTTCTGCTGTTTCCCTTTGAGTGACAGGAACATTAGAAGCAGTTTTTAAGATTTGTCAGACTAAAGACTAACTGAACCAGATGTTCCTGCACACCAATTAACCACATTCTAACCTGCCAACGTTTGAAGGTTTTAAGGCAATTAACATCTGTTAAAGAGCCAAAACGGAATCACATATTAACTGTTTTTGTTAACGAGTGGTATATAGAGGTAGATATATTTCTTAAAGATGCAGATATTTCTTTTTAATGCCACCTCGCCTTTTTTGCTTGTCAGCTTGGAAGCCATAAGCCTCAGTTAAAGGCTGAGCTCTGAAAGCACTTTAGAATTTCTGCAGCTGTGACTTTTCCTTCCTGTACCTCAGATTTAAAATGCAATATTTGTATATGAAAAATAATGCAATGTTTCGTTTCTGCTTGTGTATAATTATCCTTCTGTGTGCGTGTGGTGCATAACAATAAACAAGATGTCTGGTGGGAAGTCTGGCTCATTTTCACACAGATGCAGGTATTATAAGACTTTTTTTCCTGTTGCCAAACCTCAGCCCAGCACATTCAAGCAAAAACTTTGTTGCAGCAGCAGCATGTTCTTTTAATCATTTGAGGGCAAACGCTCTCAGGAAGCAGCTACTTAAGTTCTAAGTTGTTGCAGGTGACCTGTACATACAAATGTGATGAGACAAAAGCAGGAGTTTGAGAGTTTTATTGAAACAAAAAAAAAAAAAAAAAATGGCAGCACAGTTTACTTCTTCTTTGATACACCAACTGTGCGACCGCGACGGCCGGTGGTCTTTGTGTGCTGACCGCGCACACGCAAGCTGGGGGAGGGGAAAAAAAGTTTAAATGAGGCCCGACATCAAAAACTTTAGACACACTTGTGCAAATCAGGTTTTTCTATCAGACTAATTCCTGGAACCAAACTCACCCCCAGAAGTGCCTGAGACCGCGGTGAGCTCTGATCTTCTTCAGCCTCTCCAGATCCTCTCTCAGCTTGTTGTCCAAGCCGTTAGCCAGAACCTAAAGATAATCAAATTAATTTATCAGCTGTACTAGCTCGTTGCACATTAATCAGTTTTGAGTAAATGGAATGGAATCTGTTAGCTCCAGCTAGCTCTCAGACTGATCCAGGTGGAGGATTTATCACAGATTGGTCATTTTAGTTTGAATGTTCAAACCCTGCGCCCACATTCCTGGAGTATCTGACTTTGCCTTGCACCCACCTGGCTGTATTTGCCGTCCTTGACGTCTTTCTGCCTGTTCAGGAACCAATCTGGGATTTTGTACTGACGAGGATTCTGCATGATGGTCACAACTCGCTCAACCTACAAAACCAAACAGACTGATTTGCAGAAACTCACCTGAACATATTTTATCAGAACAAACGGTCCAGCTCTAAATTCATCAGACTGCCGTTTCAGCTCCAGTTACTCGAGCTTTCTCTCTGCCACTCAGCTCATTTACAAACATACTGATGAATTCAATTTGGGAAATCTTTGTTGCGACTGTAACCACATGCTAACTATTTCTCAGTGTCCAGGTTCTAACTGTCTGAAAACCGCTCCAATTGTAAAGTGCTTATCACGAGTAAATAAAATGTCAAATGAGCTGACTATTCTAAATAAGATAATATGGAAATATTGATGGATTTTACTTTATTTTAGGTGCTGTATGTTCTGAGAAATTAAGTCAAACACAGTGAAATTAGCATTATTTCACCTGCTGGTGACAAACAGAAACCTCAAGCTGTCATAAATATGAATTTTAGTGACATCTCAGGTCAGGCCTCAAATCGCTCTATTGAAATGAATGGGGGGGGGAACGGAATATTTTTGTTTTTGTGCACGTGGACAGTGAATATGTCAAAATGGTTAAAATCTGTTTGATGAGGCAGCAATAAAATGCAGGTATTGCTTATTAGGTGGACATATTTTCCAAAGATAATATTTTGAGGAGGAAAGAGGTTATTTTTATTTTTTTAAACATAGTGCATCTTGGACTAACAGCAGTAAGTGAAGCCCAGCACAGTGAAAAAATGGTCTTCAAAACATGGATCCATCCATGGATTCTATCCTTTCCTTTCATGTGACTAGGAAAATTCTTAAAGCGCATTCATTCTCCCGAAAACTTGGGATCGGCCATGGATGCGATTTGTGCTGTGTAATGCTAAGCTAAGATGTTACATGCAGGACATCAGTCTGTCCTGCTGATTAAGCCGCTTCTGTGATCATGAGTCCGACAGAAAGGTGACGACGAGTAGCTAAGCTGAGCACTAACAGGCGCCCCAGCAAGTCTGTAGAAGGCTGACAGAAAAACGTGAAATGCAAAATCTGCAAGGAAGAACTTGCAGTCACTTTTAAAAACAGCTCTGAATCTGTGTGCATTTTTCAGACGCTGTACAGCTAATTTTATTTTTATCAGCTACATCAAGACTCGTGCAAGTTAGAGTTTGAAGTAATTATTCTGTTTAGTATAGAATTTTTTAGAAGATAGTGCTGACTGGAGTGTGGTATGTCCTTTAAATTCACAATTAGCCTTTTTTTGGCAGTTACAGTAGTGTTCAGAATAATAATAGTGCTATGTGACTAAAAAGATTAATCCAGGTTTTGAGTATGTTTCTTATTGTTACATGGGAAACAAGGTACCAGTAGATTCAGTAGATTCTCACAAATCCAATAAGACCAAGCATTCTTGATATGCACACTCTTAAGGCTATGAAATTGGGCTATTAGTAAAAAAAAAAAAAAAAAGTAGAAAAGGGGGTGTTCACAATAATAGTAGTGTGGCATTCAGTCAGTGAGTTTGTCAATTCTGTGGAACAAACAGGTGTGAATCAGGTGTCCCCTATTTAAGGATGAAGCCAGCACCTCTTTGAAAGCCTGAGGAAAATGGGACGTTCAAGACATTGTTCAGAACAGCGTAATTTGATTAAAAAGTTGATTGGAGAGGGGAAAACGTATATGCAGGTGCAAAAAATTATAGGCTGTTCATCTACAATAATCTCCAATGCTTTAAAATGGACAAAAAAAAGACAGGTGGAAGAAAACGCAAAACCATCAAAATGGATAGAAGAATAACCAGAATGGCAAAGGCTCACCCATTGATCAGCTCCAGGATGATCAAAGACAGTCTGGAGTTACCTGTAAGTGCTGTGACAGTTAGAAGACGCCTGTGTGAAGCTAATTTATTTACAAGAATCCCCTGCAAAGTCCCTCTGTTAAATAAAATTCTTGTGCAGAAGAGGTTACAATTTGCCAAAGAACACATCAACTGCCTAAAGAGAAATGCAGGAATATTTTGTGGACTGATGAGAGTAAAATTGTTCTTTTTGGGTCCAAGGGCCGCAGACAGTTTGTGAGACGACCCCCAAACTCTGAATTCAAGCCACAGTTCACAGTGCAGACAGTGAAGCATGGTGGTGCAAGCATCGTGATATTTCAATTTCAATTTATTTTCATTTATATAGCGCCAAATCACAACAGAGCTGCCTCAAAGCACTTCAGACAGGTAGGGTCTAACCTTACCAACCCCCAGAGCAACAGTGTTAAGGAAAAACGTCCTCTGAGGAAGAAACCTCAAGCAGAATAATAAACAGGATATGGGCATGTTTCTCCTACTATGGTGTTGGGCCTATATATCGCATACCAGGTATCATGGATCAGTTTGGATATGTCAGAATACTTGAAGAGGTCATGTTGCCTTATGCTGAACTGGACATGCCCTTGAAATGGGTGTTTCAACAAGACAATGACCCCAAGCACACTAGTAAACGAGCAAAATCTTGGTTCCAAACCAACAAAATTAATGCCTCGCAGATGTGAAGAAATCATGAAAAACTGTGGTTATACAACTAAATACCAGGGCTGTGAAATGAAAATTGTGAAATCCGAGGAAAATTTGCAGGGGGTCTGGGGGGGGGTGTACAGCTCCCCATGACCCGGGGTCTAGGGCCCTGTGGGGCCCCAAAATTAAATTTTTATCTAATGATACTTAGATATTTAGATGATCCTACATTCAACCTTTTATTTGACCTGTCAATGATGATGTTGAAGTAATAGAATATGACATGGAAGTAGGACCTTGAATGATTTTCCTTTTAATTGTAAAACAAATTATGCATTAACTCAGAACAATTAAACTACATGAAATTTATGAAGACTGAAAAGACTGTTACAGCATTTCAAAAACCACAGCTAAAGCTTGTAGAATATTTGGAAAATCATGGTAATATTAATAACATATCTTATAGTGAAAAGTCACTCATATTCTTGTGTAAATTCATGCAGCCTAAATCCATTCAAAGCCATAATGTCTTTACAATGAAAGAAAGTCTAGATTAGTAAAAAAAAAAAAAAAAAAATCATCACATAATCGTGTTTGAACAGCAGAATATCTATTTTCCAGGGAGATAAAAATTCTTACCGTGTTTTCCTGAGAGGGCACAGTTCACCTTTCCTGTTTCTTTTATCTTTCAGATGTGTTGATGAAGCCAGCGACAATTCCACGGATTCTTGTCCTTTTTTCAAACAGTCTTTCTCGCCATCTTCTCTCTGTGCAACATCGGTCCGTGACACAGACATGCTGCACAAATCTTTTAAAAACTTGAAAGCTCTAAAAGTTTGGGATATCCACATGCTAAGTTTAGCTTAAGCGTTGCACAGGAGCCACACAGCGTCGCCGCAGCAACCAATCAGTCCTGCTTTACGACAACTGTTGTAACAGCTACACTTTGAGTGGCATTTTTCCTCCGCGAAACTCTGTGGATCCGAGGAAACTGATTCATATCTGTAACACACAGATCAGTGTCCGCGGACTTATAAAACTTACACGATGTCGTAAATAAAGAGAACGCTTTGTGATAAGCATTTTAAAAACTCTGATGTTCACGATTAAAGAGTACATCACTAACCACCCCCCACCACCCCCAATGATGAAATCCGCGGAGTTTTCACAGCCCTGAAATACTAGTTTAGTGATTCACAGGATTGCTAAAAAAAAGTGGTTTGAACATAATAGTTTTGAGTTTGTAGCGTCAACAGCAGACGCTACTATCATTGTGAACACCCCCTTTTCTACTTTTTTTTTTTTTTTTACTAATAGTCCAATTTCATAGCCTTAAGAGTGTGCATATCATGAATGTTCGGTCTTGTTGGATTTGTGAGAATCTACTGAATCTACTGGTACCTTGTTTCCCATGTAACAATAAGAAATATACTCAAAACCTGGATTAATCTTTTTAGTCACATGGCAAAACTATTATTCTGAACACTACTGTACAGACAGCATTTGAACTTTAAGCAACTTCTAACAAAGTCTCCTGCTCACCTCCTCCTCGGTCAGCTCTCCAGCCCTCTTATTTAAGTCGATGTCGGCCTTCCTCAGGACGACGTGGGCGTAACGCCTGCCGACACCCTGAGAACAAAAAAAACAACATTTCTGTATAAACGCATTCTGAAATCTACACCTGACCACCACAAGTGACTTGTTTTTACCTTGATGGCAGTGATGGCAAAGGCGATCTTCCTCCTGCCATCGATGTTCGTGTTGAGAACACGAAGAATGTGCTGGAACTTCTCAGGGATAACCAGAGACTGAAACACAAAGGAGTTAATATCAGAACCAGAACACTGTCAGGAAGGTTGTGACAGTGGAGGGAGGGAAACCCTGAATCATAGAGTAACATTTTGGAATACTGCAATGGAAAGCTTTATTTCTTTTTACAGTAGTACAGGTCACATGACCTACAGAGTCAACACATTCTACAGTATACGGTCTATTCAGTATACAGTCTATTCATCCTCAATATAATTAAGTGTTTTCAAGCCACACACAGTTGATGTGAAGTTAGTATCGTTAGATTTTTACTAAAAATGTAAAACTCATAGCAGGTTTAACAAATCACGAGTAAATGGTGACACCAAAGGTGTTACAATGAGCACAGCTCTAGGGATGGGGATGATCCGATACAATATTGATATCGGGTTCCGATACCAACGTAATTCATGGATCAGAAAATTCCGATCCAACCTGCAGACATTTCTGATCCAGGAGCCACGTCTGTCTGTGTGTTTTCTGCTGAAAAGTCTCCAAAAGGGATTCCCTGCTGGCTGCTCTGCTAGCTGGCTGCAAAAATGGATTTCCTGACAGGAGGCGTGTCTCAATGAGATGCAGAGTAATGAGACACGCCTCCATTCAGGAATTCCCTTAAAGTTTGCAGCCAGCTAGCAGGTGAGCATTAAGCAGTCCTGTAGCTGACCAAATTTCATTACATGTCCACTGTATTTTACAATAACACTGCAAGGCAAGACAGCAACCTGCAATGCTAACAAAGTCGTATTGAGAAGCAGAAGCTCCATCGCGACCTACAATACAGCCAACTTAACCAAATATTTGAAAAAGTGCCACATTAAAGTAGACTTGCACTGAAATAAATGTGGTCAGATCTCATAAAGAAATAGCTGATATGTATTTATAAGACCCTTATGAATGCAGTAAAGTAAATCTGTAAGCCCAAATTTGTAATTCAGCGGAGAAATCGTTTAAAAATGACAAATTTGCAGCTAAAATTTAGCCCTCCGCGAAAACAGTTTGTACATCCAGGTCATTTCCATGACGTCGGTGAGAAGACAGAGTGCTCCCACCTTCAGTCCGATCCCGCATTGAAACTGATTTTATCTGTTAGTAATGTTACTGTTATACACGTCCTGGTTTCAACATCCAAAAGTAAGCTGCAATGAATGCGAGATACAGCTCTGCATGCTCAGATCAGCGGCGACATCGACAGCGGACGACGTTCTTCCCTGACGCCTTGTTCTCACTGCCTCCGATGCGCTTACCGAGTCTGAGGGCTCGGTAAACGCTGCAGCGGGCCACTCACACCGCCCTCGTGTCTGCTGTGCAGCCGGCACCACCTCCCTGTCTACTGAATGGAGGTGCGGCCAACTTGGCAGCAAGTCCAGAGACTACTAGGGATGGGTATCGAGAACCGGTTCCTTTCGGGTATCGTTAAGAAATGATTTGATCCACCGACATCAATAAGCTTTGTGCTTAACGATTCTGTTATCAGTCCTTCAGAGTGGCCGTTGTTTTGGCGGGTGTTTGTCAGGAAAATGATCATTTCTCTACACTGATTACAGACCCTGCAGCAGGTCCTTAATCAACTTTTCTGCAGCGCGGCTTTGCTTTGAGCCTTGAACCAATCGAAGCGTGGTTCGCAGATTGAAGCAAAGCTTCGGTCGATTGCTTCGTTTATTTCTTTCTTTCGCTTAATTTACCCCCGCTAAAACCCTAAAGAGCATACGTCTGAGTATTATTTACCTTTTCTATGTTAAACCGACCTGTTATGGTCTTCTGAAACAGTTGATAGATTTATTTTATAACTTAAAAACGGGAGCGATGCTAACGCGTTAGCATGTCTATGGCATTTTCAATGTTAAAAGTTAGCATTTAGCAATTGCAGCCGTCATCACGTTCAGGTACATTTGTTTTCAAATTGTAATATTCCTTAAATTTATTTTTGCTTATATATTAATAATCTAATGATTATTATATACAATTTTAGAGAAAGAGACAAAAAGAACCTGAATAGAAACACAACAGAAAATATATAATAGCAACTAACATAAATAAATAAATACATACAGAAATAAATAAGTGTTTACTGTGAACACCGAGTGACTCTCACACCTCCATTTCATCCATGTCTTATTTAAGTTTAATGACAGTTTGTTTCGGTCAAACCATATTTTCAGTTTGTTAATTTCTTCAGTGATTTCCTCCAGAACTATCTGCCAAACTAGAAAACCGCTGCATTCTAGTAAGAGCAGAATACTACTGGAATGAATCTGAATAAGGAAAGTTGTTTTTTTCTCACCTAAATGGATTCAGCACTCACTCTAGTTTATTGTCTGGAATAGTCCCAGATCGCATTTCAGAGCTTCTAGAATTCAAACATTTTCGTGCAGGTGGTGTTGGGGGGCAATTTTGGGTTTCGGCTTTTTTTGTTTTTCACCACTTTCATCCCTGAATATGAGTTGTGATTCACTTTTGTGCGGATTAAAGTTACTAACTGGGACTCCTGTCTTGTTGCGAGAAAGAAACAAGAATCATCCTCTGTTCTGTTCACACAGCTCCAAACGTTGCGCGGCTCTCTGACAAGTCAAGATAGAACGATAGAATTCAGTCTGAATTAATAACTTCAAAGCGAAACACAGTTTTGTTTATTTTTATTTATGTCCAGAGATCAAGGATACAGTGACTGTAAAGCCTACTTTTAGTACAAAATTCACGAGGTATCGATAAGGGAATCGATAAGGAATCGGATCGATAAGCAGAATCGATAATGGCATCGATATCGATAAAACCTTATCAATACCCATCCCTAGAGACTACGCTCGCTGTTTTGATGCGGAGCGGCCGGTGACACCTGTTGCTCGCAAGGACAGACTTCTTGCGGCAAAATCCGCAGCGCTGCACGGTCTCGGTAATCGGAGCCGCAGAGCTCCGTGGCCACTGAGAGAGGTTTATATCTTTTTAATGACTTGAATTCTTTGCGGGTCCCGCATCCATACCCCGCGACTGTAACACCGCAGGCTAAAGACAGTAGATTTTCAATGCGACACCACTCAATCAAATGGGCGTATGAAAAAGTCCCCAAAAATAATTTTCAAGCAACAATAAAAGAAATGTATACTCACCAAACGTACCGCAAGACAATATGAAGTTTTAAAAAAGTCGATCCTTCTGTATAAGACAATAAAAAGGTGCTTTTGTAAGAGATGCAAACTGACGTAAATCCACAAATTACAGTTGGCGCGCGCAATGCATGCTGGGATAGGGTATTCTCTCTGGCGTCTCGGCAGCGTCCCGGATGTGCTGACAGTTTTGCGGAGGGCTAAATTTTAGCTGTAAATATGTCATTTTTAAACTAAGACTTCTCTGTTGAATGACAGATCTGGGCTTGCAGATTTACTTTACTACATTCAGAAGGATCTTATGTGTAAATATAAGTCATTTTTTGGTCCAAAGATCTGACTGCATTTATTTCAATGCAGGTCTACTTTAAAGAGCACAATGATTTTTTTTTAGCTGGGACCAGAAAGACAAAAGAAGACAGTTGGAAGGGTGCGACGGTTTACCCAGACTGACTTCAAACATGAGTAAATTAAGTACTTTATTTTTTTTTGTTGGTTTCTTGTATTTTGGAAATGCGCTCCATCCCGAAAACAGTACATGTACTCGGGGTGGGTGTGTCATCTGGTGTTCAAGAGATGAAACTTCTGCCACTGACCCAACAATAAATTAAAGTACTTAATTCTTTCACCAAAACATCAACTCTAGGCTTGCATCTTAACTGTACCTTCTGGCAAATTGTAGCTGAACTTTCAGGTCTTCTTAAGAAAATCCTCCTCTATACCACTTCATCATGAAGCTGTATAACTGGGCATATAAAATATCCTCATATAAAATCAACAATGATGATGATTACAGAGCTCTGGTATCAGAATAGTATCGGTACTGGCAGACATCCAAATTCTAGGATCAGATCAGAAGTGAAAAATGTGGATTTGCGTATTCCTACTTAAGACATCGGAAACTTAATCTTACAAACTATTTGGAGGGCTGGAAAAAGGGAGAACCTTATCTAAAACAAAGGCAATAAAGCTTCTGTACTGTTTTTAAGTCTGACTCAAAAGACTGTTGGGAGGTTCCAGAACTCTGCTAATAAATAAATCCCAAACTGCACACCATTAAAAACTGCAGTTTTGTCTGCTAAATGTATTTTACCAGCTGTAAAATGCTCGTGATGACGTCAATTTAATCGCGTCCAACTTTAGCTCCAGAACTATGCTCCAAATACGGAGCTTTCTGACGTCATAAAACAACGAGCCAGATTCTGCATTCGGCCCCTAAATACATTTTAAAAGTTATGAGGACACTTCGTGGCAGATTAAAATAATTACGTATTTTCTGGCCAAATCGAATATATTGCACATACATTCAGCTCAGCTGTCCGCTGGCGACAAACTTTGGGTTTTTACGTTAATTCCTGCTCCCGATAATGAACAATTCCTCGGTGGTTTGCTCACAGAAACTACGCACAACTCAAAAAAGGGGTATGAACACAAAAAGCACTTGGATTGGCACCCAGATGGCTACAGATTTTACAAAGGTAACCGCTTGGACACTCAGACAACTCACCATCTTGAAAGCGCGTTCCTAGCGAAGAGGAAGCTGTTTTGCTCTCGCGAGAGTTTCATACAACGTGACGTGGTCCATCACTTGCAAAAATATCTCGATTACTTAAACATTGTAAATGAAGTAAAATAAATATATTAAAAATTCTGTCACAGATTCATTTTAAAAGAAGGCCTAAACGATTCTGATAAATGATTTTAAGGATCACAATCTCCCGTTACTTCTTTATATATATATATATATATATATATATATATATATATATATATATATATATATATATATAAAGTGTGTGTATATAAAATTTTAATTATCCCAATAAATTTCTTTCAAGAAAAGCGTTCCCAATACTGAACTGTTGAAATTACCCGATCCATGAATGTCATTATAGTCTTGTGAAAGAAAAATGAAATGAAAGAGTCACTAACTACATTCAAAATATTTTTGATGAGTTTCCTCAACCAAATGAAACATAAATCGTCCGGAACTATTGTCTCTGTCGTTGATCCGACAGGGCCGGAAAAGCACGAGCTCCATGTTTGTAGTTTTTTTTAATTAGCGTGAATTAGCATTGATGGCGGACGAAGTTGCTGTTGCTGTTTGTGACATGAACTCTGTCGGTAACCCGACAGAAATCGCTATGGCGTATTTACAAGACGAGGTGATTTATTTATTTATTTATTTGTCTGTTTTTTATTTTAATTTGATTGAACAGTTGGCGCGAAGAAATAGAAAAATCAGCTGTTTCCTGTTTGTGCTGTTTAGTGATTTCAACTGAATGAAAACCGACCATAATCGTAAAATGTAACCATAACGACACAATTGTGACATTAAACGTGTTGTTAAACTGTTCATATCTTTAAACGGAGGCCTTTCCTTCTCGTTTAAAACTAGACTATTAGCATCATGTTAGTGAACAGACAAGCTCGGAGATGACAGGTGTTCTACCGAATTATGTGACCCGACAAATTCTGTGACAGAATAGAGCCTTTATTGTCATTCTACATAAATACATACAACGAAATTTGTCCTCTGCATTCGACCCATCTTAATTGCAGTTCGACACAAACCATTCGGAGCAGTGGGCAGCCACAATCCTGCCCGACTGATTCCGTGATCTAACAGATCCTATCACCTGGTAGATTCTGTGACCTAACAGATCTTATCACCAGGTGGCTTCTGTTCTATGACCCAACAGTTTCTGTGATCCGACTGATCTTGTGACCTAACAGATCCTATCACCTGGTAGATTCTGTGACCCGACTGATCCTATCACCGGGTAGGTTCTGTTCTATGACCCAACAACTTCTGTGACCCGACTGACCCGACTGATCCTATGACCTAACAGATCATATCTCCTGGTAGATTCTGTGACCTGACTGATCCTATCACCTGGTAGGTTCTGTTATGTGACCCAACAGCTTTTGTGATCTTACTGATCCTGAGAGCTGGGAGCTTTTTTTATTATTATTTATTTTATTTAATTGAATTTTTTTTAAACCCAACATAGAGAAGAAGTCCTGTTCACACCCTAACCCTCACTGGCCCCTTGCTTATTCCCAGATTTTGTAGTGTGAAATGCATGAGAGTCTATGACTCCCCATCCAGGGGGAGTCAGAGACCACTCATAGACGCCATTCCCTCACAGGTTCCCCAGCCAAGACCGGCATAGACACGTAACATGACCTGGAATTAGGCCCATATCTGGATATTGGTTGTCCACCTCCTTATCCCACTGAGCTACATGTCCTGCTTCCATATTCATTTTGTGTAACTGCTGTTTCTCAGACCTGTAGCAGTGAGCCTCAAGACACTATATTTTACTTTGTATGTTTTTATCTGAAATCCGTTTTGTTTGTTTGTTTTTGTTTTTTCATCTTTTACTGCAGAAACCAGATGGAGACATTGTCGACCTCAACCTGGAGGAACTGGACCTCACCACTGATGAGTTTATCTTGGATGAAGTAGACAGTAAGGCAACACGTTTCCTCTGTTGTCTGTTTTGGACGTTCTGTGCCGGACAGTCTGCTCAGTCGAACCAACCACAAAACTGATGTTACCATTTTTTTTCTAATTACTTTGAGGGGTCAAATGTGCAGGGGCGGTAGCCAACTGGTTAGTGCGCTTTGTTTCAGTGCGGAAGGTTCCTGGTTCAAATCCCACCACTGCTACATTTCTCTGTGTAATGTCAAGTTGGGTCAGGAAGGGCATCCGGCGTAAAACTTGTGCCAAATCAACATGCAGATCTACCTTGGATCTGCTGTGGCGACCCCAAGTGAAAAAACAAGGGAGCAGCCGAAGAGACTTACTATATTTTTAGGGCTTAAATGACAGTAGTACTGCAACAATTAATCAGCTATTAATTAACAGCTATTTTGAGAATTGATTGTTTCAGGTTAAAAAAAATATACTAATAATAATTCAAATTATTTTTTTCAGCTTTTTAAATGTGAATATTTTCTGATTTATTTTACTTTTTTTTTTTTTTTACTCCTATTTGACAGTAAACTAAATACTTTTGGGTTGTGGACAAAACAAGATATAATCTCATTTGGAAAAACTGACATTTTTGTGACACCATTTTGTGGCATTTTATGGTCCAACAGCTAATTGATTAATCTGCCAGTTATTTTCTTGATTAATTGATTTTGAATATAATAATTTGTTGCAGACCTTTGATACATATCTATCATTTCAGATTGCCCAAATGTTGTTGAAAACCAATATATTCCTCGTGTCATAACGATTCAGGACAAGTGGAGTTATGCTATGTATAGTTCTTGGATTTTAAATTAAAACTCCAAAGGTTGCAGATGTGCTCAAAATCTAAAAATTGCTCCAATTTTAATAAAAATAGTCTCAGTTCACGCACCTCACAAGGTCCATTCAAGCTGAGAATGACATGCACAGACTATCATACCTTGTTGCGCATGTAACATTTCAAAATACATCACAGTCCAGTGTGTATTGGGCCCCTTTCATCCTGTCACCTAGGCAGCAAGGCATTCCAGAAGGATTGAACCCAAGGTCCATTCAAGCTGAGAATGACATGCACAGACTATTATGCCTTGTGGTTGCTTATGAAACATCTCAAAATGTGTCACAGTCCAATGTGTATTAGCCCCCTTTCATCCTGTCACCTAGGCAGCAAGACATTCCAGAAGGATTGAACCCAACCTCATTTCTAATTATTGTGTGAACAGTTTGAGTAGAATTTTATGCACATTGGGAATTATTTGGGTGACCTTTGAACTCTTTATATTTGAAGAGCCACATCACAGATGAGGCAAACTGTGCTTTTTTTCCTGAATCGCTGTGAGATAAATTGCAAAAGTATTTTTCTGTTAGTACAGAGTAAAATACATTTATAGGTGTTGCCATGAATTAACACACGTTAGCCCTTCTACCATTATTTTTCCTGTTTGATTGTTATAGAGAAACTCAGACAGAAAATCTACAATTTGAGAACTTGAGGTAGTCATCTTTGTACATGCATGTGCAGTTAAGTCCATAAGTAGTTGGAGATTGGCAGAGTCTGGTTTTGTCTCTGTGGACCAACACTGACAGTTAAGACACACACTGTATAATTCACATCTGAAGATTTGGAAGAATAATCCAGATGAACTTTGCTTCAAAGCTGTACTTCACAGTTCCACCGCTGTGGTAACATTTTGGGTTTATGCAGAATGAGGGAGAAGAACCCAGTAATGCAAATAAGCCAGTATGTTGACCGTTTGCACAGCTTTATTTTTGGCGAGTGCAGTTTTTGTCTATTTTGTTTGTTTATATATTTTTCTTTAAAATATTGCATTTTTCCACATTCTCATTCCAATGTCTCAAAATTCTTAAGAACTAAACATTAACGACCATTCCCAGTTAGGCTGCCATCTTGTCCTTAGAAAAGGCACTTCACCAGTTGTAAATGGCTACCAGCCTTGGCTGGGGAAGTAACCCGTCATGGACTGTAGTCCCATCCAGGGGGAGTTGTAGACTCTCATCCATATCGTGCCACAGCATCCGAGGATGAGCACCAGGACCAGTGGGTGTCAGAGCCAATGCAGGACTTCCACGATTTGGAAGGTTGTAACTCCACTACCAGTTGCCTAAAATGGTCTAAAAATGACATCATGATTTGTCAGATTTATTTAAGGGCTAACAAAAATGGATATTCTGGCACCCAGACAGCTCAAAAGGATGTTTATGCTTCTGTGGCTCTGATTGCAGAAACTGTGCATAGAGCAACTTTTGACTTTTTTTGAGTTGCACCAACAGTCACAGCTTCATGGTGGAACAGAGATATTTTAAACAAAAAACCTGATCAAATCTAGGCTGTAGTCTTGCATTTGCCTTCTGGCAAAATAGCCGAATTTCATGAGGTTCACGGTTCCTCCATCCACACAGCTTCTCCAGTCAGCTCCCAGGTTTAAAGACAATGTCCTGGCAGTTTCCCACCTTTCAATATGTTTGTCATAAATGGTGTCGCTGTGTGTCTCCCCAGTTCATATCCAGGCCAATCTGGAAGATGACCTAGTGAAGGAGGCACTCAAAACGGTAAGAAGGTTTGACAGGTTTCTGTCTGAGAGAAGAAGAGGAATTTATTTGCTTGGTGGAGGAGTGAATGAGTTTGTGAACAAGTTAACACCTTCTTTATGCCTTCTTTTACTTTAAACATGTCATTGCTTAAAGAAGTTCTCTCTCCATAAAATGTGTTACTAGTTTTATTACCAGTTTTTTAAATGTTATTAGAACTTCATTCATTCTGATATGAAGACTTTTTTTAATCTGAAACATGAGCTAGCTTGGCGATGGTCCTGTGTGTTATAAATGGGAAATCCATCTGTTTTTAGGGTGTTGACCTCCGGCAGTACTCCAAACAGGTGGAGATGGAGCTTCAAAGGATCGAACAGGCCTCCATCAAAGACTGTATCCTTCCTGAATCACAGTGTGAATCATCTTTGTACCTGTACCTTCACCAAGGAATTTTGTCTTTTTGCTTTGGTCTGTTCGTTGATTTATTTATTGGATTAATCAAAAATCTGATAAACCAGTTTTTGAAAATTGATACGATAAAATTTTCTATAAAAACATCAATGTAAAGCACAGTCATTTAAAACAGAAATGATGGTGACACCCACATGCAACCAGTCACGTCAATTCAGTTTTAAATATAACTATTTGTAAGTACTAGCAGTGTACCTGGGCGATATCCGGGTGTGAGATTTCATAGACATTTGTAATTGCTTCACGTCTGTGAGTCCAGGTTTGAGGATGATCAGTCCCTGAATTCAACAATTTGAAAATGATTTAATAAAAACACTGAATTCATATGTACAGTGGTGGGCACAGCTAACCAAAAAGTTAACTTCGATAACCGCTAATCCGCTAACTGAAAAGTTAACTTTTATAGTGATAAATTGATAAAAATAAAAAAAAATTAGCGGATGCTACAGCTAACCGATAAGTGCTAACTTTTAGTATTGACTCTGGTACGCTGTCAGCTACTGACAAGCCAGTTTTGAGTTTAAGCACCACCGATGCTTTTGAGTAGAATCAAAGGCGATCACAAACCCAACACAATGAGTCAGCGCTCCTGTGTTTTTGCGCCCTGCACCCTGCCCACTGCTGTATGGAAGAGTCATTTTCATTCACAGCATACAGAGCCCCTGACATGGGCCAAAGGCATAAACAGAAAAGCAGGTTTGACTTATGGTTTGATTTAAAAACCAAATTAATTCCGGATGGTTTATTTATATTAACATTAGCTGTCATTTTTACAAAGTGAAAATATCACAAATATCTTTTAGTTTTAAAGTAATGCACTAATTCTGATTGCTTGAGCATTATAACTCACAGATGCCCAAAGGTATTATGGAAAATTGAGCCTCCTCATCACTGGTTGGTTGTGGGGGAAAAAAAGAAAAAAAACACACACACACAACGTGTGTGTTGGTTTTTACAAATAAATCTGAAAATATGTAAAAAAAAAATATTTTTTTTTTTTTCATTTTAAATCCAACTATAAGTCAAGCCTGCTTTTCTGTGTATGCCTTTGGCCCACGTCAGGGGCTTTGTATGCTGTGAATGAAAATTACTTTTTTTTTTTTTCTTTTTTTTTTTTGTAGCAGCCAGGTCCCTTCTACTGGGGATGGGTTGAGCTCAGCTCCTCGCAGCTGCCCGACTGCTGCAAAACCCAACAAAGAGGAACGAACATGTGATTTTAGGGTTGACAAACATTTTTGACCATTCGGCTTTACTTACTAGCAAAAAAGTTATCGGAACCAAATTTAGTGGAAGCTAATTGGTCCGCTGATGGTTTTTGAAGTTAGCTGAAAAGCTAATCCGCTAACAAAAAAGTTGGCTTTGCTAATTAGCTGATTAGCGGAACTGTGCCCACCAGTGCTTATGTAGATGACGGTCTGTACTTTTGCATGACATGAATACCCCCTGGTGGCAATTGCGTGAACTACTGTACGTACATTAATTCATGCCGTAACCACTCGGGGGCATTCATGTCATGCAAAAATAGAGACTACGTAAGTATATGAAGCTCGCATATCTCTGTTTGTCAGATCGGCCTCAGCTTTTGGATATGGCTTGTGCACAGCACGATGATGTGCATCCTTTAGTATGAAAATTTTGGGGATTAATTTCGAAACCTTTATTTTGAAGTCGTCATCATTATTAGCACAAGGCGGAATGTTTTTACGAGCCAGCTTCGACAAAGATGAGTCACTCAACGCCTTAAACAGATACCTATCTCTAACGCGTTCACAGGGAGAGACAGAAGAAATAAATTAAAGAAATAAATAATATACAAACACTATGACAGATATGCAAGTCACAGACACTTTTTGCTTTATTATCATAAGGCAGAACTTTCTCACGTGCCAGCTTCGACAGAGATCGTCAACAAAGCTCCCACTCTTCTATAGGAATACACACTTCCTATGGGCACTGCACTAGTTCTCAACCAATGAACATAATCAAGATATTCCTTGTATTCAGGACAAAGTAAATGTTACAGTGGCCCTTTTGTTAACAAAAAAAACTGCATTTTTATCGTTGCCTCACAAAGTTACTTTGTTCAATTTATAGTTATTTTAAGTCATTCTGTTACTTGTAAGTTACTTGCTTTTGATTAATGATCAAAGGCGAGAGCTGCATTTGATTTGGGTCTGCACCTAAATTTAGGTTGTCCACAACATCTGTCCACAATAGTTAACGTTTAAATCCGTTCTTCCTTGGCCTAATGCACCAAATTTCTTTGAAATGACTTCATCTCTTTTGAAATATCCTGCTGCTAAACAACTTCTGACAAAATATTACATCCTCCACAGAGGTAACGCTTTGATAGCGGGACCAGTTTTCACTCACGTCAGTCAAAATGTTGTGCTTCTGTTGAAGGTGATCCAGATGTTGTGTTCTGCTTGTATTTGGAATGTCAGCTTTGACATTACATTCATGATCCAGCACAGAAAGTGGATCAGGACATGCCCCCTTTCGTCCGACCCTTGCAGGTAGACAACTGCTTTCAGGAGATGTCGTCGGATTGCTGGTCTGCCTGGGAGGAAGGTAACTGGTCCCCAATGCAGGTCTGAAAGGTGGATTATGCAGCAGCACCTGACTGGAAATGTCACAGCAGGGGTGGTGGCCAAGTGGTTAATGCGCTTGGTTTCAGTTCAGAAGGTTCCAGGTTCAAATCCCACCCCTGCCACATTTCTCCATGTAATGTGGCGTTGCGTCAGGAAGGGCATCCGGCGTAAAACATGTGCCAATTCAACATGCAGATCCACCTTGGATTTGCTGTGGCGACCCCAAGTGCAAACAAGGGAGCAGCCGAAGGGACTTACTTTTACCTGACTGGAAATGTCACTGCAGTTCACTCTTAAAGATTGCAGTGTTCCAGAACCGTGCTCAAGTGAGACACTATTCACTGGTCCTGACACGAGGTGGATTTTTGAGCAAAGGTTTGACAGAACATCCAGCTCCGTGGCCCTTTTTCTTTAAGGTGCAGATCCCATAAATGGGAATCACACGACGCTGTCGAAGCTTTTCTCAGTGTTTGTCCAGGAGCCAGCAGTCAATTCTGACCTAATCAATACCACTTAAGGGCAATAAAAGACACTTCCAATCCATTTTCAGTGGATCATGACCGACACAAAAATGTAACTCAGTCTTCGACATTTTTCCGCGGTGTGAACCGTGGATTAATTGCAATGATTACATAGCTGTGATTTTGTGGCATGGTGAATTGATTTTAAAGTTGGCAAAAAAAAAAAAAAATCACGGTCTGTTCAGAAGAAATGCAGCAGCTCCTCTCAAACAAACTGTTTTTAAAAAAAACCTTCTGCATGTGCTGATACAGTCTGTGATCAGGACCTGAATGAACTCTGATCAGTGAGGTTGAACGCATTTATCCAGAAAGGGTTTTGAAGTTATTCTTGTCACCTTCTAACCAGACCATGTGGACATCCTTATCTTCTCTCTCTCTCTCTCTCTCTCTCTCTCTCTCTCTCTCTCTCTCTCTCTCTCTCTCTCTCTCTCGTTTAAAGGAGTTAAAATGAGAAATTCAGCTCAGTTTTGCGCTTTTTCTCTTTTGTATTCTTCATGGTTTTGACAAAAGCATTTTTTTATTCACTGATACTGTTCATGTTCAATTATTTGTAAACATTGTGTCTTCTTGCCCCCGTTCTAAAGAGATGGAAAACATGAAACAGTTCAATTCTGAGTGTTGACTTAGTAATTTAGTTTTCCCCTGACCAACCCTGCCCCCCCCCCCCCCCCCCCCCCAGTGCCAGAAAAATCCTTAAACCAAAAAATTAAATAACTATGACCTAAGGAGTCAAAAGTTAAATTTTCTCCAGTTTTAGTAAAAAGTGATAAATTATTGGTTGAGCTAATAGGATTAATAAATGGAACATTTTTGATGGTGTTGATTGTTTGGTCTCCAAAGTAAAGGTCAAACAAGGCCAAAGTCCATTGGATTCGGGTAGCTCTTTTGTCCAAATCTTTAACCACACTCATAATAGACAAATGTTTTTTGCCTTTGTTTTTATCATTTATCTTTCATTTCTTTTTAATAGAATACAATGGGCCCCAGACCCATGGTCTAAAGTTGCATCCTAGACTCTAAAGTTGTACCCTAACCATAGCTGGCATTGTAACAAGGTGGCAATCGTTCCCTTAATTGCAGACAACTGCACCTCGTGTGCGCTTGGGTGGCCAGGGATTGCCTCAAGGTATTTCTTCAGGTTCTTCTTCATTAGGCCTGTTTCCCCCACCACAACTGGGATGATATCGATGTCTTTCAATGACCATGTTGTTCGTAGGTCATTTTTCAGGTCTTGGTATTTCGTGATTTTTCCTCTTTCAGCTCGATTCAGGCCATAGTCATTGGGGACTGTTACATCAATGATTTTTGCTGTTTTCTCTTGCTTGTTCCAGATGACAATGTCAGGTTTTATTGCACCTCCTTCAGTATGTCTTCCTGCTGGGATCTCTTTGTCATAGAAGATAGTTACTTTTCCATTGGACGAGACTGATGCTGGCTCATGCTCCCAGACGTTTTCCTTTACTTGCATCTCCAGTTCCTCCAGTTGCATACTTTCCAGTGGAGATATTGACAGATATTGTTGTGTCGGGACGTATAATGTCCGTCTGCCATGAGGATCTGGCATGCTGATGTTAGATGGTTTACACTCTCAACAGCTGTATGTCAGAATCAGCATTTATCATTTTGTAAGATTCCTGCCATTTGTTAGAAGTCCCTGATCTTGTGCTCCAATTAGAATTCTTTCTCCATCAAAACCAAGTTCTCCATTTTTAAGCCACTGCATTGATCCAACTTTGTCAATGTATTCCTTTTTGAGTTCTTCTTGGAATCGTCCAGCCTTTTTTGTGCTGTTTCCATCTGTCTATTCAATGTTTTTGTTCTTTTTTTGCTGTATTGTTCTCTGGTCTGTCTTGTGAGTGTTGTTCCAGATGTCAGATTGTTGCTTTCTTTGTCTTGTAAGAGTTCTCCACCAAAGTTTTTTGCCAGTTTGATGACTAAGGTCTGTTCGGATAAGGTCTTCTCGTGATGTTGTGCTACCTTTTTCTTGACTTCTTCTTCAGGGCTCTTTAAGTACTGTCCAATACTTATTATCAATGCTCTGTAGGCCTGGTTGATGACCGTGTTTGGTCAGACTGGGGATCCTGTAGGTCAGAGGTGCTTAGGGCACTTTTGTCCATGTCAGAACTTAGTTGTTGTTGCTTTTATTTTGGATTTGAGGTTTGGATTCCTGACCAATCATTTGTCAGACATCAAGGAGAGTCAGAACATCGCTCTCCTGCACAACCAGATCACAGCCTGCGACTCCATCCTGGAGGTGAGATGTGAGGAGTTGATGATATGGATACGTTGCACCATCATTTTGAATTCTCAACTAATTGTCTTTTTATGATTAATAGTTTATAAAATGCTAAGCGATGCACCAAGGAAGCTTCTCTGAGTTCGGTGTCTGGTTTTTGATGGCCAGCACAGTTGGACACTCTCGAAGCGATCACAGCTCTACATCTTTCTGTTTTGCTTCTTTTTCTACATGTTTTTAGTCACGTTGGTTAGCTCATTTTTGTGTAAACCTTTGTTAAACTGTGAGATCACTTTTCCGCCCTCCTCTGACAGCAACAGTCTGTCTTTGATGCTTCTTCCCCTCTGTTCTGACAGCGCATGGAGGGCATGCTGAGTGGGTTTCAGAGCGACTTGTCCTCGATTAGCAGTGAGATCCAGACTCTGCAGCAGCAGTCAGTCAGTATGAACATCCGGCTGAAGAACAGGCAGGCCGTACGCAGCCATCTCAGCCAGCTGGTGGATGAGCTTGTGGTGCCAGGAGCTATGATCTCGTAAGAGTGGCGTGTCTCATTTTAGCTGTAAAACAGTAATACTGCAAGTGTTTGAAGCATGCTTGTGTCTCTGCAGCACCATCATGGACAGCCCTGTGACAGAGCAGGAGTTCCTGGAGCAGCTCCATGAGCTCAACAACAAGATAAACTTCACCAAAGAGCTGAGCTTCAGAGAGACGTTGGCTTGCTCTGACATCCAGGACATCGTTGACCGCCTCAAGCTCAAGGTGAGACACAAGATGCATTTTCACATGGACACAAGTCCATAAATGTACAGTGCATGTGGAAAATATTCACAGTGCATCACTTTTTACACATTTTGTTATGTGACAGCCTCAAAATTCTTCTCACAACACCCCATAATGACAGCATGAAAACATTTGTTGAATTTTTTGCAAATTTATTAAAAATAAAAACTAAGAAATCACGTGTACATAAGTATTCACACCCTTTGCTCAATACTTTGTTGATTTACCTTTGGCAGCAATTACAGCCACAAGTCTTCTTGAATATGATGCCACAAGCTTGGCGCACCTATCTTTGGGCAGTTCTGCCCATTTCTCTTTGCAGCACCTCTCAAGCTCCATCAGGTTGGATGGGGAGCGTCGGTGCACAGCCATTTTCAAATCTCTCCAGAGATGTCCAGTCGGATTCAGGTCTGGGCTCTGGCTGGGCCACTCAAGGACATTCACAGAGTTGTCCTGAAGCCACTCCTTTGATATCTTGGCTGTGTGCTTAGAGCAGGGGTGCCCAACCTATTTTGAACCAAGATCTACTTTTAAAGTTCAAAGTGCATCGAGATCTACCAAGCCATATCGAAAGCCATAGCATAGCCACAATATATTGTGTAGCAATATAATAACAAAATTTTCTGGCACAAAGAAAGTTGGAGCAATATTAATACATAACACTATGTAACACAATTTTTTGTTCCAGGCTTCTAAGTGTTATATTTCAACTGCTTATGTCTAAAGTCTATGGAAAAATGACTACATTCAGCACAAACTTTGATTTTATTTATTTTATTTTTTTTTTACGTTCTAGAAAGTTCTAAAAGTTTCTTGAAATTTCTAGATAATTCTGGAAACTTCTAGAAAATTCTGGACTGTTCTAGCAGTTAAAGAATATTCTAGAAGACTACTCAGTAGTAGTGAAGGTGAATCAAGAATATTCTTGAAAACAGACAAATTTCAAAATATCATTGTCCTGATCACAGAAGCAAAGTTTCTGTGGAATAACAGCTATTTTCTATTTATTTAAGGCATAACAGGTTAGGAAAACACACTGTGTACCCAGGAACAAAACAAAAATAAAAATTGTTACATAGTGTTATTGCAGTAAATGCACGCGGTGCAAAGAATAAGCACAAGTCGGCCTAGGCCTGACCCGTAACAACACAACAATAAACAAGGCAAATAATATAATGCCTAATTCAAGTTGGAAAAGTTGTTCCCTGTCTTAGTGGGTTTCTTGCGCTGAGAGGAGGCAGCTACTCTCATAGTCCGGACAGTAGGAGATGAGTGCCAGCCATAAGTAAGCCACAAGGTTGTCAGTCATGGTGGTTCTGTATTTTGACTTGATGATTTCCATATGTGAAAAGGCAGACTCAAACAAATATGTTGATCCAAAAAGTGCAGTCAAATTCTGTGCAGTTTGTCCGAGGTTGGGGTGCTTCTCTTTCCGCGATAAATTCTAGAATTGGACATTAATGCCAGGTGTTGCTCTGGATTTGAGCTCAATGTCATTTTTTAGTGTGAGGATCTCATTGTCAATAGCACAGCTATCCAGGTTGCAGAGTGATGCCACTTTGAACGTTATACAATCCACATGTATAGTTTCCCCAAATGGAAAACAGAGAAACCTAAGAACAAGCTCAATGGATGCAAAGTCAGTAAAGGGCCTGGCTAAATAATGTATAAAATAAATATATGTATATAAAAAAAAACAAAAAATGCAAAAGCTGCAGTTAGCACTTAAGGTTCAAAGGTTCAAAAGGTTTATTGTCATATGTACAGTAAGAAACGTATTTCCCTGTGCAATGAAATTCTCTTCTTTGCTGCTCTCACCGGGTGTCTATAATAATAGTCAAAATAGGCATAAAAAAAAAAAAGCATTAAAAGCATTAAGCATTAAAAAGTAAAGTAACAATAAAGGTGCAGTTACAGTATGAAGTGAAATGAAATAATGTGCAAATAGCAAGATTCAAGTATTAACAGGTAACAGGTGCAGTAACAGTGTGAAGTGACCCCAGGGGGTCTGCTCAGTCCTTAGCAGCATTCAGCAGTCTGATGGCAGTGGGGTAGAAAGAGTTTTTGAAGCGGGTGGTTTTGCATTTCACACTCCTGAACCTCCGTCCTGAAGGCAGCAGTGTGAACAGTCCGTATTGGGGATGTGTAGGGTCTTTTATGATGGCGGCAGCTCTATTGTGGACTCTCCGATGGTAGATGCTCTGCAGAGATGGTAGTGGCGTCCTCGTGATCTTTGATGCGGTCTTCACTACTTTCTGCAGGCGTTTGCGGTCATTCACCGTTGAGCTGCCATACCACGCAGTAATCGAGGTGGTGAGAATGGACTCAATGATGCAGCTGTAGAAGTTGCTGAGAATCTTGGGTGACATGCCAAATTTCCTCAGCCTCCTCAGGAAGTACAGTCGCTGCTGAGCCTTCTTTACCACCTGTGTGGTGTTAAGTGTCCAAGTGAGGTCACTACTGATGTGGACCCCCAGATATTTAAAGCTGCTCACTCTCTCCACCTTGCGGCCTTGGATAGACAGTGGCTGATGAGGTTCCCTCTCCCTCCTCATGTCCACTATCATTTCCTTGGTTTTATCTGTGTTCAGGGTGAGGTTGTTGACTCCACACCATGTCACCAGGCCTTCCACCTCCCTCCTGTAAGCTGCTTCGTCTCCGCCGGTGATGCGTCCAATCACAGCAGTGTCGTCAGCAAACTTTATGATGGTGTTGTCGGGGTGAGAGGCGGCACAGTCGTAGGTGAAGAGGGTGTAGAGAATAGGGCTGAGGACGCAGCCCTGCAGGGTACCGATGTTGGTGGTGATGCTGGCTGAGGTCTTATTCCCAATCTTGACAGACTGTGGTCTGCCAGTCAGAAAGTCCAGAAGCCAGTCACAGAGGGTGGGGTGGAGTCCAAGGGCAGACAATTTGTAGGTGAGTTTGTGAGGGATGACCGTGTTGAAAGCAGAGCTGTAGTCAATGAAAAGTACTCTGATGTAAGAGTCTTTATTTTCCAGGTGGGAGAGGGAGGCGTGCAGGGCGGCGGCAATGGCATCCGAAGTTGACCTGTTGTGCCTGTAAGCGTACTGCAGGGGGTCTGTGATGTCCGGTATGCAGCCCTGAATGTATGACAGTACCACTCTCTCGAAACACTTCATAATGATTGGAGTGAGTGCCACTGGCCTATAGTCATTCAGGCAAGATGGGGGGTTCTTCTTGGGGAGGGGGATGATGGTGGTGGTCTTGTAGCAGGTGGGAACAGTGCATTGACTGAGGGAAAGGTTGAAGATGGAGGTAAGAACGTCAGTCAGCTCGTTGGCACACGCTCTGAGGGCACGACCAGGTATGTTATCCGGGCCAACAGCTTTCCGGAGCCAAATACTCCTCAGTGCTCTGTGTACCTGGGCTGGTGTGATAACGAGAGGGGAGGAGGGAGGTTGGGCAGCCGAAGTGTGTGTATGATCTATGGATCTTAAGTCTTTCACTGCTGAATTTACCTTTGAGATTTTCATCCACTGGAAAAAAAAATTATTTTATATGATATCAGAATATTGTAGAATTCATAATATTTGCAAATTCTGCTTATGTAAGTGACAATTCAACTCGGATGTCTGAAAAACAATGTCCTAAAAATGTTTGTTGTTTTATGCATTTGTGGGACCGGAAGTGGTGTGGCCTCTCTTGGCCACCGTACAAGCATTGTGAGGGAATTCAAAAAGCACTGAGATGGAAAATTAAGCATTTTTGTGAAAATGCAAATTATTACTGCGAGAACACATCATATTTTTCTTTTTTGTGAGGGAATGTAAAGGTTTCTGGGAAGGAAAAAATCATACTCTGACCTTTTCTGCATACGCATAGTATGTACAAGGGATGTGTCCAAGATTACTCCGTAGTGCACTAAAGTAGTGTCCTTAACATTTACACTACTTTTCCCCAGACATTTGTTAATTCTTTAATTTCTGGGAACAATTCAGAAAACCGTTTCAGAAAATTACCTCTGTGTGCAGCACCATCTGTGTTCTGCACGTTTCCTCCAGCTGCACACGTAATAAATGCTTCTACAGACTCCTGGCCCAAACAGAGCATGCAATCTTGTTAGTGACATTCATCATGTCTTCCATATTCATGGTCTGTTGTGCTGCTAGCTGACTTTTCAATTCTTGGACTTTTCAGGCGTGGAGAGGTCATTTAGTTTGCGGCCTTGTGGCTCGTTTTGACATGCCGCTCCAAATTCCCTCTCTTTGGTAAAGCCACATTTGCATTGCAGATAAGACAGATGCATTTTTCCATTCGAATAAATGAAAAAATAATCCTCTTCCAACTGAATGAAAATAAGTTTTAGATTTTTTTTTTTTTTTTTTTTTTTTTTTTTTTTTTTTTTAGCCTTCTTGCACATCTTCTTCTATGGTGTTTAACAGCAGCCGGCATCCTTATTGGTGCATTGCTGCCACCTTCTGCATCAGTCCATCATAGCAGCACTAAATCCTCTCAGTAAGTCCAGATTTTTTTATTTTTTCATGCAGTCGACTGGAACACAGCCTGCAAGGCTTAGAGTCATTGTCCTACTGAAAAATGAACCGTCGCCCCAGTCTGAAGTCAAGAGCGCTCTGGAGCAGGTTTTCATCCAGGATGTCTCTGTGCATTGCTGCATTCTTTTTCCCCTCAATCCGAAGTAGTCTTCCAGTTCCTGCCACTGAAAAACATCCCCACAGCATGATGCTGCCACCACCATGCTTCACTGTAGGGATGCTACATGGTTTCCTCTAAACATGACGCCTGGCATTCACACCAAAGAGTTCAATCTTTGTCTCATGAGACCAGAGAATTTTGTTTCTCATGGTCTGAGAGTCCTTCAGGGGCCTTTTGGCAAACTCCAGATGGGCTGCCATGTGCCTTTTACTAAGGAGTGGCTTCTGTCTGGTCACTCTACCATGCAGGCCCAATTGGTGGATTGCTGCAGAGATGGTTGTCCTTCTGGAAGGTTCTCTCTCCACAGAGCAATGCTGGAGCTCTAACAGAGTCACCATTGGGTTCTTGGTCACCTCTCTGGCTAAGGTCTTTCTCCCCTGATCGCTCAGTTTAGACGGGTGGTCAACTCTAGGAAGAGTCCTGGTGGATCTGAACTTCATCCATTTACAGATGATGGAGGTCACTGTGCTCACTGGGACCTTCAAAGCAGCAGAAATGTTTCTGTACCCTTCCCCAGATTTGTGCCTCGAGACAATCCTGTCTCTGAGTTCTTCAGACAATTCCTTTGACTTCATGCTTGGTTTGTGCTCTGACATGCACTGTCAGCTGTGGGACCTTATATGTAGACAGGTGTGTGTCTTTCCAAATAATGTCCAATCAGTTGAATTTACCCCAGGTGGACTCCAGTTAAGCTGTAGAAACATCTTTGTCTTTGTATTTCAGGCAGTGTCAAAGATCAGAGAGTTTATCCTGCAGAAAATCTACTCCTTCAGGAAGCCCATGACCAACTACCAGATCCCTCAGAACACACTGCTCAAATACAGGTGAGCACAGCTCAAACGGCGGCTTCTCCCTTTGGCATATTTGGATTTTTGGAGCTTTCACTCCAAATAACACAATGTGTTGTAGATTTTTCTACCAGTTCCTGTTGGCCAACGAGAGAACAGTTGCAAAGGAGATCCGAGACGAGTACGTGGACACGATGAGCAAGATTTACTACAGCTATTTCAAGTCATACAGTGGCAGGCTGCTCAAAGTGCAGGTCAGTATTTGTTTACTGACCTGATGACTGTAAACAGAGCTGAAAACGACTGACTGCTGTCGCCACCCCGACTTTTACCAGAAAGGATGACGGGCTTTTTGTACTGTTTCAAAGCAACCAGATGACCTCAGGACCACACATTCTTAAAAAAAAAAAATCAGTCATTGTTTGTGTATTCATAGACAGCAGAAGGCAGTTGTAGTTTTGAGCATGAATATTTTAGACTAAAACAGAATTTGGCTGGTTTATAAAACGATCAACTACCAGACAGGAGAGTTTTCCACTGATGTCCTGTCACAATTGTGCTTGATGACATGGGGGATCTGTGTTGCAAGCCACACACTGCATCTGCAATCAGGAACAAAACACAGGATCAAACATCAGCATTTAAAAAATTAGTTTCAAATTTCAGGATCAAACATGAGAGATCAGGACCAACGTTCAGCAGTCAAATCAAAGCAACATTCAAAAAAATCTGTGCTACGGAAGAAACATCTAGGTCAAATGTCAGATTAACAGTGAGAGGTCAGAATCAGTCAGATCAAACATCAGCATTCCAAAATGAGTGATAAGGAAGAAACATCTAGGTCAAAGGTCAGCAGTCAGAGCAAACATCAGCATTCAAAAATGAGTGATAAGGAAGAAACATCTAGGTCAAAGGTCAGCAGTCAGAGCAAACATCAGCATTCAAAAATGAGTGATAAGGAAGAAGCATGAGGATCAAAGGTCAGCATTCAGATCAAGCATCAGTGTTCAAAAATGAGTGGTTAAGGAAGAAACATCACAATCAAACGTCAGCAGTCAGCTCAAACATCAGCGTTCAAAAATGAGTGGTAAGGAAGAAACATCAGGATCAAAGGTCAGCAGTCAGATCAAAGATCAGCGTTCATAAATGAGTGGTGAGGAAGAGACATCAGGATCAAAGGTCAACAGTCACATCAAACAGCGTTTAAAAATGAGTGGTAAGGAAGAAACAACAGGATCAAAGGTCAGCAGTCAGATCAAAGATCGGTGTTCATAAATGAGGGGTAACAAAGAAACATCAGGATCAAAGGTCAGCAGTCAGATCAAAGCTCAGCGTTCATAAATGAGTGGTAAGGAAGAAACTTTGAGGTCAGTGGTCAACTGTCGAGGCAAACATCTGCATTCAAAAATGAGTGATAAGGAAGAAGCATGAGGATCAAAGGTCAGCATTCAGATCAAGCATCAGTGTTCAAAAATGAGTGGTTAAGGAAGAAACATCACAATCAAACGTCAGCAGTCAGCTCCAACATCAGCGTTCAAAAATGAGTGGTAAGGAAGAAACATCAGGATCAAAGGTCAGCAGTCAGATCAAAGATCAGCATTCATAAATGAGTGGTGAGGAAGAAACATCAGGATCAAAGGTCAACAGTCACATCAAACATTAGCGTTTAAAAATGAGTGGTAAGGAAGAAACATCAGGATCAAAGGTCAACAGTCACATCAAACATTAGCGTTTAAAAATGAGTGGTAACAAAGAAACATCAGAATCAAAGGTCAGCAGTCAGATCAAAGCTCAGCGTTCATAAATGAGTGGTAAGGAAGAAACTTTGAGGTCAATGGTCAACTGTCAGAGCAAACATCTGCATTCAAAAATTAGTTATAAGGAAGAAACATCTAGGTCAAAGGTCAGCAGTCAGATCAAACGTCAGCATTCAAAAATTAGTGATAAGGAAGGAACATCTGGGTCAAAAGTCAGCAGTCAGATCAAACATCAGCATTCAAAAATGAGTGATACGGAAGAAACATCTAGGTCAGAGGTCAGCAGTCAGAGCAGACATCAGCATTCAAAAATGAGTGATAAGGAAGAAGCATGAGGATCAAAGGTCAGCAGTCAGATCAAACATCAGTGTTCAAAAATGATTGGTTAAGGAAGAAACATCACAATCAAAGGTCAGCAATCAGATCAAAGATCAGCGTTCAAAAATGAGTGGTAAGGAAGAAACATCAGGATCAAAGATTAGCAGTCAGATCAAAGTTCAGCAGTCAGATCAAAGTTCAGCAGTCAGATCAAAGATCAACATTCAAAAATGAGTGGTTAAGGAAGAAACATCACAATCAAAGGTCAGCAGTCAGATCAAAGGTCAGCGTTCAAAAATGAGTGGTAAGGAAGAAACATCACAATCAAAGGTCAGCAGTCAGATCAAAGGTCAGCGTTCAAAAATGAGTGGTAAGGAAGAAACATCACAATCAAAGGTCAGCAGTCAGATCAATGGTCAGCGTTAAAAAATGAGTGGTAAGGAAGAAACATCACAATCAAAGGTCAGCAGTCAGATCAAAGATCAGCGTTCAAAAATGAGTGGTAAGGAAGAAACATCACAGTCAAAGGTCAGCAGTCAGATCAAAGGTCAGCGTTCGAAAATGAGTGGTAAGGAAGAAACATCAGGATCAAAGGTCAGCAGTCAGATCAAAGGTCTGCGTACAAAAATGAGTGGTAAGGAAGAAACATCAGGATCAAAGGTCAGCAGTCAGATCAAAGGTCAGCATTCAAAAATGAGTGGTAAGGAAGAAACATCACGATCAAAGGTCAGCAGTCAGATCAAAGATCAGCGTTCAAAAATGAGTGGTAAGGAAGAAACATCAGGATCAAAGGTCAGCAGTCAGATCAGAGGTCAGCAGTCAGATCAAAGATCAGCGTTCAAAAATGAGTGGTAAGGAAGAAACATCAGGATCAAAGGTCAGCAGTCAGATCAAAGGTCAGCGTACAAAAATGAGTGGTAAGGAAGAAACATCAGGATCAAAGGTCACCAGTCAGATCAAAGGTCAGCGTTCAAAAATGAGTGGTAAGGAAGAAACATCACAATCAAAGGTCAGCAGTCAGATCAAAGATCAGCAGTCAGATCAAAGATCAGCGTTCAAAAATGAGTGGTAAGGAAGAAACATCAGGATCAAAGGTCAGCAGTCGGATCAAAGATCAGCGTTCAAAAATGAGTGGTAAGGAAGAAACATCAGAATCAATGGTCAGCAGTCAGATCAAACATTAGCGTTTAAAAATGAGTGGTAAGGAACAAACATCACAATCAAAGTTCAGCAGTCAGATCAAAGATCAGTGTTCAAAAATGAGTGGTTAAGGAAGAAACATCACAATCAAAGGTCAGCAGTCAGATCAAAGGTCAGCGTTCATAAATGAGTGGTAAGGAAGAAACATCACAATCAAAGGTCAGCAGTCAGATCAAAGGTCAGCGTTCAAAAATGAGTGGTAAGGAAGAAACATCACAATCAAAGGTCAGCAGTCAGATCAAAGGTCAGCGTTCAAAAATGAGTGGTAAGGAAGAAACATCACAATCAAAGGTCAGAAGTCAGATCAAAGGTCAGCGTTCAAAAATGAGTGGTAAGGAAGAAACATCACAATCAAAGGTCAGAAGTCAGATCAAAGGTCAGCGTTCAAAAATGAGTGGTAAGGAAGAAACATCACAATCAAAGGTCAGCAGTCAGATCAACGATCAGCGTTCAAAAATGAGTGGTAAGGAAGAAACATCAGGATCAAAGGTCAGCAGTCAGATCGAAGATCAGCGTTCAAAAATGAGTGGTAAGGAAGAAACATCAGGATCAAAGGTCAGCAGTCAGATCAAAGATCAGCGTTCAAAAATGAGTGGTAAGGAAGAAACATCAGGATCAAAGGTCAGCAGTCAGATCAAAGATCAGCGTTCAAAAATGAGTGGTAAGGAAGAAACATCAGGATCAAAGGTCAGCAGTCAGATCAAAGATCAGCGTTCAAAAATGAGTGGTAAGGAAGAAACATCAGGATCAAAGGTCAGCAGTCAGATCAAAGATCAGCGTTCAAAAATGAGTGGTAAGGAAGAAACATCAGGATCAATGGTCAGCTGTCAGATCAAACGTCAGTGTTAAAAAATGAGTGATAAGGAGGAAACATCTAGGTCAAAGGTCAGCAGTCAGGACCTAATAGTGTTGCCGAGGAGATCAAAGCACTGACCCTCTCACAATGAAGATGAATGTTAAAAGTTGACCTTATCAGACGTCTGCTCTCTTTGAGTGCTCTTTCAGTTTTATTGATTGTGTTTTTGCTCTTCACAGTACGAGGAGGTGGCAGACAAAGACGACCTGATGGGAGTAGAAGATACAGCCAAGAAAGATATCCTTTAACTGCTGTCCCTCTGCACAGCTGCCTCTCAAACAGCTGCCTTTTTTGGGGGGAGAGAAGGCCGAGGTGTTCATGTGGCGCGCGCACAGATGGTGAAGTGGATGATTGATGTGAGTGAGGACCTCACAGTGACACTGTCCTGTCTGATTTATGTACCAGTGAAGGTCACTTCCAGGCGAGAACCTCCGCCTGCTTTAGAACTTCCTAAGAAATCAGCAGCTCTATTGGAGAGCGCTGTGTCTGCGAGCCTGAATGTGAGATGATCTTTAACTCCCTGCTGCAGGTTTCTTCTCCAAACCCTCTCTGAAAAGCAGGAACACAATCTTCACTCTGGGCCAGAGGGGGGCGATACTGAGTCCAACAGAACTGGAAGGTCCAATTCTTGTACCACACACAGCTCAGAGAGGAGACACCAGGGTGAGACCTCACACACGTTGCCGTCAGGCCAGCACGGCTCGGTCAGGGGCACTAGGTTGTCCACTATTCAAAAGGTTTGTAGGTTCAATGCGCAATTGTGGAATTGTAGCAACCCCACTCGCACATGATACAAGTTTACATAGACATTTCAGGGTGCAGAGAATGAACCCTGTGACAGAACTTGGTGGTTCTGTTTGGGTTTTGGCTGGTTTAACTTTCCAGCTGATTGATGTTGGTGACCCAGCTAACAAAATAAAGTTCCCAAAATGTTTTAAGAATGTTTGTCAAATGTTATTCGAACGTTAGCTGGAATGTTCTATGAATGTTTTTAAGGAAAGTTCATTTTCATCATTTGTGTGTGTGTGAGTCAGTCAGTCAGAATGGCATTCTTTGAAACAAAGTTCAAGTTCATTATATTATATTATCATCTAAAATAATCAAATAAATTTAGCTTATTGTTCAGTGGCATCTTCCTGCACACGCTATAACTTTTAAATTGCAATTATTACAAGTTTAAAAATGCAAAGCAATGATGTGCAATGTGCATAACAATTTAATAGTATGCAAAAGTCTGAAAAACTTCCCCACAACCTTAAACAAAAATAAGGTCCCAAAACATTATAAGAACGTTTGTCAAATGCTATCAGGACGTTAGCTGTAAAGTTCTCGGATTGTTTCAGGGGAAAGTTGTTTTTTTTTTTTTTCCCCAGAATGTTTGATAGTAATGTTAGCACAAATATTTTGAGAATGTGAGGCCAAACATCATGGGAACATTTTAAAGGAAAGTTTCTTTTTGCTTCCCAGAATGTTTGACAATAATGTTAGCACAAATGTTTTGAGACCATTTCTTTTTGGTTCCCAGAATATTCTGGTAATGTTACGTAAAATCATAGTCTAGTCATTGAAAGAAATTTGGAGTAAGAAACACAGTGAGACTAGAATTAATATATTTGTCAAATTTCCCTCAACTATAAACATTGTCAATATGTATAAAAGGAAGTAATAGCGTTATTAAAATGTGTGTGTATGTATGTATGTATGTATGTATGTATGTACATATATATATATATAATCTCAGAATAAAAATTAGATTTTCACCACCCCGGTCTTTTTTTTTTTTTTTTAGGACCACCAAACACAAATTTTTTTCTTTTGTATTTTCTCCTCCTGAACCATCACTCAGCTGTGATTGGTCCATTTTTTTTTTTATTTCATAGTCAGTGTCACAATAAAATGACCAAAAAGTAAAATAAATAATAATACATTTTAAAAACCATTCTCCTGATTCTTGGTTAAATATGTTTTAATTACTGCAGGTTCATCTACTCTATCAAAATAAACTTCTTTTTTTTTTTTCCTCTCTTTGTCTGTTTTTGCCAGAGGCGTCAAATCCGGCTTCAGAAAGTAAAAGTCCGGCCACATATTTGTTCCATCTTCCGAATAAACTAGCTGATTGTAATTAGTTTAGCTCTTCAGGCAGGTTATTATTGAGACCACCTGTTTTAGGTGCACAGGTAGAAGCAACACATGGGAGGGTTTTTAATTTCTGAAGCTGGATTTGACACCTCTGGTTTTTGCCACTTGTTATTTCTTCCCCAAGTTCTTTCTGTAATACTGCCCCTTACAAAGTACAAACTCGAACTATTCCGCACATTTAAATTTAATCAAAGTCACAGCAAAAATAATCAGGCCTGGGCAACAACTTCTCTTACAGACAAGATCCGCTCTTACAGAACCCAGAACAATGGATACAAGCAGTTTTTTTATACAGGATTACATATGTGTGGCAGAGGCGGACCTTATTTTGCAAAATCCTTCTCTTATTGGCCCCGTGGGCATTCATGGGAGGTCCATCCCCCTGCCCCAGGCCCGCACAATAGCAGGAGACATATGATTTATAATTGTAACCTAACTCTCTTTATCCTAAGTGGTACAAACTGGTTAAATCCAGTTCTACATGCACATACCAAAAGAGAACAAAGAAAAATGAGAATAAGAATGAAACTAAAAGTATAACCCTAAATGAAATAACTACCTTAATACCAAAACAAGTAAAGAAAACCACAAGTGAACACAGAAATATATCTAACACACTACAGGCTGACGCAGCATACAGCGTTATTTATTTATTTATTTATTTATTTTACGTGCACACACATTCTTCAGTCTTTCTGCTGGATTTTCTAGTTTGGTGGCTCTTTCATGAGCTGGAATTCACACTTGAGATGTTTTATGGAAATGGCACAGCAGGCCCCGTTCCTTTTGACAAAGCATATTGTTGGCTCAGCAGTGCCACCTTGTGGCTGTGACATGTTTCGTGACATAAAGTGATGATGCAGGAACTTTTACAGAGATGTAATTTGACTTTTCTCCCTCAGTACCCTTATGAGACGCTGTTTCGCAGCCAGCACTACGCTCTGCTAGACAACGGCTGCAGGGAGTATCTCTTCCTGTCTGACTTCTTCATGGTGGCAGGAAATTCGGCTCTGGACCTCTTCAACAAGTATCATGGGAGGAAAAACTCTCAGCATGTTCCTGGTACGATTGCAGCACTTACACACTCAGTCGGGGTTTGTGGTTGTATTTATTTGATGTGTTGTAACGTTATAGAACCAGAACTGTCGTCACAAAGAAAACTTCTGGACTTACTGCAATGAAGCGACAACAACGTTGACGATTAACCAACTACTAAATTAACTAGTTTCCAATTCATTTCATAATGTTGAGTCAGTTTTGGGGCAAAAATGTCTAAATTCTTTAATTTCAACTTCTTAATTTGGTGAGCAGATGGATAATGCTCCTGGAAATGTGGTGATCCAGGATATATTCTGGGATTGAGATCCAGAAGAATGCTTAGCACACAGCAACATTTAACTCAAAATGTTGTGAGGGTGTAATGACATTCGGTGGGCAGATGGACAATGTCCTAGAAAATTGGGGAACATATTTTAGAACCATAAGATTTTTTTCCCTCGATTGGGGGAGGTCTGCACCCTCTGAGTGCCTACTAGTTATTTGCTTCTTTTCTCTGACAATAAGATGAATATTTTGGGGTTGTGGGCAAAACAAGGTGTTTGAAGACATCATCTTGGGCTTTGAGAAACACGGTTTTATGGTCCAGACAACTCATTGATTCAACCAGAAAGTAGTAGACAGTCTAATGCTGTAACCGTGGCAACTGAATTGACAGGATGTTTTAGATATTTGAACTGTACCGTCATGTTTTAGGGTTTGACTGTTTTGCATCTGTTCCCTGCAGAAGAGCATGTCCACTTACGTATCAGACTGCTATGACAGCATCGCCATCTTCCTGTGCATCCACATCATCCTGAGGTTCAGAGCCATCACCGCCAAGAGGAACATCCCCGCTCTGGACAAGTCAGTGCCCTCAAGTCGCCGAGTTCATGTCAATTCTGAAAATGCAGACAGATTTAATGATGATGATGATGAAGGATCATTCAACTTGTCATGAAATCACGCTGATTTTACGTTCAACATCAGAACAATTTATAGCTGTGATGGATCAAGTCAAACCAGCAAGTTGAGTTTAGGAGGGAACCAGAATGAAGTGGACCAAATGGTACTCAGGGAGGACCCTGGGGTTCCTGTAACTCTAAACAATGACGGCTGGTTCCGTAACACACACATGATTGTGCTAAAACATTAAAACATCCTTTCATGTTTAGTCTGTGTTCATGTTTCAGGTACTGGGAGGCTGTGTTGGAGCTGCTGTGGCCGAGGTTCGAGCTGATTCTAGAGATGAACATCCACAGCATCAGAAACACAGACCCTCAGAAACTGGGCATCCTGGACACCAGACCACATTATGTACGTTTACCTCACACACTGTCCACGTACATAATAAAGTCTAAACACAGACCCTCAGACGTGCAGGACACCAGACCACATTATCTACAGCCCCAAATCAGAAGAAGTTGGGACGATATGCAGAGTGCAAAAAAAAAAAAAGATTCTTATGTTTACTTTGACTTTTTTATTTAATTGGATAATAAGATATTTCATGTTTTTTTCCCCAGTAAACTTCATTTAATTTGTTACATTCATCCATTCCGGCAACACATATTTGAAGTCTAAATATTTGCCACTTTTGTAATGTTTCCTTTCCTTCTCACAACACAAGACTTTTTTTTGGAGTTCACGATGCCAAACGATGGAGTTATTTTGTCCCATTCTTCCTGCAAAAACATTTTATAATGTCTAATAATATGGCTTTGTTGTTCCATTTTTCATCTGAAATACTGATCCATTTGACCGCAAACCATGTTTCAACTATGTGATGGTCCAACCCAGAAGTTTCTGAGTGCAGAGAAGTTGACAGCGCTTCTGGACTAAGTTAACATGAGGCTTCTTTTTTGCAGAGTAAAGTTTGAAGTAGCATTTGTGAGTGTAAATCTGTATTGCAGAGCTTGACAAAATTTCTCTCTCGCCCAAGTGATTATATCAGCTATTGATGAGTGACTGCTGTTGATGCAGTGCCATCTGAGGGATCCGAGATCACAGATGATCAGTGTAGGCTTGCACTCTTGCCTTTGATGCACTGCAGTTCCTTGATTTGTTTAATGATGTGACACACTGTAGAAGGAGAAATATGCAAATCCCTTCCAATCTTTCTTTGAGGAAAATTTTTTAAAAAAATATCTATAATTTTCTCACTCATCTTTGCTCTTCAAAGACTCAAATTTTAGTGGATACTGATTTTGCACCAAATCATGACAATCACCTGTTTGGAATAAAATAACATTTTTCTACATGTAGCTTTTTAATAGCTTTTTAATTTTTTCTTCTTTTTTATACTAGCCCTAAATTAGCTCCATCCCAACTTTATTTGTAAAGTAGTGCAGGTCTGAAATGCAGGAATAGGTTTGTGTTAACAAATGAAATGAAGCTGACCACAGAAAGATGAAACATCTTGTTTGCACACAGTCTGCAATGTATTTTCTTGATTTGGGGTTGTATGTTTATCTCGCATACTGTCCGTGTCCATAATAAAGTCCAAACACAGATGTTGGATGTCTGCTAGAGCAGAAACACATCTGAGTTTGTCTTTGTTTCAGATTACACGTCGTTACGCAGAGTTCTCCTCAGCCATTGTGAGCATCAACCAGACCTTCCCCAATGAGAGAACCAACATCCTGCTGGGACAGCTGCAGGTAGAATTTAAAACCCCAGAGACAGAGTCACAAGGTATCTAAACAACAACTTTTATGAAATGCCACAGAAGCCCGTACCTCCTTCGGAGCTGACTGGGTGTCTTGGTGGCTTTCCTCACTAGTCTCCTCCTTGTGTGGTTTTGCCTTCTCCAGCCAGATTTACTCTGGGGTACCATCCTGTTTGTGTTTCTTAGTAATTGGTGGAAAAGAAGTTAAAGAAAATCTTCAAAGACACTGCAGGTTCATTTTTGTTTAGAAGGCAAACGAACCAAGCGGGGGGAAAATGATTAACGGTGTGTGGTGCATCATCTGATGGAGAGCCGTGAGCTTTGTGTTATATTGTGCTAAAAGAAGATTTTTATTGCTTCATTTTCTGTTTCCAGGTGGAGGTAGAAAACTTTGTGCTGAAGATGGCAGCAGAGTTTCCATCCAGGAAAGACCAGCTCATTTTCCTCATCAACAACTACGACATGATGCTCAGCGTCCTCATGGTGAGCGTTCTGTGACCTCTGACAACTTACGCAAATAACCTAGAACTTCCAGACATGTACAGTTTTTTTTTTTTTTGTTTGTTTTTCCTGCGGAAACATGGATTTCCGCTTTCCTGAGATTTGGATTGCTCCATGGCTCCACTGTGAATGGCGGCGCTCTCGATCAGCCAGCGCGTACATTCCCTGTCGAGATTTCTTACGACATGTCTCATTAGTCAGGTTTCTGAAATGATGATGTCGTAACCCCACCTCTCTAACACAGAGGGACTTTTTTTTTTAATGTTGCATTTATTTGCAAGCAATTTCCACTATAAGGAATTAAAGTATTTCCAGACGTCATATTCTAAAACAAAGGTGTCTTCTGTGGATAACAGTTTTTCGGCAGGCTGTGATGATGAATCCAACTGAAATCAGGCAACAGGTGAGACTAAAAGACTTTATATTCACTCTGTGCTAGTTTGTAAAGTTCTAACGCCTTCTGCTACATTGTTTAGCTCTTTGTGCCGTTTCTGCACATGCTACACAGCTTCTCCATTTTTTATAGAAGCATTACAGCGCCATATACTACAGTGTTTTTAGACGGTTTGAGCGTTTGGACTCAGATATTTGTTGAAACAGTGCCGTGTTTCGTAGGCAGGAGGAAATGTCAGGGTACCACCAACAGATTTTGGTCTTGTCAACAAGACGTGATAACAGTATGCTGACTGATGACATATTAAAAAACAAGTTTAAATGTTTATGGCTGGAGGAAAAGGACGAGCTCGGAGATTATTTCTTGGTCTACGTGAGAAAGGTCAATGCATGTGGTGTCACAACCACTGCTTCACGCGGAAAACAATGCCTCCGTGACTGTGCTAAAACAGTGAAACACAAAGTTGCCCGAAAGTACGTGCATTCTCAACGTAACTTCAAGGATGTTTCTCACCGCAAAGAAGCCTATCAACTGTCAGTTCTTTGTAAAAATTGATTTTCAAAAAAATATTTCCTGAGTTTTTTTCTGTTCATGAAGTGATGGTTTTCCTGTTGGTTCTGGGTTTTTGCTGAAAGATGAATTGTGTTCTTCATGTGTTGACTGCATGAAAAAGGCTGGTCGCTCGCTAACTTAATGCAACCTGATTTTACTGTGAACAGCCTGGAAATGGCTGAATGACTTAAAACAACAATGAAACAGTTAAATTCCGAGTGTTGATTTGGATTTCCAAGTGGTTCAGGTGTTGTATTGACTCAATTATAGCTTGGTTCAATCTAAAATACATGATAAAGCAGCACTGGCATGCAATGTTCAAATATGCATAGATTATTTTACCTCATATCATCTAGAACCTTACTGTGTTGAATCTACACAGCTATGAATAACAAAATTCTACTACTATTGATTATCAGTTCAAATAGGTTTAATTGAATATTGTTCCATCAGTTTACATGCATTGCTGTGCAGTTTCAAATTTTGCATAATTGTGTCTTCGTTGTGGTTTGACTTCGATGTCATGGATGGAAAGTTCTTGGAATGAAAATGAGTACATTTTTTTTCCTGCTTCCACGACCCACCCTCTGTAAATATGCAAGTCCCTTTAGCTGCTCCCTTGTTTTCACTTGAGGTATGTAAAATACAAAAATATAAATATGGACTTTTTGTTCTGTTCATCCTTATAATTGGGCTCTGTTGTGCTCATGCACCATTTGGTACCTCATTTTCCCATGGAGGCTCCCTGGAACCCCACCTGTGGGAGGGGACACCCATCCCACACTCTTCCCAGCGTTGCCCCTTGCAGTTACAGATTTTTTTTTTTTTTTTTTTTTTTTTTTTTTTACTTCACCCTACTTACATGTATGAACATCATTGAAGTATAAAATGATTCAGTGCATCCTCATCTGAACAAAAATCTTTTGCTGTATTGCCTTGAAAGTTCTGTCTTAGAAATTAAAAACTTACTGCTGATTTATTTATTTTTATTCCCCAGTATGAAATATGGGGGATATACAGTGCGTCCGGAAAGTATTCACAGTGCTTCACTTTTTTCACATTTTATGTTGCAGCCTTATTCCAAAATGGATGAAATTTTTTTTTTTTTTTCCTCAAACATCTACACACAATACCCAATAATGACAATGTGAAGAAAGGTGTCTTTAGATTTTTGAAAATTCATTAAAAATAAAAAAATTAAAAAAAACTGAGATATCACATATATACATCAGCTGTTGCCATGAAGCTCAAAATTGAGCTCTGGTGCATCCTGAGATGTTTCCACAGCTTAATTGGAGTCCATCTGAGGTAAATTCAGTTGATTGGACATGATGTGGAAAAACACACACCTGTCTGCACATAAGGTTCCACAGTTGACTATGCATGTCAGAGCACAAACCAAACATGAAGTCAAAGGAATTGTCTGTAGTCCTCTGAGACAGGATCGTCTCGAAGCACAAATCTGGAGAAGGGTACAGAAACATTTCTGCTGCTTTGAAGGTCCCAATGAGCACAGTGGTCTCCATCATCCGTAAATTGAAGACGTTCGGATCCACCAGGACTCTTCCTAGTGCTGGCTGCCCCTCTGCGATCAGGGGAGAAGGACCTTAGTCAGGGAGGTGACCAATAACCTGATTGTCACTCTGTCAGAGCTCCAGCATTCCTCTGTGGATAGAGGAGAACCTTCCAGAAGGACAACCATCTCTGCAGTAATCCACCAATCAGGCCTGTATGGTAGAGTGGCCAGACGGAAGCCACTCCTTAGTAAAAGGCACATGGCAGGCCCCCCTGGAGTTTGGCAAAAGGCACCTGAAGTACTCACAGACCATGAGAAACAAAATTCTCTGGTCTGATGAGACAAAGATTGAACTCTTTGGTGTGAATGCCAGGCATCATATTTGGAGGAAACCAGGCACCATCCCTACAGTGAAGCATGGTGGTGGCATCATCATGCTGTGGGGATGTTTTTCACCGGCAGGAACTGGGAGACAAGTCAGGATTGAGGGAAAGATGAATGCAGCAATGTACAGAGACATCCAGGATATAAACCTGCTCCAGGGATCTCTTGACCTCAGACTGGGGTGACGGTTCATCTTTCAGTAGGACAGTGACCCTAAGCACACAGCCAAGATATCAAAGGAGTGGCTTCAGGACAACTCTGTGAATGTCCTTGATTGGCCCAGCCAGAGTCCAGACCTGAATCCAATTGAACATCTCTGGAGAGATCTGAAAATGGCTGTGGACCGAAGCTCCCCATCCAACCTGATGGAGCTTCAGTGGTGCTGCAATGAGGAATGAGCAAAACTGCCTACAGATAGGTGCACCAAGCTTGTGGCATCATATTCAAGAAGACTTGAGGCTGTAATTCCTGCCAAAGATGCATCAACATTGAGCAAAGGGTGTATGTACATGTGATTTCTTAGTTTTTTTTATTTTTAACAAATTTGCAAAAATAAAAAAAAAATGCAACTCTTTTATGTTGTCAGTATGGGATGTCCTGAGTAGAATTTTGAAGGGAAAAACAAATTTACTCCATTTTGGCTTGTTTGTATGATAGCAATTGACCAATTTCATTCATTTTCAGTATAAGAGTGTACTTGGGCGATCCCCTGACACCAGTCGATTTGGGTGACCTTGGGGTCAATTTTAAGGTCACAGTGATATTCACGATCTTGTCATTGCCACCCTTATTAGCACAATATCTCAGAACCAGTTGACCAATTTCAGTCATATTTAGCATAAGGCTGTACTTGGGTGAATGTCCAACACTTTGTATTACTGATTTGTGGGGACTGGGGGTATGTCATCTCCTGGTGACTCTTATTTTCCATTATTGTCCAGGAGAGGGCAGCAGACGACAGTAAAGAGGTGGAGGGGTTTCAACAGCTGCTCCTGGCCAGGACACAGGTAACAGTTAGAGGAAGTAGGTGTGTTCCTTCTGTGCTTTGAGCTGTGTGTGCGAGATGCCCGAAGCTGAATTTAAGTCAGAGTAAATAATGTGAAAACGGTTTTAATTTTTTTTTTTTTTACTCTGTCTTCAGGAGTTTATCGAGGAGATTTTGTCTTCTCCCTTCGGAGGGATGATTGCCTTCGTGAAGGATGCAGAGGCGTTGATGGAGAAAGGACAGCTGGACCGACTAAAGAATGAAGAAGGTGAGAACAACATATTCCATTTTTTGTTTTGGGTTTTTTTTTTTTTTTCTTTTTCTTTTATGCCTCGCTGGCCGAAGGCTCAAACAGGGATTATGCCGTGGCAATTTCTGTCTGTCTGTCCATCCGTCCATGCATACATCCGTCCTGAAAAGGGTATGAGCGTTCTCAAATCATCTCCTCACATTTTGAGGAGGAATTTCATGAAATGTGGCATAAATCCTTATTATAGGTTGGTGATACGGATATTGTCATATTGTTTGAGTTGGGCCCATTTTGCCAGAGTTACAGTGCTCTCCAAAAGTACTGAGCTGCTTGATATTTCACACATTTTAATTTGTTTTTGCCGTTCAAATGCAAAAAGTAAATCGGGCTTCTCAATATGAAAATTTCTAAAATTATCTTAAAATGCCGCATACCGGCTACGTGGAGTTTATGCAGCCCTATGTGGCAGTATGCTGAGGGACGGAAAGGGGTCTGCAAAATGGGCACAAAAAATTAAATGTTTAATTTTTTTAAACCTGTTTAACAAACGTTAACATTAAACGTTTAAATTTTTTGCGGACTGTCGGCGTAGAGCATGGATGCAGTGTTCCACTCAAGTCTACACAACCGTCCACTACTGTATGTAAATCTACACAGTGAGAGGACATGTCCACCGTCCACTCATGGACGGATCGCATGCACGACTGCCGGCTGCAGCTCCCCTGAGCTTTCACCTCAAGTTCTCTCACAATTGTGGCATGTTAAATAAAGTGTATTAACTTCTGCTCACGGACCGATCGCCAACGAGAGGACATGTCCACGTTCAGTATAACTCCTCACAGACAGATGGCCAGTGAGAGAACATGTCCACCATCTACTCCCCATGGACAGATCTCGAGCGATCGCTGAGTGCAATTCTGCGGTGCTTGCACCTTCTTAAGTTCTCTCACGATTGTGGCACATTAAGTAAAGTCCATTTACTCCTGGAAATAACGTATTCTGCCTTTTTCCAGTGTATCAAATCCATCTGCGTGTCCAGGCAGTGCGTCATGGAGCCAAGCTTCTCCCCTCTGCGTGCAAGGTTTTTAGTTTTTTTTGTTTTTTTTCTCTCTCTCTCTGCGCGCAACTTACGCAGCCATTCCTGCGTATTAGCTATGCAGCACAAGGCAACTCTACACATGCCCGGGTTGAAAGAGGCTTTAATCTCTCTATTTCAGTTTTAATGCTATTGGTGGCTTTAATCAAAGACCTGTCAGAGGCAAAGCAATCATAAATGTCTGCGAAATTTCAACTTCGGGCATCTGTCCTGTTAGTACAACCCCTGGCAAAAATTATGGAATCACCGGCCTCGGAGGATGTTCATTCAGATGTTTAATTTTGTAGAAAAAAAGCAGATCACAGACATGATGTTATGTGTCGACGCGGGTTGAGGAGCGGACCTGCGTCAGACAGGACCCAGCGCTAAAAATAACCAGAAAGCGGTTCCAAACAGAAACTATTTATTATTCACCTGTGCTTAAAAGTGTAAAAACATAAAAACAACGTCCCTCTGGTGGAGTGATTCGTGGCTCGCTCTCCAGCGCCCGCAAGGATTAAAGCCGGCGCTCCTGGACTTTCTACCACCGCCAAACACCCCCCAGGTGGACACGACAAACTGATTCTCTGTGAAGCAAAGAGAAGGTGAGGTAAGTCAACAGATACAACTATATCTTCCAATAAACACACGCTATCAGCAACACACTCAGGTCAGTGTCCTTTTTTTACTTTATGCAAATGAGCAGCTTCTCACAACAAGTGGAGGATCACTTATCCTTCACGCCACAGCAGTGAGAAGCAAACTGCACAATTCTCTTCACAGTTCCAGTATACTGTGTAACCAAACACCAAGTTACTATCAACAATTACTTAAACACTTAATTACCTTTCGTGTGTGCTGACAGCATGTGTCCTCACCCCTCCCTGCTTCACGGGCTCAATGTGTCAAAACCCAGGCGCGGTCCTCAGCGTCTCACAAACGAACGTCACAAGGTCGAGTTCCCGACAGTTCTGCTTGAATCACACATGACTTAAATGCAGAACGCCATCCAATTATCTGCTTCAGCTGCAAGTCGTCCAGGTTGCACGTGAGCACCACTCACAGGTGCTTTCCATGATGTTGATGAGGGTGAAGGCTCTTCAGCCAGCACCTTCTTCACAGACAAATCAGCCCTCATGCCACCTGGAGAGCAAAGAAAAGAAAAGAACACCAAAACATCCAGCCACGCCCCCCCCCAACACACAACACATGACACAAAACTAAAGTCATTTCAAATGGCAACTTTCTGGCTTTAAGAAACACTATAAGAAATCAGGAAAAAAAGTTGTGGCAGTCAGTAACAGTTACTTTTTTAGACCAAGCAGAGGGGAAAAAAATATGGAATCACTCAATTCTGAGGAAAAAATTATGGAATCATGAAAAACAAAAGAACGCTCCAACACATCACTAGTATTTTGTTGCACCACCTCTGGCTTTTATAACAGCTTGCAGTCTCTGAGGCATGGACTTAATGGTGACAAACAGTACTCTTCATCAATCTGGCTCCAACTTTCTCTGATTGCTGTTGCCAGATCAGCTTTGCAGGTTGGAGCCTTGTCATGGACCATTTTCTTCAACTTCCACCAAAGATTTTCAATTGGATTAAGATCCGGACTATTTGCAGGCCATGACATTGACCCTATGTGTCTTTTTGCAAGGAATGTTTTCACAGTTTTTGCTCTATGGCAAGATGCGTTATCATCTTGAAAAATGATTTCAACATCCCCAAACATCCTTTCAATTGATGGGATAAGAAAAGTGTCCAAAATATCAACGTAAACTTGTGCATTTATTGATGATGTAATGACAGCCATCTCCCCAATGCCTTTACCTGACATGCAGCCCCATATCATCAATGACCGTGGAAATTTACATGTTCTCTTCAGGCAGTCATCTTTATAAATCTCATTGGAACGGCACCAAACAAAAGTTCCAGCATCATCACCTTGCCCAATGCAGATTGGAGATTCATCACTGAATATGACTTTCTTCCAGTCATCCACAGTCCATGATTGCTTTTCCATAGCCCATTGTAACCTTGTTTTTTTCTGTTTAAGTGGTAATGATGGCTTTCATTTAGCTTTTCTGTATGTAAATCCCATTTCCTTTAGGCGGTTTCTTACAGTTCGGTCACAGACGTTGACTCCAGTTTCCTCCCATTCGTTCCTCATTTGTTTTGTTCTGCATTTTCGATTTTTGAGACATATTGCTTTAAGTTTTCTGTCTTGATGCTTTGATGTCTTCCTTGGTCTACCAGTATGTTTGCCTTTAACAACCTTCCCATGTTATTTGTATTTGGTCCAGAGTTTAGACACAACTGACTGTGAACAACCAACATCTTTTGCAACATTGCGTGATGATTTACCCTCTTTTAAGAGTTTGATAATCCTCTCCTTTGTTTCAATTGTCATCTCACGTGTTGGAGCCATGATTCATGTCAGTCCACTTGGTGCAACAGCTCTCCAAGGTATAATCACTCCTTTTTAGATGCAGACTAACGAGCATATCTGATTTGATGCAGGTGTTAGTTTTGGGGATGAAAATTTACAGGGTGATTCCATAATTTATTCCTCAGAATTGAGTGAGTCCATATTTTTTTTTTCCCTCTGCTTGGTCTAAAAAAGTAACCGTTACGGACTGCCACAATTATTTTTCCTGATTTCTTATAGTGTTTCTTAAAGCCAGAAAGTTGCTATTTGAAATGACTTTAGTTTTGTGTCATGTCTGTGATCTGCTTTTTTTCTACAAAATTAAACAACTGAATGAACATCCTCCGAGGCCGGTGATAATTATTGCCAGGGGTTGTAATAAAATAAAGTTGCTTTCTAGATCAATCTACTACACAAATTAAACAATAAACCTGGGCATTGGCTCGGTTCGTGAAAACCAGCAGTTACGGTGCTTTTGTTGGTGAGAAAAAGTTCACTGACCTTTACTTCACAGATGATGCTGTGATCTTTGTGGAATCAGTGGATACTCTGCAGCACTTGAGAAACTGAGTGTGGAATCAGAGTGTCTGGGTTGGTCCTGGATCCAGATGAATACCCAGGCTTTATGTGACTTCCTGGACTCAGCCATCAGAAGCTGAAGTTGTAGAGACATTGACTGATATCAGCAGTGACGTTAATGTCTCTGGGTCCTCTGCCTTTGAGATCCACAGATGCCTGGAAGGATCTTAGGGAGTCATGAGGTCAAATGTTAGAGGTGTTTGGTGATGCTGATATATGTCCAAGAGAACAAAGGTCCAAGTCTTTAAGGTCCTGGTACTGCCTGTCGTACTGTATGTTTGTGAAACTTGGACTGTAATCAGTGATCTAAGGTGACAACTAGTTGTCTTCGGTACCAGGTCTCTTTGGAGGATTCTTGGATCCTGCTGGAATGACTTTGTGTGAGGCGGATCGCTTACATTATGAGAGAACATCAGCTTTGATGTTTTGTCCATTGGTGTATTTCTCTGGATGTGATCCAGCACCCAGTGTTCACACTTCACATTATTTTTTCAGCTGCAAATTGTGAATTATCCACAAGCCGTTAATTGCAAAATGTGAATACTGACAAAATATCTCCTGAAACGTGAACGCGGGTCTCCTGAAACGTGAATATCATTCATGATATATATTCAGGTTAAGTAGTTTATGGATTTCAGTTTACAGATCAGTTACTGCAGTAAGTTGTCATCGCAAACCCTACCACCACAAAATTTTGTTTATTTTTTTTTATTATTTTGTTTTTGGCACGGGGATCACAACAGTCTGTGAAGTGTAGAGGTGATCGGAGCAGCTCGCTTCTGGTGTCAAGCGCCCAGTCTCGCTGGGTGTGTCCCGCTCCAGGGACAGTGTCAGGTGAGGACTTTGACTGGTATGATATTTTTTCAGTATTCACATTTTGCAGTTAACAGTTTGCAGAATTTGGAGCCGATTCACGTTTTGGGGATTAACATGGCAGTTGTTAGCTGGCACTGCGGCTGGTCCGACACTGAATCTGACCGTCTTGTTTCAGAGTGACTTTCATTTTCTGCTCTGGTTTTGGTTTCCTGTGAAATTACAGTTTCTTTACTGTCCATTTGGTTTCTCTGATGTTGCAAAATTCTAATCATCCACTTTTCCTCTCTCAAACATTCTTCATGTATAGTAAGTTTTGAGTTAATAGCATAAAAATCAGATGCACTTTGTGACTGGAAACTGGTGCCACTCTAACAAACAATGATTTAAAAAAAAAAAAAAAATTAGTAAGTCCCTGTTTATCCAGTTCCAGAATTTAAGTCCGTGTAGTGGGGTACGGTACAGTGCATCCAGAAAGTATTCACAGCACTTCACTTTTTCCACATGTTGTTGTTACAGCCTTATTCCAAAATGGATGAAATTAATTTTTTTTCCTCAAATTGGATGAAATTCATTTTTTTCTCAAATTCTACACACAGTACCCCGTAATGACAATGAGGAATTTTTTTTTTTAGGTTTTTACAAATGTATAAAAAGAAAAATAATTTACATGTACATAAGTATTCACAGCGTTTGCCATGAAGCTCAAAATTGAGCTCAGGTGCCTCCTGTTTCCACTGATCCTCCTTGAGATGTTTCTACAGCTTAATTGGAGTCCACCTGGGGTAAATTCAGTTGATTGGACATGATGTGGAAAGGCACACACCTGTCTACATATAAGGTCCCACAGCTGGCAGTGCACGTCAGAGCACAAACCAAACGTGAAGGATTGTCTTGAGGCACAAATCTGGGGAAGGGTACAGAAACATTTCTGCTGCTTTGAAGGTCCCAATGAGCACAGTGGCCTCCATCATCTTTAAATGGAAGAGGTTTGGATACACCCAAAGAGGTTATATATGAGTACTAGAGTCCACACTCGCGCTGAACTGTGTCCTGGCAAGGAGGCGTAGTCGCCATTTTAATTCCAGGCAAGTCAGGAGGCAGTGTGCATAGAGGTTTAATTCCTCTTGTCAAGAATTACGTGGAATATGCCAGAAAGCTGCGCATGTTGGCAATCCCACAAATGGAGGAAGAAGAGAGACAATAGTTCCTTCCATAAGTAAGTGGTTTTGATTATTCTTGTCACTTTGTCTGTGATATTTGGTTGGTAAACAGGTGCATGTTGCCTGCCCGTCTCTGTGTCATGCGAGGACACGGACCATTAACTCTTCACGTACACACACCACTGACTTCATGAGTGAAACTCAGTCAATAAAGGATAATTGTGTAAAAATGTAATATATAGATAAATGTATACAGATCTGTGTAACTTTCAACACTAATAGTTTGTAATGTGTGGGTGTCAGAGTAAGTTTAATACTGTCCTGACATAATTTAATGTTAATTAATATTACTGGCTTGACATCCAGGTCAGAATGGCGTTTTAACATGTATTTTGGAAGCATTTTCCTGAGTGTGTTCAGTCGCGAATCCCCATTGAAAATGCATTAACATCCTGGAACTTTGTCAATATTTTGCCCGGTTAGGAGGCGTCATGTCGCTGTTCATGAAGGGACGTTCACGTTTAGTGGGCCGCATTGGGAGTGCAGACTCTGGTAGTCATATATAATGTCTTTGGATACACCATGGGCTTCATGTATAAAGGCAAACATCATGGCTGGTGTGCGCACGTTTCCACAACTATTGTTGCAAATTCATTAAAAAAAAACTGATAAATCACATGTACATCAGCCTTTGCCATGAAGCTGAAAATTGAGCTCAGGTGCATCCTGTTTCCGCTGGTCATCCTTGAGATGTTTCTACAGCTTATTTGGAGTCCACCTGGGGTAAATTCAGTTGATTGGACATGATGTGGAAAGACACACACACACCTGTCTACATATAAGGTCCCACAGTTGACAGTGTATGTCAGAGCACAAACCAAGCATGAAGTCAAAGGAATTTCCTGTAGCCCTCTGAGACTGGATTGGCTTGAGACACAAACATGGGGAAGGGTACAGAAACATTTCTGCTGCTTTGAAGGTCCCAATGACCTTCCTCCCCTTGAAGAAATTGAGGGGGTCTAATATTTGCTCTAAACATGTAATAGTTCAGCTCAGTACACATAAAAACCTAGAAAACAACTCAGATTTTATGAAAATTGGTCAATACATTGGAAATAGGTGTATTTTTAGTTCTGATGGGGCCAAAAGTTGTGGACCCCCACCCCACACCCATGGCTGGGGGTCTGAAAATTTAACTCGTACATACATAAAAACCCTCTTTATAATTGATCAGTATATCGTGAACAAATGTGTATTTATAGTTCTGAGGGGGTCAAAACAGACGTGACCCCTCACCCCCCCCCAGAAAGGGAAGGAGGGGTCAGAATATTTATTCAGTGAAATCTGCTTCATTAGTTTTAGTCTTTTCACAAAAAATCGGGAGAATGGAAACATATGTTTATTTATATGGAACTGAGATCTTCTGCAGACTCTCCAGTGCACGTGACACAAGTCTGTAGTCCAGATCCACGAGACACTCCAGACAAGTTTCACTTCCTCTGTCCAAAATAAACTTTATCTGAAAGACTCAAAAAACCAAAAAAACAAAAAAAAAACCCAACAAACAAATAAGCAAAAAAAGAAGAACCCACAGCCACTACTGCACATAGCTGTGTTAGCGTTTGTTTAATTTGCGTTTCATGTGCTTTCAGCTCGGATCACTCAGCTGGTTCGAGGTTTCTCAGTGTCGTGGAAACAGTCTGTGGAGTTGATGAGTCAGGACGTCATGAGGTCCTTCACCAACTTCAAAAATGGAACCAGCATCATCCAGGTGAGGACTTCGAACTGAAAATGTCACAGAATGTCTGTGGTGGCAGATTGGGGGGGTATTTATCACAGAGATCCCCCCCTCCACCTGCAGGGAGCGCTAACACAGCTGATCCAGTACTACCACGGCTTCCACAAGATCCTGAACCAGCAGACATTCCGCAGCCTGGCTGTGCGATCTGAGCTCATCAACCTGCACCATCTGATGGTCGAGGTCAAGAAGCACAAGCCCAACTTCTAATGGCACCCAAGAGTTCGTGGCGCTCTCCAGGTACCAGCCGGTCTGACCGGCCCTCCTTCTGCAGACGGTTTCTGAAACACTGTTGGACCTTGAAGGAGGTGTTTGTCCTAATTTACTTCTCCATCAGGCCCAGCTGAATTTTAAATTCTTAATTATTAACATTTTGTGTGCATGCATCTTGACTAAAAACATACACAACTTGCCCCAACGGCAAATATTCCCTTTTATCAAACAATGTGGACTCTGTTTCCATGTCAGTCAGATTTTATTGATAGTAACAGTTCTTTATTCAAAACACAAACATCACAAAAGTGTTTGATATGTTAGCTGCAGAACTACAAAGCTTTCTTTATATACAAAACTATTTTATACCGCTATACTTACACTGTAAATTTATTTCAGTTTGTCTTCACCATTTCAGATTTTTTTTTTTTTTCTTTTTTCAGATTGTTACATGTCAGAGTGAGCCCCGGTGTTCTTGTCTTTCTGAATGTGCAATCTAATGAATTAAGCCCAGGTCACCAGAACACAGTTTTGGTCTGGTTCCTCACGTGGAGCAATCTCAAAAAGACTGATGTTGTAAATATAAAAAAATTAAATATGATTACCATTAGGGTCAAGCCGGACTCATTTCAGACGAGTATCCAGTACGGATAAAGCATTTTTGACGAGCACGAGCATGATCCGAATAAAACTCATCAATATCTGTTCTCGTGCTGAAGGAAAATCCTGATTGGCTAACTGACTGTCTTCACACTCTGCCATTGGCCAGTCACACACAGCGCCCATCCCTCCCTACACAGACACCTCTCTCTCTCTCTCTCACACACACACACAGGAACTGATCTCTCTCTCTGTGCTTGGCTTGATTCTACCTCACGTTGCTCTCTTCAGCACTCATTTTTTTCTCCAATTCGCCTCTATTTTGGTTTGTATGGTATTTAAAGTTATTTGGTGAACTTATTTCGTACCGTACACTGTGTGTTTGACAAGACAGAGCTGAAGATGGTTGTGTTGTGTCGGTCACTGCCTCCACTCCGGTCAGGGTTTTTTTTTTTTTTTTATCGTTTGTTTGCTATTTTGGCTGGTGATATAAAGTCAGTTGGAAAACTTTACATGTACTGATTGCGGTGCTTTTGAGAAGAATACAAGAACAAGGCTGACATATTATTTCTCTATTTGCCTTCACTGGATGTTTACATGAATCACCAAGTTCACACAGATCATTGAAACAGTCTTAGAACAACCTCTCTCTCTCTCCCTCTCACTCAGTCACACACACATGCTTAATCAGGTTTGATTACACTCCTGGTCCAAATATGATTGAAGCCTTAAAATAAAACTCTGCAGAGGAGATGGTGTCAGAGGAGATCCAGACTTCAAAAACTTAAAGAAAGAAGGACTCCGATGAGGAGAGATGAAAACCTGTTTTTGGAGGCGTCGCCTGGAGAAAGAATCATTTCAAATTCTGTCAAATTATTCCACTGTGGTTCTGCTTTACTCTCTAAATATATCAACAGAGGAAATGATTGATGGACAAGTGGAGATACCGACCCTGCTCCTGGAGATCACCTGCCCTACATGTTGTCCATCTCTCCTGGCTCCACCCACTGCTAATCAAGTCAGATGTGCTCGGCCAATTAGGAGCGAGGAAACACCAAACCGGGTGCAGCAGGTGGACATGCAGGTGACTTCCATGAACAGGGTCGTGACCTCTGCTCTAAAAGGATCATTAAAACATATGACAATTTAAATGCTGTTTTCTCACCGACTGGTGCTGGCGTTTGGGGGAGCTGATGGTGTTTCTGACCCGAGGCACTTTCTGTCAAATAGTTACATCAAGTACATTTGATTAAATGTAAACTGCAAAAACAAAACATTTAATATTCATATAAAAAAGCAGCATGTACGTGAAGAAGTCTCTGTACTTAGGCTTAGTCTGAACTTGATGTCACAAAGCATTTGTCTGAGTACAGGAGAACTGCTCAGAAACTAAGTTAAGCTGGCTAAAGGGTGGAGAACTGGTCAGTTTCTCGCGGCTGACTTTAACTGTGTTGGTCTGTTCCCAGCACTTTGCTGGCATGTCCGGACTTTGACTTTCCACTCAGTGCTCTAATGCCTTTGATATAAACAAATAAGGGCATGGTGGGGTCTGTGAGAATGTGGTTGAACTTTGAATGCTTAAAAAAAAAAAAAAAACTAGTGAGATTGTGGTCAAATCTGGACGCAGTAAGAACTTAAGGATATAGTAACAACAGCATTGACATAATGGCAATGTAACTAAAACCTAGTCAGGACTTTACGGACGTAGGAAAAGCATGTGGTGGACAGGAAAGATTGCACTCCATTCTCACTATGGCCACCCCATGGTAGCAGTACAACCATGGAATGTCCACCCTACATTGTAGAAGACCACATTACGCTGATAATATGCTAATCTTTCAGAGATGATCACATCTGTCATGTTCAGAGAGCTCAAATACTGGATCCAGTTCCACTTCTATTTCAACTGTTAATCTGCAACTTGTGATACAGTCTACTGTCAGCACCATGGACAGCTCACCATCAGGAGCTTAGTTGTAGACATTAGCTGATTGACCGTAGATGTGGACACAAGAAAACAGAATGAATGAAAAACTACAGTGTGAGACGCAGTATTTTTTTTAAAGGAATTTAACGCACTCGTGGCACAATCCTGACCGGTTAATGTTTCATGTTATAGTTTGTCATATTGTTCAGACGCTTATTTGACGGTGATGTTTGTAAAGTGAGCGTGGACTCTGCTAACCGTTCACAGAGAGCTGCATGGTGCTGACGACCAGACCGTGATTGTCCAGAACTTTAAATGTTCCCTCATCTGAGCTGGTTATCTTCTTTAAGGTTATCTGCTCTTCCCCCGGGTGTTTCTCCAGGCGCTGATTGTTTCCATCCTCCCTCATCCACAGGACGGACCACTCAGTGCTGTTCCTGTGAAGCACAGTAAAGCGAGCAGAAAGTACACGCAGAGCACTTTACCAAACCAAGAAAAGCAGCTTTCGCTGGCGTACGTGACTGAGGATTCTGAGCGTCATTCACAAACAGATGCACAGAGGTGACATTTGGTCTTATGTCTGGAACAGTTAAGTCATATAAACATCAACTATGAATGCTGCTACAAAAAAATACATACACATGATAATAGTGTCTGAATTCTGAACTTATCTGTTGTTCTGGACTTTATCCCCACTTTTTTCAAATTAGATATGGAAAATGTCATAATAAAGTTGTAGAAATCCCACCGCTGAGTTTTTTTTTTTTTTTTTTTTTTTTTAACATTCTAGTTAATAAATTTCAAAATAAAGCTCAAAGTAAAAAAGTTGTGGGTGTTGTTGATATGTTGAAATAAAAAATAAAATTGGGGATAACTGTAATATTGTTGGGTTATAATGAAAAAAATCTGACAAGGGGCTTTTCTTGCTTCAGCTATTGTTTATGTGATTGTAATTAATGTGAGATCACGTGATCAATGTGGTTGTTTTCTCATGGGTGGTGTATTTAGTGTATTTTTCTAGGTTACAGAAAACTGAAAAAAGGAAAATATCAGCAAAGCAACACGTTATTGATCAAAAGTAATCAGAGTATTGAGAGGTACGTCAGGACACAGTGTTGACAAAAACATGTCATTGTGCTCAGAGAGAAGCAGCTCACCTGCCCTGAAAGATGACCTTGCACGCATGACCCGTGTAAAGATCCAGAACCATGTCTTCGCCAAGGCCATGTGACTTCCAGCTTTTATGTTCTAACAGAGAAACCCAGCAAAATTAATCAGAATGTCAAACAGCCGCTGAGTGGAAATACAGGGCATCCAGAAAGTATTACCAGCGCTGCATTTTTTTCCACATTCAAAAAGGGATGAAATTCATTTTTTTTTTTTCCCCTCACAATTGTACACACAATACCCCATAATGACAATGTGGAAAAAAGTTTTTTTTTCTTAGATTTTCGCAAATTTATTAAAACTAAAAAAAATTTAAGAAATGCTGCATAAAACAATTAATTATACACCGTACATAACTAAATTATTAAAGAATTAGAAAAAGATTTTTAAAAAATAAAGGGGTAAACTATGATGCATATGATGTAATTTATCTACTTCCAGGAATGGAAAGATAGCACTTCCTCAGATTTTGGGCAAATTATATGCAAAGTGAAAATGAAAAGGTGTGATGCAGCGGAAAGTGGACATGTGCTGCGGTTTGTTTATGACTCGGAGCTCAAACGTGTTGGCTAACACTTACTGACACAACCTCTCACATTTGCCTCGTCTTAAGGGCCTTTCACACTGAACACGTCAGAAGCATCAAAAATCGGTCTAAAAACCATTATTTTCAATGAGACGCGTCAGAAGCATCGCATCAAAAGCCCAGCTAAAACGATGCTTCTGACGGGAGCGTGCAGTGCCGCTTGTCGGCAGGCTGACGCTGTCAAAGTTCAATCCAATCGAACTTTCGACACTGAGCTGTGACTCACCTTTGCGTTGTCCAATAGGAATGACGTGTTGGGCCAAAACACGGAAGACTAGTGGCAGAAACCACTGGCAGAAAAGGATCGGTGCAGAAACCACTGATCAATACAAAAAGGATTGGTGCAAAAACCACTGATCTGTACAAAACATTAACGTGTGACAGGACTGCTCATTTATAGAGCGGTTTTCTGAAGAAAAATCACTGGAAATGTTTTTTGTTGTTGTTTGTTACCTCAAAATTTCTGGTTACTGTTAAAAAAAAAAGTTTAGAACACTTGTAATTAAAATAGCTAAATAAATCAATAAATGGTTCTTTAGAAACCTTTCATCTGTAAATTTAAAACCACCTGTTATTTCAGATTAGATTATTTCTTGTTTAATATAAGGAACCTTGGACATTTATTTTTAGACAAAATAAAATGTAAATTTGCACATTTTTAAAGTCTGGTAGATTATTTATATCTCATTTCAACCAGAAAAGCAGACACTAAATAAATACAAATGTTTATTATAAATGCAACAGGAAATAATTTAAGAATGACTGCAGTGTGATTGTAAAGTAGGATTTCTGTGACATAAACCTCATTTTTTTTTATAGTCATTTCAACTTGTAATTACGTCAAAATATGTAATTGCCTTTAATGTTTTTATCAGGACAGTCATTTCTAAAATATGAATTTGAGCACAATAAGTGGAGAGCTTCTACTTGTGCAAATGTCTTTTGACTTTGATTCGTGGACATTGTAACATCTTTTTAAAAAAAATAATAAAAAGTGCTGTTGAAAGAGCCTTTTATTTAGAAGCAGGTGATGTTATCCTGGATTCTCGGGACCAGATCAGAATCAGAATTTCTTTATTGTCCCGTAAAGGGAAATTAATGTTGTAGCAGGAGCACACAAAAGACAAGGTACACAAAGATAATATTAACAGTGAAAATAAGACCCAATTAAGTCTAAAATCAAACATAATAAAAATAAAAACAATACCCATACAATGTCAAATATTCAATCCAGAGTCCATGGCAAAAACAAAGTATTGCAAAAGTGCAATATGTCGATGTGCAAATAAGCAACATAAACAAGAACATCAAAGGCTAATTGCCATTAAGTAATAAAATTGCACTAGGGATAAACGCGACCTGAAATCTTTGTCCTCCTCATAGGAGCCCTAAAACGACAGCCTGACGGCAGAAGCTCAAACTCTTTTTTCAGTGGGTGATTAGGACGATCCAGAAGCGCATTAGCCTTTCTCAGGACCTGTCTGTTATAAATAGACATTACCCTGGCCTGCTGACTTCCTGAGATTTTTCCAGCAGTTTTGACAAGACTGCCAAGACGAATCTTATTGGAACAATTCAAATTTCCAAACCATGCAACAATACAAAATGTCAAAACCGATTCAATAAAACTTCTATAAAAGAGAGTCATCATCTCAGAAGAAACCTGGAAGGTTCTCATCTTCCTCAAAAAGAACAATCTTTGCTGAACCTTTTTGGAGATAACATCAACATGAGGTTCGAAGCAAAGTTTATTATCAAGGACCACACCCAAATATTTGTAGCTCTCCACCATCTCAACATCAACATCTTTAATAACAGTTGGTGATGGAAAACAGGTAGACTTCCTAAAATCAATAATCATATCTTTAGTTTTTGAAACATTCAATTCCAGAAAAGACTCCTCACACCAAGAAACAGTCATCAACAGCAGGCCCATGGTCCTGCTCATCTCCCTGAAGAAGACTAACAATAACTGTATCATCAGCATACTTTAAGATGTCTGTTACTGACACTGCTACGGCACTCAGTGTACAAAATAAAAAGCAGGGGTGACAAGCAGCAACCCTGAGGAGAGCCAGTAGAAGAGGAGAGCACATGAGAAAGAACACCGTTGACTGTCACACACTGTGACCTGTGAGTTAAAAAGTCAGTTATCCAACTAATCAAGTGAGGCTCAAGTTTAAAATGATGGAGGAGCCTATCAACAAGAAGAAAGGGTTGGATGGTATTGAATGCTGAGGAAAAGTCTATAAATAAGAGTCTGGCATGTGTCTTCTGCCCCTCCAAATGCCTAAACAAAAAGTGCAATAATGTTACCACTGCATCCTCGACACCTCTGCCAGTTCTGTATGCAAACTGCAGTGGGTCAAACTGTTGTTCGACATGCAACAAAATTTCCGACCTGATAATCTTCTCAAAAGTCTTCATCACTAAAGAAGTCAAAGCTAGAAGGCCTGAAATCATTAAGTACTTTAGGGGAGCCACTCTTTGCTACTGGAACAATAACTGAATGTTTCCAAAGCTTAGGTACTTTGTGCAGCTCAAGAGACAGTGAAAAAATATAATGGAAAATGCTGCTCAGCTGATCCGCACAAGTTTTTAATACTTTGCCACAGATGTTATCAGGTCCAGGGCTCTTAGCCTTAGTTTTCTTTAAAAGATTTGCCACATCATCCACATCAATCGAAAATGCTGGAGACATAGACAAAGTATCTTTAAAAACACCTGTCCGTGCAATAAAATTCTGATTTTCAAATCGAAGCTAAAATCTGTTTAAATCATCTGCTCTTTATCTGAAGTAAAACCATCCAATGAAATTTTGTCACTCCTTCCTCAGTAATCCTATCATTGTTCTCATTCCATTCCAGTCTTTCCTCAGGTTGTTACTGCTCAGTTCAGCCTCAATTTTATCTTTATACCATAATTTTGCCTATTTTTATTTCAGACCTCACTTCCTTCTTTAATTTTCTTTCTGTAAGGACATCACCCATATTAAAGGTAATTTTCCTTTTGTGAATAAGTCCCCTAATATCTTTAGAGAGCCATGGTTTATTATTAGGAAAAAAATTTACCTCCATAGAAGGAATCACGGAGTCTCTGCAAAATGAGATATAGCTACACACAACATCAGTAAGTTCATCAATATCTGAGCAGTCCTCCTGGAATAGAGACCAGTCTGTGCAATCAAAGCATCCTTGTAGGGCAAGTGAACTGTCGTTGCTCCAGACTTTGACCTGCTTTTTGCAAGTCTTTTCCCTCCTCAGCACAGATTTATACGTGTGAAGGAGCTGAACAGTGTTATGATCTGAAGAGCCCAGTGCGGGTCCTGCCTCAGATGAAGGTCTCGTCTGCAGCTTTGAACTCTGGTGGTGTTGCTGAAGAGCAGAGATGTTTTCTTTCAACTGGACTTCATGGTGTTCAGCTCATCAATGGAAGTTTGGTTGTCTGCACAGCAAATGTTCTTGAATGGGACAAATGAATATATTTTTTTAAATATAAAGAAACACTAAACAGTTTATATATAAAAAAGAAAAAAAAAAGGGAGGGGGAAACCGATAGAAAAAAAACACCCGAAAAAAAAGTTATTTAAAGTTGAGCTTTTGTGGTGTCTGAAAAAAGCTGTAGCTTTATTTGGTAAAAATAAAAAAAGACTGAACCATTTACAAATTAAAGCGTTCACTCAGATCAACTGTGCTAAAAAGCTAAGCTAACATTAGCCAATCATTAAACCTTCAAAGCAGTACAAATGTCACGTTTTATTTTAATATTATTCTCACCTCGAAAAAGCTGCAGAACTAAACTCTGTTGGGCAAACTGGGACTTTTCAGTGGGTTTGCTCCATCCTCCCGGCTGCCTACCTCGGTTTGCCCAGGAATGATGCCTGAAGGCCGGTTTCTCCATGCGGGTCGGCCCGCTGTCGCGGTTCGATCGATATCCCACCAAGTCGTCAGTCCTCCCTCGGTCGGCGTCACTTCGAAAAGTAGCTGAAAAAAGCTTCTCCCAGCAGGGTGATGGGAGAGTCGTTCTGCTGTTTTTTAAAGCTTTTTTGTGGTTCCGGCGACGGAAATTCAAGATGGCGATCGCTGAACTTTTTTCAGGTTGTGGAAACAGCCAGAATGTGACGTAGCAATCTCCGCCCCCTTGCTGCTTCCGAAACGACATGTCTGACGTCACGACGCGTTGGAAACGCAACGGTCTGGTGTTACGACGCGTTGGAAAGTGTTAAAGCGTCGCGCTGAAGCGTTCAATGTGAAAGGCCCTTTACCTTCTCCACTGGGAACCGAAAAAACTGCACCTTCGCAACTGCTTCGGTGATTGCAGCCGAAAACAAAACAGTACACCATTTTTCCGTGTGAAATTATGCTGTGTTTATGTTGCACAACGGGAACGGCTGTCCCCATACGTGGTCAAATCCTGCGATATCACGCAGGGTTCAGACAAGACTGCGCTGTCCTATTGAGCAGTATTATACTTTACTGAGTGACAAATACATATATAATAAGTACATGTACAGATACTCGAAACTGACACTTGTGTGGTGAAAATTGAGATAAGTTCATTTAAAAATTTAATATCAAGCATGTTTTCTGTTCATTTTTTCTCATTATCCCGGACAACTGTTCTGACACTACAAATTTAATGCAGACATTTTTGTCATAAATTGTCTATAAACTGATTAGACAAAAAAAAATTTACTGTAAATCCAACAACTTCATGACAGTCAGCCAATTTCCTGAACAAGAGTATGCACTTGTGTGTTAAATGGATTTCATCATTATGAATGAAACTGTTTATTTTGAACATTTGATACAACAACAATTACAAGATAGATCAGTAAAGACAACAACAAAAAAGTTCCTACTGTGTACCCAACATGTCCGAAAAGGGGTAGGGTGAAGCATCAGCTTATTTATCTCTACCCCTTCTTCCCCACAACCAGTAATACCCTTTGCCACATATACACATAGATTCCTACACACCTAAACCGATATCAATATATATATATATATATATACATATATATACACATATATATATACATACACACATCAACATACATACACATATATACACATATACATATATACACATATATATACACAAACATAAATATACACCTACACATACCTACTTACATACAAAATACTATATATTTACAAGCCGAAGCAAAAAACAAAAACACCCTAACCCTCATTACCCTTCCTCCTCCCTATACCTAGAAAAAAAACATATTTTTGTACCGCTGTTTGAACTGGTTCATGCTTGGACATTGCTTGAGCCCCACTCCCAATCTGTTCCACATCCTCACCCCACAGACAGAAATACAGAAACCTTTTAATGTTGTTCGTGCCCACTGATGCTTTAAATTAAATTTCCCCCTCAGACTGTAATCCCTGATCTGTTAAAAAAAACATATTTTTAATATTTGCTGGAAGTAAATTGTTTATTGCTTTATACACAATTTGTACTGTTTGAAAATGAACCAAGTCTGTGAATTTTAGGAATTTGGATTGTAAAAATAGTGGATTTGTATGATCTCTATAGCCAGTATTATGAATAATTCTTATAGCTCTTTTCTGCATTACTGATAGTGATTGTGTTGTACCTTTATAAGTATTACCCCATACCTCTGCACAGTACTGTAAATATGGTAAAACCAGTGAGCAGTAAAGAATGCGGAGTGAGTTGTGGTCCAGAATATGTTTCGCTTTGTTTAGAACTGAAATGCTTCTTGACAGTTTACTTTGTATATGTTTTATATGAGTCTTCCAGTTTATCTTATCATCTATTATCACCCCCAGAAACTTATTTTCATGTACCCTTTCAATATCTACCCCCTCGACTTGTAACTGAACCTGTATGTCTGTATTACAATAGCCAAATAACATGTATTTTGTTTTACTTAAGTTTAATGATAATTTGTTTCTGTCAAACCATATTTTCAATTTTCCCATTTCTATACTGATCCTCCTCAGTAACTCCTGCAAATCCCCCCCTGAACAAAAAATGCTTGTGTCATCTGCAAATAATACTAATTTTAATATTTTGGAAACATTGACAATATCACTTATATAAATTAGAAACAGTTTTGGACCCAATACTGACCCCTGTGGGACGCCACAAGCATTGTCCAAGCATGATGATGTATATTCCCCCAACTTCACAAACTGTTTTCTGTTACTTAAGTAGCTTCTCACCCAGTGCAACACCAACCCCCTAATCCCATACTGTTCAAGTTTATTGAGTAATATGTCATGATTGATTGTATCAAAAGCCTTTTTAAGGTCTATAAATATTCCAACTGAATGTAATTTGTGGTCTATGGCGTTTGTAATCTCCTCAACTGATTCTATTAATGCAAGTGATGTTGAACTATGTGCTCTGAATCCATATTGACTATCAGTAAGTAATTTATGTTTATTTATGAATTTGTCTAATCTATTATTGAATAACTTTTCTAATAATTTGGAAAATTGTGGAAGCAAAGAAACAGGTCTATAATTTGTGAAGTGGTGTCTATCCCCAGTCTTATACAGCGGCGAAATGATAAGTTACAGATGTATGTTAATGGTTCTACAATCCATTCAATGACCTGTTTTACCACCACCATATCAATTTCATTTAAATCGGTAGATGTTTTATATTTACAATTATTCACAATGTCTATAATTTCATTTCCATCCACTGCTGTGAGGAACATTGAACAGGGATTTCTTTCTATGAGATTATTATCCCAATCCTCAGGTTGGGAATCGGGAATTTTTTCTGCCAAGCTTGGTCCAATATTTACAAAAAAATTATTAAAACCGTTGACTACCTCATCCTTATTTTCCTTCTTGACATTATTATCAATGAAATACTGAGGGTAACTCTGTTTTTTATTACCATTTTTGATAATGCTATTTAATATATCCCATATTCCTTTAATAGTTTTTGTTATTATATAATATGTTACTATAATATTCCTTCCTACATACCCGTATAATATTAGTTAATCTATTTTTGTATTTCTTATATCTATTTTCTGCCTCTTTAGTCTTTAGTTTTATGAATTCTCTATACAGTGTATTTTTCATATTATATGCATTTCGTAACCCTTTCGTCATCCATGGTCGAGCTTGGATATTTTGTTTTCTGTAGTCTTGTTTAATTGGACAATTTTTATCATATAATGATGTAAATATTTGTAAAAAAAAGTTTCATATGCACTATCAACATCACTTTCACTGTATACCTTTTCCCAGTTTTGCTCCTGTAAATCCTTCTTTAGTGTGTTCATGTTTTCCTCTGTCCGCACTCGCCTGTATTTTATTTTCTCCTCTGGCTGATTCCGCCGGTGGTTTCTATTATAAACGATGAAAACTGGTAGATGATCACTAATGTCATTGATTAATAATCCACTCACAGTGTTATTCTCAATATCATTGCTGAATATATTATCAATTAAGGTGGCACTATGGGATGTAATTCTGCTTGGCCTGGTGATTTTTGGATATAAACTCATACTGTACATTATACTGATAAATTCATCTGTTATTTTATGCTTATTTGGATTGAGCAGATCAATATTTAAGTCACCACAAATGAACACAGTTTTTTGATTAGTTTTTGAGAACATTTTTCCCATACAGTCAGTGAATGTTTCAATACTAGATCCTGGTGCTCTATATATACAGCTGACTAATACATTTTGCTTTTTTCTTCACATATTTCAATAGTTATACATTCTAATAAGTTATCAATCACAGTTGTCATATTGTCTACTATTTTATAATCCATGTTCTTATCCACATACACAGCCACTCCTCCTCCACACTTATTTTTTCTGTTTACACAATTAAATTCATATCCATCCAGTTCAAAATCCATTCCTTTATCTTCATTGATCCATGTTTCTGATATAGCAATTATGTTAAATATTTTTTTAAACTGACTTAAATATTCTTTAATGTTGTTAAAGTTTGCATATAGACTTCTGCTGTTGAAATGGATTATTGATCATTTGTTATCCGTTCTAATGATCCGATTAAACTGTTCATCTGTATAATAGCAACAACTGTCATTGATATTTGAGAAGAAATTATTGTCCGGGTCTATATCGTGCTCCAAGTCCAGTACATTGTGGTCTGTGTATTTAAATGTTCTCAGTTCTACTTTTCCATGATCAGCAATCCTTTGAGTTATATCCTTCTTGTCTCCAGATGTAGATGAATAGGTAGTAGATGAATAGGTTCCTCTGGTCTGTGTCATGGTGTTGTGATGTGTTTGTGTCCTCATACCTTATTGGTCATATTTGTCCAGATCCTCGATGTTCCTGATTACCATAACCTTCGCTTGTTCTGGTGTTCCATTCAATTTGATAAATGTTTTGCAGTTGGATGTCCATGTCTGTTGAATTTTTCCCTGCTTTTTTAAGAAACGATCTTTCCTGGCGATGTCTGCATTTCTTTTGGTCAAATGTTCATTGATGAATACGTTTGTTCCTTTGAGTTTCCGTCCCTGTTTTAACAATGCCATTTTATGTTTTCTGTTGACAAACCTCATTATAACTGCTCGCTTGTCTCCATCCTCTCTCCTGGGCAGGGGGTGGCACGCTTCAATGTTATTACAGTCCATTTGAATACCTTTAGATTGCAGGAAGTCAGCCACCTGTTGTTCCACTGAGCTGGCCTCCTGCTCACTGGCCTCCCCTCCGCTGTCTTCTGACACCGCCCGTGCGTAGGATCGAGGTTTAATATGAATTCCTGTAATAATAACGTCGTTCATCCTTGTGTACTGTTCCAACTCCGCAACACGGTTCTCCAGGTACACCAGACGCCGGTCTTTCTCGGCATTCTGGATCCGGAGAGCCTTCACTTCTTCCACCAGCTCCATAATGGATTTCTGCTGCATTTTAACCACAGAAATTTCCTCAGACAAAAAGTCCAGGGACTTCTTGATATCGTCTCCCTCCTCCGCCGTCAGTGCCTTCTTCGGACCCATGGTCAGATAACTCCGTGCTGGCGCCTCGGGCCTCGGTAAAGCCGCGCCGGTGGAACTGCGCTGACGCCTCGGGCTTCAGGTGGAGCCGCGCCGGTGGATGTGCGCTGACGCCTCGGGCTTCAGGTGGAGCCGCGCCGCTATGGAGAACATGTAACACTAAAAAAGAATGTATTATAGATTTGGATCTCAGACCAATAGTACGGCGATCGTGATTGGTCTACTACACCATAGTGTCTAATACGATACTGCTGATTGGTTGGTCGATAGGCTTGGCCGCGGAAGTTAAAAATGAAAATAATTGCCGGAATTATTCATTTTCATGCTTTTGAGAGCAGCTTTTTGATGTGGGGATATACATTTTCTGACCAACAAAAATATTTTTCGAATTTCCGTTCAAGAATAAAGTTGCCCCCTATGTGTTGCATGATACAGAGCTTTTGATGGGCATGTATTGTGGCCTACAAGTACACATTCAAGATATCAAAGGAGTGGGTTTTCTCCTTGAGCCAGAGCCCAGACCTGAATCTGGCTGAACATCTCTGGAGAGATCTGAAAATGGCTGTTCCCCATCCAACCTGATGGAGCTTGAGAGGTGCTGGAAAGAAGAATGGGCAAAACTGCACAAAGATGTTTGTGGCATTATCTTCAAGAAGATTTGAGGCTGTAATTACTGCCAAAGGTGTGGGTGTGAATACTTATGTACGTTATTTGTTTTTTTATTATTATTTTTAATAAATTTGCAAAAATTTAGGAAAAAACTTTTTTCATGTTCTCATTATGGGGTCTTGTGTGTAGGATTTTGAGGGGAAAAAGGAATTTACTCCATTTTGGAAACAGGCTACCCCGTCTGTATTTGCTAAGCAGAGAGAAAGCAACTTTCAACAAACCCAGAACAGACAGTTCGATGCTCTGGAGGAAGACTCTGGTTTTCCGCGACTTCGTTTTGTTGATCACCATGAAGCTGTCATACATTCCCCTGTCTGTGATCTGAAGGTCATTTATGGTCAGGGAACAATCACCGATCAAGATCCTCTCTGCAGAAATCTCTGTCCGGTCTTTAAACTCTGCTGCCTGCCACTTCTGAGAGCCCTTCTGCTCGTATATTATTTCTGTGTGGGTGGACCACTGTACGTGACAGATGGGCGGGGCCACCGTGCCCAGACGTGGCTTCCAGCTGCATGGAAGGGCTACCTGCTGACCCACCCTGGAGGTGACTGCCACAGGATTGCTCATGGAGGGCAGGGAGGAGGACTCTGGGAAAGGACGAGACTTGGGTCAACATGGAGGTCAAGGAAAAGTTGGTGACTGTAGTTTTAATACTGTGATCAAAGTTTGACACTCACCAACTAAACAAGTGATCAGAAAACAGAAACGTTGTGTACAAAACCTGAAGGATGAATGAGAGAGCAGTGATAAACATTTGGCAGGTCAGCACATTTGCTGATGAGCAAAAACACAAAGATGCTCAGGCAATAAGTCGCTAATCACATGACAAACTTCTATGCACCCTTGTAATGTTGCAAAATGGGCGGGGCTAGACATGACCTCTGGATGTTTCTGTTGCAGCCATCGTGCTGTCAGTGTGAAGATCATTATCATCATATGTAAACGCAGAACATCACAAATATATACATATATATATATAAACTTGTATTTGTGAACTAACAGAGTTTCCAAGTGGAGTCTACTGGGATGCTGCCATTAAAGTCTCAGATCAGAGACTCTACTATTCTCTACTACTCTATTATACCAGATTGCAGTTTCTACTTTGACATACAGTGATGAAAATAAGTATTTGAACACCCTGCGATTTTGCAAGTTCTCCCACTTAGAAATCATGGAGGGGTCTGAAATTTTCATCTTAGGTGCATGTCCACTGTGAGAGACATAATCTAAAAAAAATCCGGAAATCACAATGTATGCTTTTTTTAAATTATTTGTATGTTACTGCTGCAATTAAGTATTTGAACACCTGTGAAAATCAATGTTAATATTTGGTACAGTAGCCTTTGTTTGCAATTACAGAGGTCAAATGTTTCCTGTAGTTTTTCACCAGGTTTGCACACACTGCAGGGATTTTGGTCCACTCCTCCATACACATCTTCTCCAAATCATTCAGGTTTGGAGTTTCAGCTCCCTCCAAAGATTTTCTATTGAATTCAGGTCTGAAGACTGGCCAGGCCACTCCAGGACCTTGAAATGCTTCTTACAGAGCCCCTCCTTAGTTGCCCTGGCTGTGTGTTTGGGGTCATTGTCATGCTGGAAGACCCAGCCATGACCCATCGTCAATGTTCTTACTGAGGGTAGGAGGTTGTTTGCCAAAATCTTGCAATACATGACCCCATCCATCCTCCCTTCAATACTGTGCAGTCGTCCTGTCCCCTTTGCAGAAGAGCACCCCCAGAGTATGATGGTTCCACCCCCATGCTTCACGGTTGGGATGGTTTTCTTGGGGTTGTTCTCATCCTCTAAACATGGTAAGTGGAGTTGATTCCAAAAAGCTCTATTTTGGCCTCATCTGACCACATGACCTTCTCCCATGCCTCCTCTGGATCATCCAGATGGTCATTGGTGAACTTCAAACAGGCCTGGACATGTGCTGGCTTGAGCAGGGGGAACTTGCTGCCCTGCAGGATTTTAAACCATGACAGCATCATGTGTTACTAATGTAATCTTTGTGACTGTGGTCCCAGCTCTCTTCATGTCATTGACCAGGTCCTCCTGTGTAGTTCTGAGCTTTCTCAGAATCATCCTTACCCCACAAAGTGAGATCTTGCATGGAATCCCAGACCGAGGGAGATTGACAGTCATCTTGTGTTTCTTCCATTTCTAATAAATAATCATAACAGTTGTCTTCTCACCAAGCTGCTTGCCTGTTGTCCTGTAGTCCATCCCAGCCTTGTGCAGGTCTACAGTTTTGTCCCTGGTGTCCTTAGACAGCTCTTTGGTCTTGCTATGGTGGACAGCTTGGAATGTGATTGAATGAGTGTGTGAACAGGTGTCTTTTATACAGGTAGCAAGTTCAAACAGGTGCAATTAATACAGGTAAAGAGTGCAGAATAAGAGGGCTTCTTAAAGAAAAATTAACAGGTCTGTGAGAGCCAGAATTCTTGCTGGTTGGTAGGGGATCAAACGCTTATTTTATGCAATAAAATGCAAATTAATTATTTAAAAATTATACAATGTGATTTTCTGGATTTTTTTTTTTTTTTTTTTAATTCTGTCTCTCACAGTTGAAGTGTACCTACGATAAAAATTACAGACCTCTCCATTCTTTGTAGGTGGGAAAATCTGCAAAACTGACAGGGGGTCAAATATTTATTTTCCCCACTGTATACATACATACATACATACACAGGGATTAAAGTTCTCCGTCGCTACAACAGATTTCCATCAATTGGGCTAGAAGAGGCTGGTTTCAGCTGGGAGACATGGAACTTGGGGTGAATCTTCATGTTGGTAGGGAGTTTCAAAGTAATGGCAGTAGGATTAATGACCCTAACAATGGAAAATGGGCCAATGTAATGTGGTGAAAGTTTGCGGGATTCAATGAGCAGTGGAATATTCCTGGTAGATAACAAAACTGATAGATGTGATGCGTAGGAAGGGGCTGGGTTCCTGTCCTTGTTAGCCAATTGTTCCATTGTCTCTCGGGTACCTTCCAGTGCAGGTCAGGTGTCCAGCCACATCTTCCTGCAGCGGTGGATGTATTCCCCCGTGGAGGGTACCGTTAGTTCCGCCTTGAGAGAGGGAACAGCGGAGGCCTCAAAAGGAGGAAACTCCTGTAGCAGAGCTGGGGAGGTTGTTGTGGGCATACTCATCCCAGGAGAGAAGCGCACTCCAGGAGGCAGGGTCCAATTCTGCCATGCAGTGAAGCACGGTTTCCAAACTCTGGTTGGTCCTCTCCATCTGACCATTAGTTTGGGGATGAAGGACACCAGATGACAATCTCACAGTAGCTCCTATTGCCTTGCAGAATGCCTTCCACACTTGGGAAATGAACTGTGGCCCCCCGATCACAATTGGTGTTGTTAGGAATACCAAGAATATGGATTACATGTCAAACACTCAGCAGTCTCAAAAGCTGAGGGAAACTGCGGAAGAGCAATAAAGCGGGCTGCTTTAGAGAAGTAGTCAACCACAGTCAAAATCACAATTACCACTGGATGCTGGAAGCCCGGTGATGAAGTCTAAGGCAGTTTGTGATCCTTACTGCGGGCGCAGGTGGTGAACACTGATGTAATCCTGGGTGTGATGCCTAATTCCGCGTTCACACCGGATGCCACACGAGCGACAGCGGCGAGAGGTTGCCATGTAATCCCTATGGAAGGATGCGTTGTGGTGCCACAAAAGTCCAAGGCACACAATGCAACACAATGGACGCGAATAAAGTGATTTTGAGCGATTAGCGCTTTTGATTATCGCGTCACATCGCCCTCATCCCCAAGTTGAAAAATCTGAACTTTATCGTCTTGTCGCGCTGCGATGACCAATCAGGGACTGGATATGTAGTGATGTGGACATGTCCTGTCTCTGGCAATCAGCCTGTGAGCAGGACTTATGTCCCTTTTGAAGGAGAAGGAGAAGAGTGAGGAAAGCCACCAAGACACCCAGAAGAAGTTATAGGCTTAAGCTGCGATTGAAGAGATGCATGGTGCAAATTTTGAATTTTGCACACCTGAGATGTGAGCCTCGATTTGATCCGTTTTGTTGAAAGAAAATCCTCCTCTGCTCCATTTTGTATTTGAAATGGCATAAACAAATTCAAATGAGTCAGATCCTCGAGGGCTGAATACTTTTCAAGGCGCTGTCAATCAAAACGCGCGCGTGCTCGCCAGCGTGCGGAGTCAGTTTCGTTTTGTGTCGATTTCCTCCTAAATGAAACTCAGCGATCAGTAATTCCACAGAAGTAGTTTGTGGTAAATTCAGAGGTGCGGTTTGCAGCCGCATGACGTTAAAGCAGGAAAACCGAAACACATAAATAATAATAATAATAATAGTAATATTATTTACAGATGTAATGGTTCGCCTCTGTTCACCACATTATAAAATAGCAAAATTAAAACAGGTTGTGAGATATTAAATGAGAGGCCATTTGATTTTCTTACCTGTGTATTTTTGTTGTTTTCATGTCTGCAGATAAAAACTATCTCCTCGTCCTCCTCCTGCTCCAGAGAGTTGAAATATCTGGTAGCACTCAGGAGGCAGCAGGAGCTTTTCTTGGTGCACAGTTTCATTTCAAAATAAGTTACCTCCTCACCACGTGGACTGCTGAGTGCTGCAGTAATGTCTTCTACAGAAATGTTACTCTCTCTTTCACACACACACAAAATGTTTGATGTCGCTGACATTAATGTGCAAAGCTCTTCACTATCTGTGTGTATATCGTCAATTAATAGTTTAAGTAAGGACTAAACAACTTGAAGCCGTGCATTATACGGTTTGAATGCACGATAGAGGTGGGCGGATCGATCCTAATATCGATAATATTGATACCAACGCTGGTAATGATATTGAAGGATCCTCATGTAAAAAGATCGATACTCCAGCATTTTTTTTCTCTCCCGCACACACTGACTGCTGCACACGCAGATTCATCAAAGTCTACGCTCTGTAAGAGCAGCGCTGCACTGTGTCACACAACACGGAGCAGCGCACCCTTGTATTGTGGTTTGTCAGCCCTCTACCTCAGGGGATTTTTTTGTGTTGAGTGATTTTTTTTTTAACAGATAAAACAAAAAATAAAACAAGCATCATAGGAACAAAACGTGAGGGGTGTACCTAATAACATGTTGAAAAATACAAAAATACAAACTAAAATACAAATATTACAGAGGTTCATACAAAATCGGGACGCCTTGACAAAATATATTGTTTCCATTTACCCCAAATCTCAACAAATGTATCATACTGAAGTCTATTTGAAAATGTAATTCTTTCCATTTCAAACAAACCATAGACAACCTCATGCCAATCATTTAAAGATGGGGTCTTTGCCGTCAGCCATTTCTTGGTGATAGTCTTTCGGGCAGCCAAACTCAGAACGCCGTATAAACACTTGATCTCTTTGTTCACGTCTATAGAGTGCAAACATCCAAACAGGAGTTCAACCCAGTTAAAGGGGAGTTGCATGCCAAAAATTATCTCTAGCTCAGAGTGAATCGAAACCCAAAAATTTTTTATCAAAGGACAAGACCAGAACAAATGAAAATGCATCACTGCTTGGGTCCCGCAGTTTCTCCAGCAGGTGGAGGAGTTGGAATAATGTTTACTTTGTGCAGGTGTGATAAAAAAATCTACAAAGACTCTTCCAGCCAAAACACATCCATGTATGTATTAGAGCTAGAGATTTTCCACTGAAATGCACATTGCAGAAACCAAATGTCATTTGTGATTACCATATTTGATTCCCTTTCCCATTTTTGTTTAATATAAATTGTATTCACATTTTTAACCTCCTGTAGGTCCTTGTATAGCCTTGAAATTAGTTTGGGACCAGGATCTACATGGTATGCCTTCACAAGTATTTTTATTACAGATAGATCAAAAATATCTTTTCTCTTAGGTATAAAGTTATATAGATGGTGCCGGACTTGAAGAAACCGGAAAAAAAAAATCTGTATTACTCAAGTGATATTTAACTTTCATTGAATGGAAATCCCTCAGAGTTCCCTTATCATAAAAACTACTATAAGCTGTTAGGCCTTGTCCTGACCAATCTTTGTATCTCACATCCAACTTATTGGGCATTTTTTTGGATTTCACATGATAAAATTTCATTAATTTCATTTTTCCTCTTTTGTATCTCTAATTCCAGGTTTGTATTTACACCTATTTTATGGGCCTCCTCCAAAACTCATAGTTGTTCTTGAAGTTTCTTTAATTGCTCATTTCTCCTCTTCTTTAGGTTGGTGCTATAACCCATTAGCTTCCCTCGCAGGACTGCTTTCAAAGCATCCCATAAAATATTCGGGGAGACTTCTTCATTATCGTTTTCGGCTAGATAATTTGTTATATCTTGTCTAATTTGCTCTTTCATGGGACGTAAAATACTTGTATTTAGTTTCCATGTTGTGTCTTTTCTTTCATTTCCCTGTACTACTTCTAAATACACTGGGGCATGGCCTGAAAAGTCCATCACTCCTATCCTACAATTTACCACAAGGTTGAAATCCTTTTGGAACATAAAAAATAATCCAGTCTAGAGTCAAATGAATGTGGATGAGAGTAAAATGAATGTGGATGAGAGAAAAATGTATAGTCTTTTCTTGTCGGGTTTAGCTCTCTCCAAACGTCTATAAGCCCTAAGTCCTTTAAAACTAGTTTAATATTTGTAGTTATTTTGTTTAATCCCGGGGCGTGTGGGTTTGATGAATCTAAGGATGGACAGAGTCGTACATTCAAATCCCCTCCCAAAATTAAAATGCCTTGCGCCTCTACAGTAATCAATTCAAAAAGTTGTTTAAAGAAATTTAACTCTGATCCTGGGGGAGCATATACATTTACAAAAGTAATCAATATGCCCTCTAAGTATCCCTTCACTAGCACAAATCTCCCATCCTTATCCCTTCTCTCTCGAGTGCATTCAAAATTTAACTTGCTTGATATTAAAATTACCACACCCCTTTTAGATCCCTGAGTGCAAGAAGATGAGTACTGGCTAAATTTCCATTTCTTAAGTTTTCCATGCTCTGACTGCGATAAGTGGGTTTCCTGTAAAAGGACAACCTCTATCCTGTTGTGTGGGCCGCTGAAGAGGAGGTACTGCTGGCCCACCAGCACCAGAGGGCACCCTGCCTGGAGTGCGGGCTCCAGGCACCAGAGGGCGCTGCCACCTCACAGGAGCAGCCAGGGTGACAGCTGTCACCTACGACAGCTGTCACCAATCATCTGATCCGCATCGGTATATCAGCAAGATGTCATCTCCACCTCTTTGCCGAGATATCGCTCTACCGAGGAGGTAACGTACTCAGCCAATTGTGTTGTCTTCTTGAACATAATACTTTGTTGCTTTTGCGCAGATAGTGAGTGGAACAGCAGGAGACTGTATTGGACCTTTTTGATAAGTACTCACATTCCTGCACTAACCAGTGTTTTCCTGACGAGAGGTCGAGGTGGTTTTTCCACCATACGTGTTGCTGGGTGCAGGCGCACCCACATCTGACTGTTTTTGTTCCTCGCCAGCAGTACCAGATCCGACAAGCGGAGGCAGTGGCCACCTGGGAGTTCGGGACTTGGCGGCTCCAGTATTCCCGGGGTTCGGTGGCGGAGGAAATCGTGTGGTTCCGGTTCTGCTTTGGACAGACGTCTTCTATCTTCGAGCCTGCCCACATGACACCTTTTGTGATTTGACTTTATTGTCTATTATTGTAATCTGTCGTGTTTGTTGTGCTTATTTCACAACAGTAAAAGTGCTATTTGACTTCCTCCATTGTCCGTTCATTTGCGCCCCCTGTTGTGGGTCCGTGTTCCTACACTTTCACAACAGGATATCTCGGCCAAAGTCATGGATCCCGAGGGGCGTCACCCGGCTGTTGAACGGCCAATGGAAGAACAGGGCGCACAGGTGTCCGTAGGAGGAATGATCGGTGAGTTGCAGCGAATCCTCACCGCCTTCACGGCTCGGTTGGATCTAATGACCGAGCAGAACGTCCTCCTTAACCGCAGGGTGGAGGCTCTCGCCGCGCAGGTGGAAGCGCGCCCTCAGGGCGCTGCTGCGGCTCTCCCTCCTGTCGACCCTGTGCGTAACAGTGACGTTCCACAGGTCGTTCAACGACCCCTCCCACCTTCCCCGGAAGCATACATAAGCCCTCCAGAGCCGTACGGGGGTTGTGTGGAGACCTGCGCGGACTTTCTTATGCAGTGTTCGCTCGTCTTCGCACAACGCCCCGTCATGTACGCGACTGATGCTAGCAAAATAGCTTATGTGATAAATCTGCTTCGCGGTGAGGCACGCGCTTGGGCTACAGCGCTCTGGGAGCAAAATTCATGGCTCCTTCAGACATATGATGGGTTTGTGAGGGAGTTCAGAACAGTGTTCGATCACCCAAATAGAGGAGAGACCGCTTCAGTCGTGCTGCTGTCAATGAGACAGGGGCGCCGGAGCGCAGCTGCTTATGCAGTCTACTTCCGCATCGCGGCTGCGAGGTCCGGCTGGAATAGCACTGCCCTCCACGCCGCCTTCGTAAACGGACTGTCGTTGGTCCTGAAGGAGCACCTGGTGGCTAAGGACGAACCACGGGATTTAGATGGGCTTATTGATCTCGTTATACGATTAGACAATCGGTTAGAAGAACGCCGTCGGGAATGAGACGAAGGGCGTGGCCGGGCACGCGCCGTCCCTCTCCCTTCCAGCTCCGACGGAGCTCTGCCCTCCCCACGCTCCACGGCCTCTACGCTCCGTGTGGTCACAGCTCCCCCTGCTGATGAAGCTATGGACACGAGCAGGGCCACATTTAGACCACCGGATAGACAGAGGAGGCTGGTCCGCGGAGCGTGCTTTGTTTGTGGCTCGATAGAGCATCAGGTGAGGGACTGCCCCGAGCGGTTAAACACCAACGCCCGCCCCTAGAAACTGGGCTAGGGGTGGGTCAAGACATTCACGTGGGACACACCCATATTGCCACACGACTCCCAGTTACAATCCTTTATGAGGATTTAACCCTTCAGGCCCCAGCACTGGTGGACACGGGCTCTGAAGGGAATTTGCTAGACAGCAAATGGGCCAGGGAGGCAGGGCTCCCTCTGGTGGCACTTACTTCACCTGTGCAAGTACGGGCACTAGATGGCTCCCTACTCCCTTTAATCACACATAAGACACCTCCAGTAACTCTGGTGGTGTCAGGGAACCACCGGGAGGAGATCGAGTTTTTTGTGACTCCTGCCACCTCCCGTGTGATTCTCGGGTTCCCCTGGATGTTAAAACACAATCCCCGGATCGATTGGCCGTCCGGGGTAGTGGTTCAGTGGAGCGAGACCTGCCATTGGGTATGTTTAGGTTCCTCGGTTCCTCCCGGTTCCCAGGCTAAGGAGGAGGTCAGAGTCCCGCCCAATCTCGGGACAGTGCCGGTGGAGTACCGTGACCTTGTGGACGTGTTCAGTAAGGATCTGGCGCTCACCCTTCCCCCGCACCGCCCGTACGATTGTGCCATTGATTTGGTTCCAGGCGTTGAGTTCCCGTCCAGCAGGCTGTACAACCTCTCACGACCTAAGCGCGAATCAATGGAGACCTACATCCGGGACTCTTTAGCTGCCGGGTTGATCCGGAATTCCACCTCCCCGATGGGTGCAGGTTTCTTTTTTGTGGGGAAAAAGGATGGCGGACTACGTCCATGCATTGATTACAGGGGGCTGAACGAAATCACGGTTCGTAACCGATACCCATTGCCCTTGTTGGATTCAGTGTTCACGCCCCTGCATGGAGCCCAAATGTTCACTAAGCTAGATCTTAGAAATGCGTATCACCTGGTTCGGATCCAGAAGGGAGACGAGTGGAAGACGGCATTTAACACCCCCTTAGGTCACTTTGAGTACCTGGTCATGCCATTCGGTCTTACAAATGCCCCCGCGATGTTCCAAGCATTGGTTAATGATGTCTTGCGGGATTTCCTGCACCGATTCGTCTTCGTATATCTGGACGATATACTCATCTTTTCTCCGGATCCTGAGACCCATGTCCGGCATGTACGTCAGGTCCTGCAGCGGTTGTTAGAGAACCCTCTGTTTGTGAAGGGCGAGAAGTGCGAGTTCCACCGCACTTCTTTGTCCTTCCTGGGGTTTATCATCTCCCCTAACTCCGTTGCTCCTGATCCGGCCAAGGTCGTGGCGGTGAGAGACTGGCCCCAACCTACCAGCCGTAGGAAACTGCAACAGTTCCTCGGCTTTGCAAATTTCTACAGGAGGTTCATTAAGGGCTACAGTCAGGTAGTTAGCCCCTGACAGCCCTGACCTCACCAAAAGTCCCCTTCACCTGGTCGGATCGTTGCGATGCCGCGTTCAAGGAGTTGAAACGGCGCTTCTCGTCTGCACCCGTTCTGGTGCAGCCCGATCCTAGTTGCCAGTTTGTGGTTGAAGTGGACGCCTCGGACTCAGGGATAGGAGCTGTGCTTTCCCAGAGCGGAGAGACCGATAAGGTCCTTCACCCGTGTGCCTATTTTTCCCGCAGGTTGACCCCGGCCGAACGGAACTATGACGTCGGCAATCGAGAACTCCTTGCGGTGAAAGAGGCTCTTGAAGAGTGGAGACATCTGTTGGAGGGAACGTCCGTGCCATTCACGGTTTTCACTGACCACCGGAACCTGGAGTATATCAGGACCGCCAAGCGGCTGAACCCCAGGCAAGCCCGCTGGTCACTGTTCTTCGGCCGTTTTGACTTCCGGATCACCTACCGTCCCGGGACCAAAAACCAGAGATCGGATGCCTTGTCCCGGGTACATGAAGATGAAGTCAAAACGGAGTTGTCGGATCCACCGGAACCCATCATCCCGGAGTCCGCTATCGTGGCCACCCTCACCTGGGACGTAGAGAGAACCGTCCGGGAGGCCCTGGCACGAAGCCCGGACCCCGGAACAGGGCCGAAGAACAGACTTTACGTCCCACCAGAGGCTAGGGCTGCAGTCCTGGACTTCTGTCACGGCTCCAAGTTCTCCTGTCATCCGGGGATGCGAAGAACCGTGGCAGTCGTCCGGCAGCGCTTCTGGTGGGCGTCCCTAGAGGCCGACGTCCGGGATTATATCCAGGCCTGCACCACCTGCGCCAGGGCAAGGCTAATCATCGCAGGGCATCGGGACTGCTCCAGCCGCTGCCCGTGCCTCATCGCCCCTGGTCCCACATCGGCCTGAATTTTGTCACGGGCCTCCCGCCGTCCCAGGGCAACACCACCATCCTCACGATAGTGGACCGATTCTCCAAGGCGGCCCACTTCGTGGCCCTCCCGAAGCTCCCGACTGCCCAGGAGACAGCGGACCTCCTGGTCCACCACGTCGTCCGGCTGCATGGGATTCCAACAGACATCGTCTCCGATCGCGGTCCCCAGTTCTCCTCGCAAGTCTGGAGGAGCTTCTGCCGGGAACTGGGGGCCACAGTGAGTCTCTCATCCGGGTATCATCCCCAGACCAACGGGCAAGCAGAACGGGCCAATCAGGAGGTGGAACAGGCCCTGCGTTGCGTGACGGCCGCGCACCCGGCAGCCTGGAGTACCCATTTGGCCTGGATCGAGTATGCCCATAACAGCCAGGTGTCGTCAGCTACCGGCCTCTTCCCTTTTGAGGTGTGTCTGGGGTACCAGCCTCCTTTGTTTCCAGTGGTTGAGGGAGAGGTCGGTGTGCCCTCGGTCCAGGCCCACCTGCGGAAGTGCCGTCGGGTGTGGCGTGCCGCCCGTTCTGCTTTGCTGAGGGCCCGGATGAGGACGAAAGCCCATGCAGACCGTCGGCGGACCCCGGCCCCTACGTAGCGGCCAGGGCAGGAAGTATGGTTGTCAACAAAGGACATTCCCCTCAAAGTGGACTCACCTAAACTGCAGGATCGGTACATCGGTCCATTCAAGATCCTCAAGGTCATCAGTCCAGCCGCAGTGAGGCTTCAGCTTCCGGCCTCACTGCGGATCCATCCCGTTTTCCATGTGTCCCGGATTAAGCCGCATCACACCTCACCCCTCTGTACTCCGGGTCCGGCACCACCTCCTGCCCGGATCATCGATGGCGAGCCGGCTTGGACTGTGCGCCGGCTCTTGGATGTCCGTAGGATGGGCCGGGGCTTCCAGTATTTGGTGGACTGGGAGGGGTACGGACCCGAAGAACGCTCCTGGGTGAAGAGGAGCTTCATCCTGGACCCGGCCCGCCTGGCCGATTTCTACCGCCGCCACCCGGACAAGCCTGGTCAGGCGCCAGGAGGCGCCCGTTGAGGGGGGGGTTCTGTTGTGTGGGCCGCTGAAGAGGAGGTACTGCTGGCCCACCACCACCAGAGGGCACCCTGCCTGGAGTGTGGGCTCCAGGCACCAGAGGGCGCTGCCACCTCACAGGAGCAGCCGGGGTGACAGCTGTCACCTACGACAGCTGTCACCAATCATCTGATCCGCATCGGTATATCAGCAAGACGTCATCTCCACCTCTTTGCCGAGATATCGCTCTACCGAGGAGGTAACGTACTCAGCCAATTGTGTTGTCTTCTTGAACATAATACTTTGTTGCTTTTGCGCAGATAGTGAGTGGAACAGCAGGAGACTGTATTGGACCTTTTTGATAAGTACTCACATTCCTGCACTAACCAGTGTTTTCCTGACGAGAGGTGGAGGTGGTTTTTCCACCATACCTGTTGCTGGGTGCAGGCGCACCCACATCTGACTGTTTTTGTTCCTCGCCAGCAGTACCAGATCCGACAAGCGGAGGCAGTGGCCACCTGGGAGTTCGGGACTTGGCGGCTCCAGTATTCCCGGGGTTCGGTGGCGGAGGAAATCGTGTGGTTCCGGTTCTGCTTTGGACAGACGTCTTCTATCTTCGAGCCTGCCCACATGACACCTTTTGTGATTTGACTTTATTGTCTATTATTGTAATCTGTCGTGTTTGTTGTGCTTATTTCACAACAGTAAAAGTGCTATTTGACTTCCTCCATTGTCCGTTCATTTGCGTCCCCTGTTGTGGGTCCGTGTTCCTACACTTTCACAACATATCCCTTCTCTTTTTAGTTTAGACATAATTTTACTTCTCTTAATGTGATTCCCCAAGCCATTTACATTGTATGACACTACTTTAGTTAACTTCTGACTCTGCATTGTACAAACATTGTATCTTTTTTTTTTTTTTACCTCTGTACATAACAACAGATTAAAAAGTACACCCCTAAGGAACAAAAACAAAGCTGAACAAAGAACGTGTATATAAACGAACATTATGAAATAAGAAAATATAATCATGTTGACTTCCAAAAACATGAACTCTATATTAGTTGTGATTGAGGGAAAGGTTCTTCTGCCAACTTGTGGAAGAGTGCCCTCTTCAGCCTGCAGGCCGAAAATACCATGGTCTGTAGAGTCCAATTCACTTTACGTGTAAATGACCCGATTTTAATCTACTTTTATATGCCCTCATTAGAAAGTTTTCAAAATATATAACTAAAACATCTATATCAAAATAAAATCCTTAATCTTAATTGCTCTTAAAGCTCTATGATTTTAAATTTAGCTCTAATATGATGCTCCATCACAGCAGCCCACACTCATTTACCCACAGTTATCCTGATGTTATCCTGATGAAAGCCTGAAGCCGCTCCTTGAAGCCCTGCTTTTGGACCGTGTTTCCCTGTTTCTTCTTCTTTGCGCTTGTTTGCCAGGACTGTTGCCTTATCTGATCCAAAAGAGTATCTCGGTTCTTCACAACATCTACCAACAATCCTCTCATCACCATATCCGTCGTTGCCTCATGCGCTGTGTTATAGGTCACCACCCCTTCACTGTAGTGCACTCTCAGCCTCGCCGGAAAAGGCAATTGGAAACGTATATTATTCTCCTTGAGGACTGCCTTTGCTGCCGCATATTCTCTTCTTCTGCATTGCACCTCCGGAGCAAAGTCGTTGTCTAGATGTATCCTGGTACCTTGAAAATCCAGCCCCTTAGCCTGCCAAGCCTTGTTAAGTATGTCATCCTTAGTACGATAACTCGAGAATTTGACAATAAATGAGCAAGGCGATGCCCCATCAGGGGGTTTCTCAGCGACGGCACGGTGTGCTCTTTCAATCCCCAATGCGGGAGAAGGGAGACTCAGTGTTCTTACCAACATAGTCTCCACAAAGTTTTCAACAGATGGAAATGTGTCCTCTTCCCCTTCCTTCACACCGTATATTCTGAGATTCTCATGCCGTGAACGGCCCTCTAGATCCAGCAGCTTTGTTTTAAATCGCGTCTGAAGTTTTGCTAGTTCCATTAGCAGCTCTTCCGATGACTGGATTCAAGTCTCCACTCCGTCTATGCGTCCCTCTTCTTCATCGAGTCTTTTGCCAATACCGTTCACGTCCTTCCTTACAGCACTAAACTGCTCATTTATGTCTTTTCTGAAGTCACGTAGTTCTTTCAATATCAAGTCCGTGGTGTCGGGACGGCGTTCCACGTTAGCAATAGCATCATGATTAGCATCAGGTTGCTGCTCATCCTCCACGTAGCTGCTAGCTTGTGACAAAGCATCTTCTTCCCCTTCACTACTTTCATCTGCAACGTTCCTCTTGGGTTTTCTGGGCATTTTTATTAAAGACAAAAAAAATACCCAACGCTTCCAATCTATATTTTTCAAAATTCGAGTTAGATAAGTTGGGTTAGCAGATAAATCAGTCAGGAGCGTTCACTCTATGCTGCCATCGCTCGACCCGCCAGACCGGAAGTCGAGTGATATTTTTTTAAACAAAAATGTTATTTGTGATAATAAAGTATTTTGTTGTCACTTACAATGTTGGCGAAATTCTATCCTAGGTCTTTTGGATCCTTTGGATCTATTAAGCTTAAATATGAAAAAGAATCGGTATCGATGTTGGTGATACTGGGCCTGTATTTACTTGGTATCGGATCAATACCAAAATTCCCGGTATCACCCACCTCTAGTGGATACTGTCCTCTTTCTCCTAGCCTGTGATTGGTTGGCAATGGAGACGGTCAGCCTCATGTTGATGTCGCGCAAGTGCTGCTCTCCTACTGGGCGTTTAGGGGAGGGAATTCCAGCGCTGCTCTCCTATTGGTTATTTAGGAGTGGTTAATCTCTCTCCAAAATGGAGGCCAGTATCCGGGACGGTTGTTGGGCTATCGTCCAGTGAACAGATTTTGTGCCATTTCCGGTTTGTGCCTTCGTCTACTCGTGATGGCTGCCGTCACTTCGCTCATATAATATACTGTTGGAGTGGTGTTTTTTTTTTTTTTTTTTTTTTTTTGCTGGATTTTGAAGGTCAAAGTCAGGAACAATCTGGGGAAAAAATCCAGGAAAACTGGAAAAATCCCTATCCTTTAACAGTGAAACATTCTGCTCTCTGCTCAGTTTCCTTCTGTTCAACTCATTGCAAGCTGCTCAGAAATCAATGCTAACTTTTTCCCCACACCACATTTATTTTAACGTGTGAATTTGTACTTATAAAAAAAAAAGCCATAAAAGTTTCATCTGAGTTCTGTATAGTTTTAGCTGGCTTTTATTTTGGAGGGATTTTCGGACACATAAAGGCAGAAACGAAAGTTAAAGCAACATGTTAGCCGTCATGTGGTCAAAGGGAACCAATGCCAACATACGAGAGGGTGTGTGTATTTACACTTTTCTGAGAACGGCTATGTATGTAACTCTGTTTTCTGTTTCTTATTCTTTGAAACGTGTTCGCTGTTTTAGACCTGGCTTCCGGTGTGAGTGTTGTTTTCGCGTTCCTTTGGTATTCCGAGTAGTTCTCGAATCACTTGATATGAAACCACCCACTGTCACAGAAGAAGTGACTGAGACCACTTTAAAACCGATGATGGCCAAACCGAAGTGGATTCTCACATTTCTTTGTAAGTTCAAATTTATACATTTCAAATTAGTCACTGATATTCTGATTTTAAGGCTGCAGATGTGAAAATAGATGTTTTAGTTCCATATATATATATATATATATTTATTTGTTTGTTTGTTTGTTTGTTATTTATTTATTTATTTTTTCCACAGGACCTGAACTTCTCGGGAGGTTTTTTTTTTTTTTTCCTGTTTTAGTCTCGTTTTATTTTAATGTTATGTGAGCAGAATTTTAAAAATTTAGCACCAGCTGAATATTTGTAGGTCTGTAATTGTCAACTGTTTTCATAATTGATTGATTTGATAATTAAAGGAGTCATAAGTTCAGATTTTAATTAAAACAAGCACAATTAGCTTATTTAATAATTTATTATTAATATATGGAACATTATTAAATGATTACTAAACACAATTTTTTAGTCTTAATCAAGGTTAAGGATGAATACCGCATTAACAAACGCTTAATTAGCCTTTAATTTATGCTATTTACTACATTAACTGTCAAATATACCCTTATTATAAAGTGTTTCCAATTTTATTCAATAGAAATCTAGTACTCTACCAAAATATGGACAAAATATGATTACAAACACGATTGCATCTGAAAATGTCTGACCTTTGTGATGTCATGAAACAAAAAATGGTAAAGAAATAAAAGGAAAACCCGTTATGCAATGTTAAAGAATTAATAAAAGAAAAAAATGGCTGATTTTTTTAGACAAATTTCGATCAAAGACTATATGTCTACAAAATCTGTTATTATGAAACTAATTTTTCTCCAATTTCCTGTCAGTTGGAACACACTAACATATTTTGATTGCTCACAGAACCAGAAACATGAGTTTATTCAGCGCACACACATACTTAGCAAAAAATATTGTAAAACAGAAAACATAAACAATTTCACAGTTTTGCGCGGCCCAAAGGGTGTAGACAGAAGCAAAAAGCTTTTTAAACACCCACCCCTTTTACTTTCATATATATATATATATATATATATATATATATATATATATATATATATACAGACTCATAACAACAAATACCAATAGTGTAAAACACACAAACAAAAAAAACAAATAACAAACTTAGTTATCCTAATTCTTCATACACGCTAAACCCGAATGTTCAAATTAATTATAACGATTAATTAGTGTAAACTCAAAGTTTTAAGCGAATGTTTGACTTACTTAAATATTTCAAGTTTGTGTAACATGGTCTTGCTTTTTGAGTAAAGCCCCAGTCACACAGCACTAACGAAGGACACCAAAGCCAAAACGAAATGAGAAATGTGGACTTACATTGACTTTCGCAGACATCGTTTAACCGTCGTCCAGCTTCGTTCCTGTAGCTGGTGCTTCGAACGAATCCCGACGACAACCTCAATTTGTCTGTATTCCGTTTTGCTTTCTGTCTTGACGGTTCATTATGGTTTGCGTAGTTCCCGTACCATCAGCGTTCCATTTGATTGTCGTCCAACTCCGTCAAACCTCCCAAGTCTGACGTCTTGCACGAACGTTGACGATATCCGAACGGATCAATAACTAAATATCCGACGAGCTGAACATGACTCGTACATGTGTGGGACAAAAAGCAACATTTTCATACACAAACAATAGCGGCAAGAACGTTTTATCAACTACTTTAACTATTTACACACGTTGCAGCCGTCTCTGTCTGCAGCGCCTGTGTGCGCACGCTTGTTGCAGCCGTGAAGACAAACCTGTTGTCAAGATAACCAGTTCTTGCAGCTGCAGGTGCTGTGAACAGCGCACATTGGCTGCAGACATGATCACAGGCTGGCACTCGGTCTGATACCTGCTGTCAAGTCACATTATCATGAATGTTTCGTTTTGATTTTGCTTAGAACGTCAAGGTCGCCGTTTGTTTTGTTTTTCTTTTGCTAATTTTGTTTTTGTTTCATTCTTTTTTGCGCTCTGGACTCGCAGGCTTTTCGGTGATGGGAGAAGTGCCGGCTCATTCATCCACTTTTTCTTGACGATTTGTGACTTTTTTTTTTCCTTCATTCAGCGATTGCTGTGTGACCGGGCCTTAAATTAAACTTAGAATTTTTGATTGACTTGAACTAATTGTATATGGAGTAAGCAAAACTTCAAAGTATAACGTAAGTACTATTTAAAAAGAATTAAGTCATTATATATGGAAATATTTGATTGACATATTTAACACTTTAGCAGCAGCGGTGGCCAAGTGGTTGGTGCGGAAGGTTCCTGGTTCAAACCCCACCCCTGCCACATTTCTCCATATAATGTGGGGTTGTGTCAGGAAGGGCATCCGGTGTAATACTTGCTCAACATGCAGATCCACTTCAGATCTACTGTGGTGACCCTGGGTGAAAACCAGGGAAGCAGCTGAAGAGACTTAATGAACACTTTAATTTAATTGTAATCATGAGGTACATGTAGCATATAATCAAAATGTTTAAGTTCAGGGAACAATTGACTTTAAGTTTATGAACTCAAAAGTACTGTGGCAACTGATTACCTCAGTATTTTTTAGTTCTGCTATCTTGTTTGGGTTTACAGTGTACTATAACAAGTAATTCTATTGTTTATATAAAGTCGTCATTTTAATCCAGCTAAGGTACTAGATAATTTAATGCTATCAGAACAGTTATTCCAAATATTTGCGCCTTTTACCGAAACAATAACTTTTTACAGACATTATTTACTGATTTAAGGTACTGATTTATTAGTAACTATGGAAAGTTAGGGCAGCGGCATAGGTGCCAAGCGGGTTAAGTGTGTTTCTTTCCAGTGTGGAAAGTTCCCGGTTCAAAACCCCACCCCTGCCCATACTCCATGTAATATGGAGTTGTGTCAGGAAGGGTTTCCGCTGTAAAACTTGTGCCAAAACAACATGCAGATCCACCTCAGATATGCTGTGACGACCCCCCCAGTGAAAACAGGGAGCAGCTGACGGGGCTACTTACATACTTACTTACTTTTTAGTAATTTTGTAAAGTTCTCAGACATATTGACAATAATATCGACACATATAAACAGACTCTTATAAAGCCATGTTCTCTAAATCTGTGTTGATGTTAATCTGGTTCTGAGCTCCTGCCTGCACCTCCAAAGCCCAGTAATAGCTGCCAATTAGCCAGTAGGGGGCAGTAATGGCCACATCATCGTTATTATTCATAACGATGATGTGGCCATTAATGATATAACAATAAAATTTGAATATTTCAACACAACGAATCAATCAGCAGTGCAGTTATGTTCAAAATAAATACTGATGACATCACAGTGGGGGCGGGGACAAAATCAAAATGTGGTTTTTACTCCTGTGGGGGAAAAAAACAACGATTCTCCGCTGATCACAAACGTCACGATAATGATTGAAAGGTATCTGCTGGTGTCTCCAGGTGTCACCGTGCAGCAGCTGGTGAAGGCCTTACCTGCTCTACACTCTGCCCTTGAGGTCCAGGTGAGGCAGAACATCTCATTGGTCTGCAATCTGTCGTCCAGCAGCACCGAGATCACGTGGTACCGGCTGCAGTTGGACCAGCTGCTCCCCGTAGTGACGAAAACACGAGGTAAGATGGGCGATGTCACCACCATCAACCACGGTGAGGATGAAGGTCGCTTCAGTATCAGCACCGACTCTGGATTCGTGAGTCTGGAGATCCTGCAGGTGCAGGAGGTCGATGCCGGTCTGTACTTCTGCTCGGGTCCATGTGAAGGCATCACGTGCTTTAAAAGAGGAATCCATCTGACTGTCGGAGGTGAAAAAGTTATTTCATCACCGTTTACTTCAATTTTTTTTTTAATCCAAGTGACCAGCTGTAAGCAACAATTTAGTTTACATTAAATAAAATACAGGTCACCTGGGCTGTGACCTCAAAGGTCACAAGGGTCATGCGATATGCATAAAGCGTCAAAACATCACCTTAGTTTAAGTTTAGAATCCTGTTAAAGTGGAACAATGACAACGTAGAGACTCTTGTTAGTTCCTAAAAGCATTTCCACAATTTTATTGGTTCATGATTCAAAACTATGCTTTTTTGACAACTTTAAGCCATTGATGTCCAACATTTGGAGACAATTTGCCCTTTGACCTTCTGTAGAAAGTTATAGATGTTCCTCGGGATTTTTTTGTTTGTTTGTTTGAGAGTTCACAGTGAACAGACAAAATAATAAACTAGAAGCGCAAATCTCCACCAAGGCCATAGGGTCACTGACGTCACATGGAATACCGTTTGGCAAAGAGACTTATTCTACGTCATTTCACGCATCTGCCGTCATGTTTCAGATTCAGTGGTTAAACCCTTAGATCTTCAGCAAATGTATTTATAAAGAGAAACTACATGAACTACACACGTTTTTTTATTTTCTAATAAGTTTATTCAATGAGGAGAAACAAATGCTAAACTGGAAGCACTCAGAGAGTGCAAACCTCCGCCAAGGCCATGGGGTCACTGACGCTATAACATCTACATGCCGTGGAATCATTGAACCTAAAAAAAAGTCCAACGATGTTTGCTCAGTAGCAAAAAAAGTTTCATCTACTGTGACTGGATAGCATGTGTCCTTAGCACTTGGCATCACAGTTTATTGCAACTTGCACCTTTCCCAGAAGCTACTGTCATCTGAGCACTGATATTGCTTATACACTCAACAAAAATATAAACGCAACACTTTTGGTTTTGCTCCCATTTTGTATGACATGAACTCAAAGATCTAAAATGTTTTCCACATACACAATATCACCAGTTCCCTCAAATATTGTTCACAAACCAGTCTAAATCTGTGATAGTGAGCACTTCTCCTTTGCTGAGATAATCCATCCCACCTCACAGGTGTGCCATATCAAGATGCTGATTAGACACCATGATTAGTGCACAGGTGTGCCTTAGACTGCCCACAATAAAAGGCCACTCTGAAAGGTGCAGTTTTGTTTTATTGGGGGGGATACCAGTCAGTATCTGGTGTGACCACCATTTGTCTCATGCAGTGCAACACATCTCCTTCGCATAGAGTTGATCAGGTTGTCAGTTGTGGCCTGTGGAATGTTGGTCCACTCCTCTTCAATGGCTGTGCGAAGTTGCTGGATATTGGCAGGAACTGGTACACGCTGTCGTATACGCCGGTCCAGAGCATCCCAAACATGCTCAATGGGTGACATGTCCAGTGAGTATGCCGGCCATGCAAGAACTGGGACATTTTCAGCTTCCAAGAATTGTGTACAGATCCTTGCAACATGGGGCCGTGCATTATCCTGCTGCAACATGAGGTGATGTTCTTGGATGTATGGCACAACAATGGGCCTCAGGATCTCGTCACAGTATCTCTGTGCATTCAAAATGCCATCAATAAATGCACCTGTGTTCTTCGTCCATAACAGACGCCTGCCCATACCATAACCCCACCGCCACCATGGGCCACTCGATCCACAACAATGACATCAGAAAACCGCTCACCCACACGACGCCACACACGCTGTCTGCCATCTGCCCTGAACAGTGTGAACCGGGATTCATCCGTGAAGAGAACACCTCTCCAACATGCCAAACGCCAGCGAATGTGAGCATTTGCCCACTCAAGTCGGTTACGACGACAAACTGGAGTCAGGTCGAGACCCCGATGAGGACGACGAGCATGCAGATGAGCTTCCCTGAGACGGTTTCTGGCAGTTTGTGCAGAAATTCTTTGGTTATGCAAACCGATTGTTTGAGCAGCTGTCCGAGTGGCTGGTCTCAGACGATCTTGGAGGTGAACATGCTGGATGTGGAGGTCCTGGGCTGGTGTGGTTACACGTGGTCTGCGGTTGTGAAGCTGGTTGGATGTACTGCCAAATTCTCTGAAACGCCTTTGGAGACGGCTTATGGTAGAGAAATGAACATTCAATACACGAGCAACAGCTCTGGTTAACATTCCTGCTGTCAGCATGCCAATTGCACGCTCCCTCAAATCTTGCGACATCTGTGGCATTGTGCTGTGTGATAAAACTGCACCTTTCAGAGTGGCCTTTTATTGTGGACAGTCTAAGGCACACCTGTGCACTAATCATGGTGTCTAATCATCATCTTGATATGGCACACCTGTGAGGTGGGATGGATTATCTCAGCAAAGCAGAAGTGCTCACTATCACAGATTTAGACTGGTTTGTGAACAATATTTGAGGGAAATGGTGATATTGTGTATGTGGAAAATGTTTTAGATCTTTGAGTTCATCTCATACAAAATGGGAGCAAAACCAAAAGTGTTGCGTTTATATTTTTGTTGAGTGTATATAGTGCTTATAGACAAAAACAAATAAGAGACCAAATTCAATTTATTATTCAACTAAACTGCAAATATATGAATTTTTTAACATTTATGAAACACTTCTCTAAACAAGGCCATAGGGTCACTGACCCTAAAGAGATTTCCTCCTTGGCACAGTGATCTATTCAACAATTCAGTGTTACAACCAAAACTATGATACATACACTTTTCTTTCCTTTATATTTGACATCCTTGACCATGAAAACATACCACTAGAACTTGGAATCACTTTTATGTCTTTATTAGTTCAAAAGTTACTGTATAAAAACGATTTTTCGGTAATGGCGGTTTTCTTCTGGATCTAGCTCCATAACATTTGAAGCTACATCAAATCTGATGACACCTTACTGAATCAGTAGAGATTCAGCTACAATTTGGTGTTAGTTGTGCAACTCTAGCTTCATTTGTCACCTCACACTGACACATTTTCTATTTTCCCTATATTTGTGCATATTCTGGATCACCAGATCCGGAATCCAGATCCGATCATCAGCAAACTTTGTTCTTTGATAGAACATTTGACTATGTTACACCCTAATTTTTTTCAAGCCTTTCTGCCTTGTTTTTGTGGAGTTAGAAACTAGAATGTCAAAATTCCCCCTATTCTGCAATGGTGAAGAATCCATTTTAAAAAATCCGGATCACCACTAAAATTTAATCACTTGTTCCTCTTGTCATTTCCAACCACTCCATAAAATTTCATCAAAATCCGTTCAAAACTTTTTGAGTTATCCTGCTGACAAACAGACAGACAAACAAACAAACGCAACCGAAAACATAACCTCCTTGGTGGAGGTAATTATTGTTGAGTGTAACTTAATTTTTGTTCAGCCTTTGTGACCCGTCTTCATGAAGTTAGATGCAAAAATGTTGAAATTGGCCCTATCCTGCAATGATAAAGAATCCTTAAAAAAATTATTGGATCAGGATCATGTTCCGGATCATTACCAAAATTGAATCACTTCTACGTTAGGCCAAGATACACCCCTGGTAAAAATTTTTTGAGTTATCCTGCTAACAATCCAACCAACCAACAAACAAACGGACGCGACCGAAAACATAACCTCCTTGGCGGAGCTAATAAAGCTAATTAGTAAAATAAGAGCAGCACAAACTCAGCTTTATTTTATTATCTTTATTGTTTGCAGACGTGTGGGTGGAGCCTGACAAGAACCAGAGTAACCACACCTGTTTGACTTTGTGGATCTGTGTTCTTGCAGTTGTGGTCCTGATGGGGTTCCTCGGATTCTTCCTCTGCTCAGGTGTGTGTGTGTGTGTGTGTGTCTGTATAATTACAGATACGGCTGATTTACAGTCTGCACATTATAAAGACGTCGACAAGTTCAGAGGTTTGAGAGAACATGTTTTAATTAGAACAAGACACATGAACAGACTTTCACTATTCAGTTAGTAGCAAAGCAAACGACATCGTTTTTGCTACTCGCAATGTTCAACCATTACAAACTTTTTCAAACATATCAGGGTGATTCTTTAACTACGGGCACTATTGGCCTTGTAAATGTAATTTCCACCACACCATTGCCTTACAATATAAAGCGCCTTGGGGCAACTGTTTGTTGTGATTTGGCGCTATATACATGTGCTCTGATGTCACTGTTTATCTCCATAGAAACTACCCAAACAATCTTTCATACAAACTGTTTAAAGGGACATTACAGTGTTGTGGTGGAAATTACGGCAATAGTGTGGGACAACTACATTTTGTTTAAAAAAATCACAACAGTTGTATGACATTGAATACCCCAATTATGTTTTGATTATTTTACTGATATTTTATTCAGAGATATTTTAAAACATTAGAAAAAACGTTTCTTTACCATTCATTTTTATCATTGAAGATCAAAAGTCTGGGTGTGGGACAAGCACAAAACGGCAATATTTGCATATAATGATGCTGAAAAAAGGTGAAAAAGTCATCATAGACTACTAGAACAAATTTCTTAACACACTTTCATTGTAAAGATAACTATAAAAGTGTGAAATTTGCTCTGATTGTAATTCCGTTCTCCTAGAATTACCCAGGTGTTTGGAATTTATGCTGTGTGCAGTAATTAGAGCAGAAAGAAAACTTAGATTGAGTTAAATAGAATAGTCTGTTTGTTTTTGTAAAGCTCATATTATGACACCCGTGAGTGTTACTGTAGAATATAAATTATGTACATAAACATCCAAGGAGGACACATCCAGACTGGACAAACTGATCAGGCAGGATGGCTCTGTGGTTGGCATGAAGCTGGACTCTCTGGTGACGGCAGAGAACACTGGACAAACTGCTGGACATTATGGATGATGCCAGTCAACCTCTGCACACCGTCATCAGCAACCAGAGGAGCCTCTTCAGCCACAGACTGCTCCTTCCCAAGTACAGGACCAACAGGCTGAAAAACTCCTTTGTCCCTCAGGCCATCAGACTGTACAACTCCTCACTCAGGGGGGAGGAGGAGGAGTAACAGGAAGACAGAGGACGGGAATGAGAGGAACAGTAGTAGCCAGTAAACCAGTAGCAAACAGTATTTCTGGTATTTAGATTTATGTATTTATATTTGCAAATTGTTTTTACGTTTGATACTTTGTGTGCTTCTTACCCTGTGTGCTGCTAACCTCATTTTAACTGAGGGAGTCTCCCCAAGAGATTATTCCAGTATAAAGAATTATAGCTTTTTATGAAACCTTTTTCTCTACAATTTTTAAGTTGAACTTAAATTCATAGAGTTCACTGACATCCAAAACGTCCTTGTAATTTATTTTTTAATCCTATTTTTTTTAGGTTCCAGTCTTCCCGCACTTAAATTTTATGCTAAAACAATGTTAATGCTGAGACCACAATGATGCTGAATGCACGTTTCATTTTCATACCCTGAAAGAGGTAATGGAGTTTGGTAGATTTGGAATTTTCCAGTCCGATTTTTTTTTTAATCCCTCAATCAGAATTTGGACTGATTGGACTGATCTGAGTCCAACAGCATTAAAATCTGATTAATTAAACAGAGGATAAAAATTAATAAATTGACTGTGGTTGGTGATGTATGGATAAACCAGGTGAGATTATCAAGTTTCAAAGGGACACAAAGTATTTCGCTCTCCTTTTGTTGCAGCAGGTTTTATTTTCTGTAATGATTTACATGACTGACCACCAGATGGGAGCAAAAAGCAAGCGCAGCATGACAGCATTTACCGTTTATGTTGAAATCAAAAGAAAAGCTTTTCTGGGAAATCAGGGGAGATGGGCAGCTGTCAATCAACCCCTTCCAAAATAAAAGCCTGAGGCATTTTTTTTTTTAAAGATGATGATCCCCTAGTTCTGGATTTTCAGGCCTGCTTCAGCAGCAGTCCATAGGGGCGGATGGACTCCTCCACTATGACCCTGGTCTGGACGTCAGTGGACCCTTCGGGCACGTAGACCAGCCACACATTCTCTCTCTGGCACTTCACCCTCTTCTTTGGGTTGATGCGGTTCTGAAGAACCACTTTGTACATCTTGTCATCCACTTTGGACTTGAACGTCTTGCACAGTCCCTCTGCGTACTTGATGTCCGGGGTTGAGTAGACTCCTCGGCCCCTAGTTTCGTTGGTCATTAGAGAGGAGGCTGCCTCATCCAGGAACTGGGGATTGTCTCTGGGGCTACCGGAGTGGGCCATAATGATGCCGAGGGACCCGTCCATCTTGTGCCCGTGGTAGGACACGGGCCAGGCGTCCTTGTCTGTCCCAAGCCAGGTGTCTCCATCATCATACCTCTGCACAACCCGCAGGGCAACCCGTTTCCAGCCACAGGGGCGGATGTACCGCTCATTGCCCCGAAGGAATGTTCTGTCACCATCCTGAAGTGAAACAGAACCAGAGACTGGAGCTAGTTTAGTGCGTCATAAATACTTTGTTTTAAGGTTAAACTTTATTTTAAGTTTAACACTATGAACATAGTACACTATGAATCCTCGACCTGGAATCACAGACCGGACACCTATGTATTCTGGACCAAGGTGAATGAGTCTCATGTACCAGTAATACTACATCATGTGTTTGTCAGGCATCCAATGAAAGGAAAAGAAATAATCAAACAAACACATCTATCTATTTATTTACACTGGCGCTGTAGAATGGTCTTCATTTCCTCTAAGTATGCACCATTCCTTTAACCGACTTTCTGTGCAGATAACTTTACGTGATCCTTGTGCTTAACAGATATTATTACATGAAATTATACTGTATTTTTCTTGTGCATTTTGAGCATCTATGTTTTAAAAAAAAAAAAATCCAGTGTCCTGCTTTTGTGGATATAAAAAATACGGTTTAGTTCATGAAAGTTGGAGACGCGTTTCCCTGCGTAATGAGTTGATGTTTGGCGCCATCTACTGGCGAAACACAAGTATTGAATCATGAGGTGTGTTTTTCAGACCCAGATCAAAGTGTCATGAATAGAATGTTAAATATATATTATATATATATATATATATATATATATACATACACACGAGCGTGTGTGTGTGTTTGTTTGCTTGTTTGTTTGTCCTGGGCTGGGCGTCACCAAGATTTTATTTCTACTTAGTACTCAGACGATCGCTCCTAAAAAAAAAAAAAAAAAAAAAAAAAAAAAAAGTGTTCGCCTTGGTACGGGTCCGACAGTCCATAGTTGCGTCCGGTCCGTGGATCCGGGTCTGGGTTTGATACTTCCTGTCCAGGTTCGGCGTTTCGACACGGCAGTCAATTCGACTTTTTTTCCGCACAGTCCGTGAACACATCACAAACTAACTGGACTCTGTTGCTGCATGAGGGTCGGACTGGACCCGCACCGGGATCCTGGACGCGGTCTCACCTGTATGTTGGTGAAGTTGTAGTCGTACTCATGGTGGAAGAAGTCGTTGGGGTTGATCTTCACGGTGGGCCTGGAGCTCGGTGGGGGCCCTGCGTCAGTGACGGGGCCCTGGGTGACCGCCGGTGGGGCGCCGTACAGGTCCGCGTCGTCGACCAGGGACATACTCCCTAAACTGGGGTACTCGAGCTGCTGGAAGCCCTTCTGCTTGTAAAACTCTCGGAGGGCGACCACGTTGACGAAGTCCTGCGGCGTCAGGTGCGAGCTGGCGCTGGTCGATTCCACGTTACAGCCGCTGAGGGCCGATAGGGCCTCCAAATACAGCCTGGATTGCGCCATGCTGCTGGAACCAGGAATCTGGACTCCGTTTGACGTTCCAGCAGGAGTTTTCAGTCTATTTACGTGTTCGATTTTCAACCTTTCACTTTCACTTACTAAAGGTTGGCGCGGACTTTACAGCGAGCGCCCCCTGGTGGCCATTTTTTGGCCAGATTTTAACACTTTTACAAGGGGTCAGACTCGTCAATAAAGTCATTTTAATGTACAGTGGTTCATTTCAGGTCAGCTTGGTGAATAAATGTTATCATTTCAGGCAATGATAGACATCAGGTGGCTGTTAGGAGCAAGTTGGAGACAAAACCAAACCAGCCGGAAGCAGTTCAGCCCGAGCTTGTTTTCATCAGGCGGCCAGTCGCAGAAGTACGAATTCTTGCCTTCAGATTCAACACTTCGCCGGAAGTGACGTATACTCACGCCAACCCATTTGCTGCTTCCCAGTTAGGCATCTCAGCCTGTGACTCATGCGAGAGCTCAGTTTCAGCAAAGTTCCAGTGTCGCTGACCGAACGGTACCCCCTAAAAATCGGTCCGCCCTACCTTCACTGCGCATGCATCATTTCGGATTCATCCATTATCACCTCGTTTCTGCTAGAGGTGGGCGATACCAGGAATTTTGGTATTGATCTGATACCAAGTAAATACAGGCCCAGTATCAATACCGATACCAATACTTTTTCATATTTAAGCTTCATAGATCCAAAGGATCCAAAAGACCTAGGATAGAATTTCGCCAAACATTGTACGCGGCAACAAAATACTTTATTATCGCAATCAACATTTTTGGTTAAAAAATATCACTCAGCACAACTTAAAATCTCCTGAGGTAGAGGGCTGACAAACCACAATACCACAAAATTAACACACCACAACAAAACTGGCTGGCGGCACTGAGCCACGTGACGGCGCAACAACAAAAGACCAGGGGGGGTGTGCTGCTCTGTGTTGTGTGACACAGCGCAGTGCTGCTCTTACAGACAGAGAGTAGACTTTGATGAATCTGCGTGCGCAGCATTCAGTGCATGCGGGAGAGGAAAAAAAGCTTGAGTATCGATCTTTTTACACGAGGATCACTCGATATCAATACCAGCGTTGGTATCGATATTATCGATATTAGGATCGATCCACCCACCTCTAGTTTCTGCTTCAAACTGCACTCCAGTCATCTATATCAGTGACAGATATCTGAAGCTTTTCTACAACAATCATTTCCGCATAAATTCAGCATTATTTTGTAATAAAAGACGGGAGCAATCAGACTCAGACGGGCTGTTGCACCTACGTCATTTCAGAGCGTCAGTAGAGATTCACCAATTATCGCCTCGTTTCTGCTTAAAACAGCCCCATTTCTGCTTAAAACTGACTTTAGAATGATTTAAGAGGTTTTCATTTGTCATCTTTCATTATTCCCTTTGATCACTTTGGGTGTAGAGACTCAGAGACTCAGTCTCAGATGCAAGCACAGTGCAGTGAAGGCAGGGTGGACCGATTTTTAGCGGGGACTGTTCGGTAGGCGACACCGGTTCAGGGCATAAACACACCTCGTGAAGTATGGACAACAAGACAGCATCGGGGCACGGCATAAGTTCTTCACAGGTTCGATACCTCTTCCAGCTAACCCTCTCAACTTGAGAGAACGTGTCATCATCATAATCGCTCGTGACCTCGCTGAACTGGTGCCATCCACATCCTCACTAGACACTGTTTACATGGCTTTGAAATGGTAGAACTCTGCTGGTGCCGCGGTGCATTCTGGGAAGCGTAGGAGGATTATGGGAAACAAACTACTGAATACCACGTGACTTGCTTTTAGTTCCGCCCTCAGCAGACCTGTTTCCATAATGGCTGACCCAGAAACCAGCTGAGTCCACAGCCAAGTTATGACCCCCCCCCCAAAGAAAGCACACAACTTTACCCCGAGTTTGACCTTTGACCTGCACAAAATGCCTCACTATAAAAAGTTCTTGTAGATTTTAATTCACAAAATGTTATTTTACTGTTTTTCATGTCAAATCCTCTTCTGTTGTCTGTCTTTTTTGTTGAATTTGGACGATCACTTCCTCGTCTAGTAAAAAACAATTCTCTCTCTCTCTAATTCTTGATTCATCATTTTTCTTTTGATCTGCTTTTATGCTTTTATTTGGACATTTGGTTTTGTTGTTCATTGTTTGATCATTTTAATATTTTACTATGTGGTGTTTTCATGTCACACTGGTATTGTAAAGCACTTGTATAGCGCTAAAAGTACTACAGTATATAAATCAAATTATTCTTATTATGCATCTTGCAGGTAAACCGTTTGTCTGCTGCTACCGACCTGTGGGAGGTGACTCCTGGTCAAAGGTCACAGAGGTCAGTGAGTCACACGGTCATATTGTGCAGCGTTTCATTAATATCACTTTAGCATTTAGTGAAATGGTTCATGGTACAAACTACACACACCCACACACACACACACACAATATCTGTCCTGTTTTTTTTTTTGTTTTTTTTTAAAGTGTCAAATTGAGCTTTTTGTATTTTTGAATGGACATACTTTTCAGACCCGGGGCCTCATGTACAAAGGCTGTGTATGCACAACAATATGGTGTACATCTGTCTCCACACTAACGTTCAGATGTGAAGTGCATCACGCAAAAATCCTGGCTGGCGTACGCACATTTCTACAGCTATTGTTCCTCTGGCGAAATGTAGAGGTGATGCTGGGAAACTGTAAATAATGTGAAAACAAGAAGTTATCAGAGTGATGTGCACATCAGAGACACACTGATGAACAGTTAACACACCCACGTGTTTGTAATTATATGGGTGGATGTAAAAGCATGCAGAAAGTCATGCATAAAATGACATGAACAATAGCTGCGTTAGTGTTGTTAGAGGACCTTGCAAAGGGTGCAATCTGACATGAGCGTGTATTCAGGGAACACAAGGATTTATTTGCAAATGATAATAATTGGCTCACAAGCCGATTTTGATGACCAAGGCCACTGTTACTGAAGTTGTGCGCAGAACTGCAGCGCAATACGGTGAGGAGCCAGGCAGTTGTCTGTGCCCACACAGATGCTGACTATGCTGGGGTTCCTGGCAACAGTGGCATTCCAGCGGGAGCTGACTGATCGGTTAGGAGTGTGCCAGTCAACCTTGAGCCGAGCCATGCCAGCTGTGTGGAACACAGTTATCTGAATGTTATCCAAGTACATCACATTCCAAAATTAAAGTGCAATTTACAGCGAGAACCTAATGTTTCCCTAATGTAATCTGAGCGGTTGACTGCACACATTTTGCTATAAAGGTGCCATCACATGATGAATTTGTTTTGTTAATAGGAACCAATTTTCATTCCATCAGTGGTCAAACCATATGTGATGCGCAAATGCATTGGGTTGGGTTGGGAACAGGCTAGACGCTGGCACAGTGTGCAGTGGATGGCTGCGTGGTTAAATAGTTTATTCGTGCAATTGTTCCAAACAAAAATCAGCACGGGCACATTTGGTTCATGAAATCTGTTCATCATTCAAACTGTCAGTCTTTAAAAATGCTCCACCCCCTAAAAGTGCAAAGCATCTATTCTAGGTCAGGCAAAAATTCTTTCGTTTTTTAATTAATTAATACCAAACAAACAGAAGCTGATGAATCTAACGTCCACAGATGCAGCGGAAATTAAAAGCTCTGACAAAATATGACAACTAATCAGTTGGGTTTTTTGGGGGGTGTGCTTCAGTAATATAAAATGATGCAAATGTAAGTCTTCTAATTAAATTTCTTGTGTGCAGAACGCAGCTTTGCAGTATTCCAGTGTGAAATGCACAGAAAAGCCCCGCCCCTCTGTGCAGTGTGCTCCGAGATTGGCTGAAGATGTTCCAGATCGGGTTATATATTCATCAGTGGCCAGTAACAGAAACCAAATGGATCACATGTCCAATACAGAGAAAAAAATTATAAAATAAAACAGATGAATCATTAAATACAGACATTGAATGCTAAAAAAAATTAGGGTTTTATGTTGCAAAATCACTATTTTGTGACCGTGTAGCACCAGCTGGCAAAAACATATTGGCGGTGCTACATAGCTATTTTGGTTACGGTTCTCTGATGATAAGTTAACATTACTTTCAGTATTTTTATTAATCCATGGTGCTTTATAACTGACTGAACAGTGTATTGATGTGTTTCTGGAACAGTTTTCACGCTGACAGACCACAATTACTTAAAATCAATAGCAACTTGCCTTGCTAGTTAGCATTAAAGTGTCTTAAAATCTGGTATGTTTTGTCAGGCTTGTCAGGATTACGCAACTAGGATATCTGATGCTCGCTACCTTCATTGTGGACACTGTTTAAATTTTCCCCTTAAAGGTTAACTGTAGGAGTTTTTTGGTTAAAGTTAACCGAACACAAGCTAATAATTTGGCTCATAAGCAAATCCAAACAAATCTGCTGGTAACTTTGAAGTTTATTTCAAAATACATCCATAAAAAAAAACCAAAAAAACAAAAAACGGAAGGTCATAACTTGGCTGTGAACTCATCTAAAACTTCCTTTCTTGCAGTGTGTATGCCACCTGCTAATGTGAAACTAAAAAAGTAAACTGCATTTCATCACAGTTAAAACTAAAGGTTACTTTTTATAGCGTCAGTCAAAGTTGTTGTTTTGTATTTTAAAGACATACTATAAAAGAAAATCATTTATATTAATAATAAAATCTGTAATGAGCCCAAAACCTTTTCCAAACTTTAAAATTGAATAGTGTAGCTTTTAGCAGGTTCTTACAATTATTTACAATTAAAACATTTCCTTTCATTGCATCCTCGCTAACAAGCTAATCACAGTTATTTTCTCACAGTGACATAAATGGAGTCATTTGATGTTGCTAATGTGTTGACGATTTAAATCTTGCTGTTGTTATTTTGTTGCTGTTTGTTCATTTTTCAAAATGTATTTCTCACAAAGGTGATTTTAAAAAACTCAACTAAAAAATTATGTTTTGAGTACGGTTGTAAAAAAGTGAACTTTTTCTTCAATTTTTAATGTCATTTTTTATTGCAAAAACCTGCACTTTTCTTAATTTCACTTGTTGAAAATTTGGCAGTTTGGCTTTTTAAAAATATTGAAATCTTTATTTATTTATTTTTTGGAGACAATGGGCCTCATGTATCAACGTTGCGTACGGCGATATTTGAGCGTATATGGGGTGTACGCCAAAACGGCTGCGCTACTTGGCATTTATCAATGTGGTCGTTGGCGTACGCTGTGCTGAAAATATACACCAGGTCGAGAGGTGGCGTAAATTATACACCAAAATTAACCAGCGCTGGAATCCACATAGAAATGAAGTTGATCAACATAATAAACAGTGCCATTATACAAATCAATGCATATGTTGCATAAATAACACTTTCCTGATTATACTACATAATAATCAAGAGCAGCGCTGAGCTTAACTTTATGTGGTGTGATCGTTTTAGACTATGAAATTGATAATTACAACTGTACTGATGTCATTCCCTTAATTCGCCCGTGCTGCAACCAGGTTTTGTCGTCTCCATTCATTTGTCACAATACAATAAATAAAGAGGTACATTTTAAAAATAAAGAAATCTGACAAATTAGGTTTGTCTTATTAACTGAGCAAGCAAATATCCACGTCAAGAATTATTGACATGTGAAAAGAGAATACAGTGGTCCCTCGCTATAACGCGGCTTGCAGTCCCGCGGAGTATTTAGTCCAATTTTGCATGCTATTAATTTTTTTTACAGTGTTCTGTGTTCTGCGTGTCTGTTTATAAGAATCCTCTCGTCCAGACGAAGAAAGAGCGCCAACAACTAGGCCTACTCATAACTGTGTTTCTCACACGGAAACAGCACCTGCTGCTGTGAGGTGCGAGTGGAAAAGGCACGGCGCCAGGACGCAGGCCCGATCTGTGGAATACTGGTCAGTCACTATTAATAATTTCTTATGTGTCCAACCTCGTTCGTTGATCGTTATAATTAAATTCGTTAGTTCTAAATGCCCTCATAATTATTTATAGGAAAACGTTCTATTTTTATTTCTCAAACAAATGTTTGGGCCTGAAAACAGTTTGGTATTATTTTCCTAGTAAGGTTTGAACTTTGAGAGTGTTTACACATGAGAGAAAAGTGAGAAAATGTTCATGCCTGATTGTGAAAGTGTATAATGTGGGTTTACAGGGGTTTTGCAGCTTTGAAATGTCTATAATAATTGTAAAAAATAACGCTGACTACATTGCAGTTTCGCGTATTACGGGCTATTTTTTAGAACGTAACTCCCGCGATAAACGAGGGACCACTGTAACACTTTATTGATTATATACTACAAAACAATTAATACGACGGCCGCTTTCGGTGCTCTATTGGCACGCGTCGTGATTGGTGAAGTTCTTTTTCTTTGCCGTCTTCCTGGCTTCCATGTCGTAAAACGAGGGTGTGTCTGAAGCGGAGTCTGAATATTTATGGGCGTGTTTATTATAATTACGGTTGTTTCCACCCGCCGCATTTATCAAGATCACGTCAGGCGTACGCCAGAAATGGGCAGGTGCGCACTGCTTGATACATGTCACGGCAACTTTGGTGTATTTCAAGTTTACACCGTAAATTTACGCCACAAGTGCGCAACATTGATACATCAACGTTGCGTATGCCGATATTTGAGCGTATATGGGGTGTACGCCAAAACGGCTGCGCTACTTGGCATTTATCAATGTGGTCATTGGCGTATGCTGCGCTGAAAATATACACCAGGTCGAGAGGTGGCGTAAATTATACACCAAAATGAACCAGCGCTGGAATCCACATAAAAATGAAACTGATCGGCCTGATAAACAGTGCCATTATACAAATCAATGCATATGTTACATAATTGAGCGAGCAAATATCCACATGTCAAGAATTATTGACGTGAAAAGAGAATACAGTGGTCCCTCGCTATAACGCGGTTCACCGTTCGTGGCCTCGCCCTTTCGCGGATTTCTTTAGTCCAGTTTTGCATGCTTTTTTTACAGTGCATTGTGGTCTGCGTGTCTGTTTATAAGAATCTTCTCGCCCAGAAGAAAAAAGCGCGCCAACAACTACTCATAACTGTGTTTGTCACTCGGAAACAGACACCTGCAGCCAGGTGTGAGTGGAAAAAGGCGCGGCATCAGGACGCAGAGGCGAGATCTGTGAAATACTGGTCAGTCACTATTAATAATTTCTTATGTGTCCAACCTCGTACGTTGAAATTCGTTAGTTCTAAAAGCCATCGTAATTACTTATAGGAAAACGTTCTATTTTTATTTCTCAAACAAATGTTTGGGCCTGAAAACAGTTTGGTCTTATTTTTCTACTAAGGTTTGAACTTTGAGAGTGTTTACACACGAGAGAAAAGTGAGAAAATGTTCATGCCTGATTGAGAAAGTGTATAGTGGTTTTACAGCTTTAAAACATCTATAATAATTGTAAAAAAAAAACGCTGACTACGTCGCGGTTTCACGTATTACGGGCTATTTTTAGAACGTAACTCCCGCGATAAACGAGGGACCACTGTAACACTTTTTTGATTATACTACAAAACAATTAATACGACGGCCGCTTTTGACGCTCTATTGGCACGCATCGTGATTGGTGGAGTTCTTTTTCTTTGCCGTCTACCTGGCTTCCATGTCGTAAAATGAGGGTGTGTCTGAAGCGGAGTCTGAATATTTATGGGTGTGTTTATTATAATTACGATTGTTTTCACCCACCGCATTTATCAAGGTCACGTCAGGCGTACGCCGGAAATGGGCAGGTGCGCACTGCTTGATACATGTCATGGCAACTTTGGTGTACTTCAAATTTACACTGTAAATTTACACCACAAGTGCACAACGTTGATACATGAGGCATATATCAGGCATACATGAGGCATATAAAGAACATTTTCTCACTTTTCTCTCGTGTGTAAACACTCTCAAAGTTCAAACCTTTGTTCTTCTGGGCGAGAAGATTCTTATAAACAGATACGCAGAACACAGAACACTGTAAAAAAAAGCATGCAAAATTGGACTAAAAATTTCGCGAGGCCGCGAAAGGTGAACCGCATTATAGCGAGGGACCACTGTATTCTCTTTTCACATGTCAATAATTCTTGACGTGGATATTTGCTCGCTCAGTTAATAAGACACACCTAATTTTTCAGATTTCTTTATTTTTAAAATGTATTTCTTTATTTATTTTATTGTAACAAACGAATGGAGAAAACAAAACCTGATTGCAGCACGGGTGAAGGGAATGACAACACCACAGTTGTAATTATCAATTTCATTGTCTAAAACGATCACACCACATAAAGTTAAGCTCAGCGCTGCTCTGGCTCCAGGCTCTGGAGAAAAAGGCGCGCAGTGCTTTCTTTGCAGTCAGCGCTGTGGCCACGGATCGTGCTCGAGACCACCAATTCCGCAAAAGCGGGATTTGTATTGATTATTATGTAGTATAATCAGGAAAGTGTTATTTATGTAACATATGCATTGATTTATATAATGGCACTGTTTATCAGGCCGATCAGTTTCATTTTTATGTGGATTCCAGCGCTGGTTCATTTTGGTGTATAATTTACGCCACCTCTCGACCTGGTGTATATTTTCAGCACAGCGTACGCCAACGACCACATTGATAAATGCCAAGTAGCGCAGCCGTTTTGGCGTACACCCCATATACGCTCAAATATCGCCGTACGCACGTTGATACATGAGGCCCAATGTAATTAAATGCAGAAAGCAAATAAGAATGTTTAAAATGTGGCTGTATTTTGTGCACCTATCGTGTTGTTTTATAAATATTAACAAATAAATCATTGTTTTGTATGTCTGCAATGTCTGTGAATTTTTTTTAATAAAATAATTTTGAAGTATAGCATTTATTCAGCTGTTTTCTATACCTGCTTACTCCAATTAAAGGTGACGGGGGAAGTGTTAGGAAAGTGAATGAACAGACCCACGTTAGGGGGGGCGTAAAGTGAAGTCAATAGAATATCCAACAAATAATTTATTATTCAAGGTGCAACACAGAACCAAATTATGCTGAGTCCAATCAAACACAAAGTGACACGTGGGCAGGCCCGAGGGTAGGAGACGCCTATCCAGAGAAGAGCCGGGACCCACGAGGTTCCACCGCCAGCCGGAGGTCTGCAGCACCCCAGAACCGCCAAGTCCTGGTTCCCCTGGTGGCCACCGCACAAAGCTGTCGGACCGGTACTGCTGGCAGTAACAGAAGAAGGTTAAATGTGGGTGTGTGTACACCCAGCAAACAGTCAGCAACTCACAGTTATCCTCTTGGAGGAATAGTCCAGATACTCCCAGAGTGCAGAGGAAAAACTGGAGGAAGTGCAGTGTCAAATGTTATACTCAGTAGTTAGAAGTGAGGAATGGAGACGCCAACTCCTCCAACTTCCACAAACTCAGCTACAAGCTGCAAGTATAAGTCACAACTGCAAAGACTTCAGTTACAATGAATGTGCGTACGGCACAAAACGGCTGAGTAGGTTTACCTGGCAGGTAAGCTGATAACTCGGCAGTTATGGTGTTCTTCCCAGGCTTTTATGGTATGAGTGATGATGATAGACCACAGCTGATGACAGCCTCCAGATGCGCCTCCAGGAGTGCCAGCAAAAGGCCAGTGCGCCCTCCAGAGGCCCAAAGGTGCCAGTATGGCAGGGCACCATCTGGTGGTGGGCCAGCAGTACCTCCTCTTCGGCAGCCCACACAACAGGAAGGGGGTTGGGGGTGCTCCAGATTTTTATATAATATCTATATTATATATTTTTTTTTTTTTTTTTTTTTTTTTTCCCATTGTCTGTGGGGACGTCAATGGAAGTTGAGAGACACAACTTCTGGACATCATCAGACATTCTATTCTTCCATGGATTTCCGCTTTTTTAAATTTCCCCCCAAAAAATCCAATCACTCAGATTCGTCAATTGTTCCGCAGCTCCACCAGTAGTGACTACCTTCACAGTCTTCATCAGCCAGCGTGGCCCGCGTCAGTGACTCATTGTTCTGACCTCGACATGTCCGAAAGCCACATCAACATGTTAACTCTTAAATCAGTCCTTGACATTTTTCCACCGTGTGAACTGAAGATTAATGGCAAAGATTAGATAACTGATTTTGTGCCACGGTGACTTGATTTTAAAGTCGGAAAATATCATGATCTGTTCAAAAGAAATGCTGAAGCTCCACAGCAGATTTATTTGTTCACAAGATTGTTTACAGTAAAAGTACAAAACTTTCGTGGTCCATAATTTTTCTTTAAAAAGTCAAACCCATCAATTCTTCAAAACAACAACTGTTATTAACTGTTAATTTATATATATATATATATATATATATATACCAACCAACCCTTCAAACCATTTTTTGGGGGGGGTGGGGGGGGGGGACCTTGAGTCCCAGAAAAATCCATAAACCAATAAATCCAACAACTATGGCCTTACATACATCTGGATTAGTATCCACATTTTGGGATGGTCAGGTATGTGGTCCACGTCTAGCAGTGGACCACATACACAATATTGAAATGCTTCTTCATTTTGGATACAATTTTTCAGTGTTCAGAACCGGCCATATTGTTTCCTCTTGACATTTGTTGACCTCATGACATAGTTAACTTTACAAGGTGAGTTGGATTTTTTTTAAATAAGGGATGCTACGTTAATTTACAGCTGTCTAAAGTGAGCTAACTATAATTAGCAGGCTAAACACACCCCATTCTCATGTCAAAGTTTTTTCATGATACCAATAACATGGATACAAACATGCAACAAAGATCACTAAAACTACTACACACGAAACGTCACTAAAACTACTGCCAAACACAAAACATCACTGAAACTACAGCCAAACACGAATCGTCACTAAAACTACAGCCAAACACAAAACATCACTGAAACTACAGCCAAACACGAAACGTCACTAAAACTACCGCCAAACACGAAACGTCACCGAAACTACAGCCAAACACGAAACGTCACCGAAACTACCGCCAAACACGAAACGTCACCGAAACTACCGCCAAACACGAAACGTCACCAAAACTACCGCCAAACACAAAACATCACTGAAACTACCACCAAACACAAAACGTCACTAAAACTACCACCAAACACAAAACGTCACCAAAACTACCGGCAAACACGAAACGTCACCGAAACTACCACCCAACACCAAACATCACCAAAACTACCGCCAAACACAAAACATCACTGAAACTACCGCCAAACACAAAACATCACTAAAACTACCACCAAACAAAAAACGTCACCTAAACTACTGCCAAACAGGAAACATCACCGAAACTACTGCCAAACATGAAACATCACTAAAATTACTGCAAAACACAAAAAATCACAAACTACTGTCAAACAAGAAACGTCACTAAAACTACCACCAAATAAACGTCACTAAAACTACTGCCAAACAGGAAACATTATCAAAATTACTGCCAAACAAGAAATGTCACTAAAAGTACCGCCAAATACAAAACATCACTAAAACTACCGCCAAACACGAAACATCACTAAAACTACCGCCAAACACACGTCACTAAAATTACCGCCAAACACGAAACGTCACCGAAACTACCGCCAAACACGAAACGTCACCGAAACTACCACCAAACACAAAACGTCACCGAAACTACAGCCAAACACAAAACGTCACCGAAACTACTGCCAAACAGGAAACATCACCGAAACTACTGCCAAACATGAAACATCACTAAAATTACTGCAAAACACAAAAAATCACAAACTACTGCCAAACAAGAAACGTCACTAAAACTACCACCAAAAAAACGTCACTAAAACTACTGCCAAACAGGAAACATTATCAAAATTACTGCCAAACAAGAAACGTCACTAAAAGTACCGCCAAATACAAAACATCACTAAAACTACCGCCAAACACGAAACATCACTAAAACTACCGCCAAACACACGTCACTAAAATTACCGCCAAACACGAAACGTCACCGAAACTACCGCCAAACACGAAACGTCACCGAAACTACCACCAAACACAAAACGTCACCGAAACTACAGCCAAACACAAAACGTCACCTAAACTACTGCCAAACAGGAAACATCACCGAAACTACTGCCAAACATGAAACATCACTAAAATGACTGCAAAACACAAAAAATCACAAACTACTGCCAAACAAGAAACGTCACTAAAACTACCACCAAATAAACGTCACTAAAACTACCGCCAAACAGGAAACATTATCAAAATTACTGCCAAACAAGAAACGTCACTAAAAGTACCGCCAAATACAAAACATCACCAAAACGACCGCCAAACACGAAACATCACTAAAACTACCGCCAAACACACAACGTCACCAAAATTACCGCCAAACACGAAACGTCACCGAAACTACCGCCAAACACAAAACGTCACCAAAACTACCACCAAACACAAAACGTCACCGAAACTACAGCCAAACACAAAACGTCACCTAAACTACTGCCAAACAGGAAACATCACCGAAACTACTGCCAAACATGAAACATCACTAAAATGACTGCAAAACACAAAAAATCACAAACTACTGCCAAACAAGAAACGTCACTAAAACTACCACCAAATAAACGTCACTAAAACTACCGCCAAACAGGAAACATTATCAAAATTACTGCCAAACAAGAAACGTCACTAAAAGTACCGCCAAATACAAAACATCACCAAAACGACCGCCAAACACGAAACATCACTAAAACTACCGCCAAACACACAACGTCACCAAAATTACCGCCAAACACAAAACGTCACCAAAACTACCGCCAAACACGAAACGTCACCGAAACTACAGCCAAACATGAAACTTCACCGAAACTACTGCCAAACACAAAACGTCACTGAAACTACCACCAAACACAAAACATCACCGAAACTACCGCCAAACACAAAACGTCACCGAAACTACCACCAAACACGAAACGTCACCAAAACTACCGCCAAACACGAAATGTCACCGAACCTACCACCAAACACAAAACATCACTACAACTACAGCCAAACACGAAACATCACTGAAACTACCACCAAACACAAAACATCACTAAAACTACAGCCAAACACGAAACGTCACTAAAACTATCGCCAAACACAAAACGTCACCGAAACTACAGCCAAACACAAAACGCCACCGAACTACAGCCAAACACAAAACGTCACCGAAACTACAGCCAAACACGAAACGTCACCAAAACTACCGCCAAACACGAAATGTCACCGAAACTACCACCAAACACAAAACATCACTAAAACTACAGCCAAACACGAAATGTCACTGAAACTACCACCAAACACAAAACATCACTAAAACTACAGCCAAACACGAAACGTCACTAAAACTATCGCCAAACACGAAGCATCACTGAAACTACCGCCAAACATGAAACGTCACGAAAACTACCGCCAAACAAAAAACGTCACCAAAACTACTCCCAAACACAAAACATCTCCGAAACTACTGCTAAACATGAAACATCACTAAAATTACTGCCAAACACAAAAAGTCATAAACTACTGCCAAACAAGAAATGTCATTAAAACTACCACCAAATAAACGTCACTAAAACTACCGCCAAACAGGAAACATTACCAACATTACTGCCAAAAAAGAAACGTCACTGAAAGTACTGCCAAATACAAAACGTCACTAAAACTACCGCCAAACAGGAAACATTACCAAAACTACAGCCAAACACGAAACATCACTAAAATTACTGCCAAACACATAAAGGCACTAAAACTACTGCCAAACACAAAACATTACCAAAATTACTGCCAAATACAAACGTCACTAAACTACTGCCAAACACAAAACACCACTAAAACTACTGCCACACACAAAACATCACAAAAACTACTGCCACACATGAAACGTCACTAAAACTACCACCAAACACAAAACGTCACCAAAATTACCACCAAACACGAAACATCACTGAAACTGCTGCCAAACATCTTCAACAGCTTACTCCAATTAAGGGTCACAGTGGGCTGGAGTCTATCCCAGCAGTCATAGGGCGGGAGGAGAGGTCCACAACGTTTTAGGCTCACCTGCCCCAACACGGTGAGAACATGCAAACTTATTACTGCATCATATTTTATTAAACTTATCATCAGGATCTTTGTGATTACGTGCTTGATCCTGATGTTATTTCACTGCAGTGATAATGTTTGTTTGTTTGTTTGTCAGCCAGAGTCTAGCTGGATGCAGGTCTGGTGACCACAGAGGAATAGATGACATCCTGCCGGTCCTGGTCCTGATGGGACAGGGTTCTGCTCAGTCTCTCCTTCCAGTTCTGTCGGCCCAGAGATGCGTAGTGGATCGTTTGGTCCAGAATCTCTGGTAACATAAAAAAAAAGTCCAAACTCCACATTCCAAAACTTTGCGACAAGGAAATAACATGTGATGATTCTGTCCGGATGAAAAGCATCTGACTGAGGAAAGTCATTCTTACCGGTTTCTTTGTGCCTTGTAAATGGCTGCAGCTCCGTGTTTTCATGTTTGTGTCCTGATGAAACAAAAAGAATCAAAGACGCTTCTCAAAATAACAAAAAGCAATGTATTAATTCAGATCAGAAAATTCTATTGAGGACAGAGGAACAGAACAGAAAATCAGAATTAAAGAGAAAAACTCAAAGAAAAAAAAAACTATAGAAATATAATGAAGCATTTTGTGGCTTTTTAGATTTCTTAATTTTACCAAGTTAATAATTTATGAAACATTATTTTTATTCAACATCAGTTCTTCAGCGGTGATAAGAATTCCCATTTACTTTATTTGAGTTTGATAAAACAAAGTAACTGTGAGACAGAAACAGACAGACAGACACAGTGACAGAGGGACTTACGCAGACAGAAACACAGACAGAGAGATAAAAGACAGATACAGACAGTGAGGCAGACAGAGAGAGAGACAGAGAGAGCTGTCTCTCTCTCGCTCTCTTTAGAATGCTGACAAGAAACGAGATGTTTAAATTTGCTTGTGAGTTTAAATGGCCATATTTTCTACTTTTTTTTCATGTACGGTTTTGAGAATGGAGCGCATTTCTGCAATGCCCAAAAAACAAAAGTAGGCAGGAGTGGACTGTGAGAGGCAGAAAAATATCGGTGAGAGCTACATACGTAGCAGTAAGAATACAGCAAGCAACCATACGCAACTATAAGCAACACTAGAAATGAAACCATACAACATCCAGTGGCGGCGCCAAGGGGGGAGCTTGGAGGGGCTTAAGCCCCCCAATAATGAGCCAAGCCCCACCTCAGCTCCCCCAATAATTCTGCCAATAATGTGAATAGCGACTGACATATTTGTGGATCTCAACTGCAGTTTTGCGCTGAGAATGTCTCAATATTGCGTAACTGAGCAAAGTGATGAATATGTGTGTTCGGTGATCCACCAGTGCTGAATCACCCTTCACAAACAGAATTTTCAGTTTTGCAAATAAACATTTATTTGTAAGAACCCACACACAAGTTACAAATCAGAAATTTGTGTTTGTGGATCACAAAGCACGTGTACAAATCAAAGGATATTTGTAAATCACCCTCTGTGCATTTGCAAGTATTAATGAGACAAATTTAACTCCATACTCCAAAAATTTAGGTTTCCTAAATATTTATTACAGCCACTCTTAAAACTTCACTTATCTTTATAATTTTATTACTGGTAAATTTTAGAATTGATTTAGATGAGCTATACTTATCTCACAGGAATATGTCACAATTATCTGGGAACTACTTTTGCGCAGGAATTCTTCAATCACGTTGGCCGCAGCCGCACACTAACACAGAATATACAGAAGCTGTATATCGTTGTTTGGCCAAAATGAACGTCCACTTCCTGAGCTTGTGGTGAGCTCAGGAAGTAATGTGTGTGTGCACTGATACCACATTTTAGAGGAGCACAGGTGACTAAAACATATACTTTGGTATTTATAAAACAATTTACTATATATTGTTCATTTCAACGACATTTTGTAGAGACCCTCCAACTTTTACCCCCCCCCCCCCTCAGCCTGCCCGCAACAAAAATTTCCTGACGCCACCACTGACGATGTCACACACCAGCCTACACAGGGACTACGCCAAATCTGCACAATTTTCCAGCATGCTCCATACGCATCTAAGCGCAACTGTATGCAAGCCCAGTGTGAATGGGGCTTAAATGAGATGACAGCTTCTAATCATTTATAATGTTAATCTTCCATCAGACCCGCTGATAAAAGTGCAACAGAAAAATTCTGATTTATGTCATAGTGCTTTTAAAAGCCTACAAAATTATAAATGTTTATGTTGCAGTTGACTTTCAAACTACAACGACACATAAGAAGTTAAAATTTCATTTTTACAAGTCCCTATGTTGAGCACGGTTTTGAGGCGAATGTTAAAATAACGGCATGTTTGTGTTTGGCATGTAGCGTAGTATTGTGTATGCTGACCTTTTCCGTCATTGAATGGCTCATAATTTTGAAAGTAATGGGACTATCTTGATGATCTGTGTGTCCTTTGAAAAGTCTAGGTGTCTAATATTTAGAAATTATACCATTAAGAGAATGAAATAATATTATTTGTGTTAAAATCCAGTTTAAATATACAAAAACATGGCTTTTTGGCATTTTCCATGTTTCATTTATTTTAAAGTCATTTTTTACTTTAGTCCAGCTCACAACTTAATGAATCCGCCATAACAAACTATACTTTATTTTGATCAGCTAGGACTTGTAGCCATGAAAAATCATTAGCTTAATCAAAATATTGCAGGTTTTTTTTTTTTGTTATGTAAACGTCTTGTTTTTAGAATTTAATCCTAAAGGTCACATAGTGCACCAATTGTCTCCATGGTGATACACGGGAAGTGCTTTCTTGAGCAGCATGTGCTGGACTTTAGCTAAATGCCTGTTACACATATTTATGGAATAATGCACATATCACCAGAGGCTGGAGATTTGTTTATGACAATGGTGAGTGTCCGAAGTCTCCATAACCAGCTATCACTGATCATTCTTTTTAAAATTTTCAGAAATTGTGAAAATTAGTAGCTGTTTTTGAATTTGTACAGTGAGAGGCCATGCATAGGGCAGTTGCACAGTACTTAAATTTTTACCATGGACATCATGAGTGTGGGAACATAGGCTATCAAAGTTTGTCCGAAGTCTCCGTAACCCAAATATGTACAAAACGAGCTAGTTAGTTATATTCTGGTTTTAATTTCTGAAGAATCCTGGGACTCTCAATGGCACGAATTGTTTTCTACAAGGCTTGTTATGTATTTAACTGAAAATCATTTTTGAATGATGCAATAGAATTCAGATTTTTTTTTTTTTTTTTTTTTTTTAATGTATGGTGTTGAATTAAATCAAATTAAATCTTACGTACCGGCCCGGGCTTTGCGTTCTAAGGGTGCAGGACTACTTTGTGTCCCCAGGGTGAATAAGAAGTCTGCAGGTCACAGAGCTTTCTCTTAACGTGCCCCTGTTCTGTGGAATGATCTCCCTGCATCAATAAAACAGTCAGATTCTGTGGAGACTTTCAAGTCCAGACTTAAGATGCACTTATTTTCCCTTTCGTATGGCTAGCATACTGGTATAGTTTTGGTTTACGCTTTTAACTCTTTTAATTCATTTTATTAGGAAACGGAGCATGCCGCGGCCTCAACTTTACCTAAATTCTGGGTCTTTTAGTGAAGCTTAGGACTTAGTATTTCTTCTGTTTTTTTTTTTTTTTTGTTTAATGCTGACAAATTATACAGTATTTCTTGTCTTTCTGATGCCTGATTCTTTTTTTTTTTCTCTGTTTAAGGTGCAGCTCCATCCAGAGATGGGAGTTATGTTTGTGCTGGAGACGCTCCTGTCCTGTGCACCAACAGCATTTCCTGTATATTAGTTTTGTGAATTGTTCTGTAATTTATGTCTGTAGCATGGCCCAAGCAGAGGGTCACCCCTTTGAGTCTGGTCTGCTTGAGGTTTCTTCCTCAGAGGGAGTTTTTCCTTACCACTGTTGCTCTGGGGGTTAGTAAGGTTAGACCTTACTTGTGTGAAGCGCCTTGAGGCAACTCTGTTGTGATTTGGTGCTATATAAATGAAAATAAATTGAAATTGAAAAATTGTGTCTTTAGTAAAAATGTTCATATTTTCAGGTGTATTATGCAGCAGTGTTTTCACTAAAAATGATCTCTAACAGATAGCTCTGTTATTAAGTTTTGTTATTCTAAAAGCTGTGGGACACCTGTTGGCATCTTGCTCCAAAAATTTAGACTGATTTTAATTTTCAGACATGAGCTCCACCCATGAAGATATTCATTTGAGTGAAGTTAAAGCTGAACATGCTCTTAAAGCATAAAAAGTGGCCAAATTCAGAGAGAAGTTGAAGTCGAATGTTAAAGCCTATGCAGAAGAACTAAAGAATGCTAGAGAGAGGAAAAGAAGAGAGTATGCTGAATGCTCAAAGGGAAAACTGACTGAAGTTAACAAAGTTACAGATGTTTACATAGTGGACTTGGAAACACACAAAATTCTCCTTAGTCTTACTTCCTACATTTCTCTACTTGATGATATATGACTTATTTTTCACTGTATTAACAATCCATGTATTGTATCTAGTAATTAAAATGGTTTATACAGGTTTGTATTCCCAGCCTGTAGAACAGCTTGATATAAAAGCAACTTACAATCTAATGATAAAAAACAATAAAACAATATAGCTGGATTTTGGATTTTGACTGCTTTTCTTTTAAAACCTTACATATTGATCAAATTTCACTAAATTTTCTTCAAATAGGGCTCAAATGAAAGCTAAGAAGACAGAAAATGATATAATCCTGACAATTCTTGGTCCAAATAACAAATCTGACCTTGCCTGCAAAAATAAGACATGTACTTAAATTTCAACAAATCTGTCACTAAAACCATAGCTGATAGCAGCCTTAAAACCTGAAAATGTATATATTGATTGTTATTTTTTATTATTATTATTATTATTATTATTATTAGATTGTAAGTTACTTTTAGAAAGCTTGGAATTGGGTATATTAGAATGTATGACATCACACTATACGACTGAAAATTAAGTCATTTTTCAACAACAACAAAAAAAGTGACTTGTGTTTATATTTTGGTTTCTGAACTTTTATTGCCAATCTATGAAGCTCTGAAAGTATCAGAATTGGGTTGTACACAACCTAAGCTTTCTGATGATGTATAATACATAGGGGTACCCTTAATTTCTTTTTCTTTTTTTCTTTTTTTTTTTTGTGACAAATGAAACATTTGTCTACGTAATACTGTGCTACATGTTGTGTGGGCCGCCAGAAGAGGATGTACTGCTGGCCCACCACCAAAGAGCGCCCTGCCTGAAGTGCGGGCTTCAGGCACGAGAGGGCGCTGCCGCCACGGACACAGCCGGGAGTGACAGCTGTCACTCATTAATTCCTGACAGCTGTCACACATTCTTCATCATCGCACTCCATAAAGACCAGACGTCATCTCCACCTCATCACCGAGATATCATACTTCATTGGAGGTAATATCCTCAGCCCTTTGTGTCTTTTGCAATATATCTGTATATTGTGAGTGTTTGCAGGAGTACCGGTTCCTTTTTCTGTGGAGGCTGAGTGAGTGCAGGACGGCACTCTTTTCCCCTGAGGAATCACTGCGGTACTCATCACATATTGAGTGAGAGGTGGAGGTGGCATTCCCACCGCTGTTGTTACTGGGTGTACACACACCCACACTTGACTGTCTTTGTTCTTCGCCAGCAGTACCAGATCCGACAGTCGGGGACGGTGATCACCTGGGAATTCGGGACTTGGCGGCTCCAGTATTCACCAGGTTCTGTGGTGGCGGAAATCGTGTGGTTCCGGCTCTTCTCAGGACAGGCGTCTTCTAACCTCGAGCCTGCCCACACGTCACCTTTGTAATTGGACTGTAATTATATTCTGAGATTGTCTGTATGTTCGTTGTGCACGTTTCACAACATTAAATTGTTACCTTTTGGCTCATCTATTGACCGTTCATTTGCGCCCCCTGTTGTGGGTCCGTGTCACTACACTTTCACAACACTACATGCCGTTTCCATAGATCAGACAATCTACCTGCTGGGCCACACTTCTTCTTTTTCTTCTTCTTCTTCTTGCATTTGATGCTGGAAAGTAAAACGCAGGCTGCTGCCATCAGGAGGATCATCACACCGCATCCGACCACGGCCACCGCCAGCAGAGCTGAACCAGAACCACCTACCAACATCAGGTCAAATATGTCAATAGTCTGAAAAAAGTGGCTACATTTTAAAATGTTTGAAAGTTCAACAAAGTGACAGAAAGTGACGTAACTAACCATCCTCAGAATTCTCCTTTATTTCCACCACATCTTAGAAACACAACAGGAACAATGTTAAGTACATGTTGCCATAGTGACACTCTGCAGCCCCGCATACATTTTTACATGAAATAGTCATTACAATGATGTTATAATAATGTTATTACTGTTAAAATGTTCTAAAGTTATATTTATACTATAGTTATAAACATTGCTATATATTTATAACAATGTAGGGGTGGTGCCCAAGTGGTTAAGTATGCTTGTTTCCAATGCAGAAGGTCCCCAGTTCAAACCCCACCCCAAAATCCATGTAATATGGAGTTGCATCAGGAAAGTCTTCTGGCCTTTTCAAGAGTGAAACCATGGAAGCAGCCAAAGGGGCTTACTAGCTTACTTGATTGTGTATTTATAACAATGTTATAACTATAGCTACGTTAAAACTGGAACCATGTTCAGACGGTGTTCTTACAATAACTATGTTATAACTGGAACGGTGTTACCACAATGTTCTTATAATAACAATGTTATAACTACATCTACGTTAAAACTGGAACTGTGTTCACACAGTGTTCTTACAATAACTATGTTATAACTGGAACGGTGTTGCCACAATGTTCTTATAATAACAATGTTATAACTACAGCTATGTTAAAACTGGAACTGTGTTCACACAGTGTTCTTACAATAACTATGTTATAACTGGAATGGTGTTATAACAGCCCGGTCCGTTTCCTAATACAATGAATTTAAAAAGGATACAAAACCATAGTACTATACTATGCCAGTATGCTAGCCATATGAAAGGAAAAATAAGTGCGTCTTAAGTCTAGACTTAAAAGACTCCACAAATTCTGACTGTTTTATTGATGCAGGGAGATCATTCCACAGAACAGGGAACGATAAGAGAAAGCTCTGCGACCCGCAGACTTTTTATTCACCCTAGGGACACAAAGTAGTCCTACACCCTGAGAACGCAAAGCCTGGGCCGGTACGTAGGGTTTAATTAGGTCCGCTAGGTAGGGAGGTGCCAGTCCCTGAACAATTTTATAGGCTAGTAGCAGAACCTTAAAATCTGATCTCACAGGGACAGAAAGCCAGTGAAGAGACGCCAAAATGGGTGTAATGTGGTCAAACTTTCTGCTTCCTGTCAAAAGTCTGGCAGCAGTATTTGGAACCAATTGGAGACCACTGATGCTGGACTGCGGTAAACCAGAAAATAGAACATTGCAGTAGTCCAGTCTAGAAGAGACAATGCATCAGGGTCTCAGCATCAGCCATAGACAGGATGGGACGAATCTTCGCTATATTTCGCAGGTGGAAGAAAAGCAGAAAATTTATGTTATAACTACAGCTATGTTAAACTGGAACCATGTTAATACAGTGTTCTTAATGTTCCTACAATAACATTGCTATAACTATAGGTATGTTAAAACTGTAATGTGTTAACACAACTTTCTTACAGTCACAATTTTATAACTATAGTTAGTGTATAACTGGCCACCACGCTGCCTCAGTGTTACAACAATGCTGAAGCTGATGGAAGCATTGGACCATAAAACAACATTTCACATTAACGAGAAGGACATGTTTTACCTGTTTTCGTCACGGCAGGTGTTTGTGTCATTGTGCTGGTCGTCTGTGGGTGCACTGATGAATTATATACACACAGAATATTTTTGCTGTTAAAGGTCAACACAGTGTATTTTGCATATTTTTAATTCAAAGGTCATAACTGTGAGGAACAAATATTTTGCTACTTATATCATCAACATTTGTATTTTCATTTTCACTCCTTCCACAAAATGAAGAAACCAGCTGTGTTAATAACTTACATCTTGTGTGTAATAATACATTCATAGAAAGAAACTGAAACTAAAAGTTAAACGATTTTATTCCTCTAAATGGCTATGATCATTAAAAAACTTCATTTTAAGCATTTTAATATGTCACAAATACTCTGGAAATCATCATCTGAAAAGAAATTTATAATACTGAATTATGCAGTGGAACAAATGATTGTGACAAATATTGATTATCTTTATTTTTATGATTTACCAATCAAAATATTAGAACATAGCCAGATAATAAGACTTCAGATTATGTAGGTTTGAAACATATCCAAAAAAGTTTATACTGAATTTACACTGACATAAAGGAAAGAAAAATAATTTGCCAGCTTTATGAAAAAACACTAATAAACCAAAGAAAAATCATTTAAATATGTTATCTTCAACCAAGATAATTATGATCAAATGATTATTTGAGTGATCATTTCAGTTTCATTAAATAAATCATTAAAATAATATTAATAATGATTAAGAAATGTCCACTTACAGACATTATTAAACGCAAACTTCAAGAAATTCCAAATAAAAAGATTTTGAAAACATTATTTTGCCAGTTATGTACTGCAGTGACTGGTACCGGTCAGGATGGTGACTCTGGCCTCCAGTTGCCCGTTGCACAGGTACTCTCCAGCGTCCTCTGGTTGCAGGTCCAGGATCTGCAGAGCATCTTGCTGGAAGCTGAACCGCGTTGGACTTTGATCCGTCTCGGGTCTCACCGTACCATTTCTAAAGCGGGTGAAGATGGCTTCTCGTTTCGCACCTAACCTCCGGTGGAACCAACGTTGCTTTGGTTTGGTGGAACCAGTGCATGGCAGCAGGAGGGTCTGACCTTCAGACACCACAAGGTCACGACCTGATTTCCCCGGAAAGACAGAGGCATCGTTTTTGAGCTGTCCTGTAAAGCCATGTTCCCACATTTACGGATCTTTATACCTGAAGCTCACGGTTTGAAACCTTGGAAAACCTGAGAGCAGGGGTGGGCAGCTCTCAGGTGTACCAAGACGCTGCAGCTTTTTGTTGCTACTGATCACCTCAGCAGGTGATTTCATTGATGATCAGGTATTGAAGATGAGTGGAGAAGCTCATCAGTAAACCCACTTACCGAAGTGATTGGCTGCAAAGTAAACCTGCATGGTCTTGGCCCTTGTTGTCCACGCCCGCCTTAAAGGTCCATGTTGAACCAGAATATTCTGTCATTGTGCCGTGGTCTTGTATCTGTGGCCAGGTTTTCAAGATTTTCAACAAAATTTTCTTTCTGTCACAAACTACTTCAGTATTCTCTTGCATTTTTTTAGACCATGATCTTCACCCGCCTGTTTGTCAGGTTTACAGGCCTTAACCTTTACTCGCCTGTTTGTCAAGTTTACAGGCCTTAACCTTTACTCACCTGTTTGTCAGGGTTACAGGCCTTAACCTTTACTCGCCTGTTTGTCAAGTTTACAGGCCTTAACCTTTACTCACCTGTTTGTTAGGGTTACAGGCCTTAACCTTTACTCACCTGTTTGTCAGGGTTACAGGCCTTAACCTTTACTCACCTGTTTGTTAGGGTTACAGGCCTTAACCTTTACTCACCTGTTTGTCAAGTTTACAGGCCTTAACCTTTACTCACCTGTTTGTTAGGGTTACAGGCCTTAACCTTTACTCGCCTGTTTGTCAGGGTTACAGGCCTTAACCTTTACTCACCTGTTTGTTAGGGTTACAGGCCTTAACCTTTACTCGCCTGTTTGTCAAGTTTACAGGCCTTAACCTTTACTCACCTGTTTGTCAGGGTTACAGGCCTTAACCTTTACTCGCCTGTTTGTCAAGTTTACAGGCCTTAACCTTTACTCACCTGTTTGTTAGGGTTACAGGCCTTAACCTTTACTCACCTGTTTGTCAGGGTTACAGGCCTTAACCTTTACTCACCTGTTTGTCAGGGTTACAGGCCTTAACCTTTACTCACCTGTTTGTCAGGGTTATAGGCCATGACCTTCACCCACCGGTTTGTCAGGGTTATAGGCCATGACTGTCACCCGCAGGTTATAGACCATGACCTTCCATGATCTTCACCCGCCTGTTTGTCAGGTTTACAGGCCATAACCTTTACTTGTCTGTTTGTCAGGGTTATAGACCGTGACCTTCCCCTGCTGGTTTGTCAGGGGTGTGAGAGAGATAGGGTAATTTCGACAGTGAAATTAGCAGCTCGCTCCTTTAGCGTGTCATGTGACAATGTCTGCCTCAAACCCACACATGCCTTTAGTTTTGGTTTAAACATGGTGCCCTGTTTAATGGCTTTATCTCACTTGCCCTCAAGACCTAACATCATATACTGACTTTTGGAAACTTGTGAGAACATGGACCGACATTATTTACTGGAAATGTTTTACTTTTTATCTTCATAGTTAAGATGTATTTTTTCATTTATATATATATATATATATATATATATATATATATATATATATATATATATAAAATCATCATCTTCAACCGCCTACTCCAATTAAGTGGGGGGCTGGAGCCTATCCTAGCAGTCAAAGGGCATGAGGCAGGGTGCACCCTGGACAGGATGCCAGTGTGTCGCAGGGTCACATATAGACAAACAAACACGTCCACAGCTGCACACACACCTACGCACAATTTAAAGATAAATTTAAAGTTTCCAATCCACCTAACCTGTGTGTCTTTGGATGTGGGAGGAAGCTGGAGCACTCGGAGAGAACCCACGCAAACATGGGGAGAACATGCAAACGCCACACAGAAAGGCCACAGGTGGGAATCGAACCCATGACCTTCTCGCTGTGAAGCAACTGTGCTAACTGCTTCCCGCATACCTGTCAGCACGGTCACCTCAGCCACCAGCTGCTGGTTGCAATGATATGTCCCACTGTCTGAGTCATCAAGCTGCAGGATGCAGAGAGCCCCGTTGAGCTGCAGCTGGAAGCGCCAGCCATCCTGGTTGGTCTTGTAGTCTTGTTGCCTGGTGACCAGAACCCTCTGATCCTCATGGGTCCATAACACATCAGAACGGTCATCGGTGCTACACTGAAGGCACAGATGGTGATCCTCCAGAACCGAAAACCTGACCACTGTGAGACAGATGGAAAATCAATTTCCAAATCAATCCAAAAAGAAAGCACCGTGCCCATAGAGTGGAGGTTTGCACTTTACCGGCAAGGTCCTGTTAAAAGTGGCTTTTCATAAGCTAAATTAGATCTGATCAAATGTCAGGAGTATGTATTTAGTCAATGCACTTGAATTGAAGTTTGTTTTGTGGTGTTATCAGATTTTTTTGCCCAACTTTTTCCATTTCTGAACTCTTTTTCAGATAATTTTCACAGAACATTGGTTATCTCTGCTATGCACAGTTTGTCATTGCTTTTTGTCACTTGGTTTCTGACTGATAACTGGAAGACAGACAAACATGTATAAAATTGGATCCTCCATCCAATTGAATGTTCACCAAATGGGCTTTTCAATATTAAATTCAAATGTCCACAAAATCCACAATCCAGATCAGATCAAGATCAAACATTGTCAGGCGATAGTGAGTGCATGTGCACCTCACTTTCAAATATGAGAGTGATTGGGGCACGTTTGATTAAGATATAATGTAAAACATACATAGGGTTTTCAATGTTAAATTTAAATGGCCACAAAATCTGTAATCTGGATCGGATCCGGATCAATCTTTGTCAGACAATAAAGGATACCATCCTACATAACATTCTCAAATATGACAGAAATTCAATCTTTTTTGACAGTTATACATTTTTGAATATTCATTCATTGTTAAAGGATAGGGATTTTTCCTGATTTCCAATATTTTTCCTGACTTTGACCTTTGACCTTGAAAATTACATCAGTTTTTGTCTATCAGGATATTAACCCTCTGTAAAAATTTCATAACAATGTATGAAAAATTGTGGGTTACACGCTGTTCACAAAATGTGTTGGTGGAGGTTATTACTATAATGAGCCGCCAATCAGAGAGCTCCTAAGAGCAACATGAACTAATGCTTTAAGTGAAGGTGGTGGAGTGAGAATAGGTTTTTCCTGAGTCCGAGCTCCTGGAGGCTAATTCCTGTGCGGGATGGGTCAGATCCAGACTTTAGTCTCAGACCGCTTTGAGGTGACCTCTGCTGGGATTTGGCCTGAAATAAATCAACTTTTTCGTATTCAAGAAAATTCACATAATTCAGGAAAATGATAGATGAATGAATGGACATGAATAATAGAACATTCACTGTGTTTTCTATATTTGCAGCTGTTGGGGTAAAGCTATCAGTCATATCCTGCTGACAGTCCATTTTTAGCCTTTTCCTCTTTTTTTTTTTCTTTTTTTGGAATCATGCGAGACACCATTTCAGACAAACAGGATTATAGTGAAATGTCATAATGGCTACAGCTGATTTCAGAAAAAAAACACAAAGTATTATTACCTCATCTGCAACCTTTATTCATTAATTCATTGATTTTTCTAAACCCACTTACTCCAATCAAGGGTCACATGGGGCTGGAGCTTATTCCAGCAGTCATTCCAACATGAGAGTTATTGTTTCGTATTACCACACATGTGGGTTTTTCTTTTTCAAGATGCATTTTTACAGCAGGTGCAACTTATACCCTGGAAATATTGTCAACTCAGCAATGGTCAAGGTCACTGGGGTCAAATCTGTGATTGCCAGAGTCATTGTTGTCTTCATGCCAAAGGTACTGTCAATTATATTTACTGATTGAAGGGGGGAAAAAAATCAACTTTTCCACACTATGTTTTTAAAATTATATTAAAATGCCTTTTGTTAAAAGGTGTTCTAATTAACTATGTTTTTAAAATTATATTAAAATGCCTTTTGTTAAAAGGTGTTCTAATTAACTATGTTTTAAAAATTATATTAAAATGCCTTTTGTTAAAAGGTGTTCTAAATAACTGTTTTTAATAAAGACAAAACAAAAGCCCTTTTTTTCTTTTTTTAATGTAGCTTGTGGATAAAATATTCCTTAAGTTTTAATAAAGTTTCTTTTCTGGCTGTGTGCTTTTTTAAAGAACAAAATAAAGAATTCAAACAAATCTGCTTTTCTGTGTTAAATTTCTTTACACGTGAATGAATTTAATCAAATTCATCTTAATCTTCAATCAGATGTGAAAATTGTCTCTAATATTTATCACATTTGCCAGTCAATTGTTTCCCATCAGCCTCAAAGTGGCTGAAATCAAACTTCATCACAGCAAGAAGTCAAAAGTAATTATTAGTAATATTAACATTAGCAGTAATTATTACAAGTAATGGTAAATTAATGAAGTTCTTTGGATAATCTTTGTCGATTTAGAACATTGGACACTGTGGTGTTTGCAGAATAAATAAGTAAAAACGGTGTGGAAAAGAGGTTTACCTGTGGAGTTCTGATTGCAGCTGATCACGACCCAAAGGTGACAGAACGCCACCAACGTGAACATCTTCAGGCAAAAAGAAACAGTGCTGCTGGTCAGACTGAAGCTTTGACGTAATGGACGTTCTTCTCGCTGCAGCTGCTCCTCTTCCTCATTCACTGGGAACAGAATTTTTTTTCTTGTAAAAAACCTCTATTGAGAACTTCATCAAGGCTGTTGTAATGGCCATGACTGACTGACTGACTGTCTTTGTCTGTTTCAATGAGTGTCTGTTTCACTGACGGTTTGTGTGTCGGTCTCTTGACTCCAGTCCTGACTGACTGACTGTTTGTCTGTCTGTCTGTTTGTCTGACTGTCTTTGTCTCTGTTTGACTGACTATTTGTAACTACTGACTGTGTTTGTCTGGTTACCTGTCTCTATGTAACTGAGTGTTTGTGTCTAACAAACTGTCTGATCAACTGTCTGTCTAACTGTTTGTTTGACTGATTATCTCATTGACTGTGTGACTGACTTATTGACGATTGATTTACTGTCTCTGACTAACTGTTTGTGTCAGTGAGTGAGTGTGTGACTGACTGACTGACTGACTGACTGTGTCTGAGTGACTGTGTGACTGACTGCCTCTGTCTAACTGTTTGTTTGACTGATTATCTCGTTGACTGTGTGACTGACTGATTGACTTACTGACGATTGATTTACTGTCTGACTGAGTAACTGTTTGTGTCAGTGAGTGAGTGTGTGACTGACTGACTGACTGAGTGACTGACTGACTGACTGGCTGTCTCTGACTGTTTGTGTGTGAGTGACTGTCTGACTGACTGCCTCTGTCTAACTGACTGTCTGTGTGACTGACTATCTGATTGACTGTGACTGACTGATTGCCTGACTGACCAATTGACTGTCTCTGTATAACTGTCTCTCTGTCTGAGTTACTGTCGAACTGACTGACTGACTGTCTGTCTGAGTGACTGACTGACTGCCTCTGTCTAAGTGACTGTCTGTTTGTGTGACTGCCTATCTGATTGACTGTTTGTGACTGACTGATTGACTGACCGATTGATTCTCTGTCTGTCTGTCTGACTATTTGTGTCTGACTGACTGACTGACTGACTCTGTCTAACTGACTGTTTGCGTGACTGACTATCTGATTGATTGTTTGTGACTGAGTAATTGCCTGCCTGACCGATTGACTGTCTCTGTCTGTCTGACTGTTTGTGTCTGAGTGACTGTCTGATTGACTGCCTCTGTCTAACTGACAGTCTGTCTGACTGTTTGTGTCTGATTGACTGTCTTTGTCTGACTGACTGTCTGCCTGACTGTGTCTGAGTGACTGCCTCTATCTGACTGTTTGTGTCCGATTGACTGTCTGTCTGACTGACTCACTGTCCCTGTTTGGCTGACTGACTGATATTTCCAAAGGTCAGTTCAGTCAAATATGGTAGATGAGCTCAGTTTACTGTCCTCTCACAACACAGGACATGTCAAGGTCAAATGAAAGGTCACTGTCAACTGGGCACACAGCGATATCTCCAAAATGGAAAGAGCAATTCGAATCTAACGCAGAGGATGATCTCAGTGGACCATCCACTCACAGCACACATGACTTAGCTCAAAGGTCAAATTAGAGGTCATCATCTAAAATACATCAATGACTGTAACTGAGGAACTCCATGAGATAGTCAAATGGTGTTCTGCTATTCTGGTGCAAACAGATCATGTATCAAGCCTGTGATGCCACATGATGTCACTGAGAGAAATCAAAAAATTTGCTGGCAGCAGCGAGGTACTATATTTATTATTAGCATTGTTAGTATTGTTATTAGTATTACATTGTATTATTATTTTATTTGTATTACAACTACTAAAATGTCTAAAAAATGCAAATAATAATCTAACAGTAAGTAGAGGGCACTGTTTGTAGTAGTGTGTCATTTCGCTGATGTTAGCGAGGTGACATTATGCTTTATTCTGGACTAATTTGACCCTCAACAAGCTTTTCTTTCTACAATCATCACCTCCGATTCAAAGATACGTTGTACACTTTCCTCTTTTTCTGACTTTGTGCTGTAAAGTTGTGGACTTTTCTGATCCATTTTTAATCAGCGTGCACACTGTAAAAACTATTATAATATGATGGCAGACAAAGGAGTCAAAGCAGAAAAGTGTCTAAATCACAGCCTTTTGCGGTGTCTGATTTAACAAGTGCACATTAGGCTGCGCGTCCAAGCAGTAAAGTAAACGGTTGGGCTTTTAATCACGGAAACGACTCCGGTCCCACTTTCCTCAAATCAGCGGGTCTCAAAGCGTTCAAGTTTAATTTGTACCTCTGTTACTGTGCACGTCCAGACTACTCAGGGTTTTTAATGGAAATACATTGCCATCGGATAGGACAGTTTATCCGATGTGAGCGAAAAATCCATTATACAAAATCCATTATATGGAAAACAATACAAAAACATTGAGACTTTTTTGTCTGGTGACTGTGAATATCTGGTTTATACAATGACAGTTTAGGTGAGTTTTACTGTACATGGGACTGAACCAGTGGCGGTGCCAAGGGGGGGGGGGTGCTTGGGGGAGCTTAAGCCACCCCTATAATGAGCCAAGCCCCCCCAAGCCCCCCAATAACTCTGCCAATAATGTGAATAGCGACTGACATATTTGTGGATCTCAACTGTAGTTTTGCGCTGACAATGTCTCAATATTGCGTAACTGAGGAAAGTGATGAATGTGTGTGTTCGGTGATCGACCGAGATCCACCTAGATTGTATACAAACTTCATAAAGAATCACTTTTTTGTATATTGTTTACAATTAAGTTTCTCAGGCTATATCTTTTACTTACTTTAACCAAATGATTACGACCTCGGTGTTAAATTGGCAATAAGTCTTTGATATAGATGATTTGTATAAGGTTGATTCCATGCATTGTCTTGAGCACCATTTCAGTTAATTCAGTTTGTATACCTATGTGAAAGTTTACTGAACTTGCAATCATTCTAAGTGATGTGTGTGTGCACTGATACCACATTTTAGAGAAGCACGGGTGACTAAAACATATACCTTGGTATTTATAAAGCAATTTACTATATATTGTTCATTTCGATGACATTTTGTGGAGCCCCTCCAACTTTTACCCCAGCCAGCCCCCCCCAACAAAAAATTTCCTGGCGCCGCCACTGGACTGAACAATAAATTTGGCTCTCAAAACCTTGATGACGAAATTGCTTCCATCCCACACGGCTGACTTTATTTTGCCAAATATTTCTTCTGTTGGGATCTGAAGGGAATCTGTACATCTTAAAGCCCTTGTTGTGTCTATTTGTTCCTCCAAATGGACAGCAACCCTGCATTTTAAGCGAATAATTAAATAAAATAGCTGGATTTCCATGCAGACAGATTAACAGCTAACGCTATTTTGGAACCAAGATGGCACCATGAGTCACGTGACCATTTTTTTTTTTTTTGGACTTGTCATGTTTCTGTGTAGGCTCTCAGTTGTCCAGGTGGTTTCCATAGTAGAGAAGCTTGAATCTTCGACTGGACTGGGTTGCTTGACGCGAGGATGTTTTGCTTCAAATCGTACAAGCTTCCTCAGCTAAAATTCTTGCTCTGGTAGTTCACCCTAAAGACAGGGTCCCTAGTTACGAACAGAGCAATGTAGTGTATTCTATCAGATGTCAGGAAAACTGTAAAGCACACTACATAGGTGAGACTAAGCAACCTTTACACAAAAGGATATACCAGCACTGCAGAGAGGGCCCCAGTGGACCTCAGTCTGCAGTTCATCTCCACCTTAAAGACACTAACCACACGTTTGAGGACAAGGAAGTTAAAATCTTAGCCAGAGAGAAGAAATGGTTTGAGCGAGGGGTCAAGGAGGCATTCTATGTGAAACAGTTGAAACCCAGCCTTAACCGGGGAGGGGGTCTGAGACACACTTTATCCCCTGTTTACAATGGGGTACTCAGGTCAAAGCAGTTTCAGTCTTTTGTTCATGGTAATGAGTCATTCACATCATCAGGAGAGTCGTCAAGGGAGCCATTAGGAAAGGCTTCCGTCCCATCATTAGGAGGGACAGTTGCCCTGTCATTAGGAGGGTGCTAACTAGAGCACAATAGGTGCTAATTAGAGCTATTGTTTAGTCACTAGCCTGTAGCAGTCGGCCTCTCGGTAGGAGGGGTCTGGTTAGGTTTAAAACTCCAGCTTTTGTGGCTTCTGTTTATTCTTCTCTACAAGAGTCAAGACAGAAGTCAGACCACCAGAGCAAGAATTTTAGCTGAGAAAGCTTCTGCGATTTGAAGCAAAACGTCCTCGTGTCAAGCAACCCAGTCCAGTCGAAGATTCAAGCTTCTCTACTACGACTCGTCATGTTGTCACTCTCTCAATTAAGGCACACTAGTTTGCAGGCGGTTAGATTAATTCAAATAAAATGAAAATTTTATATTACTCCTCAATCAGGGTGAGTTATACAGTAAATTCATATCAGTACCAAAAAAGAGACAAAAATAATAACTGACTACAGAAAATGCATTAATATTTTATATAGGAAGCGTGTTGGTTTGATTGTTTGTGTAAAGGTTTCTTTTATTATTTGTCCACGCAGTATTATTAAATAAATAAATAAATAATAAAACAGAAAAAAAACTGACTATCCTTCGATCAACTTGACCTTTAGTGTTTTAGTGTTTAGTGTGGTTAACACTCTTGTCAATGAAAGGTCGGCGTAATCTTTCATTGCGCTCATTGGTTACGTCATGCTGTCGATCAAAATGCTATTGTTCGAATAATTTTTTTTTCAAGCGTCTACTACTTCTTTCCTCCTGCGATCTCTATCATCTGATTGGTGATTTGCCACGCCAATAACGCCCTTCTTTGCTGCTATTGGCTGAACTGATAGGACGCTTGCGGTGTTTTCCGGAAAATACGGTTCTTCTTATGTGCGTCGTCCGTAAGAAAGTAGAGGCAAAATTAAATTAATAGAATAAAAAATAATTTTCCAGATGAAGAAATGGTTGTTGTTGTAAGTGTTAAAAGCTTTGGTACAGTCAGGTGCATTAATGTGAAGGTCCGAGGTGGTAGTGACAGTGTTTGTTGAGCTAGCTAGCCAGCCGATATCACGATGACTGCGGATTTACTTTCTGATCTGGACAGTCGCTTTTTCGCCGATAATCTTCTGACAAGTGAAGACTGGGGTGAGTTTTCATTTAAAGTAATTTAAATACAAAATTGTTAGGACATGCGACGTTAAACGAGTGCGTTTATCATTGCGTGGACGCACGACAGTCGTAAATCACAAAATTTCTGACCCTTCTGATTTCTAAGTGGGAGAACTTGCAAAAATAGTCATTTTCCTCACTGTGTGTGTGTGTGTGTGTGTGTGTGTGTATGTCTGTGTGTGTGTGTGTGTATGTCTGTGTGTGTGTGTGTGTCTGTGTGTGTGTGTATGTCTGTGTGTGTGTGTGTGTCTGTGTGTATGTCTGTGTATGTGTGTGTGTGTGTGTGTATGTGTGTATGTCTGTGTATGTGTGTGTGTGTGTGTGTGTGTGTGTGTCTGTGTATGTGTGTGTGTGTGTGTGTGTGTGTATGTATGTATGTATGTGTATGTCTGTGTATGTATGTGTGTGTGTGTATGTATGTATGTATGTGTATGTCTGTGTATGTATGTGTGTGTGTGTATGTATGTATGTATGTGTGTCTGTGTATGTATGTGTGTGTGTGTATGTATGTATGTATGTGTATGTCTGTGTATGTATGTGTGTGTGTGTATGTATGTATGTGTATGTCTGTGTATGTATGTGTGTGTGTGTATGTATGTGTGTGTGTGTATGTATGTGTGTGTGTGTGTGTATGTGTGTGTATGTCTGTATGTATGTGTATGTCTGTGTATGTATGTGTGTGTGTGTATGTATGTGTGTGTATGTCTGTGTGTGTATGTGTGTGTGTGTATGTATGTATGTGTATGTCTGTGTATGTATGTGTGTGTGTGTATGTATGTATGTATGTATGTGTATGTACACTCAACAAAAATATAAACGCAACACTTTTGGTTTTGCTCCCATTTTGTATGAGATGAACTCAAAGATCTAAAACTTTTTCCACATACACAATATCACCATTTCCCTCAAATATTGTTCACAAACCAGTCTAAATCTGTGATAGTGAGCGCTTCTCCTTTGCTGAGATAATCCATCCCACCTCACAGGTGTGCCATATCAAGATGCTGATTAGACACCATGATTAGTGCACAGGTGTGCCTTAGACTGCCCACAATAAAAGGCCACTCTGAAAGGTGCAGTTTTATCACACAGCACAATGCCACAGATGTCGCAAGATTTGAGGGAGCGTGCAATTGGCATGCTGACAGCAGGAATGTCAACCAGAGCTGTTGCTCATGTATTGAATGTTCATTTCTCTACCGTAAGCCGTCTCCAAAGGCGTTTCAGAGAATTTGGCAGTACATCCAACCAGCCTCACAACCGCAGACCACGTGTAACCACACCAGCCCAGGACCTCCACATCCAGCATGTTCACCTCCAAGATCGTCTGAGACCAGCCACTCGGACAGCTGCTGAAACAATCGGTTTGCATAACCAAAGAATTTCTGCACAAACTGTCAGAAACCATCTCAGGGAAGCTCATCTGCATGCTCATCATCCTCATCGGGGTCTCGACCTGACTCCAGTTTGTCGTCGTAACCAACTTGAGTGGGCAAATGCTCACATTCGCTGGCGTTTGGCACATTGGAGAGGTGTTCTCTTCACGGATGAATCCCGGTTCACACTGTTCAGGGCAGATGGCAGACAGCGTGTGTGGCGTTGTGTGGGTGAGCGGTTTTCTGATGTCAGTGTTGTGGATCGAGTGGTCCATGGTGGTGGTGGGGTTATGGTATGGGCAGGCATCTGTTATGGACGAAGAACACAGGTGCATTTTATTGATGGCATTTTGAATGCGCAGAGATACCGTGATGAGATCCTGAGGCCCATTGTTGTGCCATACATCCAAGAACATCACCTCATGTTGCAGCAGGATAATGCACGGCCCCATGTTGCAAGGTTCTGTACACAATTCTTGAAAGCTGAAATATGGCACACCTGTGAGGTGGGATGGATTATCTCAGCAAAGGAGAAGTGCTCACTATCACAGATTTAGACTGGTTTGTGAACAATATTTGAGGGAAATGGTGATACTGTGTATGTGGAAAAAGTTTTAGATCTTTGAGTTCATCTCATACAAAATGGGAGCAAAACCAAAAGTGTTGCGTTTATATTTTTGTTGAGTGTATGTGTATGTATGTATGTACGTGTATATGTATATATGTATATGTGAATATATATGTATATGTATGTGTATATATAGTGAAACTTGATCCAGGATGCAGAGCCACTCCAAAATTTAATGGGTTCTTCCATGGCCTAATATCTATTTGTGGTGGAAAAAAACGTTTTATTACGTCCTTGGTGGACGTAACAATCTACAACAAAATTATCAGAGCCACACTGATATATCAGTTGGCCTGTGATATCAGCCGATATGATTACTATTGGCCATATTTTTGCAGAAATAAAATCTTTTATTTTGCCACATAAAAATAGCCTAGAGAAAAAACATTTTAGATAGATAGATAGATACGTTATTAATCCCAGAGGGGAAATTTGTTGAAAATGATGTGGTTTGTCCAGCAGAATGCACTCCAACAAAGTTGTTTACATTGCTGTAAAGCATGGCTGGGGCTCCCATCGCTCCGAGGTCACATTAGCTGCAAGAGAGGGAAAGTGACCAGCTGTTATTCACTTTCAATCATAGTGGGTGCTTTGCAGCCACCTAAGTGGGGCCAAAATAGACCAAGTAAATTTTATGCACTTAGACTGCCACTTGGACCGGCAGCCATAGTGACAGCAACGTGACATATGTTGACTGGTTGTTGGTTGTATTTGTTATTGTTATTAACATTTCTTTTTCATAAGGATTTGATAATAAAACGCTAGGAATCATTGCTGTTTTTTAAATGTATTGTAAATTTTTACTCCTTAATACCTGTATTGTCAGACTCAGGTGTGCTGCTGTCACACTCTGATTGGTCCCCCATCATTTACTATGAAATAATGCTGAATTTATGTGGAAACGATTGTTGTACAAAGATTCAGATATCTGTCACTGAGATAGATGATGACTGGAGTGCAGTTTGAAGTACAAGTAGGTTGATGGTTGTATATAGAAACTCATGAGGGACAGATTAATCCAGAAAAAGCCACCATTCCTGCAGCAAATTGCATAAAGACGTGACTGAGAACTTTAAAAGATTAACGTGCACGTCGACGTCATTGCATGGCCACAGAGTTGGAGAAGCATAAATCAGACTTTAGGATTTTAAGATAACACTCCACAGCGGATTTAGAAAAAGAGTGACTCGATCAAATGTAATCTTTTTAATGCACATAATGTCTGGCACTTTCAGATGAAGTTTTGACCCGGTCATTAAATGAGGCAGGTCTTGATTCAGGATTCCCCATAGATTGTTCAGCGACTCCTGACTGTAACTAATCTCATACATATGTATCATGGATTTTGTCAGTTTTATACATATAATGGATTTCGATTATATTGGACAAAATTCTCTCCTGAAAAATATGTGAGTTTTACTGTAGTTCCATAGTTTGAAATACATCATTGTTTTAAAGTTGTCAGAGAAAACTTGACCTTCAAAGAAATTTTCTCCACTGTTCAGCTGAGTTGTCTCTTATGACGACAAAGTTCTGTAGATTAGATGGTAATGATACATGTATTGCTTTGAACATAATTAATACAATTTTCTAATCAGTCAGATCATTAAGTTTAATAACTGAGATTTCAGAAACACTTTGTTGCCCTGTTCTCTAAAACTCATTGTGTGTTCTAATTGCTCTTTTCTGTCGCGGTATTAATGGATTTAACTTAATTACATAGTTTTACCCTGTACTTCAGCACATTAACTGAGATATGGCAGAATTAAAAGAAGAATTCATTATTTTAAGTGTGTTGATGTCTAATAGATATTTAACTTTTGGTAATATTGCTGCTTAGACTTTGAGTCTTCAGAATAAAATACTCCAGAAATTAAGGCTGCAAAATGTGTTTCTGCTTTGTTTTATTCTTGGCACTTTATATTTTTTAGCTGTTGTCAAGTAAATCAAATAAAATGTCTTTTATTAAAAACCTTTTGTAATAAGCGTGTTGTTCACCAGGACTTTCTGGTTGATCATGATCATGGAGTAACATTTTTGTGGTGGAGGGTGTGTGTGTGTGTGTGTGTGTGTGTGTGTGTGTGTGTGTGTGTGTGTGTGTGTGTGTGTGTGTGTGTGTGTGTGTGTGTGTGTGTGTGTGTGTGTGTGTGTGTGTGTGTGTGTGTCAGTCAAACCGTTTCAGAAGATGATGCCGTATGGTGGTTGTTTGAAATGAAATGTTTTATTGCATCACTTCACGTGAAAGTATCACACAATCAGGGAACTGTGGGAACACTATGGCACAAATTTCATGAAACAACATACAGTGAGGCAAATGAATATTTGATCTACTGTCAATTTTGCAAGTTTACCACCTACAAAGAATGGAGAGGTCTGTTGTTTTTTTATTGTAGGTGCACTTCAACTGTGAGAGATAGAATCTTAAAAAAATCAGAAAAGGGTGATTCCACATGAGAAGGTAAAAAAAAATGCTAGATTTAAAAATTACTCAAAAATAACTGATGAACTGATGCATTGTGTGCTTAAATACTTAAGCTTCAAAGACCAAATAGATTTTTTTCCTGCCAGTCACCAGGAATTGGATATTTTGGGACAAAATCACAGAATTTGAATTTTTCTCAAATTCTGAAAAATAAGATTACTGTAGCTTTTTGTCCCACATTTTTTAACAGTTAATTGCTGCAGCTTTTTCATTATTAGTCAATAGGGGAGGGTACTGGCTATATCCACCCCACCCCCTGATCATGTGACTTCACTGCATTTAGCAGAAATTGTCATATTTGATGGGGGGTTTGGGGTCATGTCCCATACGACATACAGAAATGTAAAAAAAATTCCCTGCATCTCATTTTTCAAGACCAAAGCTTACAACTACAGAATCTCTAACTTTGGCCAATAACTATTTATTTGACGTAGCTTTAGTTAATTATTTTAATTAGTTATTGTATAATAGGCTTTTAAAAGATGTCCCGTACGACACATCACACTCATTCTAGTGGAGCAGATAAGTATGACGTTTGGCCAGAATTGTTCACATGGTTATGCAAGCATCAGATTTGGCATGAATGTTCTCCATAAATCATTGTTTGGAGAAAAAAGTGCTGGCCACGTGAAAATCCAATATGGCAGCCAGGTCAGGGTCAATGAAGAATTACACAGGGGTCAAAATTTAAAAAAGCTCCAATCATATTGAAAGCTATACCACATTATGTGTCTGATCACAAAGATTCTAAAAAGGTATAGTTTGGGCTGTCTATGACTGAATGTTATGGGGTAAAAACAGCAAGAATGTGACAAAGGTCAGTTTCATTTTGTACACGGGTCAAAAGTTAAAGTTCCTCCAATTTTTGTCAAATGTGATGCAAATTATTAGTTGAGTTAATAGGGTTTTAAAAAGGAATGCGAGTAGTTTGCACCATGTGTCATGCTTAGTTGTCACGTTACAGGGTAACATACGTCACATGTCATAGAATCCAATGTACGTCAACATTGTTTGACATTTACTCTGCAAACCAAGCATTCAACACAGTCAAAACTATTCCATTTATTAATCCTATTATTTCAATCAATAATCTGCACCACTTCTTACCATATATATATGTAGTTTTTCACCAGGTTTGCACACACTGTAGCAGGGATTTTGGCCCACTCCGCCATACAGATCTTCTCTAGATCTTTCAGGTTTGGAGTTTCAGCTCCCTTCAAAGATATTCTATTGAGTTCAGGTCTGGAGACTGGCCAGGCCACTCCAGCACCTTGAAATGCTTCTTACGGAGCCCCTCCTTAGTTCCCCTGGCTGTGTGTTTGGGGTCATTGTCATGCTGGAAGAACCAGCCATGACCCATCTTCAATGCTCTTACTGAGGGAAGGAGGTTGTTTGCCAAAATCTCGCAATACATGACCCCATCCATCCTCCCTTCAATACGGTGCAGTCGTCCTGTCCCCTTTGCAGAAGAGCACCCCAGAGTATGATGTTTCCACCCCCATGCTTCACGGTTGGGATGGTTTTCTTGGGGTTGTTCTCATCCTCTAAACATGGTAAGTGGAGTTGATTCCAAAAAGCTCTATTTTGGTCTCATCTGACCACATGACCTTCTCCCATGCCTCCTCTAGATCATCCAGATGGTCACTGGTGAGCTTCAAACGGGCCTGGACATGTGCTAGCTTGAGCAGGGGGACCTTGCTGCCCTGCAGGATTTTAAACCATGACAGCATCATGTGTTACTAATGTAATCTTTGTGACTGTGGTCCCAGCTCTCTTCAGGTCATTGACCAGGTCCACATGTGTAGTTCTGAGGTTTCTCAGAATCATCCTTACCCCACAAAGTGAGATCTTGCATGGAATCCCAGACCGAGGGAGATTGACAGTCATCTTGTGTTTCTTCCACTTTCTAATAAATAATCATAACAGTTGTTGTCTTCTACCAAGCTGCTTGCCTGTTGTCCTGTAGTGCATCCCAGCTTTGTGCAGGTCTGCAGTTTTGTCCCTGGTGTCCTTAGACAGCTCTTTGTTCTTGGCTATGGTGGACAGGTTGGAGTGTGATTGAGTGTGTGAACAGGTGTCTTTTATACAGGTAACAAGTTCAAACAGGTGCAGTTAAGACAGGTAAAGAGTGCAGAATGAGAGGGCTTCTTAAAGAAAAACTAACAGGTCTGTGAGAGCCAGAATTCTTGCTGGTTGGTAGGTGTTCAAATATTTATTTGCAGCAGTAACATACAAATAAAAAAAATCATACATTGTGATTTCCGGATTTTTATTTTTATTTTTATTTTTTTAGATTATGTCTCACAGTGGACATGCACCTAAGATGAAAATTTCAGACCCCCCAAGATTTCTAAGTGGGAGAACTTGCAAAACCGCAGGGTTTTCAAATACTTATTTTCCTCACTCTGTGTGTGTGTGTGTGTGTGTGTGTGTGTGTGTGTGTGTGTGTGTGTGTGTGTGTGTGTGTGTGTGTGTGTGTGTGTGTGTGTGTGTGTGTGTGTGTGTGTGTGTGTGTGTGTGTGTGTGTGTGTGTGTGTGTGTGTGTGTGTGTGGTGTGTGTGTGTATTTACGTGCAATTGACATTTTTTCCTGTAGCTAGGTATTGCAATGGTGTGATGACCTTCATTTCAGGTGTTATTACATTATTATGCTGGGTGGGAAAAGTAAGCTCATTCCTGATGAGGTCAACCACAAACATTAGCCCTGCATGTGCGATAAAGCCGAACTGATCAAATTGATCAAGGTAGCGTGTTGCTGAATCACTGTCATTGAACATACAGGGAATATTTCTCCTTCCTCTCTGTCTTTTCCACCATCTTATCTGCTTAAGATACTCTTATGCTTCTTAAATGTCTTCCTTCCTCCTCTTACCAGTTTGGCACCTTAGGAGCTCTCTTAAGGCCTAAGATGCTTTGTGAATAACATTTATCTTAGAAATGTCTAAGAATTTGGGGAATTCTAAGATTTTTCTTAGAATAACAGCACTAGGAGCTACCTTTAGCCTTTGGGTACTTCATGGAGACGGGCCCATGTTATTAGTTATACATCATATTATCTCTGCGCTCATTTGTCTTGAAGTCATATTCTGTGTGTTAACAGATGCCTGCTTGTACCAGTGTGAGAGCATGGAGGAGGGCGAGGATAGCGATTACAGCCAGCGACTGACATACGAGACATCGGTATGGAGACAAAAGAAAATATCCTCTGTTATCTTATGTGGAATCTGCGCTAACAGAAATCATGTTGCGCAATGATGCTGGTTCACTTTTTCTTTTTCCTCCTGTTGTGAGTGATTTTTACATCTCACCATTTGAATTAAATATGTAATAAATCTGATTTGAACTGGCAGTCTGATTGATGCCTAACTGCCAGTTGTTTCATGTGCACCCACAAAACAAACACTGTGAATTGATTTTTAAGATGGAACTTGGGGGCAACAGAAGAGCCTTCAGCCTACTGATGCCACTGCACATCTGAGCAGAAGAGTGCAGCCATTAAAGTTTAGAAAGGACAACTTCAGGCTTTTTTCAATGATGTGAACAGGCTGCTGCCTTTAGACTGAAGAAAACGTAAACCTGTCCCATTTCTGGTCTCAGTTCCTGGGACCCAAGTGAACCTGTGACCTGAAACTTTAAATCAGTTTCTATGACTTTTCAGTCTTGTGCGTCGTGTGTTTATGCACATAATAAATGGTAGTAAGTAAGTCCCTTCAGCTGCTCCCTTGTTTTCACTCGGGGTCGCCACAGCAAATCCAAGGTGGATCTGCATGTTGAACTGGCACAGGTTTTACGCCGGATGCCCTTCCTGACGCAACTCCACATTACATGGAGAAATGTGGCAGGGGTGGTATTTGAACCCGGAACCTTCTGAACTGTGGTGTTGTCCTATTTTGTCTTCGTAAGTCAACAGCACAAGTGTGTTGAGAACTGTTGTGTTTTTGTTCCACAACTCAAAATTCACGTACCTTTACAAATCTGACCGCCCTCTTTGGTCCTTCTGTCACAGTTTGACAATGGCCTTGTGCTCACCCTCGATCCTGACGACTCCTCGTCACCATGGAAACACCTTGACGACAACCTCCTCACAGGTATGGAACTGAAAATATCTCATTCAGCGTTTTGATTTCACTCCTCAAAAAAACCCTGCAGGTTTTTGTTCTCCTGCACCACGTTTTATCTTTGCAATTCAGAATATCTTATTTGGACCCAAAGGGGCAACAGGTAAGCAAACAAATGTGAAAAATTTTAGCCACCCACAGACAAAACAGGATGCAAATAAGACTAAAATACTAACCAATCAAGAAAAGCGATTAAAATATTGACGTGGAAAAACTTAAGAATGCATCACATGAATTTAATGGTGAACGAAACACATTTCATGTCAGCCAACTACCCAATAATAATGTTTTCATGTTTAATCCCTTTATTTGCCATTGAGAAGTTTAAAGTAATCAGATGAGACATTGTGGTATTTTATCTGATTGTTGTGCAAAATGTATTTAAACAAATTGTAACAAATTGTAAATTGTAACTTTTTTTGTGTGTGTCTGTGTTTGTGAAGGTGACAGTCCTATGCTAAAAAATGAAATGACGATTACTCAGCCATTGCCAGTGGAAATGTGTAAGTTGTTCTCTAGTCTGTTCAAAAGTGCCTCATGAAAAAATATTCTGCTGCTATAGTCTGTGTCTTCATCATCATGTTGGACAGGAAGCAGTTTGTTTTTGCTTTGTTTGTGCTTTTGAGTTGTTCTTGTCCATGAACCAAAATTGTGTATTATAATATTCATATGCCACTTGTTTTAGTGTTCCAGGTGAAAGCAGAACCTCTGTCCCCTCCTTCGTCTCTCGGTTCTGAACGCTCAGCATTATCACCGGATCCACAGGTGTTTGTTCACACTGCTGTTTGTTCTTTTGTTTTTCTGATGAATTCTGAGTTTGGATGTTGTATCTAATGCTGTGTTTACACATAAGCAGGACGCATTACAAATGTCATATTTGCATCATTCTTGGCACATTTCTGACATTCTTAATGTGACAACGCATCTGAATAGGTTTCTTACTAGTGCATGTTGGTGCGTGATATTCGTGATTTTCATACAGTATGTTTTTGGCTGTTAAAAAATCTTCCATGAATGTCACGCACCACCCTCATTTCACCTCATGTCGTGGAGGTCGCAACTGAGCATGTTGAGCCGTCTTGATTAGTGGTGATCCTTAGTAGAGCGTGACAGCATTTTTCTCTGACATGCGCACAGTTAAACCCTGCTGCACCCATTCAGTTTCATTGCTGCAGTAATGCTGAAGGACAGTGATGCCAAGTCGGCTAAAAGTTTCGTTCCATTGTTCCTCAGCGCGCTCCTGCAGGTGTTCCACCTGCTGCATGTGCCTGATGTTTGGGGAAACGAGCGAGCTGTGTGAAGCCACACATCTGGCTCTCTCTGTCTCCTCCTCCTCTCTGCACCACTCCATGGCACAGAGACCAACTAAGCCTGTAAACACAAGGTTCTGCTGCTGTGGAGCGATCTGAATTCTTCAGCAGTTGATGGATGAATATGGGGGTGTGTGTGGAGTCAATTCGCCTCATTCACAATGTGACAGAACTTAGCGATGTGCCGTTACACTCGATAGAGTGCAACAGAGCATGTTTTTGGCTGTTAAAAAATCTTCCACGAATGTCACGCACCACCCTCATTTCGCCTCATGTCGTGGAGGTCACAACTGAGCGTGTTGATCCGTCTTGATTAGTGGCGATCCTTAATAGAGCGTGACAGCGTTCTTTTCTGACGTGCACAAAGTTAAACCCTGCTGCACCGCATTCAGTTTCATTGCTGCAGTATGCTGAAGGACAGTGATGCCAAGTCGGCTAAAAGCCTCGTTCCAATGCTCATCAGCACACTCCTGTAGGTGTTCCACCTGCTGCTGCTGTGCCTGATGTTTGGGAAAACGAGCGAGACGAGAGCTGCGTGGAGCCACACATCTGGCTCTCCCTGTCTCCTCCTCCTCTCTGTGCCACTCCACAGCACAGAGCCCAACTACACATATAGTCACAAAGTTCTTCTGCTGTGGATTCATCTAGATTTTGAGGCGCAAACTGGAGCGATCTGAATTGCTAAGCAGCTGACGGTAGGATGAATATGGGTGGGTGTGTGGAGACAATTCGCTTTGTTCACAACGTGATAGAACATAACGATGCGCTGTTACACGCAATAGCACAGAACAGCGCACACCAGCGTGGAACATTATTCTTGACTGTGCGTAATGGTTCCTGATAATTCGCCAACAACACATGCCATTAATCGTAACACGTGGTAACAGGTTGCAGCAGTTCCTGAGTATACCTGATGCCTCCGCCCTGAATCATTACATTCGTGATCAGCGGCCAAGAATGTATACTTTGTGGCATTCATGACGTCGTTATATGTAAACGCAGCATTACCCTTCAAAGCTGTCAAATCAATAGTCTTACATTTCGGCTTTTCTCTCCCACCAGGTAACAGTGAAAGGAGAAAACCCACCGACTCCTCCGTACATGTATGGAGATGTGCTGTCACCTCCACTGGGCTCCATGGAGGTCACCGTGGCAACGGCAACCGTAACCCCGCTGCACACACAGATGCCGGTTGTAACACAGACACATCTGCAAAATCCGCTGCCAACACAGATTACAGGAGTCCTCAGCGGGCTTCAGACCCAGGGTTCAGGTGTGCCAGCATCATTTATCACTAAATTGTTTTATTTTTTTAATTGTAAACACATGTAATTAATGGAGGAGGTGTGATGGAGGTGTGGCCAGGAGACATCACATTAATAAAATTAAAATGTTTAAATTTCAGCTGGAATCAGGGAACTGAGACCAAGTCATATAAAAAGGCTTGCCGACTGTCAGTTCCAGCTTTGAACCAGTATTCATATTACACCATGAACACACATGAGCATGTGATTATTTGCTCACAGACATGTTTGTTTTTCAGATTGGCACTAACTTGTGTTTAAACTAGATGCTCTTCTTTGACAGTTGACTGCAAACACTGCAGTAAATTACAGTTTCATCAGACTGGACCATGTTTACGTGCGCTGCCTCAGGGCACTTTTGGATCCATCATTGTGAAGTCTTGGGTCAAAGTTCATGCATGTTAAACTCTGTGTGAAATTCCCACACAAATTATTAAAATAAATATTTGCTTCTTTTATTGAGTTGAATTGAATCTGCTGGTCACATGAAAGGATATAGAGATTAATTCATGTTTGCTTTGAAAACCGTCTTTTGTACGGCGCCGTATGCTGATTCCACCCTGGTCACGGTTCTGGTTTTGACGCCCCTGTACAACACGCTACATGGATGTTATTGTCAGAGTCAAGTCAGAATTTATTGTGTGGCATATTTAAAATAATGGTCATTCACAAAATGCTGTGCACGCATCTGTGTTCGCTGCAGTGTTGCCGTGCTCAACCGAGCACAAGGCCAACACCATCCTGAGCGCGAAACCGCCCATCCAACCCCGACCCGTTTGTGTCACCAACCTGCCTGTCCCACAAACCCCCACATCAGCCAAAACCCTCATCCTGCAGAGCGTCTCCTCTGTGGACCAAACCAGACCAGGTATGTTGACATCTCATTAGAAAGTGCCAATAAAAAGACTTATTTCTAACAGAGAATTTGGTCAGACCACAGCAATGGAAATCTACTTCTGTTATGAGATTTATTTTAACTAACTTTTCCTTTTATTTTTCCTTTGTGTTCAAATCTTTGTATACGACTGAATAAATTGACAGTAATGTATGTTTTGATGCAGACAAATCTGTTTTTATAATGCATGTAGTCTGACAAGAGTTGAACCAATCAGTAGAAAATCCTGAGATACAACCCCTGGCAAAAATTATGGAATCACCGGCCTCGGAGGATGTTCATTCAGTTGTTTAATTTTGTAGAAAAAAGCAGCTCACAGACATGACACAAAACTTAAGTAATTTCAAATGGCAACTTTCTGGCTTTAAGAAACACTATAAGAAATCAGGAAAAAAAAATTGTGGCATTCAGTAACGGTTACTTTTTTAGACCAAGCAGAGGGAAAAAAATATGGAATCACTCAATTCTGAGGACAAAATTATGGAATCATGAAAAACAAAAGAACGCTCCAACACATCACTAGTATTTTGTTGCACCACCTCTGGCTTTTATAACAGCTTGCAGTCTCTGAGGCATGGACTTAATGAGTGTCAAACAGTACTCTTCATCAATCTGGCTCCAACTTTCTCTGATTGCTGTTGCCAGGTTAGCTTTGCAGGTTGGAGCCTTGTCATGGACCATTTTCTTCAACTTCCACCAAAGATTTTCAATTGGATTAAGATCCGGACTATTTGCAGGCCATGACATTGACCCAATGTGTCTTTTTGCAAGGAATGCTTTCACAGTTTTTGCTCTATGGCAAGATGCATTATCATTTTGAAAAATGATTTCATCATCCCCAAACATCCTTTCAATTGATGGGATAAGAAAAGTATCCAAAATATCAACGTAAACTTGTGCATTTATTGATGATGTAATGACAGCCATCTCCCCAGTGCCTTTACCTGACATGCAGCCATATCATCAATGACTGTGGAAATTTACATGTTCTCTTCAGGCAGTCATCTTTATAAATCTCATTGGAACGGCACCAAACAAATGTTCCAGCATCATCACCTTGCCCAATGCAGATTCGAGATTCATCACTGAATATGACTTTCATCCAGTCATCCACAGTCCACGATTGCTTTTCCTTAGACCATTGTAACCTTGATTTTTTTTTGTTTGTTTGTTTGTTTAGGTGTTAATGATGGCTTTCGTTTAGCTTTTCTGTATGTAAATCCCATTTCCTTTAGGTGGTTTCTTACATTTCGGTCACAGACGTTGACTCCAGTTTCCTCCCATTCATTCCTCATTTGTTTTGTTGTGCATTTTCGATTTTTGAAACACATTGCTTTAAGTTTTCTGTCTTGACGCTTTGATGTCTTCCTTGGTCTACCAGTATGTTTGCCTTTAACAACCTTCCCATGTTGTTTGCATTTGGTCCAGAGTTTAGACACAGTTGACTGTGAACAACCAACATCTTTTGCAACATCGCGTGATGATTTACCCTCTTTTAAGAGTTTGATAATCCTCTCCTTTGTTTCAATTGACATCTCTCATGTTGGAGCCATGATTCATGTCAGTCCACTTGGTGCAACAGCTCTCCAAGGTGTGATCACTCCTTTTTAGATGCAGACTAACGAGCAGATCTGATTTGATGCAGGTGTTAGTTTTGTGGATGAAAATTTACAGGGTGATTCCATAATTTATTCCTCAGAATTGAGTGAGTCCATATTTTTTCCCTCTGCTTGGTCTAAAAAAGTAACCGTTACTGACTGCCACAATTTTTTTTCTTGATTTCTTATAGTGTTAAAGCCAGAAAGTTGCCATTTGAAATGACTTTAGTTTTGTGTCATGTCTGTGATCTGCTTTTTTTCTACAAAATTAAACAACTGAATGAACATCCTCCGAGGCCGGTGATTCCATATTTATTGCCAGGGGTTGTAAACAGAAAATAATCCAACAAATTGATAATTTATGTTGTTTTAAAAAGGCCAGTGTTGACTTGTTTCAGGTTATACAATTCAATTAATTGTTTTTATGTATTCATTTTATTAATTAATTAACTTATTTATTTATTTATTTTACTTGGGGCTGGGCGATACGGAGGAAATGTTTTAGCACATTTTTTTTTCATGTCACTCTATCAATATATATCACAATATAAATCAGATCATTGTTTCTGTAAAGGTTCCTTTAAGATGTGAAGATATAAGGTAACTTTTGGTATAAATTTTAAAACTAAATTTTGTCAGATGTCAAACATGACAAATGCACTGTAGAACATAACGCAACTGTATAAACATACCTCTGTTGTATAATAAACTAAACTCTTCTACAGAAGAACATAAAATGGGCCGCTACAAGGGATGATTGAGAAGTTCTGTGCCTGGCCCAGATAAAAGTAGGGTGTGGTTCTCCATTGTTTGCATTCTGAGAAAACAATTTTTTTTTTTCAGCATTGCACCTAGTAAGTCAAAACTTTACACATTCTCAAAAAAGTTATTAATTCACCATCCATTGGGCAGTCATGGCGTGATCTGTGCTATGTTTGTTTGTGGCCTGTGTGATATTTGAGCGTCCTCCAACCTTGGAGACTCTTGCATTTGTCAGGTGCAGCTTCATAATTGATGGGGACCATGGCGTGTAGTGTGCAACGACAGAGAATACCTTTAAGGTCTTTGTGTGTACTGTGCATTCCTTCATAGTTCTGAGGCATTCATTTTGATTTCATGCTTGCACAAGGCATGCAGAATGTACTCCGTCCCTGTGTAATGGGGATTTAACCAGTGTAAGCGGTAATCAGTGTTGCAGCAGAAGCTACACTATACAGCAGTACATTGAGCAAAATAAAGCCTGTCCGCTGACTGGATTTAATTTGAAATTAGTTCAGTCAACGTTCTGTTGACTATGTCTTCTGTTTGTACTGAAGAAAAGTTATTTTGAGCCCCGGTTACATGGCACATGGCAATAGTTGGATGAAGGCTAAAAAGTCAAACCATCAAAAATCGTTGAGAAAAGGTAGACGAAAGATCCTGCGCTCTTCCATCCCAGAAAATTCTGAGAATCAAGTGAACTCAAACAGAGCGAAACAAATGACAAAAACGAAGCAAATGTAAACCTCAACCCTTTAAACAAAATCAAAATGAAACATTCACAATGACGTGACTGAATATAACCACAGTACTTGCAGGTGAGAGATTTTGTTTTATTTTTTTATTTTGTTTTATTTGTCTTCACATTCTGGCATCATGTCTGTACCTTGTATACTTTATCTGTGATAGTACTTGTCCTGATGAGTACCTTTGAATCCCTGGCATCAGCCATGGGGAACTGTCCGTGTCAGATGAAGGCTGCTCCCGAAGACACGCATACGCAGGCCAGCCACAAACGGTTGAAACATGCGTAAATAGTTAAAGTAGTTGATGAAACGTTCTTTACGCTATTGTTTCTGTTTGAAAACATTGCTTTTTCATCCCAGAAAATAAGGATTCATTAGCGACAAAAGGATGTTTTGTTCAGCTCGTCGAAGCTTGAGTTATTGATTCGTTCAGATATCGTTGCATTCATTAATCTTCGTTCAATACGTTGGACTTGGGAGGTTGGATGAAACTCAAACGAAATGCTAAAGTTACGAAAACTAAGCAAACAATAAGAAACCATCAAGAACGAAAGCAAAACGAAATGTGGAGGAATTGAGGTTGTCGGCTGTATTTGTTCAAATTTTCCAACATAAAGTAAATTAAATTCAGACACTTGCCTTGGTTTACATGTTCAAAAGGAGTGAGAAGAAAATACAGAACTTTTTTCCCTCTATATAAATCATTCATTGATATTTATCCAGCTTAATAATAATAATAATAATTTTATGTTGTACTTTCAGGCAGAAAATGTTAGTGCTCTACATATAAAAACATCACTATTTCATAGTAAAAAGAAAGAAAAGCCTGGACAAATGAAGAAAGCCCACATCCTGAGACTGCAGTGCACGAGAAGGCACATAAGGCTCAATAAGATCAGTTAGCGAGGTGCCTGCAAAACCATCTGCAGTCAACAACAAAACCTAAAAATCAGCTCTCACACTCACAAGAAGTCAAAATGATGTGGACCAGTGGTGGCTTGCTGGCCTTTGAAATAGGGGAAGCTCATTTTCGGCTTATATCACAAAATTTGTCAATTTATTTCTGTGTAAAATCAAATATGTCAAATGGTTATAATAGTCCCCAATTGCGCAAGCATTTCACAATTTATATCTCTATTACATACAGTATTTTATGATGGCACAATCACATTATAACACAAGTATATTATTAATGGTTTTAAACGAAAATATAGTCAAAAATTACAAGAAGCACATAACACCTTTTAATATTAAACATACATAACAGTAACTTACGGTTTCATGACCTTTCCTTTTATTGTTCCATGCAAATGCTATGTTAAAGATTGGCCAGCAGATGTCGCCATATCCAATTGTATCAAAAGCTTCAAAACACTGAACCATTGCTTCATATTGATTCATTGGTTCAAAATACTTTAGTTTCTCTGTTACTAATTTTCATCAACTGTGAATGGTTGTGGCATCCTAATCACCACTTTCGTCTGTTTCTGTTGTCTTTCCGCAGATTTTAACTCGTGTTTGGCTGTGGTACAAAGGTGTTTCATTTTTTTTGTTTTTGTTTTTTTTTAGTTTGGTCTTATTGTATAAACATATGATATCTAAGGTGTGCTTTTAAAAACAGACTGATTTTATAGGTCACGCAAAACACTTTGGCATAAATTTTAAAATGCATGAATGCACAAAAATGTGCAAAGTAATTCTCACATGCCAATATCTCAAAATAGCTTTCAATCAAAATGGGATTCAGCCTTTCGACTGATCGTCCAATCATTGTGCGAAGGTCCAGCATCCAGGCCTGCCCACAGCTCGTTTCACCCACAGAGACACTGAACGTTCAGGTGTGGGACAAAATCATGGCATTTATCCAGTGACAAGTTTGGAGGTAATGAAACAAACTGTTCCATTCAGTCCCATTGAAGTTAATGGACGCTCAGCTTCTATGGGCAAATGCATTGGCCACAGACCGAATAAGAAAAAGATTTATGAGAAGTTAACAAAATAGTCTGTCAATCTGTGATAAGTAGCTGATTCTGAATGAACTCGTCTTCGAGATGAATGTGTTCTAACACATTTGTAGTCAATGAAATGTTAAACTGTTCCTGTACGTATTTCACCATTTAATTTTTTTTGTTGACATTTTAGGGGAAGCTGAGCTTCCCTTGCAGTCTTAGAGAAATGTGGACAGATCTCCTGGTTTTACGTACAAACTCGAGCAGCCATTGTCTGAATCGTCTGAAAATGTCTCGCTCTTATGTGATGAACCAGAAAATAAAACATTTACAGTAGTAACATTTGGAAGACACAAAAGCATTAATCAGTGTTAATCAGTCACACTGTTAATCACTCACATGGCTACGAATAATCTGACCAAGAGGTGCCACATAAAGAGAAAAAGTGTTTAAACACGTTATAAAATGTTAAAATATAAAGACCTTTTCTGACCTTTTTTCAGAAATCACAGAATTAATATCAGTGATTAATTTCCCCATGACACCTTTTAGGGCCTCTTCAGACATAACACAAAATTGGGTGAAAGAAGCAGAAAAAAACAGATGACAGAAAAACTGCCTGCTTCACTGGATTAAAAGCTACTGTTGAAGAAGAGAGTAAATGCTATGTCCATTAAATATTAATGTGTTTTTAACATTTTCAGTGTTAATTAATTGATCTTACAAATATTACAACATAAATATAATTTTTTGTTTATTATTCTTGCGTTCAGTGCATCTAAAACCACCAAAAATTAGTTAAAATAATTCTTGCCAAGAACGTTGTAGTGGTATAAAATCATTTAGCTTTGGGGGGGGGGCTATGAGCCGTAATCACATAATTTACCCAGAACTAAAATGGTTTTAGCTAGAACCCTGGTTGCTTGGTAACAGCACACCCATGTGGCAATTTTCACAGACAGCTCGAATATGGTTAGTGCCCAGCGAGTGGTGTTGGATGTTTGTGTGTGGCACGTGGAATTTGGCCGACACCTGCTGAGAGGGGGTCGAATGGGCACTTGCAGGGCACTCTGTCTTTCGGCCGCTGGTGTGCGTGAATGGTTGTGGCGACAGCTGTATGAGGCATTTGAGGCGGCTCCAATTTTTCACAAGTGGCATGCAGTTCCTCCTTCGTGCCCCAGCCGGCTTCAGTCGTGTTATGTGTGAAGGGCCCCTACGAGATATGGGAGGGGCTGAAGTATAGTACATAAAATGCAAACTGTATTAAATAAAAATAGCATTCGCAGGTACAAAATGGCTAAAAACTTAAAAAAAAAAAAAAAATTCTAACACTGAATATCTCAAAACTTACCATGTTGTAAGTTTATTTTCACAAAAATATTAACACATGAATCATAAAAATTCTTGGCAGATTATTGCTCCTCAGAATATCACCTCCTCCTTCAGCAGTCGTGACCCGTCTCATGTCTTCCATTTCCAGTCGTCCTGTCTCATTCCGTTTGTCTGGGTTCAGCTCCGGCCATTGTCAAAATGGAGCCCATGTCTCCCAGCATCCCTCAGCACTGCTCCAGCACCACAGCGCCCCCCAGCAGCAAGCCCATCGTCCCAGCATCCCCCACACTGCCTGGCAACAACTCCAGTGACATTGATGTAAGTAACCTGCATGTGTTCTCTTTGAAATCCTTTTATTTATTTTGTTTTGTTAAATCAGTGGCATGAGCACTGGTTAATAAGAGGAAAACCTTTTGATTATTCAGAGTAGATGATCACCTCCGTGAACATTATCAGAGATGAAAATTTGGGTAAATCTTGTCAAGGATGATTTTGTTGTGGTTTGTTTGTTTAAGCGCTGTTGTTGTACGTTCTGCATGGTGTAGCTGCTGCTAATTTGACGACAGAATGCTTGTTTTGTGAAGCACATTCAGGGGAGTATGAGTTCCCAGCAGCAGCTTTACACATTTCACTTCCCGTCTGCAGCAGCAAAACTGTCCACAGCAGCTTAGCTGTTGTTTTCCATGTTTGAAAATACACTTTTTTGAAAATATGGAGTTGCTCCCGGACTCGTAGTAACCTCATTTTGACATGGCACTGTAGATGTTATTGAATTGTGATTGTTTTTTTGGAGCTATGTTGTTCAGAATCTCAATACCTTTGACAACAGTGAAGTCTCTTTCACACACGGAGGTGTGTAGTTTGATAAACAGTCATCTGAACAACAGCGGAGACATGATGTGGGATTTCTGTCACTTTATTACACAAATTACACATCTAGTCCCTGAAGTTATCACACTCATGTCAGCGCATCTTCTCTGCACGTCCTCTGGGACACGCCGCAGAGTAATAAACTAACATCAGAGAAGCATGTGTGTGTGTGTCTTGGACTGATTGCTCTCTGGTGGCCTAGAACTAAGTTGCGTAGGGCGCGGCACATGGTGCAAACAGCAACACATAAAATCCCCGGGCTTCATTTATGAAGCTAACAAATTAAACATAAAAGGCACTGTGTAGTTTGTTTAAAAAGTAATGAGATGGCAGTTTTGTTCAAAAGGTAGGTTGCATATTGGGCCATTCCATCTCAAATCAACCAATGGCTCCAGCAGCACCATTTCTGATTTGCATTATAATCAGGTTCAATGTGCCATTAGGTCCCAAAAGAAGGTAGGAAACAGGTTTTTTGGTAATATGTGTACACATTTTTCGTTTACACCCCATTATTATACAAATAATGAGTGTTTGAGTTCAGTGGTATGAATATTTCATGAGGTGAAAGATGGAAGGCACAATTCAATGAGGCTTCACCTATTGCTACTGGACTGTAAGAAGTTTAAGAACCCTGTTCCTGGAGAGCACCTGCCCTGCACGTTTTCCACGTCTATCTGCTCAAGTCACACCTGATTTTATAAAAGTAGTGTTTTCCAGCTCTTGATTGGCTGAGCACACCTGATAGAGTTAATTGCCTGGGAGTAGAACAGAGATAGTTACAAAACATGCAGGACATGTGCTGTCCAGGAACAGGGTTGGTGATCCCTGGGTTAAAAAGTCGCATTCTCTTTGAATCTATTTGGTTTTGTTTTTGAGTGGCGGGCGTGACAGCCAATCAGAGCAGAGCTGCACTGTGATGTCACGTCAGTGGCTGGTCTCTCCAAAATCGCTTTTTGTGTGTTTATATACATGTTTCTCATATAGTACGTAAAAGCTAATGAGAAATAGACGCTTCTAAAACTGAATATGCTGCTTTTGGAACCTAATTACACCTCTGAACTTATTTACAAGTTATTTTGCACACGTTCACATGGTAACATCGCAGTCTGGTAGCTAGCTGCAAAACTCTGTGTGTAAATATCATCTCTTTGTCATAAATTATGTAAAGCCTAATGGGAAATAAGCACTTCTAAAACTGAAAATGCTCTATATGTAACCTGATAACACCCCTGGAGTCATTTACAAGACATTTTTTAGACGTTGGCATACATGCTAACTTCCTCTAACTCAACGCTCACTTCCTATGGAGTTGAATTTCTCTCATTGGTATCTGCAGATGCACAGAGGGTGATCTACAAATATTCTACAAATATTTGCACAACTTGTGCTCTTAAAATGTAAATATTGTTTTTGATTGATAGAGGGGCTTTATTGAACATGTACAAATTGTACACAAGCCAATAGGATCTTAATAATTAATTAAACAACTACAAATTATAAAGAACATACAGCTGAAGGTATTTTAGCATTGCGTTATATATTTAATCAACAGTGAACTGAATAGAAACTGCTCACAGCGTTAATCAGCAAAAACATCATTTTTAGCTCATCCGAACCAGCGGTCCAATGAGCTGTTGTTGCAGTGAAGTGTTTCACAATTCACCAACTGATTTATCTTGGGGCCCCTTCACCGAGTGTAGCTCACTGGAGCACGAAGGAGGAATCACATGCCACTCGTGAAAAACTGTCGCCGCGGTATTGTGCACGCCTGTTGGACTGTGTGTCCCTCCCGACAGCAGGTGGAATGTTTCAAGGTTCCCCATTTCGTTTTTTGCTTGTGGATTTTCTTCCGGTTTCTGCTTCGCCCAACGTTGTGCTATGTGTGAAGGGGGCATTAACACTGTTCACAATTCTTCCTCATGGAATTTGGAAATTTTAAAATTTTAGGGAAAATATGGACAAGCCGCAGAGTAATAAACTAACATCAGAGAAGTGTGTGTGTGTGTGTGTGTGTGTGTGTGTGTGCGTGTACATGCACTACAACACATCGAATCACTGAATGCATTCATCCAGAGTGAATCAGTTGGAGAGAAAGCGAAGCGCATGTATGTGTGGCTGATCCACGTACGCAGCACCTGTGCGTGCGTGATCAGAACTGGACGTGTCCCTGATCAGAACAGGTAATCGAACCCGCGCGCATGCATGTGATTGACTGCGTGATCACACAGCCGCAGCTCCCGGTGATCAGAAACAGCAGGGTTTTGGAAAAAAGTTTTCAACAGGGTTTGCATGACCATCTTTTAAATGGTAAATGAGGATGGGCCTTATTAGTTTGGCTTCAAAAGTGTGATTTGCTATAATTTGCTCATTGTACAGGTTGAAAAATACTGCTATTCAAAAACAGTCTAAACTTGAACGTTGATTAAATGTCTACAAATAGACAGTGAAAAACGTTCACTTTTGAACCATTTTTGAGAGTCTTTTCAGTGGTGGGTGTAAACGGTCTTCACAATTCTTACTTGTGGATTTTGAATTTTGGTGAAAATATAGACTTTTCTGGTGAAAACTGAAATTTACTCTGAATAGTGCATGTTCCGGGGGGTGGGGGGGGGGGGGGGGGGGGTATTAATAATGAAAACGACACCATTCAAGAAAATTTGCACATTGTTGTAAAGGTTTTGTAAAAGAATCTCAAGTACCACTAAAAATATTTCCAGCAGGTGTAAATTACTGTCCCATAGGGCGGTTCACACATTTCAGCTGCTACTTCAGGTTACATTCAAAAATGTTTTTACACAAGAGTGTACCGTATTTTTCAGACTATAAGTCGCACCGAAGTATAAGTCGCACCAGCCACTTTATCCATTATAAAGAAAAAATAAACCATAAATAAGTCGCACTGGACTATAAGTCGCATGGACATACAGGTATGTTAACTTGACATGAAAAGTTCAGATGATAATATTGTGGCAGCTACTGTTTTTAGATGCATATTTCACCATTCGCAACTTGTAATCTCCAGAGTATGATTTTCTTTTTGGTGGCATTTTTCGGGCCTTCTCCGTTGTCTTGTTAAGTTATCAGTAATGCTGAAATTTTTATTTTTCTATGGTAGTCAGAAGTCGCAGGAACAGTCACACAAGCCTTGAGCGCCCTCTTGTGAGCTGCATTTTACCTACGGATATGTTTGTATTTTGCAGACCACATTGCGAGCCGAACCATAACCCGCACCATCGCTGAATGGTTCTTTTGTAACATATTACCTGCTGTGGACCGTAGTACACACCAGGTGTCAGCTGCCGATGTTCGTGCAGCACCTACCTGCGCAGCTCATGACCTCCCCGTGGTGTCGACGCCAGCTCCTTCCAAGTGCAGACGCTAATCCTCCGCCGTCGCTCACCCAGTGCTCCCACGCAGCTCTCAGCGTCAACTTAAACACTCTGTTCACACTGATATCCAAGGGTTGAAGCTGTTTTGTTAGCCCTCCCGGAATAACAGCAAGCACCGTGTTCGTCTGCTTCACACGCTGTTTCACAATCATTGTCTGGGTGAGATGAGGAATACGCGTCAAATGTTCTGTTCTCTGATTGGTTATCGTGACCAGCGTGACCTATAGGGCGGCCTCCATACTACAGTGCCCATGATGCATTGCATTTCTGTTTCCGGTGGGCATTTTAAAACATAGAGCGACATAAAATTTTTTATTACGGTAAATTTATTGAGAATCTACCGGTATATTTTTCATTTATAAGTCACTCTGGAGTATAGGTCACCCCCCCGGCCAAAACATGTAAAAAAAGTGCGACTTATAGTCCGAAAAATACGGTAAATGTTAAAATGAGTCACAAAGTTTGCAGCTATCTGTAAAGAATTTTGACAGCATGCCATCATTTTCTTTGTGTGGGAAAACTGTTCAGGTTGCTCACAGGCACTTAAGTGGCAGCGTTATCAGAGACTGTTTCTTTGGACACGTCAACACACAAAAAGGATGATCACATTAATGTCGCCCCGTGTATAAACATGCTTTGCTCCATTTCTTCCCATCATGTTCTTTTCTTCTGCTGCTCTTCAAGATGAAGGTTCTGAAGCGGCAGCAGAGGATGATAAAGAACCGGGAGTCAGCCTGCCAGTCCAGGAAGAAGAAGAAGGAGTACCTACAAAACCTGGAAGCCCAGCTCAGGGAGGCACAGCAGGAGAACGAGCGCCTCCGCAGGGAGAACCAGGCTCTGAGGGAGAGGCTGGCGAGGAAAGAGGTAAATGAAGAAGGTGGCAACTTGTCCGATGAGTAACAGCAGACATCTCTAATCGCGTGCTGACTCAGCCGCGTTATTGGTCGGGTTTTATTTGGTTTATGGTGGTTTCTGTCACTTTTAGGGTTGTTACTTATCTGGAGCATTTCTGGTAACCTGTGTGCTGCAGTGTCATTGTGCATCTTTCACTGTCATGACCTTGACCTACTTTTCAAGTAGGCACACCTGGCTGCACCTCAGGCGGTGCACCTGGCTGAATTAAATTAAATTAATTATTAAATGGGTGCCAAAATTAGATCCATCGGTCAGTGTTTGATATCTCAACCTGACGTTTTGTACATTATTTTACAGCATGTGAAGTTTGAACCCCCTTGATCCGTGTATACACTAGTTGTCGACATAGAATATAAATAGCTTTTTATCTTTCTGATTACCCCCCCCTTCTTCTCAGAGCGGTGACTCTGCAAGCAACAAGAGAGCGGTGTGCGTCATGGCCATTCTTCTGTTCGTGACCTTCAGTTTTGGACCTGTCAGGTAATTGGCACATTCCTCGCCTCACCCTCTGATGTTTACATCCACGTAATTTCAGTTTGGCTTGATAAATGAGGATCTCCTTATTAACTCACACACCCCCCCCACTCCGGCTTCACTGCTCCACGCTACAGCATCACAGACAGAACGCTGTCGACGGGCCTGCAGGATGCTGTGGTGTCGCACTCGGGACGCCATCTGCTGCAGATCGAACAGCAGCAGCAGCACGCGGCAGCAGCTCCGCCCCCCAGCAGAGTGCAGGACAGGACGGAGGACGAGAGAGGAGATGAGCGGCCGGAGCGATACGCTGCGGAATCCTACCAGTTCAGTATTCCTTTGTCTAATGTTTATGGCAGTGGAATTAATCACATTCTGTCTTGTTCTGCAAATGAACTTTTATTTAGACTTTTTTTTATAAGACTGCAATTTGTGATGATCTGTAAATGGGTAGATGATGTAATGAAAACCACCTCCAGCGGATTTCACTGTTCTAAAAGCAGACAGATATAATGTGCTCATTGTGACTGTGTGTGTCGTCCTGGAGGAACCTGAGTGATGCCTTCACTGTGGTAAAGGACCTGGTTCTGCAGGACATCGACCATTACCTCACCTCATCAGACTGCCGACAGTTTAACCGCTCTGAGTCTCTCAGGTCCTCCAAACACTTCCACCTTCTTTGTGATTTGCCTGTCATGACTCTGTTTTTGTTTTGTTTTGTTCTGTTGAGACTCTAACCCGAACTGATGTTTTGGTGACAGGCTGGCAGACGAGCTGAGAGGTTGGGTCCATCGACACCAGATTGACCGTAAGAAATCTGGAGTGAAACCAAAAACAGCCAAGAAGGCGAAGATTTCTCAGGTGAGGAGAAGCTTAAGTGAAGAAAGCTGTGGCAGGCGCCCCCTGCTGGTTATATACTCACAGGTTCTTACTGTAACCACGATGTGTGCCGGGATGTTTGGTTTCACCTTTAAACTGATTAAATGTCTGTTTCGAGAGAGAGGCTCTTCCGCTCAGCCACGCGGGATTACACACGTATGTCGGAGTCTGTGGATAAAGTTAAGTGGCGACAGATGCGTTTACCAGCCGGTTACCATTACGGTTATAAACCACAAGTTTCATGAAGATAAAATATTATATTGATTCTTTTGTCGATGATACGATATTTGTTGATGTCACAAAGTCTGCCATGATTGGGTTCGCTGATTGATCTGAAGTGTTGATTATTGATCATATGCTGCCTGGTGAGCAGCTGCTACCACAGTGTGAATGTTTGCTGACACAGATGTGTTATGGGAATTTCAAAATAAAAGCATGACATTGTGGATCAGTGATATTAGGTCATTGTATTGTTCATTGAAGCAGTACATCAATACAGATCAGTGTATTATTGCAGTGATTTATTTTTTTCAAAGAAAGAACGAATGTTCTTCTCAGGGTTTTATCTTTTCATCATGATATCGGCACAGCTGGATTGAACGGGCAAAGAACTGTTGGGAGTTTTTTATATGGGCATCGATGAATAAATGTAATATGTTTCTCTGGTTTCCAGAAAGCACAGCTGAGGAAGATGAACTTCTCCAGATATCTTCCGATCCAGGCTCATCGATCCATCGAAAGGTGCGCAAGTAAACAAGTTGACCTTTTGGGATTTTTAACAATCAAAAGGACATTTGTCAAAACAAGGCATCAACTCAACCTGAACATTGTGGATTATTACAATAATTCCACCATGTGTATACGTGTAAATGTCATTGATCATGGTTCCTGTCTCTGTCATAAAGGCTGAAATGCTAAAAAATAAAAACAAATACTGATGGCTTTTTAATTTGCAAGACATAAACAAAAATGAAAATTGTATACCATAAAATGCTGAATATCTTGATAATTGATTATTTTATTTTATTTTTTAATATAACATCAGGTACTGTGTCTGATGATGTCATTATTCTCTTACTGATATTTTAGTTGAAACGTTTATCTTTTTTACCCCATCAGTCTGCATTTTAAATCGTTTTACGATTTAATAAACTCTTCCTAAATTTCACTTTGTTTTTCTTTCCAGTCAGCTGCAGGTTGTTTCTGGCCCTGAGGTCACCTACAGCGACTTCTTGGATGCTATTGACCGCAGAGAGGACACGTTCTACGTCGTCTCTTTTCGGCGGGTGAGAAGCGGTTGAACTAAAAATCCAGACATCTCGTCAGTACTGAACCGTCCTTGTGGTGCTGTCTACGTCTTCCTGGAGCCTCATATACAAAGCGTGCTTACACACAAAAATGTGGTGTACGTCCGTCTCCATGCCAACATTCATATGTATCAAAAGAGAAATGACTGTGGAAATGTGATGTGTGTCACGCAAAAATCCTGGCTGGCGTACGCACGTTTCTACAGCTGTTGTTCCACTGTGGGCATGTAGAGGTGATGCTGGGAACTGTTACTAGTGTGAAAACAGGAAGTCGTCAGAGTGATGTGCACATCAGCAATATGGTGATGAACAATTAACGCACCCATGTGTTTGGAGTTACATGGTTGGATATCAAAGCATGCGCAAAGTGATGCATAAAATGTCACTAACAGTGGCTGTATTAGCGTTGTTAAAGCACCTTGTAAATGGTGCATTCCAATGTGAGCATGTACTCGGGGAATGCGAGGATTTACTTGCAAATGATGATAATTGGCTCATAAACCGATTTCAATTACCAAGTCCACTGTGACTGGAGTTGCGCACAGAACTCTGGCCGGCCCAGAGCGCAATACGCTGAGGAGCAGAGGTTGTCTGTGACCACACAGGTGCTGACCACACTGTGTGAGCTTGCTGTGTGGAACGCAATCATCCGGATCTCATCCAGGTACATTCCAACATTACAGCACATTTTGCAGCGAGAGCTGGTTTCCTGAATGTAATCAGAGCTATTAACTGCACACATATTGTCATGAAGGCGCTATCACATGATGAATTTATCTTTGTTAATAGGAAACATTTTCATTCCATTGATGTTCAAATCATGTGGTGCGCAAATGTGCATCAGGCTGGAGGCTGCACGGTGCACGATGGGGGCTTCTTGGTGTTAAATAATTGATCTTTGTAGTTGTTCCTAGCGAAAGCCAGCACAGAACCATTTGGGCATGTGCTCATTCAAATGTTTTTAAAAAAATTATTATTATTAATATGTTTTCTTTTTCTTGATGGTGAAACTAGAGATGAGCCTGTTAACAAGCCCCCCGACTGTGTTCAGTATTTGTCAATAAAAGCATGTATAATGTTAATGTCACACACTGTCAGCAGCCGTGCACCCAATACCTTTTTACTTCAGTGTGTCTGTGCTCAGTTCAGCATTTTCACACACAAGCAATTTCCGTTTTACATGACAGTGAGCTGAGAGAACAGTGATCTAACCACAGCTTTCGCTGTTTTTGCACGTTGTCTATGAAAGTTCTTTAATTTTTACACACAACCACGCAGAGACGATGGCGGACGTCATCAAACACACAACACTCCACACTTATGGTGCTGTCAGCATGACACAACCAGGCTATTTGAATACAACCCCTGGCAATAATTATGGAATCACCGGCCTCGGAGGATGTTCATTCAGTTGTTTAATTTTGTAGAAAAAAGCAGATCACAGACATGACACAAAACTAAAGTCATTTCAAATGGCAACGTTCTGGCTTTAAGAAATACTATACGAAATCAGGAAAAAAAATTGTGGCAGTCAGTAACGGTTACTTTTTTAGACCAAGCAGAGGGAAAAAAAAAATATGGACTCACTCAATTCTGAGGAATAAATTATGGAATCACCCTGTAAATTTTCATCCCCAAAACTAACACCTGCATCAAATCAGATCTGCTTGTTAGTCTGCATCTAAAAAAGAGTGATCACACCTTGGAGAGCTGTTGCACCAAGTGGACTGACATGAATCATGGCTGCAACACGAGAGATGTCAATTGAAACAAAGGAGAGGATTATCAAACTCTTAAAAGAGGGTAAATCATCACGCAATGTTGCAAAAGATGTTGGAGGTTCACAGTCAGCTGTGTCTAAACTCTGAACCAAATACAAACATGGGAAGGTTGTTAAAGGCAAACATACTGGTAGACCAAGGAAGACATCAAAGCGTCACGACAGAAAACTTAAAGCAATATGTCTCAAAAATCGAAAATGCACAACAAAACAAATGAGGAACGAATGGGAGGAAACTGCAGTCAACGTCTGTGACCGAACTGTAAGAAACCGCCTAAAGGAAATGGGATTTACATACAGAAAAGCTAAACGAAAGCCATCATTAACACCTAAACAGAAAAAAACAAGGTTACAATGGGCTAAGGAAAAGCAATCGTGGACTGTGGATGACTGGATGAAAGTCATATTCAGTGATGAATCTCAAATCTGCACTGGGCAAGGTGATGATGCTGGAACTTTTGTTTGGTGCCGTTCCAGTGAGATTTATAAAGATGACTGCCTGAAGAGAACTTGTAAATTTCCACAGTCATTGTTGATATGGGGCTGCATGTCAGTAAATGCACTTGGGAGATGGCTGTCATTACATCATCAATAAATGCACAAGTTTATGTTGATATTTTGGACACTTTTCTTATCCTATCAATTGAAAGGATGTTTGGGGATGATGAAATAATTTTTCAAAATGATAATGCATCTTGCCATAGAGCAAAAACTGAAAACATTCCTTGCAAAAAGACACATAGGGTCAATGTCATGGCTTGCAAATAGTCCGGATCTTAATCCAATAGAAAATCTTTGGTGGAAGTTGAAGAAAATGGTCCATGACAAAGCTCCAACCTGTAAAGCTGATCTGGCAACAGCAATCAGAGAAAGTTGGAGCCAGATTGATGAAGAGTACTGTTTGTCACTGATTAAGTCCATGCCTCAGAGACTGCAAGCTGTTATAAAAGACAGAGGTGGTGCAGCAAAATACTAGTGATGTGTTGGAGCGTTCTTTTGTTTTTCATGATTCCATAATTTTTTCCTCAGAATTGAGTGATTCCATATTTTTTTTTTCCCTCTGCTTGCTCTAAAAAAGTAACTGTTACTGACTGCCACAATTTTTTTTCTGATTTCTTATAGTGTTTCTTAAAGCCAGAAAGTTGCCATTTGAAATGACTTTAGTTTTGTGTAATGTCTGTGATCTGCTTTTTTTCTACAAAATTAAACAACTGAATAAACATCCTCCGAGGCCGGTGATTCCATAATTTTTGCCAGGGGTTGTACAATGCATATTTAGATAGAGGAGTGGCCAGGGAGAAGTTTGGTGTGTGTGTGTGTGTGTGTGTGTGCAAGCGTGCTAAATCCACGTTCGGTGGGATGTACAAACCAAACATGCGTGCCTGATTCAGGGTTTTGGCGTACGCCAAGTTTTAGTAGAAAGTCAACGCATGTCTTTGTACATGAGGCCCCTGGTGTTTGAACAAGACAGCACTTTATATCGTCTGTAATGAGCAGGCTGGTGTAGAACCCATGGAGTCAGTCAGTGAGTCCACAGATCTTCTGTAACTCCAAAAAACTCCACCAAATTCGGTTCTGACGTTTTGGGTTCTGATGGATACTTGTAATGATAATGCTTTGGGTCATGTTGGTATTTTTAATATGCACAGTGTAAAGTCTAAGTACTCTTACTAATCAGAGGTTCTTGATGGCCACTAGAGGCCACTGTTAGTTGTTTAAAGACCAAATTTTGGAAGTAAAAGTCCTTCCATTTGAAAATTCTTTATCAAGTTTTTTCTGAATTTGAATATTTTAATATTCAGTTCAGAGAGTCACTTTTTTAAAACATTTTTTCTGTTTATGTGGGGAAAAAAATTTAATATGAACCTGATTTTGGAGCGAGTTAAAGGACTTCATAGCAGTTTCCTTGACTGTTTGAATTCAGATTGGACTGAAACTAACTGTATAAACTATGTTTATACAGGACCATCTGCTGTTACCCGCCATCAGCCACAATAAAACTAGCAGACCCAAGATGTCGCTGGTCATGCCGGCCATGTCCGTTAACGGTGAGTCTGTGAGAACTGTAGTGACATCAGTAAAATGATCTCTTTAATTGATATTTATTCTTTATGGTTCACAGATTTAATGGTTTATTGCAAATAAACAGAAATTCACAAACTTTTTTTAACCCTCAGAGTAGTCATTTTCTGCTCAAACGTCACAAAGTGCAGCGATCAAAGAAGATCAGATTAAAAAGATGTTTATCATAGTTGTGTAAGAGTTTCTTTTGGAGAGATAATAACTGCAGTCAGACTGTATAATACCTTAAAATGTTTCTAGCACCATAATCTCCTGCTGATTTTGCACTATCAACTATGTTTACCATCACCTTTTGTGCTTTATTACATGCACAACTGTGCAATTTATCCTGTGCAATAATTTTGCCATGTCTATACATACTTATACTCACTATATTCTATTTTTCACGTAATCTGTTCACATCAGTATTTATGCACCCACCAGCAAACGTAATATATTTTAGTCACCTTCCTTTAATGTAAATATTTTTTTTTTTCTTTACTACAGTACAACTAATTTACCGCGCTGTGGGATCAATAAAGTTTATCTTATCTTATAATATGCAGACAGTGTATTTAGTCTGGTTTTCTTTCCAAATCAAAGCAAAACGCTGAGAGAAAGGGTGTATGACTGATGACATTTCCTCCAACTTCTGCACAAATATCTGTCAAATACTTTTGTGTTTGTGTATGTTTTTTTTGTTTTTTGTTTTTTTATTTGTTGTTGTTGTTTTTCCCCTGTCATGTAAAATTAAAGCAGACAGCAAAAATAAATTAATGTTCCCACTTCCTGGATGTGACGCCACCTGGCAGATATCTGCCCGGTTTTGCCTGTGTGTGCTGCCTCCTTTTCCGCCTTAGCGGAGGAGGCGGGGACCAGCCAGTGGCACAGCTGTGTGGAGCTAAAAATAGGTGGGCGTGTCCTCAGACTCACTGAGCAGTGAGGCAGCTGTGTGCTTAATAGTTAATTTTGTTACCCATTTTTCAATTTAGTCTTAGTCTTGTCACATTTAGTCACTCATATATCATTTTTGTTAGTGATGTTTTAGTCGACTAAAAGTCTCAACATTTTAGTCTAGATGTAGTTAAATGAGAACGCAAGGTATTTTAGTCGAGTTTTAGTCAAAACATTTGTCTTTTTCTATTTATTTCGGAGCTCATTTTTGTTTATTCATTCTAGTTGACTTGTGTTCCACAGCTGAAATATTGATTAAAGTAGACCTGCATTGAAAAATGCAGTCAGATTTTTTTTTAACAGTAAATGACTTACATTTAAACATGAGATCCTTCTGAATGTAATAAAGTAAATCTGCAAGCCCAGGTCTGTCATTCAACGGAGAAATCTTCATTTGAAAATGACAAATTTACAGCTAACATTTAGCCCTCCACAAATTGTCCCTCTCATCATGGACGCTGCCGAGACGTCACAGACAAGACCCTCTCCCAGCATGCATTGCACCAGTTGTAATTTGTGGGTTTACGTCAGTTTGCATCTGCACCTTTTTCTTGTCTTATATGGAAGGATCTACTTTTTTAAAACTTCATATTGTCTTGCGGCACGTTTGGTGAGTACACATTTCTTTTATTTGTGCTTGAAAATTATTTTGGGGGACTTTTTCATACGCCCGTTTGATAGTGGTGTTGCAATGAAAATCTACTGTCTTTCACCTCCGGTACCATCGCGGGATATGGAGGCGAGACCCGCAAAGAATCCCAGTCATTAAAAATATATAAACCTCTCTCAGCATCCATGGAGCTCTGGGGCTCCGATTGCCGAGATGTGCGGTGCTGTGGATTTTGCCGCAAGAAGTCTGTCCTTGCAGCAACAGGTGTACCGGCCGCTTCGCATTAAAACAGCGAGCGGAATCTCAGGACTTGTGCCAAGTGTGCTGCAGCTCCATTCAGTAGACAGAGAGGTGATGCCGGTGTTGTGCGCTGAATCTGACACAACACCGACTGCAAAGCAGACACGGGCGGTGTGAGTGGCCCGCGTCAGCGGTTAATGAGCTCGTTAACGAGCCCGCAGACTTAATAAGCGTAGCGGAGGCAGAGAGCGGGAGAGGAAGAACGCGCCCGCTGTCGATGTCGTTGCTGATCTGAGCACACAGATCTTTATCTCACATTCATTGCAGCTTACTTTTGGATGTTGAAATCAGGACGTGTATAAGTAACATTACTAACAGATAAAATCAGTTTCAATGCGGGATCGGACTGAAGGCGGGAGCGCGTCGTCTTGTCCCTGACATCATGGAAATGATACGGCTGTACAAACTGTTTTCACAGAGGGCTAAATTTTAGCTGCAAATTTGTCATTTTTAAACGAAGATTTCTCCGCTGAATTACAAATTTGGGCTTACAGATTTACTTTACTGCATTCACAAGGGTCTTATAAATACATATCAGCTATTTCTTTCTGAAATCTGACGACATTTATTTCAATGCAGGTCTACTTTAAATGTCTGGTATAACAAACATCTTGAATTAATTGAATTGAATGAATGAATCTTCAATACAACTTTGCTAAAAGTGTCTTGTTTGATTCAATACACATTTACAAATGATGCACTTGTTCTGTTTTGTATTTATTAAAAGCACCAACAAAATAAAATAAAAACTCGTTAAATAATAGGACTCTTACAGCTAGACTCATAGCCAGAGGTGCACGTAACTGGTACTCATCATGCTCGTGTGTACTAAACATCATTGATGCACAGCAGAGGGAAACACTTTTCCTACAATCTGTCACTGCTTTCCCCTTATGAAGCGCTTCCCTTGTGTTTTTTGCTGCTCATCATTTATTTTAGCACACACAAGCACCATGAGTACCAGTTATGTGCGTGCCTGCTTATAGCCGAGCAGATTGAGAGGGATATAAATGTAACATGTTACTTTGGCCCCGATCTCCCCTACAATACTCGCGCCTGCTGCGCTCAGCCTGGAGCACTGAGACTTTGACACTGGGATAAGTTCTCCCCGACGGAACGGGGGACGTCTCATTTTGGGGAAAAACAGCTTTGGTCGGTTGTAGTATGCTGTCTGTATGACAACATTTGGACAGAGGTGTCATTTGATTTGAACAGTGATTCACTTTGAAGTTATTGCTTGTGGAATGATCCATCTTTCTACCTTTACTCTGCAGAGAGCCGCAGCAAATCCCACAACACACACAGACACGGAGTGGTCGATATTATTATTATTATTATTTTCATGAGGGACATTAACTTCAGTTCAGGAACCAGAGAAGCAGGCGATATTAAGGTTCCAGTCCACGGCAGAGAACCGCGTCGTTGACTGCCCCACAAAAAAGGCACGTTAATGATGAACGAATAAAAACTGCCATGTGAAGCGGTGGACAATTCTCGCAGAAAAAAGTCCTGTTTAGAGACTTTAATCAGCAGAAAAGGTGAGTCAAGACTGACATCTTTAATTGTGGACATGGTGCTTCTAATCAGAACCACAACGTAACGGCCCAGTTGCACTGGAATTTATTATTATAACAGCATAACAGATCATTACGCTGTTATAATGCTGGTGAGAACCCTGTATCGTAGCCATAATATGTTACATTAAAACTATCAGTGGTTGCAGCAAGAGGATATGTAACGTAGCCTGCAGTACAGTAGAACTGCTGGCACAAACGCATGACAGCTGGATTGGATGTTGTTTCTTCTTGTGTAGTAGATGAAAATAAGGAGGGAGTTTTTATTTTTTATGTCTTGCAAAACATTTTCGTCTCGTTTTAATTTGTCAACATTAACGCACATTTACACAGTTTGTCAGTGTTTTTTGAACATTGGTGCCGTCTCATTGTTTCCTCTTAGTCATGGGAAAAAGGGTTGTTGATGAACATATTTCGTCTCGTTTCATCTTACGAAATTAACACGAGCACTTAATGAGCTCTCTCTCTCTCTGTCTCTCTCTCTCTCTGTTTAAATTTTTCCAACTTTTAAACATTTAAATTAATATTCTTCCCCCCCTTTTTAAGCATTTAAGGTAATGTTTTTCCAACTTGAATGTGTTTTAAGCTTTTAAATTAATCCTTTTATCCACTTTAAGTGTTTGAATTTGTGTTATCCACTTTTTTAACCATTTAAATTTTTTATCCTCTTTCTTGAAGTGTTTAAATTAGTCTTTTTTATCCACTTTTTGATGTGTTTACATGAATCTTTTCCCCACTTTTTAAAGCATTTATATTTATTTTTATCCACTTTTTAAGTATTTAAATTCCTGTTTTTATCCACTTTTTAAGCGTAGGCTCTGTTGTCCAGGTGGTTTCCATAGTAGAGAAGCTTGAATCTTCGACTGGACTGGGTTGCTTGACGTGAGGACGTTTCGCTTCAAATCACAGAAGCTTCCTCAGCTAAAATTCTTGCTCTGGTAGTCTGACTTCTGTCTTGACTCTTGTAGAGAAGAATAAACCAGAAGCCAACAAAAGCTGGAGTTTTTAACCTAACTAGACCCCTCCTACTGAGAGGCCAACTGCTATAGGCTAGTGACTAAACAATAGCTCTAATTAGCACCTATTGTGCACTCTCCTAATGATGGGATGGAAGCCTCCCCTGGGTTAGGTTAGGTGAGCTATTGTTTAGTCACTAGCCTATAGCAGTCAGCCTCTCAGTAGGAGGGGTCTAGTTAGGTTAAAAACTCCAGCTTTTGTTGGCTTCTGGTTTATTCTTCTCTGCAAGAGTCAAGACAGAAGTCAGACTACCAGAGCAAGAATTTTAGCTGAGGAAGCTTCTGTGATTTGAAGCGAAACGTCCTCACGTCAAGCAACCCAGTCCAGTCGAAGATTCAAGCTTCTCTACCACTTTTTAAGCATTTACATGTCTTTTTTATCTACTTTTTTTAAGCATTCATGTTCATCTTTTTATTCACTTTTTAAGTGTTTATATTTGTCTTTTTCTCCACTTTTTAGGTGTTAAGTATTTATATTCAGCGTTTATGAGTATTTAAATTTGTCCCCCCCCAACCCCCCAGAAAGCCTGTATAACTCTTCACAGGGCTATGAGATGATGATGCAGGTTGACTGCGAGGTCATGGACACTCGCATCATTCCCATCAAGTCCTCTGCTGTGCCACCTTCCCTTCGTGATCCGCCTCCTCCCAGCGGCGCTCACCACAACAACTCTCATCACCAGGGAAACCAAACCTCTCTGCGAGGGCGTCACCATCATCACTCCTCCTCCTCAGCATCCTCTGCTTCTTCCTCCTCATCATCTCCACGGCAACCTGTCCCTGCCCGCCGACAGGCATCGGAATATTTCATTAGTCAGTCGGAAGGAGACTAGAGGCATCGTCATGGCAACCTCGGGAAGAGGACAAGGAGGCATGGTTGGAAAACAGTCTGACGGAAGAACAGTTGAAGGTTTGAAGCAGGAGGTGAAAATGAAGAAATGTTGAAATGTTTTAATTTTATGGTAATAGTTTGATCCAGTCTCCCAAAGTCTGAAAAAGGGGGGGAACAAGAAAAAATAAATAACTAAACCTCCGTCAAACACCTGTTTGGGGGAAAAAGTGAAGAAATTGAAATGGGAGATTTTAGGCTTTGACATTAGATGTCAATGAAGATTTAACATCCCAAGTATATTTCTATAAACTAAATGTCATGCTGTGCATTTTAATGTTTCAAACATTGTGTTTAAGTGGAATCCAAACAGGAAGCTGTCACCGTGGTTACGGGGTTTGAAATACTGAGACAGCTGAGGCATAGGTTGGTTATTATTATTTTTTTTTTTATAGTTTTTTTTTATTCTGACCAGAACGCCGTTCACCGTGGCTGTCTGTTCTTGATTTGGATAGGTGGCACTATAGGGCTGTACAGGTAGAGATCTATGAGATAATTGATTCATCAAACTTATTTCTGTGGTCTTTTTTTTTTTTCTTCTCTTAATTAATCAAATAATTCTTTTAAAAATATCAGGAGAAAGACGAAGGCAGCCGGGACCAGTCAGATACGGTGTTAAATGGATTGTTGATTGTTTAGTTCATTCGTTAGGTCTCTAAGATATCGTGGCCAAGCTTTTAACTTGATACCTGTTCTGAATAATTTGCTGCACTTAAAATGTCTGTACGTTTCATCCCCTGCTTCATCTCCTGTAAAAACAAAATGAAAAACAGATTTTTAAAGTTTAGATCAAAGTCAAATTTGAGGAAGAGTTTTCACATAAAACCCAGCTTCTCTTTGACCTCTAATCTCAAAAACAAACAGAATTCCTCCTGGTTTACTGACTAGCTGATTTCAGGCGTCTTAGGTGAAGTTTTTCGGAGTCCAGGAAATAAAAGTCAAAGTGTTTGACTTTTGTGATTGCTCGGTCTTTTGCCAAACTCCTGCTGTGCTTTACAGATTTATTTTTAACTGTTAAAAAAAATTCGGACACGGTTTAAAGTTATTCTGTCATTTGTGACAAAGAATTATAAAGCTTTAATCTGTAGCAGAGTTGAATTTTACTCAGTAAATACATGGAATCCCGAAAACGGAATTTGAAAAATCAATCTCAACTGTGCAGCTCGTCACTCTCATCTTTTTTTTTTTTTTTTTTTTTTTGGTTACACTACTGACTTTATCTTGTGGTTTCTGTGGAGTTTATATTTTTGTGTGTTTGCAGTTTTTGGCTGTAGTCAGTCAACATACAGAGACAATTACAAAAAAAACTGCACGACGGGAATATTTGTCAATAAATCGTCCGGCTGCTGCATGACGTGGGATCGTGACATCAATTTGAGGAATCGAAAAGCACCAAAACATTTTCAGCCTTTTTTTTTTTCTTTCTTTCTTTTTTTTTTTAATACACTTTTTCCGTTTTTTTAAATTTATGTCAAAACATTACCACCCTTGAAGCTGTGTGTGTGTGTGTGAGATGATGGGTGTAAATGTTTTCTATTCAGAAACAGCTGATTCAGGTGTTTAAGATGCTGTTAGATTTTAATTTGTTTTTTACAACTGTAGAAAAAAAGTAATGTCAAATTCATGGCATTCATGAGATTTTTTTTTTTATAGACCAAGCAGTTAATTTTCTTTGTTACTGAGCAGGCAGCACAGTGGATTAGTGGTGTTGCCTCACAGCAAGGAGGTCATGGGATTGATTTCCACAGGTGTTCTTTCTGTGTGCAGTTTGCATGTTCTCCGCTTGTATGTGTGTTCCCTCCAGGTGCTCCGGCTTCCTCCCACATCCAAAGACATGCAGATTAGGTGGAAACTTTAAATCATCCGTAGGTGTACGTGTGGGTGTGAAAATGTTTGTCTATATGTAGCCCTGCGACAGACTGGCGTCCTGTCCAGGATGTACCACGTCTCATGCCCTATGACTGCTGAGCTAGGCTCCACCCCTGTGACCCTTAATTAGAGTAGTAGTTGAAGATGAGTGAGTGTTACTGAGCAGAACCTGAGGTGGAGTTGAACTTCAAGGTGTCACCAAACAGTTATTATTATTATTATTATTTTATTATCACTACATAAATGACTAATCGGCTAACGGTGCTTTTTATTATTATTATTATTATTGTTACAATGGGGTCAGAGGTGCTTGCTGAAGGGCTTCTCAGCATTGATCTCACTTCACGTGGCAGTCGTCCGATTTATTTATTTCTTCTTCGTGTAACTTTTGACTATTTAATTGTTGTAAATATTCATGTAGATATTTTTGTTTATTTTTAAAATTTGTTGTTTAACTCAAACATGGTCAATATCTGTTTAAAAAAAAAAAGAATAAAATGTTTGTGGAGTAATCAGGCTCACAAAAGGAAAAAGTGACATTTCTCTATTTTTTATCTTCCGTTTGTTGGACCAAGAACTTCCATTCTGTTTGAGTATAAACCTAAAATATTCTGCCCTGAAGAGATTTATTTAAAGTTGTTTACTTTCTTCTCTGTAACTGTGAATATGAAAATAAAATAATCATTTAAAAACGATCTAGAAGTATAAATTAATTGACTTATTTTGACATTTAAATAATCTGATTATACAAACTAAATGTTTGTTTGTTTGTTTTTTGTACCTAGAAATTAAGTTTAATGAAATATCAATAAAAGGTTAAAATATGAAGAAGGTGGTGATGAGACTGAGATGGTTAAGTTCTCTTCCGTCGTCATGCCATTTTATTCAATCTCAATCCTTTTAAATCTCTTCCAGAAAATGAAAAACTTGGTTTCTATAACCTTATGATACAAAGAAAGAAAATAATTGTGAAAACTAATGGAATATTACAGGAAAAGTGTCCTATGGTGGAATTTTCCCCACATGTTCTGTTTTTCACCTTTAGAGGGAGCCAGAGAAACATTGAAGGCAATTTTGATGTAAAATGATTTCCTATTATTAAACTATTAATAAATTATTTTCCAGTTTGAATTTATGAGCTTTTAAAATTTGGAGCACTTTTTATGTAAAATTTAAAAACAAGCTAAAATGTACGATGTTACTTTGTCAGTGTTAAGAAGTTTAAGGTTTTTTTTGTTTGTTTGTTTTGGGGGGGGGGGGGGGTGAGGGGGCATCTATTCCTTTTTTTCATTTGTAGGGGTGTCCCAAAAAAAAGTGCCACATAATCATTTGACTCTAATTCTGCACCGGCTAATCTGAATTGTGCCCCCACCCAGACGTCAAGACATATTTCTTCTGATGTACTTTGAGACTGATCCAATGAGGATGCCGATTACAATCGAGCAAAAAGGGAAACTGGTGGAATTCTACTTTAGGACCAAATGGATCGTGCAAACCCAACAACGTCAATGTGATTTTACAGTTAGAAAAACTCCAGAGAGAAAGACAATATGGAGGATTGTAAAAAAAAGTTTCAAGCTGACAGAATTGTTCACATTAACAAAATAGAGATCTGGCTAAATCAGAGGAGCGGTGCACATATCGAACACATCTTGTGAATGCCAAAACACTTACAAACTGAGATGAAATTAGACATGAACACCAGAAATAAAATTCCCTGAGATATGCTTCAAGATGACGTATGGCAGATATCAGTAGCCAAAACTATAGATATTCTATGGCTTTATTTTTGTGGCACATTTTTGGGAAACCCCGTATAAACATGCAGAAATACTGTTTTCTCAAATAGAGCATTGTGGACTTTGTACACAGCGAGTCCGTGAGAATCTGTAGGTCTTTGTGACATAAATCAGACTACTTAGGTTGAGTTTTGAGTCATAATGTATAGATATATGATCTCACCAACCGAACAGTCCCTCCTAAAAATCAGTCCGCCCTGCCTTCACTGTGCATGCATCATTTCGGTGCGTCAGCAGCAATTCACCAATTATCGCCTCGTTTCTGCTTCAAACTGCACTCCAGTCATGATCTCCCTCAGCGACAGATATCTGAAGCTTTTGTACAACAATCATTTCCACATAAATTCAGCATTATTTCATAATAAAAGACGGGGGAGCGATCAGAGTGCCACAGCAGCACATCTGAGTCTGACGTGCTGCTGCTGAGCCCATGTCATTTTGGAGCGTCAGCAGCGATTCACCAATTAGCGCCTCGTTCCTGCTTAAAACTGGCTTTAGAATGATTTAAGAGGTTTTACTTTGTCATTTGATGGTTAATAATCACATTATTCCCTTTGATTACTTTTGGGTGTAGAGAGTCAGACTCAGATGCATGCGCAGTGAACGCAGGGTGGACCCATTTTTAGAGGGGATTGTTCGGTCGGTGACACCGATCTTGATATACCCAGAATAGTTTTTGTGTCAAATTGTAATTGGCCTAAAAGTGTAATTAAGTTGAAGCTAATATAGATCAGCACTCATTAGAGCAAAAGGCCTTAAAGCAGACTGTCAACTAAACACTTGTAATGTTTGTGAGCGCCACTCTTCTATGAATTCTCCTGAAATGTAATGGTTTGTGTTCCAGGTGAGGCAGGAAGTAGGTTTTGAGTGATCTCACACAGGAAGTGATGGTAAGTGTGAATCGTCATGAAGTTCGTGATGCATTAGTGAACCTCCCCAAACCTGGAGAGGCTGAGAACCTGTACTATTGAACTAGAGCTGTTTTCTCAGGAGGGGAACTCTTGTGTTCCTCCTCGTCAATCAGATGATTCCTGTAGAGGGTTCCACCAGCTGTTCTTTACCAACATCTGTTTCTGAACTGGAGAGTGCCCCTTCAGTCCCTGAATTTTCTGTTTGTATGAGTAACGTTGTGAGTTTGTATCTTCATTTATTTATCCGGATTATAAATCTAGAGTTGTCTTGTGGATCCTGATTAATACCAAATCTGAGAACCTGTCGATCCAGACTACAGGAAACCCAAATGTTTTCCGTTTGTTCTCTTAAATGTGTTGATTGGAGCTACAGGTTCCTGTAGGGGTTAGAAAACCCTGAAAGCTGACACTTGATGACTTCAACACTAAATTTGTGTGAATTCAATAATGATTTGAAAAATTGCTTTCAAATTGCTTCTTTGAGACTTAAAATGTGGAATAGTTGAAAAACATGTGAAAGAATGTGTTTACATTACAATGCTGACTGGTTCCAGGATCAGATCCCAACCTCGAAGGGAACCTGTCATGTGAGAGTGGAACCCGTTAAGTGCTGAGTGAATTTAACGGGTTGAGCTGCAGGTCAGCATTTTCTGAGGCGAACATCTGCGATCCGACTTTATTTTGTCGCCACGGGATCTGAAACTAAATATTGAAGGTAGGAGCTGCTGGAAGGAAACCTGAGCGATGTCATCAGGCCCCGCCGAGACCTTTCAGCGTGCAACATCTCTGCTGCTCCGACTCGCTAGCTCAGGGGAAAGGTCAGGGCAGGGCTCCAGTTCTGTCTCTTTTCACAGCAGGTGGTTTTGCTCAGCAGACTGAGTGAACAAACGGTTTTTCTTTAGGTTTACATTTATTAACTTCTGCAAACTTTCCTGGTGATGTGTTTGAGTAGTTAGAATTTTCAGTGTGACTTCTTGAGGTCTAATTTTTTACTGACACTTTGTATATCAAAACTGTTCAAATCACAATAAATTCCAAATGTCTGAAAACGTTTTGTCTTTTCCATCTCTTTCAGATGCAGGTTTCTGGTCCAGACTGGTGTCCTGCAGGCTGTTATGAGAGAGAGACTTAAGGAGCCCCACCGGGCTGAAGAAATGTGGAGCAACGGAAGCAGAAACTCTGAGCTGTTGTAACTTTTGTCTTTCTTGGTGTTCTTCCAGTCTGACACACAAGGATGAACAAAACAGTTTCCCCTCCAGGACGTGTCACCAACGGCACAGTTAACGTGTGAGGTAACGACCAAAACAACACATAACAAAACAGTAATAAAGAAGTAACTCTGTTTCCAGATGTGGCTGGTAAGTTATTTTTGCTGGAGACCAACATAGGGAGTAAAAATAATTTACGATACAAATATATCATATGCTATATTAAAATGGCAATGATTCCTAACAATTTGTCATCAAACTCTTATGAAAAAGAATGTAATTCAGTCTTTATTTATTTATTTGTTATTTATTTTTTGCAGCTTAAACATGAACTTTATTATGAATAACTATAAATACATTCAATATGCCATGCCTTTACTCAAGATGGCAGTTGTGTTGGATAGCTTAGCATTTAGACCATTGTGGTCTATTTTGGCCCCACCTAGCTGGGGCATAGCAACCACTTATGTCTTGTCACTGTAAAACGCCCACTCTGATTGAAAATGAATGGCAGCTTGCTGCTTTGCCTTTGTCTCTTGTAGCTAATGTGGCCAAGGGGTAATGGGGTCCCAGCTACGCTTGACAGCATTGTCAACAGTAACACAGATGCACGCTTTACTGGGCAAACTATATAACAGCACCATTTCAACATCCAAATAGTTGTGATGCATTGGGCATTTTGTAAAACAAAAGTTTTCATGTTTGCACAAATAACGCCAATGCAGACATGATGATTGCTCCAACATGTCTTGTTCAACCAAGGAAAAGACATTTTGCTTGGAGGCCGATTTTGCCAACAAATCGGACAATTTGGAGCATAATTTTGAAAGAACATGATTTTTATGCAAAGTCACCAAGATAACTGAAACTTCAAGAAATTTCAAGAAATTTGCTAAACCTTTGTAAGATTTATTACAATTTTATGGGTTCTGGGTTTTTTTTTGGGGTCACCCTGTGTGTGTGTGTGTGTGCGTATATATATATATATATATATAGCTCCAGTTGCATCCTCCTCTGTGATTCAGGAAGTGATTAGAGCCATTTTCAGTGTCACCAAATGTCACCTAACTAAAGTTAGGTGACATTTGGATTGGAATTTCTACCAGTAGAGATTGCAATTACAATCTACTTTAACATATATAATTGTTGTGAGTGTCATTCTAGAGACACAAGATTTTTATGTTATGTTTACAATTTGAGTCATTTCATAATTAATTATGCCCAAAAAATCTGAGTCTGGGACAGACGTGAGTCATACGAATGCTTTCTTTTGTGATTCAGTCTTAAAATCAAATCAAGTACATTTTATTTACCCCACAGGGAATTTTTCTTGGGATAGAGGCATGTAGCTACAAAAAGTACATAACTACCTCAGTATAACACACAACACAAATGTTACAACTATTTTCTTGTTCCGAACAGAACGGAACCTGTTTTATGGGTCTCCAGATGATTCTAATGTTCCAGTGAATGGGTCAGTGGCACGGTGCTGGTGTCTCGACTATGTTGTTATCTGTTTCATAAATGACAGCTGCACGATCCCGTGGTTCTGGATCCAATCAGCTGTTGATGCTCAGACATTTGAGTGAAACCAGAAGGTTTGTGGGCTCACATTTTGTCATTTGCGGGTCAAAACCCAACTGGAACCACAGAGGAAAAACAAAATCGGCCACGTTTCAAATGCTTTTGTCTCTGTGTGTGTTGCAGCTTTTGGCAGAACTTTCCAGATGTAGACGTCTACTTCAATTAGCCTTTTCTAAGTTTACGTAATCCAAATGCTTCCAGCTCTCACGACTGAATGCTCGTGACTGTTGGCGTTTAGAGTTCAGTGATAACAATGACACCTGCACCACAGAGATTTTTATTTTCCCTCCAAACTGACAGACCCCAAAAAATGTAAAAGTGCCACTTTTGTTGTATTTAACAAACTTCCTGCAGGAAAAACTGCTGCAGGTGATTATTGGCCAACCAGACTGCAGCCCTTTATGACGTCATAGAGCTGCTTCCTGAAACACCAGGAACAAGATTAGCTGTAAGGAGAGACTTTAAATCAGATTCTTTCTTGTTGATTTGACTTTTTTTTCTTTCTTTCTCTTTTATTTACTTTATTTATTTATTTATTTATTTATTTACTTTTCTGTGATTCAAATGGATTTGAAATTTTTCTATTTAACTTCATCAAAACAAAATCCGGCTCCTAACTGAGCCGCTGGATCCAAATAAGGGCGTCATGTGAGATCTGATTTTGGACCTGATTTTGAAAACTGCACAACCTGCTGACAAACAAAACAACAATAATTCTACATCTTGTACATTCTTCTGGATGCTACGTTATGAGGATTCGCTCATCGTGTCATCTTCTAAATCAGAATCAGAACTGAATTTATTGCCAAGTAAGTTCTCACATACAAGGAATTTGATCCGGTGTTATTGGTGTATAAACAACAATAAAAAGAAAAGGAAAAAAATACTTCTGTAAGAAGTAAAGGAGTCAAATAGATCAATAAATCAACAACCTGAAGTGTTACTATAGTAACACTGAAACTATATAGATATATATGTATATATCTTATCCATTAAGGTTAGAGAACCAATTGCAGGCTTCAATTCATCATCAGTCATTTAACTGTTTTCATGAAAATGACTAAAAGCTCCTTTTTTGACCTTTGTTGTATTTCAGTACATAAATACTGCAGATTTTTTTTTCCTCATCTGTAAAAGATAAACATAACATGTAAAGTTTCATGTTTGACCTTTGACCTTTTGCTGATATCGTGCAACAATTAGTGTGTAGAACAGTTAGTGTGTTTGGAATAATCTGACTCTAACAAACAATACAAAAAAATAAAAGGTGCAATGTAGGAAAAATGCACATGGCATTGCACCACAGGGGAAAAATACACCCGGAGAGGTGCTCCCAGTGTTCCGTTGTGAATCTTGTTTTGTGTCACTTGTGCTCTCAAACGTCAAACTGTGAGTCCTTTCACACTGAAACATTCATGTTTGTCTTTGAACAGCGTGAGGACGTCTCAGTGGACCATCCCATCATGCATCTGTGCTTGCAGTGAATCCATCCAGTGTCTGTAACATCCAGCAGATGATCGACGAGACGACAGACGTCTTCAGAAGACATCAGTAATTTTTTTTCCTTCAAAAACATCTCATATGTTTTCCATCGTAGATCCTCCACCCAAGTGGGACCTGCAACAAAATGACTTCAGAAAGGAGAGGGAGGAAAATTCTTCCAGAATGAGCAAAGTGTACTGCTCTCCTCCCCTCTCTCTTTCTTTTTTCTTTCCTTCTCTCACTCTCTGTTCATTCCTTCTCTCGGTTCTGATGAACCCTTACTGAGAGACTTTTGGACCGACTGAGTCATTAGCAGCCTCTTCATGCAGGTAGGATGACCTTTAACCTGATTCTGCAGCACACTTCTTAATTTAACCTCAATTTAAGAGAAGAAACATTTTTTTAAAAGTCTTAATAAAATGTGAATTATGTTCTGCCATTGTAATTATTTCTTTGAAAATCCTAAAACACTTGAAATTTTTTTTCCTGGAATTTAACAAAAAAAAAAAAACACCTTCCTGTAAGTGACATCATCAATGAGTGAAAGCTGACTGCTGTGTGATGTCACATGAGTGACAGGTGTTTTCACAATCAGTGACACAAAATTAAAACTACCCAAAACACTGATATGTACATATATTTTAAATAAATATTGCATCTCAAATTTGAAGAATAAAATTGATTAAAAAAAAAAATCAGATATTTTGTGCACAATACGAACACATCAGCTCATCTCCTTCTGTCATTGTGGAGGTAATAAAAATAAAATTTTCTGTGTGCGCACAAAAATAAACTGTCATTAAAAATGCTGGATGTTGTTTTATAATTTAGCCACAGTGACTCATGTGGCCATTTAAAAAAAAAAAAAAACTGACTCCTCACATACCTCAATGTTCACTCAGTCACCTGGAAAGTGACTGAGTGAAAGAGGCTGCAGACTGGTATAAACAGGAACCACATCATGTTACACACACAGAGATGTCAGTGTACAACTTGGGGATTGCTGACCTTGCTCATAGGTACTTTTATTTTCTGATCGGGAACAGAACTGAGGTTCCTCTGGTTACAAGCTCACATTTCTTCTTATTATTTTGGCTGCTTCCATTAGGGGACATCACAGCAGATGTCTCCATCTCACCGTCCTCTGTACCTTTCTCTGACACACCAACCACCTGCATGTCCTCCCTCACCATATTCTTTGGCCTCCCTCTTCTCCTCCTGCCTGGTGACTCCATCCTCAGCATCCTTCTCCCATATATACCCTGGGTCCCTCCTCTGCACGTCCAAACCATCTCAATCTCACCTCTCTTACTTTGTTTCCAAACTGTCCTGCTTTATTATTGTCACTGCCAAAGAAAATCACAGCATGTTCAGCTCTGCCTCCTGTCTTTTTGTTAGCGCCACCGCCTCTAAACTCTACAACATAGCTGGTCTCACTACCTTCTGTAAACTTTCCTCTTAACTCTTGCTGATATCTGTCTATCATAAATCTTTCCTGCTGCCTTCCTCCACCCTGCCTATATGCTTCATCTTCAAATATAATTTGTGAACTGCACCTTTAGTTTGCTTTTTCCGGCATGGGAGCTGTGCTTTGAATGCACTGGCTGTTCACCTTACAAGCCCACATCTCTAAATGTCAAAATATTTCCACACTTGGAGCACAGTGCTACATCTCCACAAGACAGGTTCTCTGTAGGAACTACAGTACATCCAGAAATTTTCAATGTTTCACTTTTTCCACATTGAGTTATGTTACAGCCTTATTTAAAATGGAGTAAATTAATTTTTCCCTCAAAATTCTACTCACAACACCCCAAAATGACAACATGAAAAAAGTTTTTTGTTTTATTAAAAATAAAAAAGTAAGAAATCTCCTGCACATACGTATTCACACCCTTTGCTCAATATTTTGTTGATGCCTCTTTGGCAGCAATTACAGCCTCAAGTCTTCTTGAATATGATGCCACAAGCTTGGTGCACCTAAATTTGGGCAGTTTTCCTCTTTGCAGCACCCCTCAAGCTCCATCTGGTTGGATGGGATGTGTTGGTGCGCAGCCGTTTTCAGATCTCTCCAGAGATGTTCAGATTCAGGTCTGGGCGGGCCACTCAAGGACATTCACAGAGTTGTCCTGAAGCCACTCGTTTGATATCTTGGCTGTGTGCTTCGGGTCATTATCCTGCTGAAAGATGAACCATCGCCTCAGTCTGAGGTCAAGAGGACTCTGGAGCAGGTTTTCATCCAGGATGTCTTTGTACACTGCTGCATTTCTTTCCCTCAATTCTGACTAGTCTCCCAGTTCCTGCTGCTAAAAAACATCCCCACAGCAGGATGCTGCCACCACCATGCTTCACTGTAGGGATGGTGCCTGGTTTCCTCCAAACATGATCCCTGGCATTCACACCAGAGTTCAATCTTTGTCTCATCAGACCAGAGAATTTTGTTTCTCATGGTCTGAGTGGCTTCCGTCTCGCCACTCTAACATACAGGCCTGATTGGTGGATTGCTGCAGAGATGGTTGTCCTTCTGGAAGTTTCTCCTCTCCCCACAGAGGAATGCTGGAACTCTGACAGAGTGACTATCGGGTTCTTGGTCACCTCCCTGACTAAGGCCCTTCTCTCCCGATCAGTAAGTTTAGACGGGTGGCCAGCTCTAGGAAGATGCTTGGTGGATCTGAACTTCATCCATTTACAGATGATGGAGGCCACTGTGCTCATTGGGACCTTCAAAGCAGCAGAAATGTTTCTGTACCCTTCCCCAGATTGGTGACTCAAGACAATGCTGCCTCAGAGGTCTACAGACTTGATTTGTGCTCTGACATGCACTCTCAACTGTGGCACCTTATATGTAGACAGCTGAGTGTCTTTCCAAATCATGTCCAGTCAAGTGAATTTATCCCAGGTGGACTCCAATTATTCTGTATAAACAATAAGGATGATCAGTGGAAACAGGATGCACCTGAGCTCAATTTTGAGCTTCATGTCAAAGGCTGTGAATACAGGAAAAAATTAATTACATCCACATTGGAATAAGGCTGTAACATAACAAAATATGGAAAAAGTGAAGTGCTTGAATACTTTCCAGAGCACCAGTGTAAACATAATTTCTCCACTGTGAGATCAATAAAGTATATCTCAGATGTACTGTATATCAAAAAGATTATTGGTACCAAAACAACTGTGTGTACCAAAACAGATCTGTCATCAATCCTTTTTGTTGGCTCATCATCCCCATCGTTGGTTGGCAGTTTTTCAGTTTGTGTTGATGGACCGCTGTGTTAAAGGTGGATGATGTCACGGTTCCATCTGATGCCTCAAACTCCATCAGTTCTTCAGTTGAGGTTTGGTTGGACCTTTTGATTAATTCCGACATCATTCAATGATGACATAAAGTCCATTTGGTCTGAAGTTTCTTATCCTTTTCTGTAACAGATGTGGTGCCAGGAACCTATTTGAGATGGTTCCTCAAGAGGAACTAGACTTGTGGAGATCCAAGCTTGTGCTCCAGAAACTTTGAATTGTTTTTCTTCCTGCTCTTAAATACAATAAGGAACCAGTCCTTTAGGTTGGCCTTTGAATCCAAACAAAGGTTCCTCTGTGAACCCTGAACTGCACCCATGAGTCATTCTAAAACTTTTGAAAGTAATCAATCAATTAACCTTCTGAACTTTCTGACTGTGTGTTTGTGTTGGTGACACTAAATACTGCACGAAGAAAAAACAAAAACAAAAAAAAAACACAACTTGTCCAGCTGGGTTTTTTATGTCCTGATTGTTCCTGTTGATCAAAGCCTCTGCGTGACTATGGTCACTACAAAGATGACAAACAGGCTGCAGGTGCTAAACAGCTTCACAAACAGTTGACCTTTGAGCCAAAGATTTTATTTGCTCCAGTTTTCATTGGTAATTACACTCAACAAAAATATAAACGCAACACTTTTGGTTTTGCTCCCATTTTGTATGAGATGAACTCAAAGATCTAAAACTTTTTCCACATACACAATATCACCATTTCCCTCAAATATTGTTCACAAACCAGTCTAAATCTGTGATAGTGAGCACTTCTCCTTTGCTGAGATAATCCACCCCACCTCACAGGTGTACCGTATCAAGATGCTGATTAGACACCATGATTAGTGCACAGGTGTGCCTTAGACTGCCCACAATAAAAGGCCACTCTGAAAGGTGCAGTTTTATCACACAGCACAATGCCACAGATGTTGCAAGATTTGAGGGAGCGTGCAATTGACATGTTGACAGCAGGAATGTCAACCAGAGCTGTTGCTCGTATATTGAATGTTCATTTCTCTACCATAAGCCATCTCCAAAGGCGTTTCAGAGAATTTGGCAGTACATCCAACCAGCCTCACAACTGCAGACCACGTGTAACCACACCAGCCCAGGACCTCCACATCCAGCATGTTCACCTCCAAGATCGTCTGAGACCAGCCACTCGGACAGCTGCTGAAACAATCGGTTTGCATAACAAAGAATTTCTGCACAAACTGTCAGAAAACCGTCTCAGGGAAGCTCATCTGCATGCTCGTCGTCCTCATCGGGGTCTTGACCTGACTCCAGTTCGTCGTCGTAACCGACTTGAGTGGGCAAATGCTCACATTCGCTGGCGTTTGGCACGTTGGAGAGGTGTTCTCTTCACGGATGAATCCCAGTTCACACTGTTCAGGGCAAATGGCAGACAGCGTGTGTGGCGTCGTGTGGGTGAGCGGTTTCTGATGTCAATGTTGTGGATCGAGTGGCCCATGGTGGCGGTGGGGTTATGGTATGGGCAGGCGTCTGTTATGGACGACGAACACAGGTGCATTTTATTGATGGCATTTTGAATGCAGAGATACCGTGATGAGATCCTGAGGCCCATTGTTGTGCCATACATCCAAGAACATCACCTCATGTTGCAGCAGGATAATGCACGACCCCATGTTGCAAGGATCTGTACACAATTCTCGGAAGCTGAAAATGTCCCAGTTCTTGCATGGCCGGCATACTCACCGGACATGTCACCCATTGAGCATGTTTGGGATGCTCTGGACCGGCGTATACGACAGCGTGTACCAGTTCCTGCCAATATCCAGCAACTTTGCACAGCCACTGAAGAGGAGTGGACCAACATTCCACAGGCCACAATTGACAACCTGATCAACTCTATGCGAAGGAGATGTGTTTGTAACCCTTCTAGTATTTCTTGACCTTTGTGTCATGTATTTGGAAATGGAAGTATATTTATCTCCACTGTATCAGCAGAGAAAAGAGGAAATGGCCTGATCAGAAGATTATAGATTTGAAAGAGCCTAGGGGTGTATCAACATAAGACATTACACTTTGTTTTAACTGGAAAACTATGTATACAAAATTTTAATGTCAATGAACTCAATTGAACTAACAATGACAGTACAAATTAAATGAGAGCGCTCTTTGCAAAAAAAAATAAAATAAAATAAATATATCCAAATAAAATAAAATATACTCCGGTATAGTCCTTTAGTCTTTTCTTGCTTCTTTAGGTTCACTCAGTCTTCAGTGTGTTTATAACCAGTCGGGCTACAATCTACCAGTTCATTTGACTCTTGGGCTGGGGCTCGCCATCCAGTACTGGGAATCTTGATCTGTTCGTCCTCTGCACGTCTGCGATTCGGACTTTGATCCCAACATAAAACCTGACCTATGGATAAGGTCAGAATAAAGTAGCTTAAAATATGTACTATAGAACTACAATACCCACAACTACTGTACACATTCATTTTTCAAAAAAAATATGTTGTACCACATTATGAATTCCTAAGGTTCACGATTACATCATTACCACATCAATATACCAAATAACATAGTTGGAATGTGATAATACAGTAATTATACTAATTCCATTGTTTGGAGTGCATAGTACACATCAAAAAAAATAACACACCTTTAAAGTACATTTGGAATACTTGTTGGCGTCTTGATCTAATCATTTGTACCAAAAGATTAGAAAGGAGGCAGTGAATTGCAATTGTAGTTTTCCAATTACTATTCCCAGGGCTTAAGAACTACGTTAACAGCTTAGCTTAGCTGATAGACTGTCGCTTCAAAATTACAGAAATATACAACCGTTCACTACAAAACACAAGACCTTACATTGTACCTTTTAATTGCGGTGCTGATTTAATTAATCAACACACAGCTAATCATTTTGGCCTAATAAAATGGAAAAAGCTAGCAAAAATTAGCATGCTACGTTAGCACAATTCATTTTGTATGGGACTCACCGATACAGGGCACAATGTGCTAACAAGGCTACGGGGTTTCCTGAGGCTTCCGCGGGCACTCGGCACTTCAGTATCTTAAATTTAACAAAGGCTTGTCACAAATATGCAACGTATGATACTTCAGGCAGTTATAGCAATTGTTTGCGCTTACCCAGCAACAATTGTATCCATAAAAAAAACAATTTCCACGCGGTAGCTCCTATAACACACGAGCAGGGGGGTTCTCTGGTCAGCGTCTGATGAAAGACTGAGCAAGGCGCAGCGTTGTGCAATGCCCCGCGGTTCCACCGTTGACCTTATTGGTTACACACCAGGCTTACTGCTATTGGTTGCTCAGTGTGTCAATCAAAACAACATTTTAACTTAAGCTTGCAACTTCTTAACTCTTCTTTTTTCTCTCTTTTAGTATGTTTATGTCACATACTTATGAACTTATATCTCTCTGTTATTTTATCACTATTTATGCTCCGGTAAAAAAAATCTTTTTTTTTTCATTTTATTTATCTCATTTTAACACTGGGTTACATGTTGCACTGCATGAGGCAAATGGTGGTCACACCAGATACTGACTGGTATCCCCCCCAATAAAACAAAACTGCACCTTTCAGAGTGGCCTTTTATTGTGGGCAGTCTAAGGCACACCTGTGCACTAATCATGGTGTCTAATCAGCATCTTGATATGGCACACCTGTGAGGTGGGATGGATTATCTCAGCAAAGGAGAAGTGCTCACTATCACAGATTTAGACTGGTTTGTGAACAATATTTGAGGGAAATGGTGATATTGTGTATGTGGAAAAAGTTTTAGATCTTTGAGTTCATCTCATACAAAATGGGAGCAAAACCAAAAGCATTGCATTTATATTTTTGTTGAGTGTAGTAAAGCACTCAGAGAGAGCATTCCTTCGCCAAAGCCAAACGAGACGATGCTCCAGATTCGATTCACACAAACATTCATTTGGACTCATGGACACGCTCGGTTTCGGTGAACTTGCTCTTAATTTAATGAGCTCATGGATTTATTTTGTCCTTTTTTTTATTACTGAGAAGTTGAAGTTTCTAAATGAACAAATGTCAGTTATTGCACACTTATTGTAATGTCTTACCCGCCGTGCTCAGAGCACAAATCGACGTCATACTGTCTGAATTCAACCCTGGTCACTTTGTGATGTCATAAGGAAAGAACATGTGATGATGTGAAAAGAAAATATTTTTTTTAATACACGGAAGTTGAAGTTTCTAAATGAACAAATTTCAGTATTGCACCCTTATTGTAATGTCTTACCACTGTGCTCAGACCACAAATCAGCCTAATACTGTCAGAATTCAGCCCTGTCACTTTGTGATGTCATAAGGGAACAACGTCTGATGATGTGAAAGAAAATCTTTTTGCGTTACATTAAAGAAATCAATGAATCATGAAATCTTTGAAGCAGATTTGGATTGCCAGCAGAATTTCTTCAACTTGTCGGTGACTTCCTCTTGTTTTAGTGTTCACACGATGATCACATGACCTCTGCATGCAGACGGTCCCTGGAGGTCCAGTCACAAAATGCGCCACAAGCGGCACCAAATGGTACAAATGAAAAACAGTCAGAACTTTTAGGGTCCATCTGCTGACAGCCTGTGACCCAAAATGACTCCTTTTTTTTTTTTAAACCATTTTTCATTGTGGTTATGATTTGGCACACCGCGCCGGCTGCCCGTAAACGCCTAATGGACGGTTATTGCAAACTGTGACCCCTGCAGGGTCTGCTGAACTAACAAGAAATTTGTTTCTGTTTCAGGAATAAAAAATTCTGTGATGCAAAGGACAAGAAGAAGATGAATAAAATCACTATGTGACTTTAAAAAAAAAAACAACCAAACTGCTTAGTCTATGAAAAAATAAAAAATACAAAATCTACCACCAGAGTCCACAATCTTCCCTGGTTTCCAGACCCTGGTCCTGAACACAGTCATGGTGTCCTTCCTCACGGTGCTCCTCCTGACTGTTATGACTCTCCTGACCCTGTCAGCATCCCAGAGGTACAGGGCAGAGGTCAAAGGTCTCCAACAGACACCAAGGACTCAGTCAAGGTGATTGCTTAATTGCTGATTGAGGTCAAAGGCTCAATGACGATGGTTGGTTTTGTGTATAACAAGTTTTATGGCAGTTTGCAATTTATTACTGGACAAATTTTTAAAAATCAGGTTAAAAAGCGACACATTCGGTTGAAAGTCAGCTGATATTTTCTGTCATTGCTGCAGGTGGTGATTTCTGAAAGCTGGATTGGTCAGAGTCAGTCATCACACACACAAGGTAAGATGTTTGGAACACAACAACTCCACTCATTTCAATCGCCACAAAATCATAATAACAATAATAACTAGTGTGTTACCTGTGGGGATCCATGGGTGGTAATAATTAAGCAAGCTTGTATAATGAGTTGTAATGGTGTGTGAGGTCCAGAATGTTTTTAGCCACTTAGACTTCAACAACTTTTTTTCCTGTTAATTCTGTAATTTTGTTCTAATGTTCATGTACTGTCTTAATGTATTTATAAATTGTTTAGGTTGTTTTTATCATATACACATTATATTATTGTTACATTTTATTTTTACTTCTATTTTGTCATTTGATTTTTAAATGGACCACAATGGAAAAAGTGTTTTCACTTTCTTGTGTCATCCATGTATTTTTAATGTATTTAGAATTATATATGTACTTACATTGAACTTACTACAACCCCAGTTCAGTGAAGTTGGAACATTGTGTAAAATGTAAATAAAAACAGAATACAATGATTTGCAAATCCTCTTAAACATATATTTCAATTGAATACACCACAAAGACAAGATATTTAATGTTCAAACTGATAAACTATTGTTTTTGTGTAAATATTTGCTCATTTTGAATGGATGCCTGCAACACGTTTTCAAAAAAGCTGGGACAGTGGTATGTTTACCACTGTGTTACATCACCTTTCCTTCTAACAACACTCAATAAGCATTTGGGAAATGAGGACACTAATTGTTGAAGCTTTGTAGGTGGAATTCTTTCCATTCTTACTTGATGTACGATTTCAGTTGTTCAACAGTTTGGGTTCTGCGTCATTGTATTTTGCGCTTCATAATGCGCCACACATTTTCAATGGGCGACAAGTCTGGACTGCAGACAGGCCAGTCTAGCACCTGCACTCTACTATGAAGCCACACTGTTGTAACACGTGCAGAATGTTGCTTGGCATTGTCTTGCTGAAATAAGCAGTGACGTCCCTGAAAAAGACGTTGCTTGGATGGCAGCATGTGTTGCTCTAAACCTGGATGTACCTTCAGCATTGATGGTGCCGTCACAGATGTGTAAGTTGCCCATGCCGTGGGCACTAACACACCCCCATACCATCACAGATGCTGGCTTTTGAACTTTGTGCTGGTAACAATCTGGATGGTCTTTTTCCTCTTTTGTCTGGAGAACATGACAAGATTTTCAAAAACAATTTGAAATGTGGACTCATGAGACACAGCACACTTTTCCACTTTGTGTCTGTCCATTTCAAATGAGCTCGAGCCCAGAGAAGGTGTCGGCGTTTCTGGATGTTGTTGATGTATGGCTTTCACTTTGCATGGTAGAGTTTTAACTTGTAGATGTAGCAATGAACTGTGTTAACTGACAATGGTTTTCTGAAGTGTTCCTGAGCCCATGCGGTAAGATCCTTTACACAATGATGTCTGTTTTTAATGCAGTGCCGCCTGAGGGATTGAAGGTCACGGGCATTCAATGGTGGTTTTCGGCCATGCCACTTACGTGTAGAAAGTTCTCCAGATTCTCTGAATCTGAATCTGAATCTGGACTGTAGATGATGGAATCCTTAAATTCCTTGCAATTGAACATTGAGAAACATTGTTCTTAAACTGTTGGACTATTTTTTTCACGGAGTTGTTCACAAAGTGGTGATCCTCGCCCCATCTTTGCTTTGTGAACGGTTTGAGCCTTTTGGAGATGCTCCTTTTATACCCAATCATGACACTCACCTGTTTCCAATTAACCCTGTTCATCTGTGGAATGTTCCAAACAGGTGTTCTTTCATCAGCTTTCTCAGTCTTTTGTTGCCCCTGTCCCAGCTTTTTTGAAATGTGTTGCAGGCATCCATTTCAAAATGAGCAAATATTTGTACAAAAACAAATTTTATCAGTTTGAACATTAAATATCTTGTGTTTGTGGTGTATTCAATTGAATATAGGTTGAAGAGGATTTGCAAATCATTGTATTATGTTTTTATTTACATTTCACACAACGTCCCAACTTCATTGGAATTGGGGTTTGTAAAATCATGCATACACGTTTTTAATATATAGTTGATTTACGGCCCCCTGCTGGAATGGTGTGTGAGTGGAGAGTGTACAGAATACAGTTAGCAACGTCCATTGTCAGTGTTGTTAGCTAATGTCCGTAGCTTCTCCAAAAATATTAGTCCTATCAAAGTGACATTTTGGCAGCATTCATTCTTGATCCAAAATACATAAGCATACCAAACGGCAAATGTCAGCTGTCCACAGTTTCTCTGTGATTGAAGTTACACACACCCGCGCGCGGAGAGCTTTTTGTCTTTTCTGCACTCTGCCACAAGCAGGTGCTTCTAATTTTAGACATGCACAAACAGAGACATAGCGGAAGTCATCAAATGTACTACACTTTTCAGTCATGGTAAAGACAACATGAGATTTAACTACTAAACCAACTGAACTACAAAAACACAATAAATCAATAACTAACAACAGTGTTAAATAACAAGAACCACAATAACACTATTTAAATCCCCAAATCCCTGAACTCCCATGGTGCATTGCAGCACAACGTCCATTGTTTATTGGTTAGTTAAAATTGGTAATTTTCCAAAAATATTAGTCCTATAAACTTTCCGTTTTTCACAGCGTTCATCCTTGACCAAAATTCACAAGCATACCAAACAGCAAATGTCAACTCTCCCCGGTTTCGGTGTGATCAAAGTCAGACACGCACGCATGCACAGAGAGGCCACTTGGCTATTCTAATATAGATAATCTGAGCTGTCTGTTTTTTTCTTTTGTTTTTTTTTTTTTTTAGCAGCACAAAGAAATGAAAGTTTTGTTATCCATAAATCGATCAATCCATTTTCTATACCGTTTACTCCAGTTAAGGGTCACGGGGGTCCATTAATTCCCAGCAGTCATAGGGCATGAGGCAGGGTACACCCTGGACAGGACGCCAGTTTGTCACAGGGCCTTAACCGTTAATAATAGTTTTTGATTCATTGGCTACAAAAAAATCTGAGTTCGGTATTAGCCGTCACTTTAATTATAATTTCATGTAGGTAAACCCCCACTATCTCAAAAAGCAAAGAAACAAACAAAAAAAACACCCTGATTTTTAGAAACTTAGTGACCAATTGAAAAACAGAGTTTTTGCTTAACACTGGTTAGTTGGACTTTTTCATGTTTTGGCTGCTACGTTCAGTTTCTGTTTCATATTTTTACATTTTTTGGACTTTGATTTTCTATTTATTGTCAGAAACCTTCAGTAATTCCATTGCACATACCTGTAACAATAAGAAGAGTTTTTGAATCTCAGTTGCTCCATGTTTCACAGGTAAAGAACTGGACCTAGTCCTGGTTCTCCTCTGGTTCTGACCCATCGGATCAAACTGGTTCCATCAGGGGGGTGTGGCTGCGAGGTGGAGGTTGTCACTCTGAGGGAGCGTGTGCAGGAGCTGGAGAGGGAGGTGTCGGTCCTCAGGGAGAAATGCGGAAAGAGCAGAACGAGACTGCTGCGCCCCCAAAGAGAGCAAAGGTAATGTGACTCCTCAAAGTCAAGTCTGAGGACCTTCTCAGACCAGAACTATGACTTCCAAATTCAAGTTTTATTCTAAAAAAAAACTCTGCTGTTTGATGTTTGTGTGCATCTGTGTTAGTTTTGGCCTGATGGTGGTGTCAGAGGACACACTGTAGTAACCCTTTATAATCAGGGTACACTAACCAACGTAGTTAATGCAGTAACCATGCATCAATTAACTGCTAATAAAGAGTTAACTAGTGTGTTTTGTAATTATTTATTAATCCTTCTAGCTGATGCAGAAAGGCGCATTTGAGCTGGGCCAGGGGAGAGTTACTGCCCAAGTAGAGAAGTTAAATTATCTCTGGGTCTTGTTCATGAGTGGGGGTAAGATGGAGCGTGAGATCGGTAGATGGATTGGGGCAGCTCCTGATGTCCTGTGGATGGTCTACCTGACCATCGTGGTCAAGAAGGAGTTGAGCCAGAAGGTGAAACTCTGATTTACCAGTCGATTTGCGCTTCTATCCTCACTATGGTCATGAACTTGGGTAATGACTGAAAGAACAAGGTCACGGACACAAGTGACGGAAATGAGATTCCTATCTGGTATCTGGACTTGCACTTGGATACAGAGTGAGAAGCTCAAATATCCAGAAGGACTCTGATTAAAGCTGGAGCTGAGGTGATTCTGGCATCTAGTAAGGGTGCCCCTGTGGTCTGCCTAGGGAGGTCTTCAAGCATGTACAACTGTGAGGAGACCCCAGGGAAGACACAGGACACAATCTCCCAGCTGGCTTGGGAACACCTCAGGATCGAGTTGCTTGGTTTCCTGCCACCGTGACCCAGATCCGGATAACGGCAGAAAATGAATGAATGAAAAGGTTTCATATTTATGTAAAGCACCATTATTTTATAGTTTTATATTTTGAATAAATTAATATCCTGATAAAAAAGGTTTGGTTTTAGTTGTTGTAGTTGGGGGTCCAGGCGGGACGACCCGTTACAGGCGATGGACTCAAATGCTGAGAGCAAGGACAAGAACGGGTTGTCAACAAAAAGAGATTTATTTACAATAATGAATAACTGAGGAATTAAAGTGCTGAGCTGGAGATGGTGCCTACAGAGCCGAGACAGGGCCCGCTTGTAGCGGTGGAAATCCGGGAGCTGCAGTTCACACAGAGCCAGGCTTGGAAGTTAGAGAGTGAGTTGGAATCCTGGATGTTGACGGTAGGCTTAATACAGGAATAGCTCACAGTTCAGGAATTGTTCACAGAGGTCAGAGGTCAGCAACAGCACCTTGTGAAGCAGTTCAGTTAAGCTGGATTTGGCTTCAGCATCGACTTGGAAGTTCTTAGTAATTCTGCATAACAGTCATACAGTTCTTGGTAATGCACAGTCACAAACAGGAGCAGGGTGAGAGGTGGAATCTCACAAACTCAGTCGGCAGGAACTTACCTGAACGGAGCAGAGCAGCACACTCTGAGTCTGAACGCTGATGAGCTGCATCAGAGCAGCGAGTTCCAAAGTGATGTTAGTGCTGGTAGTGGCGTGGAAACAGGAGCAGTGCAGCGTGGAAGGCATCTGGAATGCCAAACGTCAAAGAGCTCTGTTACAGAAATAGAGGAGCCAGGTTACCTGAGATGAGCTGCAGGAAGCTCAGATGTCAAAGCGCATGGAAGCGACCAGCATAGACAAGATCATGGATCAAAGTCGTGGATCAATGTTAATGTAGATCCTGGCAGGTAACAAGGTCAGATAGATTCTGGCAAAGACTCATTGTTCAAAGCCAGGGTTTAAGTAACCTGCTCCTGATCAGGAGCTCATGAGCGTCAGGTGTGAGGAGATGATGAGTAGCAGGTTTTCCTCGGCTCTGCAGCGTGCCACCTGGAGGAAAAACAGAGAAACAACACACGAGAGGAGATAAGGGAGTGGAGAGAGGCAGACAAAAGGCCGACCACGACATTAGTTTTAGATTAAAAAGCTGTTTTACTTTAATTGTGTCTTAAAGGAGTGTGACTTGATTTATCTGATGTCATAAAGCAGTGATAAAAATATAAATCTCAGCACTGTGGTTTTCTGTTTTTGTCGCCGTAAACAAACAAGGATGTTTCTGGCAGAGCTGCCACAGCTCGCTGCCCAGAATGATCTCAGTCTTCTCCTCCACCCTATCCTCATCATCATCACACGCACGTGCACAGACACACGGGGATAATTGGCCGGAACAACGGTGCCTTACAGCCTAATTGCCGGGAATTATAGCTCCACCTCCCACCAAAGTGCAAACTGAAACAAAATTATGAAGGGATTCCTTTGTCTTCAAACTCATCCCAAACATCTTTTCAGAAATCTGCAGAGACGTCTGCAACTGATTCGTTTTCCACCTGTGGGAGGACTTCAAGTTGAACAAATAGCAGTTTGTTGTTCACTGCCGGTGTCTGTGCTATCCCAACAACCGCTGTTTGTTTCCAGAGCCACCGCTACGTGAGGCTGATCTGAAAATCAAAAGGAAATAAATGTCGCAGAACTCTTTTATGCCACTGCACTTTGGACAGTTTCACTTAGTGGATGTTTGAGCGTGACATTAAATACCATCAACTCCAAGAGTCCTCCAACTTCAACCAAATGTAAAGGCCACATTTCAGCCAAGAATTCATTGCTCATCATTAGCTGTTCTCATCTTGGTTTTCTTTCATCTTTATTCTTCATCACCATCATCCTTTTCTTCTTTGTTATTCTGCATCATCTTTTCCGTTATCTTTCTTTTCTTTATCATCTTCCTCGCTTTCATCTTCCTTTCCTTCATCTTACATCTTCACTGGAAGGTCAAACACTAAAATCACCAAAACAATTTTCCTGATTGCAATTTGTGCTTTTTTTTTTTTTTTTTTGTCCAAATTTGGCATGAATATAGGGAAAGGCCTTGCCCATAAGCCATAACCTGGGATAAGCAACTGACCTTGACCTTCAGGGTTTACCTTAAGGTCAAAGATAAAGTAGGTCAAATTTCACTTATCACTCATCTTCAGCTGCTTATCCGCGATCGGGTTGTGGGGGCAACAGCTCCAGCAGGGGACCCCAGACTTCCCTTTCCCGGGCCACACTGACCACCTCTGACTGTGGATCCCGAGGTGTTCCTAGGTCAGTGTGGAGATATATCTCTCCACTAGTCCTGGGTCTTCCCCGGGTCTCCTCCAAGATGGTCGTGTTGGGAACGCTTCCCTGGAGAGGTGCCCAGTGGCCATCCTTACCAGATGCTCGAACCACCTCAGCTGGCTCCTTTCAATGCAAAAGAGCAGCAGCGCTACTTCAAGCTCCCTGCGGATGACGAGTTTGTCACCCTATCTCTAAGGAAGCCCTCCTAAGGAAGCCCATTTCAGCCACTTGTACCTGCAGTCTAGTTCTTTTTGTCATGACCCAACCCTCATGACAATGGGTGAGAGTGGGAATGAAGATTGACCAGTTAGATCGAGAGCTTCCCTTTTGGCTCAGCTCCCTTTTTGTCACAAAGTACGGTAGAGCGAATGCAATACCGCCCCTGCTGCGCCGATTCTCCGGCCAATCTCACACTCTTTTGTCTCCTCACTCATTAACAAGACCCCGAGGTATCTGAACTCCTTCACTTGTGGCAAGACCGCATTCCCTACCAAGAGTAGGCAATCCATCGGTTCCTGCTGAGAACCATGGCCTCAGATTTAGAGGTGCTGATCCTCATCCCAGGTGCTTCGTACTCAGCTGCGAATCGATCCAGTGTTTTTGTAGGCCACAGGCCGATGAAGCCAACAGGACCACATTATCTGCAAAAGCAGTGATGAGACCCCAAGCCCACCAAACCAGAAACCCTCTCCCCTGACTACGCCTTGATATCCTGTCCATGAATATCACAAACAGGATTGGTGACAAGGCACAGCCCTGGCGGAGGCCAACCCCCACCGGAAAAAAATCAGACTTACTGCCGAGTCCCTGAACACAGATCTTGCTTTGTGAGTACAGAGATTGGATGGCTTTGAGAAGGGACCCCTCACTCCATACTCCTGCAACACCTCCCACAGCATCCCGCGGGTTACCCAATCATACGCCTTCTCCAAGTCCACAAAACACGATGTAGACTGGATGGGCATACTCCCAGGCCTTCTCCAGGATCCTTATGAGAGTGAAGAGCTGGGCGGTTTTTCCACTACCAGGATGGACTCATATTGTTCCTCTTCAATCAGAGGTTCGACTATCGGCTGAACCCTCCTTTTCCAGCACCCTGGAGTAGACTTCACCAGGAGGCTGAGTACTGTGATGCCCCTGTAATTAGCACACACTCTCTGGTCCCTTTTTTTAAATATGGGGGACCACCACCCCAGTTTCCTTAGGCACTGTCTCATCCAAAACAGTCCCTCCACACCCAGAGCCTTCAGCATTTCTGGACGGATCTCATCAAACCCCGGGGCCTTGCCACTATGGAGTTGTTTGACTAACTCAGTGACTTCCACCAGGGACATTGAAATTAGCTTTCGGCTCTGCCCCTACTATAGAGGATGCTTTGGTCTGATGCAGGAGTTCCTCAAAGTGTTCCTTCCAGTGCAGAATAGCTCTGCAGGAGGTGTGAATTGAAGATCTATAGGACAGTGGGCTCCTCCAGATGTTCCCAGTTCAACTGCACTATCGGTTTGGGCTTACCAGGTCTGTCCAAAGTTCTACCCCATCTTCTGATCCATCTTACCACCAGATGGTGATCAGATGACAGCTCTGCCCTTCTCGTCACTGACTGTCCAGAATATGCAGCATCAGATCAGATGATACAATCACCAAATTGATCATCGACCTTTGGACTAGGGTGCTCGGGGACCATGTACAGTTATGAGCAACCTTATGTTTGAACATGGTGTTCGTTATGGACAATGACTACGCACAGAAGTCCAATAACAAACGACTATTCGGGTGTAGATCGGGGAAGCCGTTCCTCCCAATCACATCTCTCCAGGTGTCTCTGTCATTGCCCACGTGTGCATTGCAGTCCCCCTAGCAGAACAATGGAGTCCCCCACCTGCGACACATACAGGACTTCTCCTCTCATCTATTGGGGTAAACTCCAATGTAGCGGCACTCAGCTGGAGTCTTGGAAATATCCCCACACCCACTGGTGCCTCACACTCTAGGCAACATCAGAGAAGAATAAGGTCAAACCCCTGTCAAGGAGAGTGGTTCCGGAGTCAAGGCTGTGCATGGAGGCAAGGCCCAACAGATGTAATGGTAAAGCCCTACCTCCAGTGCAAGCTCCAGCTCCTTCCACCACAGCCAGGTGACATTCTACACCCCCAGAGCTAGCCCCTGCCACCCGGTTTTTGGTCTGCCAAGGCCCTTGACTTTCACTGCCCCCCCATGGGGCAATGCACTGGACTCTTGCGGACACCTGCGATTGGTGAGCCCACAGGGTGGAGATGGAAGGGCTATATTGCCTTATCAGGCTGTGTCTGACCGGGCTGTGTGGCAAACCCAGCCACCAGGTGCTCGCTGATGGGTTCCCCATCCGGACCTGGCTCCAGACGGGGGGCCCTGGGCTTCCTCCAGGCCGGGTCACATTTCCTCTGCCTTGTTTTGTCATGGGGTCTCGTGAACCATTCTTAGTCTGGACCCTTGCCTGAGACAATTTGCCATGGGAGACCCTACCAGGAGCACAAAGGCTCCAGACAACACAGCTCTCAGGTTCACAGTGGCACACAGACCTCTCCACCACAATAAGGTAATGGTTCCCGGAGAGGGTCAAATTTCATTTATTGTAAACATGCTGTGTCATACACCAAATTAAAGGGCTTGATGAGATGATCCAGAATATATCAAAGGGTTTAAATTATGATGTCATTTGGTAATGTGATGATGACAAAACGTGATGATGACAAAACATTTTTTATTTTTTATTTATTATTTCTTTTTATAAGGGTGTGAAAAGCATGCAAATCATTATTATCATATATAGCAGTCCTGTGGAGATACCTTTCAGTACACAAAGGGCCATGTTCAAAGGTCCAAGGTCACAGGAAGGTCAAACACTGAAATCATCAAACAACTTTCCTCGTTGCAATTTTTGAAATTGTGCTTCTAAACTGCACAGGATGATAGTAGGTGGTCTGGTAACATAAGCCGTTACCTGGATAAGTGATAGACCTTAACCTTCAGGGGTTACTTTGAGGTCAAAGAGACCTAAATTGGGTTATAAATTTCATATTCTGAGTAAAACATGTCGTGTTTTTACACCAAATTAATGCTTGATGAGAGGATCCAAAATGTAGCAGAAGTTTTAAGTTACGATGTCATTTGGTGATGGCATGAGTCATGACAATAAAACCTGCAATTTTTTTTTTTTTTAAGGGTGTGAAAAAAATGCAAATCATCATTGCAGGCTCTTTTAAGTTCACATATAGCAGATACTATGTAGATACCTTTCAGCACACAAAAGGTCAAGGTCAACATCAAAGGTCAAGTTCACAGAAAGGTCAAACCCTAAGATTCCCCCCCCCCCACACACACACAAAAAAAAGACTTTCCTAGCAGCAATTTGTGCTTTTTTGCCTGCACATTTCACATGAATATAGTGAATGGTCTTCCATACGCCATTACCTGGGATAAGTGATTGACTTTGGCCTTCAGGATTTACCTGGAGATCAAAGATGACCAACAAGTAGGTGAAACATTGTAAACATGTCGTGTAGTACACCAAATTAAAGATCTTGCTGAGGGTTCAGAATATATCAACAGTTTTGCATTATGATGTCATTTGGTGACATAATGAGAACAAGGTGCAAAACTTTGATTTGTAAGGGTGTTGAAAAAGCATGCAAATCATCTTGGATCGTCTTCAAAGTAGACAAGTAGACACTTGAGGAACACTTCTTTTGGTATGCGAAAAATGTAAGGTTAAGGTCAAAGGGCAAGGAAGAACAAATACTACAATCATCCCAAAAAACTTTCCTGGTAGTAATTTGTGCTTTTTGCCTCCATATTTTGCATGAATATGGTGAATTCTTACCCATAAGCCATTACCTGGGATAAGTGATTTACCTTGACCTTCAGTAAACCTTGACCTTCAGTTTAAACTGTTGTAAACTGTGCATAAACTATGCAAGGCTGCATACCAGTGTGCAAAGAAAATTTTGAAATGTTCAAAATTTCTGGCACGCATAAATGCCATGCCACTTGCATGAACTAGTCATGAATATTGCGCAACCTATTTGCAAACACTGCATGTCACTGTATGTCAGTGCATTGTCATTGTGCGCAGGGTAATTCTCAAGTACAGTAGTGTTCAGAATAATAGTAGTGCTATGTGACTAAAAAGATTAATCCAGGTTTTGAGTGTATTTCTTATTGTTACATGGGAAACAAGGTACCAGTAGATTCAGTAGATTCTCACAAATCCAACAAGACCAAGCATTCATGATATGCACACTCTTAAGGCTATGAAATTGGGCAATTAGTAAAAAAAAAGTAGAAAAGGGGTGTTCACAATAATAGTAGCATCTGCTGTTGATGCTACAAACTCAAAACTATTATGTTCAAACTGCTTTTTTAGCAATCCTGTGAATCACTAAACTAGTATTTAGTTGTATAACCACAGTTTTTCATGATTTCTTCACATCTGCGAGGCATTAATTTTGTTGGTTTGGAACCAAGAATTTGCTTGTTTACTAGTGTGCTTGAGGCCATTGTCTTGTTGAAACACCCATTTCAAGGGCATGTCCTCAACATGACCTCTTCAAGTATTTGACATATCCAAACTGATCCATGATACCTGGTATGTGATATATAGGCCCAACACCATAGTAGGAGAAACATGCCCATATCATGATGCTTGCACCACCATGCTTCACTGTCTTCACTGTGAACTGTGGCTTGAATTCAGAGTTTGGGGGTCATCTCACAAACTGTCTGCGGCCCTTGGACCCAAAAAGAACAATTTTACTCTCATCAGTCCACAAAATATTCCTCCATTTCTCTTTAGGCCAGTTGATGTGTTCTTTGGCAAATTGTAACCTCTTCTGCACGTCTTTTATTTAACAGAGGGACTTTGCGGGAGATTCTTGCAAATAAATTAGCTTCACACAGGCGTCTTCTAACTGTCACAGTACTTACAGGTAACTCCAGACTGTCTTTGATCATCCCGGAGCTGATCAATGGGTGAGCCTTTGCCATTCTGGTTATTCTTCTATCCGTTTTGATGGTTGTTTTCTGTTTTCTTCCACGCGTCTCTGGTTTTTTTGTCCATTTTAATGCATTGGCGATCATTGTAGATGAACAGCCTATAATTTTTTGCACCTGCGTATAGGTTTTCCCCTCTCCAATCAACTTTTTAATCAAACTACTGTTCTTCTGAACAATGTCTTGAATGTCCCATTTTCCTCAGGCTTTCAAAGAGAAAAGCATGTTCAACAGGTGCTGGCTTCATCCTTAAATAGGGGACACCTGATTCACACCTGTTTGTTCCACAAAACTGACGAACTCACTGACTGAATGCCACACTACTATTATGTGAACACCCCCTTTTCTACTTTTTTTTACTAATAGCCCAATTTCATAGCCTTAAGAGTGTGCATATCAAGAATCTACTGAATCTACTGGTAGCTTGTTTCCAATGTAACAATAAGAAATATACTCAAAACCTGGATTAATCTTTTTAGTCACATAGCACTACTATATTCTGAACAATACTGTAATTGTCAGGACTCGTGATGGCTTGGCACAGGAATCATTAGGAGACACATGCAGACTCACAGGCATGGTTGGTTGAGATGAATAAAAGGCTTCATCTAGAAACCAGGTACTGGATTTGGTACACAGGTAATCAGACATGGAGGCAGAGATATCAGACATGGTACTGGCTGGGACATGGTCCATAAACCAGGCAGGGTTCGTTCACATGATGTCGAGGAATAAAGCAGGCAAAACAAAGGCAGAGTCAAAATACAGGCGGAGTTCAGAATACAGCAAGGTGGAGGTCGAAGCAAACAAGGTCAGCAACTACAAAGCAAATAGGACGTGAATGAAAGGCGAGAACTACGTCAACAATCGGGCAGTGAGCTGTGGAACTTGTGAAGGCTTAAATAAGGAGCAGACTAATTATGGTGTGATGAGGTGCAGGTGTGTGGAACGGGACGTGACCGGGGAGGACAAGGGTAAGTACAAGTGTGTGCAGTGAGATAAAAGCAAAGCGAACTGGGGCAAGATAACTAACTGACAGAAAAACCAACGGTGCAAAACGTGACGTGCATGAAAAACCATAATTAATGTGACAAAGCTAAGAACTAACGTGGCAAGTCAAAAAGTGGAAAACTAGAGCGAAGCTGATACTGGATACAGAAAAGTGAATACAATAAAAGTGGCAAAACAAACTAATGGTTAAACAGAATAAGTGATGAATAGAAAACAAAACCGGTGACTACTGAATAAAGCAAAGAATAACTGACACACGATAAACAATAACAGAAAATAAAACCCAAGACTAACAGAACACAATCTAACAATAAGACACTGAAGATAAATAAAGCAAAACCAGAGAATTTATAACTACTACACAAGACCATGAATAAATGACTGCAATACTAAAAGAGATAAAGAATGAAACCACAGAAGAAATTAAGCCATAAACAAAGACCTTGACCCCGAGCCGGGGCGAACCTGACAGTAATTCCTGTTGCCTCTTGGATCTTCCTTGTGAAGTTCTGTCAGTAAAAGGTCATAATGTCCAAAGTGATGTCTTCTAGTCACCCATTCCCTCACCCACACTGTCCTTGCTTTCCTTTTTGTAGTTGGAGTTATGCCTTGCTTTTTCTGCATTTTCTCCTGCTCTTTAAGAAGTAGTGCTGCAGCTGCGAGATAAAATTGGGTCATTTTCTTGTTTTTAAGAGCTTCTTCTGTGGCATTCAACAGTTTGTAGGGTCAAACTGTGATGCCTGCTATTTTATAGCGTGGTGTCAAGCAGGACAAAGCAGGACCAAATAATGCCACGACTGCTTCACGCATGAGCAAAGTGGTTGTGTCAATGCAAGCTTTTGCGGGAACAATGCGCATTGTGCGTACCATGTTGTGCGCATATTGTACACATATTGTGTGTGCCAACAGGGTGTAAAACAGTCATGCAATTGCGTGTTATTGCGTGCCACTTTTGGTAATGCATTGCACGAAAAGTGCGTAACTTATGCGTAAACATGGCGTGAACAGTGCGCAAACTAGGCTTCATGCTTTGCAGCATGCCATCTAAATGACACGCATTGGCACGATGAATTGCGCGGCAGTGCGGAGCCAAAATTCATGCAAGTGTCAAGGTGGCTTTAGTGGTTAGCACTGTTGCCTCACAGCAAGAAGGTCATGGGATCACTTCCCACCTGGGGCCTTTCTGTGTGGAGTTTGCATGTTCTCCCTGTGTTTGTGTCAGTTCCCTCCGGGTGCTCCGGCTTCCTCCCACATCCAAAGACATGCAGGTTAGGTAAATTGAAAACTTTAAATTGTCCGTAGTGTGTGTGTGGGTGTGAATGTGTTTGTCTGTCTTTATGTGGTCCTGTGACAGACTGGCATCATCTCCGGGGTGTACCCTGCCTCATGCCCTATGACTGCTGGGATAGGTTCCATCCCCCCGTGACCCAATTGGAGATGTTCTTCATCATCTTTATCATCGTCTTCTTCATGTTCTTTATTTAAAAAACAAACAAACAAAAAGCAAAACTGATAATATTGAGGTTTTAACTCTATGAATAAAATAAAAAAACACTTTTTCGTTACCAAAATCATGTGTGAGAGTAGGAAATGACATTACTATCAGTTGTTAAGAAAAACCACTATATGACCTCTGTCCTTCTTTTCTGCTCTTGTTTGGTGCAGGTGCTGTTAAAGAACAGACTGGCGATTGTCCAAACGAGTGCAGTGACCAGGGCCGCTGTGTGGACGGCAGGTGTGTCTGCTTCCCTGGATTCAGTGGGCCGGACTGCAAGGATTCTAACTGTCCTGGGAACTGTAATGACAGAGGCAGGTGTGTCAGCGGACAGTGTGAGTGCGATCCTGGATTCTCAGGGCCGGACTGTGCCCAGACAGGCTGCCGTGGCAACTGTAACCTTCATGGAAGGTGTGTCAGTGGTAAATGCATCTGTGATGTCGGTTTCACAGGTCCTGGTTTGGATTGGATGTTTTTCTTCTTGTGTAGTAGATGAAAATAGGAGGAGTTTTTTTTTTATGTCTTGCAAAACATTTTCGTCTCGTTTTAATTTGTCAACATTAACGCACATTTACACAGTTGTCAGTGTTTTTTGAACATTGGTGCCGTCTCATTGTTTCCTCTTAGTCATGGGAAAAAGGGTTGTTGATGAACATATTTCGTCTCGTTTCATCTTACGAAATTAACACGAGCACTTAATGAGCTCTCTCTCTCTCTGTCTCTCTCTCTCTCTGTTTAAATTTTTCCAACTTTTAAACATTTAAATTAATATTCTTCCCCCCCTTTTTAAGCATTTAAGGTAATGTTTTTCCAACTTGAATGTGTTTTAAGCTTTTAAATTAATCCTTTTATCCACTTTAAGTGTTTGAATTTGTGTTATCCACTTTTTAACCATTTAATTTTTTATCCTCTTTCTTGAAGTGTTTAAATTAGTCTTTTTTATCCACTTTTTGATGTGTTTACATGAATCTTTTCCCCACTTTTTAAAGCATTTATTTTTTTTATCCACTTTTTAAGTATTTAAATTCCTGTTTTTATCCACTTTTTAAGCGTAGGCTCTGTTGTCCAGGTGGTTTCCATAGTAGAGAAGCTTGAATCTTCGACTGGACTGGGTTGCTTGACGTGAGGACGTTTCGCTTCAAATCACAGAAGCTTCCTCAGCTAAAATTCTTGCTCTGGTAGTCTGACTTCTGTCTTGACTCTTGTAGAGAAGAATAAACCAGAAGCCAACAAAAGCTGGAGTTTTTAACCTAACTAGACCCCTCCTACTGAGAGGCCAACTGCTATAGGCTAGTGACTAAACAATAGCTCTAATTAGCACCTATTGTGCACTCTCCTAATGATGGGATGGAAGCCTCCCCTGGGTTAGGTTAGGTGAGCTATTGTTTAGTCACTAGCCTATAGCAGTCAGCCTCTCAGTAGGAGGGGTCTAGTTAGGTTAAAAACTCCAGCTTTTGTTGGCTTCTGGTTTATTCTTCTCTGCAAGAGTCAAGACAGAAGTCAGACTACCAGAGCAAGAATTTTAGCTGAGGAAGCTTCTGTGATTTGAAGCGAAACGTCCTCACGTCAAGCAACCCAGTCCAGTCGAAGATTCAAGCTTCTCTACCACTTTTTAAGCATTTACATGTCTTTTTTATCTACTTTTTTAAGCATTCAGTTCATCTTTTTATTCACTTTTTAAGTGTTTATATTTGTCTTTTTCTCCACTTTTTAGGTGTTAAGTATTTATATTCAGCGTTTATGAGTATTTAAATTTGTCCCCCCCCAACCCCCCAGAAAGCCTGTATAACTCTTCACAGGGCTATGAGATGATGATGCAGGTTGACTGCGAGGTCATGGACACTCGCATCATTCCCATCAAGTCCTCTGCTGTGCCACCTTCCCTTCGTGATCCGCCTCCTCCCAGCGGCGCTCACCACAACAACTCTCATCACCAGGGAAACCAAACCTCTCTGCGAGGGCGTCACCATCATCACTCCTCCTCCTCAGCATCCTCTGCTTCTTCCTCCTCATCTCCACGGCAACCTGTCCCTGCCCGCCGACAGGCATCGGAATATTTCATTAGTCAGTCGGAAGGAGACTAGAGGCATCGTCATGGCAACCTCGGGAAGAGGACAAGGAGGCATGGTTGGAAAACAGTCTGACGGAAGAACAGTTGAAGGTTTGAAGCAGGAGGTGAAAATGAAGAATGTTGAAATGTTTTAATTTTATGGTAATAGTTTGATCCAGTCTCCCAAAGTCTGAAAAAGGGGGGGAACAAGAAAAAAAATAACTAAACCTCCGTCAAACACCTGTTTGGGGGAAAAAGTGAAGAAATTGAAATGGGAGATTTTAGGCTTTGACATTAGATGTCAATGAAGATTTAACATCCCAAGTATATTTCTATAAACTAAATGTCATGCTGTGCATTTTAATGTTTCAAACATTGTGTTTAAGTGGAATCCAAACAGGAAGCTGTCACCGTGGTTACGGGGTTTGAAATACTGAGACAGCTGAGGCATAGGTTGGTTATTATTTTTTTTTTTTATAGTTTTTTTTTATTCTGACCAGAACGCCGTTCACCGTGGCTGTCTGTTCTTGATTTGGATAGGTGGCACTATAGGGCTGTACAGGTAGAGATCTATGAGATAATTGATTCATCAAACTTATTTCTGTGGTCTTTTTTTTTTTTCTTCTCTTAATTAATCAAATAATTCTTTTAAAAATATCAGGAGAAAGACGAAGGCAGCCGGGACCAGTCAGATACGGTGTTAAATGGATTGTTGATTGTTTAGTTCATTCGTTAGGTCTCTAAGATATCGTGGCCAAGCTTTTAACTTGATACCTGCTGAATAATTTGCTGCACTTAAAATGTCTGTACGTTTCATCCCCTGCTTCATCTCCTGTAAAAACAAAATGAAAAACAGATTTTTAAAGTTTAGATCAAAGTCAAATTTGAGGAAGAGTTTTCACATAAAACCCAGCTTCTCTTTGACCTCTAATCTCAAAAACAAACAGAATTCCTCCTGGTTTACTGACTAGCTGATTTCAGGCGTCTTAGGTGAAGTTTTTCGGAGTCCAGGAAATAAAAGTCAAAGTGTTTGACTTTTGTGATTGCTCGGTCTTTTGCCAAACTCCTGCTGTGCTTTACAGATTTTTTAACTGTTAAAAAAAAATTCGGACACGGTTTAAAGTTATTCTGTCATTTGTGACAAAGAATTATAAAGCTTTAATCTGTAGCAGAGTTGAATTTTACTCAGTAAATACATGGAATCCCGAAAACGGAATTTGAAAAATCAATCTCAACTGTGCAGCTCGTCACTCTCATCTTTTTTTTTTTTTTTTTTTTTTGGTTACACTACTGACTTTATCTTGTGGTTTCTGTGGAGTTTATATTTTTGTGTGTTTGCAGTTTTTGGCTGTAGTCAGTCAACATACAGAGACAATTACAAAAAAAACTGCACGACGGGAATATTTGTCAATAAATCGTCCGGCTGCTGCATGACGTGGGATCGTGACATCAATTTGAGGAATCGAAAAGCACCAAAACATTTCAGCCTTTTTTTTTTTTTCTTTCTTTCTTTTTTTTTAATACACTTTTTCCGTTTTTTTAAATTTATGTCAAAACATTACCACCCTTGAAGCTGTGTGTGTGTGTGTGAGATGATGGGTGTAAATGTTTTCTATTCAGAAACAGCTGATTCAGGTGTTTAAGATGCTGTTAGATTTTAATTTGTTTTTACAACTGTAGAAAAAAAGTAATGTCAAATTCATGGCATTCATGAGATTTTTTTTTTATAGACCAAGCAGTTAATTTTCTTTGTTACTGAGCAGGCAGCACAGTGGATTAGTGGTGTTGCCTCACAGCAAGGAGGTCATGGGATTGATTTCCACAGGTGTTCTTTCTGTGTGCAGTTTGCATGTTCTCCGCTTGTATGTGTGTTCCCTCCAGGTGCTCCGGCTTCCTCCCACATCCAAAGACATGCAGATTAGGTGGAAACTTTAAATCATCCGTAGGTGTACGTGTGGGTGTGAAAATGTTTGTCTATATGTAGCCCTGCGACAGACTGGCGTCCTGTCCAGGATGTACCACGTCTCATGCCCTATGACTGCTGAGCTAGGCTCCACCCCTGTGACCCTTAATTAGAGTAGTAGTTGAAGATGAGTGAGTGTTACTGAGCAGAACCTGAGGTGGAGTTGAACTTCAAGGTGTCACCAAACAGTTATTATTATTATTATTTTATTATTATCACTACATAAATGACTAATCGGCTAACGGTGCTTTTTATTATTATTATTATTATTGTTACAATGGGGTCAGAGGTGCTTGCTGAAGGGCTTCTCAGCATTGATCTCACTTCACGTGGCAGTCGTCCGATTTATTTATTTCTTCTTCGTGTAACTTTTGACTATTTAATTGTTGTAAATATTCATGTAGATATTTTGTTTATTTTTAAAATTTGTTGTTTAACTCAAACATGGTCAATATCTGTTTAAAAAAAAAAAGAATAAAATGTTTGTGGAGTAATCAGGCTCACAAAAGGAAAAAGTGACATTTCTCTATTTTTTCTTCCGTTTGTTGGACCAAGAACTTCCATTCTGTTTGAGTATAAACCTAAAATATTCTGCCCTGAAGAGATTTATTTAAAGTTGTTTACTTTCTTCTCTGTAACTGTGAATATGAAAATAAAATAATCATTTAAAAACGATCTAGAAGTATAAATTTAATTGACTTATTTTGACATTTAAATAATCTGATTATACAAACTAAATGTTTGTTTGTTTGTTTTTTTGTACCTAGAAATTAAGTTTAATGAAATATCAATAAAAGGTTAAAATATGAAGAAGGTGGTGATGAGACTGAGATGGTTAAGTTCTCTTCCGTCGTCATGCCATTTTATTCAATCTCAATCCTTTTAAATCTCTTCCAGAAAATGAAAAACTTGGTTTCTATAACCTTATGATACAAAGAAAGAAAATAATTGTGAAAACTAATGGAATATTACAGGAAAAGTGTCCTATGGTGGAATTTTCCCCACATGTTCTGTTTTTCACCTTTAGGAGGGAGCCAGAGAACATTGAAGGCAATTTTGATGTAAAATGATTTCCTATTATTAAACTATTAATAAATTATTTTCCAGTTTGAATTTATGAGCTTTTAAAATTTGGAGCACTTTTTATGTAAAATTTAAAAACAAGCTAAAATGTACGATGTTACTTTGTCAGTGTTAAGAAGTTTAAGGTTTTTTTTTGTTTTGTTTGTTTTGGGGGGGGGGGGGGTGAGGGGGCATCTATTCCTTTTTTCATTTGTAGGGTGTCCCAAAAAAAAGTGCCACATAATCATTTGACTCTAATTCTGCACCGGCTAATCTGAATTGTGCCCCCACCCAGACGTCAAGACATATTTCTTCTGATGTACTTTGAGACTGATCCAATGAGGATGCCGATTACAATCGAGCAAAAGGGAAACTGGTGGAATTCTACTTTAGGACCAAATGGATCGTGCAAACCCAACAACGTCAATGTGATTTTACAGTTAGAAAAACTCCAGAGAGAAAGACAATATGGAGGATTGTAAAAAAAAGTTTCAAGCTGACAGAATTGTTCACATTAACAAAATAGAGATCTGGCTAAATCAGAGGAGCGGTGCACATATCGAACACATCTTGTGAATGCCAAAACACTTACAAACTGAGATGAAATTAGACATGAACACCAGAAATAAAATTCCCTGAGATATGCTTCAAGATGACGTATGGCAGATATCAGTAGCCAAAACTATAGATATTCTATGGCTTTATTTTTGTGGCACATTTTTGGGAAACCCCGTATAAACATGCAGAAATACTGTTTTCTCAAATAGAGCATTGTGGACTTTGTACACAGCGAGTCCGTGAGAATCTGTAGGTCTTTGTGACATAAATCAGACTACTTAGGTTGAGTTTTGAGTCATAATGTATAGATATATGATCTCACCAACCGAACAGTCCCTCCTAAAAATCAGTCCGCCCTGCCTTCACTGTGCATGCATCATTTCGGTGCGTCAGCAGCAATTCACCAATTATCGCCTCGTTTCTGCTTCAAACTGCACTCCAGTCATGATCTCCCTCAGCGACAGATATCTGAAGCTTTTGTACAACAATCATTTCCACATAAATTCAGCATTATTTCATAATAAAAGACGGGGGAGCGATCAGAGTGCCACAGCAGCACATCTGAGTCTGACGTGCTGCTGCTGAGCCCATGTCATTTGGAGCGTCAGCAGCGATTCACCAATTAGCGCCTCGTTCCTGCTTAAAACTGGCTTTAGAATGATTTAAGAGGTTTTACTTTGTCATTTGATGGTTAATAATCACATTATTCCCTTTGATTACTTTTGGGTGTAGAGAGTCAGACTCAGATGCATGCGCAGTGAACGCAGGGTGGACCCATTTTTAGAGGGGATTGTTCGCTCGGTGACACCGATCTTGATATACCCAGAATAGTTTTTGTGTCAAATTGTAATTGGCCTAAAAGTGTAATTAAGTTGAAGCTAATATAGATCAGCACTCATTAGAGCAAAAGGCCTTAAAGCAGACTGTCAACTAAACACTTGTAATGTTTGTGAGCGCCACTCTTCTATGAATTCTCCTGAAATGTAATGGTTTGTGTTCCAGGTGAGGCAGGAAGTAGGTTTTGAGTGATCTCACACAGGAAGTGATGGTAAGTGTGAATCGTCATGAAGTTCGTGATGCATTAGTGAACCTCCCCAAACCTGGAGAGGCTGAGAACCTGTACTATTGAACTAGAGCTGTTTTCTCAGGAGGGGAACTCTTGTGTTCCTCCTCGTCAATCAGATGATTCCTGTAGAGGGTTCCACCAGCTGTTCTTTACCAACATCTGTTTCTGAACTGGAGAGTGCCCCTTCAGTCCCTGAATTTTCTGTTTGTATGAGTAACGTTGTGAGTTTGTATCTTCATTTATTTATCCGGATTATAAATCTAGAGTTGTCTTGTGGATCCTGATTAATACCAAATCTGAGAACCTGTCGATCCAGACTACAGGAAACCCAAATGTTTTCCGTTTGTTCTCTTAAATGTGTTGATTGGAGCTACAGGTTCCTGTAGGGGTTAGAAAACCCTGAAAGCTGACACTTGATGACTTCAACACTAAATTTGTGTGAATTCAATAATGATTTGAAAAATTGCTTCTTTGAGACTTAAAATGTGGAATAGTTGAAAAACATGTGAAAGAATGTGTTTACATTACAATGCTGACTGGTTCCAGGATCAGATCCCAACCTCGAAGGGAACCTGTCATGTGAGAGTGGAACCCGTTAAGTGCTGAGTGAATTTAACGGGTTGAGCTGCAGGTCAGCATTTTCTGAGGCGAACATCTGCGATCCGACTTTATTTTGTCGCCACGGGATCTGAAACTAAATATTGAAGGTAGGAGCTGCTGGAAGGAAACCTGAGCGATGTCATCAGGCCCCGCCGAGACCTTTCAGCGTGCAACATCTCTGCTGCTCCGACTCGCTAGCTCAGGGGAAAGGTCAGGGCAGGGCTCCAGTTCTGTCTCTTTTCACAGCAGGTGGTTTTGCTCAGCAGACTGAGTGAACAAACGGTTTTTCTTTAGGTTTACATTTATTAACTTCTGCAAACTTTCCTGGTGATGTGTTTGAGTAGTTAGAATTTTCAGTGTGACTTCTTGAGGTCTAATTTTTTACTGACACTTTGTATATCAAAACTGTTCAAATCACAATAAATTCCAAATGTCTGAAAACGTTTTGTCTTTTCCATCTCTTTCAGATGCAGGTTTCTGGTCCAGACTGGTGTCCTGCAGGCTGTTATGAGAGAGAGACTTAAGGAGCCCCACCGGGCTGAAGAAATGTGGAGCAACGGAAGCAGAAACTCTGAGCTGTTGTAACTTTTGTCTTTCTTGGTGTTCTTCCAGTCTGACACACAAGGATGAACAAAACAGTTTCCCCTCCAGGACGTGTCACCAACGGCACAGTTAACGTGTGAGGTAACGACCAAAACAACACATAACAAAACAGTAATAAAGAAGTAACTCTGTTTCCAGATGTGGCTGGTAAGTTATTTTTGCTGGAGACCAACATAGGGAGTAAAAATAATTTACGATACAAATATATCATATGCTATATTAAAATGGCAATGATTCCTAACAATTTGTCATCAAACTCTTATGAAAAAGAATGTAATTCAGTCTTTATTTATTTATTTGTTATTTATTTTTTGCAGCTTAAACATGAACTTTATTATGAATAACTATAAATACATTCAATATGCCATGCCTTTACTCAAGATGGCAGTTGTGTTGGATAGCTTAGCATTTAGACCATTGTGGTCTATTTTGGCCCCACCTAGCTGGGGCATAGCAACCACTTATGTCTTGTCACTGTAAAACGCCCACTCTGATTGAAAATGAATGGCAGCTTGCTGCTTTGCCTTTGTCTCTTGTAGCTAATGTGGCCAAGGGGTAATGGGGTCCCAGCTACGCTTGACAGCATTGTCAACAGTAACACAGATGCACGCTTTACTGGGCAAACTATATAACAGCACCATTTCAACATCCAAATAGTTGTGATGCATTGGGCATTTTGTAAAACAAAAGTTTTCATGTTTGCACAAATAACGCCAATGCAGACATGATGATTGCTCCAACATGTCTTGTTCAACCAAGGAAAAGACATTTTGCTTGGAGGCCGATTTTGCCAACAAATCGGACAATTTGGAGCATAATTTTGAAAGAACATGATTTTTATGCAAAGTCACCAAGATAACTGAAACTTCAAGAAATTTCAAGAAATTTGCTAAACCTTTGTAAGATTTATTACAATTTTTATGGGTTCTGGGTTTTTTTTGGGGTCACCCTGTGTGTGTGTGTGTGTGCGTATATATATATATATATATAGCTCCAGTTGCATCCTCCTCTGTGATTCAGGAAGTGATTAGAGCCATTTTCAGTGTCACCAAATGTCACCTAACTAAAGTTAGGTGACATTTGGATTGGAATTTCTACCAGTAGAGATTGCAATTACAATCTACTTTAACATATATAATTGTTGTGAGTGTCATTCTAGAGACACAAGATTTTTATGTTATGTTTACAATTTGAGTCATTTCATAATTAATTATGCCCAAAAAATCTGAGTCTGGGACAGACGTGAGTCATACGAATGCTTTCTTTTGTGATTCAGTCTTAAAATCAAATCAAGTACATTTTATTTACCCCACAGGGAATTTTTTCTTGGGATAGAGGCATGTAGCTACAAAAAGTACATAACTACCTCAGTATAACACACAACACAAATGTTACAACTATTTTCTTGTTCCGAACAGAACGGAACCTGTTTTATGGGTCTCCAGATGATTCTAATGTTCCAGTGAATGGGTCAGTGGCACGGTGCTGGTGTCTCGACTATGTTGTTATCTGTTTCATAAATGACAGCTGCACGATCCCGTGGTTCTGGATCCAATCAGCTGTTGATGCTCAGACATTTGAGTGAAACCAGAAGGTTTGTGGGCTCACATTTTGTCATTTGCGGGTCAAAACCCAACTGGAACCACAGAGGAAAAACAAAATCGGCCACGTTTCAAATGCTTTTGTCTCTGTGTGTGTTGCAGCTTTTGGCAGAACTTTCCAGATGTAGACGTCTACTTCAATTAGCCTTTTCTAAGTTTACGTAATCCAAATGCTTCCAGCTCTCACGACTGAATGCTCGTGACTGTTGGCGTTTAGAGTTCAGTGATAACAATGACACCTGCACCACAGAGATTTTTATTTTCCCTCCAAACTGACAGACCCCAAAAAATGTAAAAGTGCCACTTTTGTTGTATTTAACAAACTTCCTGCAGGAAAAACTGCTGCAGGTGATTATTGGCCAACCAGACTGCAGCCCTTTATGACGTCATAGAGCTGCTTCCTGAAACACCAGGAACAAGATTAGCTGTAAGGAGAGACTTTAAATCAGATTCTTTTCTTGTTGATTTGACTTTTTTTTCTTTCTTTCTCTTTTATTTACTTTATTTATTTATTTATTTATTTATTTACTTTTCTGTGATTCAAATGGATTTGAAATTTTTCTATTTAACTTCATCAAAACAAAATCCGGCTCCTAACTGAGCCGCTGGATCCAAATAAGGGCGTCATGTGAGATCTGATTTTGGACCTGATTTTGAAAACTGCACAACCTGCTGACAAACAAAACAACAATAATTCTACATCTTGTACATTCTTCTGGATGCTACGTTATGAGGATTCGCTCATCGTGTCATCTTCTAAATCAGAATCAGAACTGAATTTATTGCCAAGTAAGTTCTCACATACAAGGAATTTGATCCGGTGTTATTGGTGTATAAACAACAATAAAAGAAAAGGAAAAAAATACTTCTGTAAGAAGTAAAGGAGTCAAATAGATCAATAAATCAACAACCTGAAGTGTTACTATAGTAACACTGAAACTATATAGATATATATGTATATATCTTATCCATTAAGGTTAGAGAACCAATTGCAGGCTTCAATTCATCATCAGTCATTTAACTGTTTTCATGAAATGACTAAAAGCTCCTTTTTTGACCTTTGTTGTATTTCAGTACATAAATACTGCAGATTTTTTTTTCCTCATCTGTAAAAGATAAACATAACATGTAAAGTTTCATGTTTGACCTTTGACCTTTTGCTGATATCGTGCAACAATTAGTGTGTAGAACAGTTAGTGTGTTTGGAATAATCTGACTCTAACAAACAATACAAAAAAATAAAAGGTGCAATGTAGGAAAAATGCACATGGCATTGCACCACAGGGGAAAAATACACCCGGAGAGGTGCTCCCAGTGTTCCGTTGTGAATCTTGTTTTGTGTCACTTGTGCTCTCAAACGTCAAACTGTGAGTCCTTTCACACTGAAACATTCATGTTTGTCTTTGAACAGCGTGAGGACGTCTCAGTGGACCATCCCATCATGCATCTGTGCTTGCAGTGAATCCATCCAGTGTCTGTAACATCCAGCAGATGATCGACGAGACGACAGACGTCTTCAGAAGACATCAGTAATTTTTTTTCCTTCAAAAACATCTCATATGTTTTCCATCGTAGATCCTCCACCCAAGTGGGACCTGCAACAAAATGACTTCAGAAAGGAGAGGGAGGAAATTCTTCCAGAATGAGCAAAGTGTACTGCTCTCCTCCCCTCTCTCTTTCTTTTTTCTTTCCTTCTCTCACTCTCTGTTCATTCCTTCTCTCGGTTCTGATGAACCCTTACTGAGAGACTTTTGGACCGACTGAGTCATTAGCAGCCTCTTCATGCAGGTAGGATGACCTTTAACCTGATTCTGCAGCACACTTCTTAATTTAACCTCAATTTAAGAGAAGAAACATTTTTTTAAAAGTCTTAATAAAATGTGAATTATGTTCTGCCATTGTAATTATTTCTTTGAAAATCCTAAAACACTTGAAATTTTTTTTCCTGGAATTTAACAAAAAAAAAAAAACACCTTCCTGTAAGTGACATCATCAATGAGTGAAAGCTGACTGCTGTGTGATGTCACATGAGTGACAGGTGTTTTCACAATCAGTGACACAAAATTAAAACTACCCAAAACACTGATATGTACATATATTTTAAATAAATATTGCATCTCAAATTTGAAGAATAAAAATTGATTAAAAAAAAAAATCAGATATTTTGTGCACAATACGAACACATCAGCTCATCTCCTTCTGTCATTGTGGAGGTAATAAAAATAAAATTTTCTGTGTGCGCACAAAAATAAAACTGTCATTAAAAATGCTGGATGTTGTTTTATAATTTAGCCACAGTGACTCATGTGGCCATTTAAAAAAAAAAAAAAAACTGACTCCTCACATACCTCAATGTTCACTCAGTCACCTGGAAAGTGACTGAGTGAAAGAGGCTGCAGACTGGTATAAACAGGAACCACATCATGTTACACACACAGAGATGTCAGTGTACAACTTGGGGATTGCTGACCTTGCTCATAGGTACTTTTATTTTCTGATCGGGAACAGAACTGAGGTTCCTCTGGTTACAAGCTCACATTTCTTCTTATTATTTTGGCTGCTTCCATTAGGGGACATCACAGCAGATGTCTCCATCTCACCCTGTCCTCTGTACCTTTCTCTGACACACCAACCACCTGCATGTCCTCCCTCACCATATTCTTTGGCCTCCCTCTTCTCCTCCTGCCTGGTGACTCCATCCTCAGCATCCTTCTCCCATATATACCCTGGGTCCCTCCTCTGCACGTCCAAACCATCTCAATCTCACCTCTCTTACTTTGTTTCCAAACTGTCCTGCTTTATTATTGTCACTGCCAAAGAAAATCACAGCATGTTCAGCTCTGCCTCCTGTCTTTTTGTTAGCGCCACCGCCTCTAAACTCTACAACATAGCTGGTCTCACTACCTTCTGTAAACTTTCCTCTTAACTCTTGCTGATATCTGTCTATCATAAATCTTTCCTGCTGCCTTCCTCCACCCTGCCTATATGCTTCATCTTCAAATATAATTTGTGAACTGCACCTTTAGTTTGCTTTTTCCGGCATGGGAGCTGTGCTTTGAATGCACTGGCTGTTCACCTTACAAGCCCACATCTCTAAATGTCAAAATATTTCCACACTTGGAGCACAGTGCTACATCTCCACAAGACAGGTTCTCTGTAGGAACTACAGTACATCCAGAAAATTTTCAATGTTTCACTTTTTCCACATTGAGTTATGTTACAGCCTTATTTAAAATGGAGTAAATTAATTTTTCCCTCAAAATTCTACTCACAACACCCCAAAATGACAACATGAAAAAAGTTTTTTGTTTTATTAAAAATAAAAAAGTAAGAAATCTCCTGCACATACGTATTCACACCCTTTGCTCAATATTTTGTTGATGCCTCTTTGGCAGCAATTACAGCCTCAAGTCTTCTTGAATATGATGCCACAAGCTTGGTGCACCTAAATTTGGGCAGTTTTCCTCTTTGCAGCACCCCTCAAGCTCCATCTGGTTGGATGGGATGTGTTGGTGCGCAGCCGTTTTCAGATCTCTCCAGAGATGTTCAGATTCAGGTCTGGGCGGGCCACTCAAGGACATTCACAGAGTTGTCCTGAAGCCACTCGTTTGATATCTTGGCTGTGTGCTTCGGGTCATTATCCTGCTGAAAGATGAACCATCGCCTCAGTCTGAGGTCAAGAGGACTCTGGAGCAGGTTTTCATCCAGGATGTCTTTGTACACTGCTGCATTTCTTTCCCTCAATTCTGACTAGTCTCCCAGTTCCTGCTGCTAAAAAACATCCCCACAGCAGGATGCTGCCACCACGCTTCACTGTAGGGATGGTGCCTGGTTTCCTCCAAACATGATCCCTGGCATTCACACCAGAGTTCAATCTTTGTCTCATCAGACCAGAGAATTTTGTTTCTCATGGTCTGAGTGGCTTCCGTCTCGCCACTCTAACATACAGGCCTGATTGGTGGATTGCTGCAGAGATGGTTGTCCTTCTGGAAGTTTCTCCTCTCCCCACAGAGGAATGCTGGAACTCTGACAGAGTGACTATCGGGTTCTTGGTCACCTCCCTGACTAAGGCCCTTCTCTCCCGATCAGTAAGTTTAGACGGGTGGCCAGCTCTAGGAAGATGCTTGGTGGATCTGAACTTCATCCATTTACAGATGATGGAGGCCACTGTGCTCATTGGGACCTTCAAAGCAGCAGAAATGTTTCTGTACCCTTCCCCAGATTGGTGACTCAAGACAATGCTGCCTCAGAGGTCTACAGACTTGATTTGTGCTCTGACATGCACTCTCAACTGTGGCACCTTATATGTAGACAGCTGAGTGTCTTTCCAAATCATGTCCAGTCAAGTGAATTTATCCCAGGTGGACTCCAATTATTCTGTATAAACAATAAGGATGATCAGTGGAAACAGGATGCACCTGAGCTCAATTTTGAGCTTCATGTCAAAGGCTGTGAATACAGGAAAAAATTAATTACATCCACATTGGAATAAGGCTGTAACATAACAAAATATGGAAAAAGTGAAGTGCTTGAATACTTTCCAGATGCACCAGTGTAAACATAATTTCTCCACTGTGAGATCAATAAAGTATATCTCAGATGTACTGTATATCAAAAAGATTATTGGTACCAAAACAACTGTGTGTACCAAAACAGATCTGTCATCAATCCTTTTTGTTGGCTCATCATCCCCATCGTTGGTTGGCAGTTTTTCAGTTTGTGTTGATGGACCGCTGTGTTAAAGGTGGATGATGTCACGGTTCCATCTGATGCCTCAAACTCCATCAGTTCTTCAGTTGAGGTTTGGTTGGACCTTTTGATTAATTCCGACATCATTCAATGATGACATAAAGTCCATTTGGTCTGAAGTTTCTTATCCTTTTCTGTAACAGATGTGGTGCCAGGAACCTATTTGAGATGGTTCCTCAAGAGGAACTAGACTTGTGGAGATCCAAGCTTGTGCTCCAGAAACTTTGAATTGTTTTTCTTCCTGCTCTTAAATACAATAAGGAACCAGTCCTTTAGGTTGGCCTTTGAATCCAAACAAAGGTTCCTCTGTGAACCCTGAACTGCACCCATGAGTCATTCTAAAACTTTTGAAAGTAATCAATCAATTAACCTTCTGAACTTTCTGACTGTGTGTTTGTGTTGGTGACACTAAATACTGCACGAAGAAAAAACAAAAACAAAAAAAAAACACAACTTGTCCAGCTGGGTTTTTTATGTCCTGATTGTTCCTGTTGATCAAAGCCTCTGCGTGACTAGTGGTCACTACAAAGATGACAAACAGGCTGCAGGTGCTAAACAGCTTCACAAACAGTTGACCTTTGAGCCAAAGATTTTATTTGCTCCAGTTTTTCATTGGTAATTACACTCAACAAAAATATAAACGCAACACTTTTGGTTTTGCTCCCATTTTGTATGAGATGAACTCAAAGATCTAAAACTTTTTCCACATACACAATATCACCATTTCCCTCAAATATTGTTCACAAACCAGTCTAAATCTGTGATAGTGAGCACTTCTCCTTTGCTGAGATAATCCACCCCACCTCACAGGTGTACCGTATCAAGATGCTGATTAGACACCATGATTAGTGCACAGGTGTGCCTTAGACTGCCCACAATAAAAGGCCACTCTGAAAGGTGCAGTTTTATCACACAGCACAATGCCACAGATGTTGCAAGATTTGAGGGAGCGTGCAATTGACATGTTGACAGCAGGAATGTCAACCAGAGCTGTTGCTCGTATATTGAATGTTCATTTCTCTACCATAAGCCATCTCCAAAGGCGTTTCAGAGAATTTGGCAGTACATCCAACCAGCCTCACAACTGCAGACCACGTGTAACCACACCAGCCCAGGACCTCCACATCCAGCATGTTCACCTCCAAGATCGTCTGAGACCAGCCACTCGGACAGCTGCTGAAACAATCGGTTTGCATAACCAAAGAATTTCTGCACAAACTGTCAGAAACCGTCTCAGGGAAGCTCATCTGCATGCTCGTCGTCCTCATCGGGGTCTTGACCTGACTCCAGTTCGTCGTCGTAACCGACTTGAGTGGGCAAATGCTCACATTCGCTGGCGTTTGGCACGTTGGAGAGGTGTTCTCTTCACGGATGAATCCCAGTTCACACTGTTCAGGGCAAATGGCAGACAGCGTGTGTGGCGTCGTGTGGGTGAGCGGTTTCTGATGTCAATGTTGTGGATCGAGTGGCCCATGGTGGCGGTGGGGTTATGGTATGGGCAGGCGTCTGTTATGGACGACGAACACAGGTGCATTTTATTGATGGCATTTTGAATGCAGAGATACCGTGATGAGATCCTGAGGCCCATTGTTGTGCCATACATCCAAGAACATCACCTCATGTTGCAGCAGGATAATGCACGACCCCATGTTGCAAGGATCTGTACACAATTCTCGGAAGCTGAAAATGTCCCAGTTCTTGCATGGCCGGCATACTCACCGGACATGTCACCCATTGAGCATGTTTGGGATGCTCTGGACCGGCGTATACGACAGCGTGTACCAGTTCCTGCCAATATCCAGCAACTTTGCACAGCCACTGAAGAGGAGTGGACCAACATTCCACAGGCCACAATTGACAACCTGATCAACTCTATGCGAAGGAGATGTGTTTGTAACCCTTCTAGTATTTCTTGACCTTTGTGTCATGTATTTGGAAATGGAAGTATATTTATCTCCACTGTATCAGCAGAGAAAAGAGGAAATGGCCTGATCAGAAGATTATAGATTTGAAAGAGCCTAGGGGTGTATCAACATAAGACATTACACTTTGTTTTAACTGGAAAACTATGTATACAAAATTTAATGTCAATGAACTCAATTGAACTAACAATGACAGTACAAAATTAAATGAGAGCGCTCTTTGCAAAAAAAAAATAAAATAAAATAAAATATATCCAAATAAAATAAAATATACTCCGGTATAGTCCTTTAGTCTTTTCTTGCTTCTTTAGGTTCACTCAGTCTTCAGTGTGTTTATAACCAGTCGGGCTACAATCTACCAGTTCATTTGACTCTTGGGCTGGGGCTCGCCATCCAGTACTGGGAATCTTGATCTGTTCGTCCTCTGCACGTCTGCGATTCGGACTTTGATCCCAACATAAAACCTGACCTATGGATAAGGTCAGAATAAAGTAGCTTAAAATATGTACTATAGAACTACAATACCCACAACTACTGTACACATTCATTTTTCAAAATAAAATATGTTGTACCACATTATGAATTCCTAAGGTTCACGATTACATCATTACCACATCAATATACCAAATAACATAGTTGGAATGTGATAATACAGTAATTATACTAATTCCATTGTTTGGAGTGCATAGTACACATCAAAAAAAATAACACACCTTTAAAGTACATTTGGAATACTTGTTGGCGTCTTGATCTAATCATTTGTACCAAAAGATTAGAAAGGAGGCAGTGAATTGCAATTGTAGTTTTCCAATTACTATTCCCAGGGCTTAAGAACTACGTTAACAGCTTAGCTTATCTGATAGACTGTCGCTTCAAAATTACAGAAATATACAACCGTTCACTACAAAACACAAGACCTTACATTGTACCTTTTAATTGCGGTGCTGATTTAATTAATCAACACACAGCTAATCATTTTGGCCTAATAAAATGGAAAAAGCTAGCAAAAATTAGCATGCTACGTTAGCACAATTCATTTTGTATGGGACTCACCGATACAGGGCACAATGTGCTAACAAGGCTACGGGGTTTCCTGAGGCTTCCGCGGGCACTCGGCACTTCAGTATCTTAGAAATTTAACAAAGGCTTTGTCACAAATATGCAACGTATGATACTTCAGGCAGTTATAGCAATTGTTTGCGCTTACCCAGCAACAATTGTATCCATAAAAAAAAACAATTTCCACGCGGTAGCTCCTATAACACACGAGCAGGGGGGTTCTCTGGTCAGCGTCTGATGAAAGACTGAGCAAGGCGCAGCGTTGTGCAATGCCCCGCGGTTCCACCGTTGACCTTATTGGTTAATATCACACCAGGCTTACTGCTATTGGTTGCTCAGTGTGTCAATCAAAACAACATTTTAACTTAAGCTTGCAACTTCTTAACTCTTCTTTTTTCTCTCTTTTAGTATGTTTATGTCAACATACTTATGAACTTATATCTCTCTGTTATTTTATCACTATTTATGCTCCGGTAAAAAAAATCTTTTTTTTTTCATTTTATTTATCTCATTTTTAACACTGGGTTACATGTTGCACTGCATGAGGCAAATGGTGGTCACACCAGATACTGACTGGTATCCCCCCCCAATAAAACAAAACTGCACCTTTCAGAGTGGCCTTTTATTGTGGGCAGTCTAAGGCACACCTGTGCACTAATCATGGTGTCTAATCAGCATCTTGATATGGCACACCTGTGAGGTGGGATGGATTATCTCAGCAAAGGAGAAGTGCTCACTATCACAGATTTAGACTGGTTTGTGAACAATATTTGAGGGAAATGGTGATATTGTGTATGTGGAAAAAGTTTTAGATCTTTGAGTTCATCTCATACAAAATGGGAGCAAAACCAAAAGCATTGCATTTATATTTTTGTTGAGTGTAGTAAAGCACTCAGAGAGAGCATTCCTTCGCCAAAGCCAAACGAGACGATGCTCCAGATTCGATTCACACAAACATTCATTTGGACTCATGGACACGCTCGGTTTCGGTGAACTTGCTCTTAATTTAATGAGCTCATGGATTTATTTTGTCCTTTTTTTTATTACTGAGAAGTTGAAGTTTCTAAATGAACAAATGTCAGTTATTGCACACTTATTGTAATGTCTTACCGCCGTGCTCAGAGCACAAATCGACGTCATACTGTCTGAATTCAACCCTGGTCACTTTGTGATGTCATAAGGAAAGAACATGTGATGATGTGAAAAGAAAATATTTTTTTTAATACACGGAAGTTGAAGTTTCTAAATGAACAAATTTCAGTTATTGCACCCTTATTGTAATGTCTTACCACTGTGCTCAGACCACAAATCAGCCTAATACTGTCAGAATTCAGCCCTGTCACTTTGTGATGTCATAAGGGAACAACGTCTGATGATGTGAAAAGAAAATCTTTTTTGCGTTACATTAAAGAAATCAATGAATCATGAAATCTTTGAAGCAGATTTGGATTGCCAGCAGAATTTCTTCAACTTGTCGGTGACTTCCTCTTGTTTTAGTGTTCACACGATGATCACATGACCTCTGCATGCAGACGGTCCCTGGAGGTCCAGTCACAAAATGCGCCACAAGCGGCACCAAATGGTACAAATGAAAAACAGTCAGAACTTTAGGGTCCATCTGCTGACAGCCTGTGACCCAAAATGACTCCTTTTTTTTTTTTTAAACCATTTTTCATTGTGGTTTATGATTTGGCACACCGCGCCGGCTGCCCGTAAACGCCTAATGGACCGGTTATTGCAAACTGTGACCCCTGCAGGGTCTGCTGAACTAACAAGAAATTTGTTTCTGTTTCAGGAATAAAAAATTCTGTGATGCAAAGGACAAGAAGAAGATGAATAAAATCACTATGTGACTTTAAAAAAAAAAACAACCAAACTGCTTAGTCTATTGAAAAAAATAAAAAATACAAAAATCTACCACCCAGAGTCCACAATCTTCCCTGGTTTCCAGACCCTGGTCCTGAACACAGTCATGGTGTCCTTCCTCACGGTGCTCCTCCTGACTGTTATGACTCTCCTGACCCTGTCAGCATCCCAGGAGGTACAGGGCAGAGGTCAAAGGTCTCCAACAGACACCAAGGACTCAGTCAAGGTGATTGCTTAATTTGCTGATTGAGGTCAAAGGCTCAATGACGATGGTTGGTTTTGTGTATAACAAGTTTTTATGGCAGTTTGCAATTTATTACTGGACAAATTTTTAAAAATCAGGTTAAAAAGCGACACATTCGGTTGAAAGTCAGCTGATATTTTCTGTCATTGCTGCAGGTGGTGATTTCTGAAAGCTGGATTGGTCAGAGTCAGTCATCACACACACAAGGTAAAGATGTTTGGAACACAACAACTCCACTCATTTCAATCGCCACAAAATCATAATAACAATAATAACTAGTGTGTTACCTGTGGGGATCCATGGGTGGTAATAAATTAAGCAAAGCTTGTATAATGAGTTGTAATGGTGTGTGAGTCCAGAATGTTTTTAGAAACTTAGACTTCAACAACTTTTTTTCCTGTTAATTCTGTAATTTTTGTTCTAATGTTAATGTACTGTCTTAATGTATTTATAAATTGTTTAGGTTGTTTTTATCATATACACATTATTATTATTGTTACATTTTATTTTTACTTCTATTTTGTCATTTGATTTTTAAATGGACCACAATGGAAAAAAGTGTTTTCACTTTCTTGTGTCATCCATGTATTTTTAATGTATTTAGAATTATATTATGTACTTACATTGAACTTACTACAACCCCAGTTCCAGTGAAGTTGGAACATTGTGTAAAATGTAAATAAAAACAGAATACAATGATTTGCAAATCCTCTTAAACATATATTCAATTGAATACACCACAAAGACAAGATATTTAATGTTCAAACTGATAAACTATTGTTTTTGTGTAAATATTTGCTCATTTTGAAATGGATGCCTGCAACACGTTTCAAAAAAGCTGGGACAGTGGTATGTTTACCACTGTGTTACATCACCTTTCCTTCTAACAACACTCAATAAGCATTTGGGAACTGAGGACACTAATTGTTGAAGCTTTGTAGGTGGAATTCTTTCCCATTCTTACTTGATGTACGATTTCAGTTGTTCAACAGTTTGGGTTCTGCGTCATTGTATTTTGCGCTTCATAATGCGCCACACATTTTCAATGGGCGACAAGTCTGGACTGCAGACAGGCCAGTCTAGCACCTGCACTCTACTATGAAGCCACACTGTTGTAACACGTGCAGAATGTTGCTTGGCATTGTCTTGCTGAAATAAGCAGTGACGTCCCTGAAAAAGACGTTGCTTGGATGGCAGCATGTGTTGCTCCTAAACCTGGATGTACCTTTCAGCATTGATGGTGCCGTCACAGATGTGTAAGTTGCCCATGCCGTGGGCACTAACACACCCCCATACCATCACAGATGCTGGCTTTTGAACTTTGTGCTGGTAACAATCTGGATGGTCTTTTTCCTCTTTTGTCTGGAGAACATGACAAGATTTTCAAAAACAATTTGAAATGTGGACTCATGAGACCACAGCACACTTTTCCACTTTGTGTCTGTCCATTTCAAATGAGCTCGAGCCCAGAGAAGGTGTCGGCGTTTCTGGATGTTGTTGATGTATGGCTTTCACTTTGCATGGTAGAGTTTTAACTTGTAGATGTAGCAATGAACTGTGTTAACTGACAATGGTTTTCTGAAGTGTTCCTGAGCCCATGCGGTAAGATCCTTTACACAATGATGTCTGTTTTTAATGCAGTGCCGCCTGAGGGATTGAAGGTCACGGGCATTCAATGGTGGTTTTCGGCCATGCCACTTACGTGTAGAAAGTTCTCCAGATTCTCTGAATCTGAATCTGAATCTGGACTGTAGATGATGGAATCCTTAAATTCCTTGCAATTGAACATTGAGAAACATTGTTCTTAAACTGTTGGACTATTTTTTTCACGGAGTTGTTCACAAAGTGGTGATCCTCGCCCCATCTTTGCTTGTGAACGGTTGAGCCTTTTGGAGATGCTCCTTTTATACCCAATCATGACACTCACCTGTTTCCAATTAACCTGTTCATCTGTGGAATGTTCCAAACAGGTGTTCTTTCATCAGCTTTCTCAGTCTTTTGTTGCCCCTGTCCCAGCTTTTTTGAAATGTGTTGCAGGCATCCATTTCAAAATGAGCAAATATTTGTACAAAAACAAATTTTATCAGTTTGAACATTAAATATCTTGTGTTTGTGGTGTATTCAATTGAATATAGGTTGAAGAGGATTTGCAAATCATTGTATTATGTTTTTATTTACATTTCACACAACGTCCCAACTTCATTGGAATTGGGGTTGTAAAATCATGCATACACGTTTTTAATATATAGTTGATTTACGGCCCCCTGCTGGAATGGTGTGTGAGTGGAGAGTGTACAGAATACAGTTAGCAACGTCCATTGTTCAGTGTTGTTAGCTAATGTCCGTAGCTTCTCCAAAAATATTAGTCCTATCAAAGTGACATTTTGGCAGCATTCATTCTTGATCCAAAATACATAAGCATACCAAACGGCAAATGTCAGCTGTCCACAGTTTCTCTGTGATTGAAGTTACACACACCCGCGCGCGGAGAGCTTTTTGTCTTTTCTGCACTCTGCCACAAGCAGGTGCTTCTAATTTTAGACATGCACAAACAGAGACATAGCGGAAGTCATCAAATGTACTACACTTTTCAGTCATGGTAAAGACAACATGAGATTTAACTACTAAACCAACTGAACTACAAAAACACAATAAATCAATAACTAACAACAGTGTTAAATTAACAAGAACCACAATAACAATATTTAAATCCCCAAATCCCTGAACTCCCATGGTGCATTGCAGCACAACGTCCATTGTTTATTGGTTAGTTAAAATTGGTAATTTTTCCAAAAATATTAGTCCTATAAACTTTCCGTTTTCACAGCGTTCATCCTTGACCCAAAATTCACAAGCATACCAAACAGCAAATGTCAACTCTCCCCGGTTTCGGTGTGATCAAAGTCAGACACGCACGCATGCACAGAGAGGCCACTTGGCTATTATAATATAGATAATCTGAGCTGTCTGTTTTTTTTCTTTTGTTTTTTTTTTTTTTAGCAGCACAAAGAAATGAAAAGTTTTGTTATCCATAAATCGATCAATCCATTTTCTATACCCGTTTACTCCAGTTAAGGGTCACGGGGGTCCATTAATTCCCAGCAGTCATAGGGCATGAGGCAGGGTACACCCTGGACAGGACGCCAGTTTGTCACAGGGCCTTAACCGTTAATAATAGTTTTTGATTCATTGGCTACAAAAAAAATCTGAGTTCGGTATTAGCCGTCACTTTAATTATAATTTCATGTAGGTAAACCCCCACTATCTCAAAAAGCAAAGAAACAAACAAAAAAAACACCCTGATTTTTAGAAACTTAGTGACCAATTGAAAAACAGAGTTTTTGCTTTAACACTGGTTAGTTGGACTTTTTCATGTTTTGGCTGCTACGTTCAGTTTCTGTTTCATATTTTTACATTTTTTTGGACTTTGATTTTCTATTTATTGTCAGAAACCTTCAGTAATTCCATTGCACATACCTGTAACAATAAGAAGAGTTTTTGAATCTCAGTTGCTCCATGTTTCACAGGTAAAGAACTGGACCTAGTTCCTGGTTCTCCTCTGGTTCTGACCCATCGGATCAAACTGGTTCCATCAGGGGGGTGTGGCTGCGAGGTGGAGGTTGTCACTCTGAGGGAGCGTGTGCAGGAGCTGGAGAGGGAGGTGTCGGTCCTCAGGGAGAAATGCGGAAGAGCAGAACGAGACTGCTGCGCCCCCAAAGAGAGCAAAGGTAATGTGACTCCTCAAAGTCAAGTCTGAGGACCTTCTCAGACCAGAACTATGACTTCCAAATTCAAGTTTTATTCTAAAAAAAAACTCTGCCTGTTTGATGTTTGTGTGCATCTGTGTTAGTTTTGGCCTGATGGTGGTGTCAGAGGACACACTGTAGTAACCCTTTATAATCAGGGTACACTAACCAACGTTAGTTAATGCAGTAACATGCATCAATTAACTGCTAATAAAGAGTTAACTAGTGTGTTTTGTAATTATTTATTAATCCTTATTAGCTGATGCAGAAAGGCGCATTTGAGCTGGGCCAGGGGAGAGTTACTGCCAAGTAGAGAAGTTAAATTATCTCTGGGTCTTGTTCATGAGTGGGGGTAAGATGGAGCGTGAGATCGGTAGATGGATTGGGGCAGCTCCTGATGTCCTGTGGATGGTCTACCTGACCATCGTGGTCAAGAAGGAGTTGAGCCAGAAGGTGAAACTCTTGATTTACCAGTCGATTTGCGCTTCTATCCTCACTATGGTCATGAACTTTGGGTAATGACTGAAAGAACAAGGTCACGGACACAAGTGACGGAAATGAGATTCCTATCTGGTATCTGGACTTGCACTTGGATACAGAGTGAGAAGCTCAAATATCCCAGAAGGACTCTGATTAAAGCTGGAGCTGAGGTGATTCTGGCATCTAGTAAGGGTGCCCCCTGGTGGTCTGCCTAGGGAGGTCTTCCAAGCATGTACAACTGTGAGGAGACCCCAGGGAAGACCCAGGACACAATCTCCCAGCTGGCTTGGGAACACCTCAGGATCGAGTTGCTTGGTTTCCTGCCACCGTGACCCAGATCCGGATAAACGGCAGAAAATGAATGAATGAAAAGGTTTCATATTTATGTAAAGCACCATTATTTATAGTTTTATATTTTGAATAAATTAATATCCTGATAAAAAAGGTTTGGTTTTAGTTGTTGTAGTTGGGGGTCCAGGCGGGACCGACCCGTTACAGGCGATGGACTCAAATGCTGAGAGCAAGGACAAGAACGGGTTGTCAACAAAAAGAGATTTATTTACAATAATGAATAACTGAGGAATTAAAGTGCTGAGCTGGAGATGGTGCCTACAGAGCCGAGACAGGGCCCGCTTGTAGCGGTGGAAATCCGGGAGCTGCAGTTCACACAGAGCCAGGCTTGGAAGTTAGAGAGTGAGTTGGAATCCTGGATGTTGACGGTAGGCTTAATACAGGAATAGCTCACAGTTCAGGAATTGTTCACAGAGGTCAGAGGTCAGCAACAGCACCTTGTGAAGCAGTTCAGTTAAGCTGGATTTGGCTTCAGCATCGACTTGGAAGTTCTTAGTAATTCTGCATAACAGTTCATACAGTTCTTGGTAATGCACAGTCACAAACAGGAGCAGGGTGAGAGGTGGAATCTCACAAACTCAGTCGGCAGGAACTTACCTGAACGGAGCAGAGCAGCACACTCTGAGTCTGAACGCTGATGAGCTGCATCAGAGCAGCGAGTTCCAAAGTGATGTAGTGCTGGTAGTGGCGTGGAAACCAGGAGCAGTGCAGCGTGGAAGGCATCTGGAAATGCCAAAACGTCAAAGAGCTCTGTTACAGAAAATAGAGGAGCCAGGTTACCTTGAGATGAGCTGCAGGAAGCTCAGATGTCAAAGCGCATGGAAGCGACAGCATAGACAAGATCATGGATCAAAGTCGTGGATCAATGTTAATGTAGATCCTGGCAGGTAACAAGGTCAAGATAGATTCTGGCAAAGACTCATTGTTCAAAGCCAGGGTTTAAGTAACCTGCTCCTGATCAGGAGCTCATGAGCGTCAGGTGTGAGGAGATGATGAGTAGCAGGTTTTCCTCGGCTCTGCAGCGTGCCACCTGGAGGAAAAACAGAGAAACAACACACGAGAGGAGATAAAGGGAGTGGAGAGAGGCAGACAAAAGGCCGACCACGACATTAGTTTTAGATTAAAAAGCTGTTTTACTTTAATTGTGTCTTAAAGGAGTGTGACTTGATTTATCTGATGTCATAAAGCAGTGATAAAAATATAAATCTCAGCACTGTGGTTTTCTGTTTTTGTCGCCGTAAACAAACAAGGATGTTTCTGGCAGAGCTGCCACAGCTCGCTGCCCAGAATGATCTCAGTCTTCTCCTCCACCCTATCCTCATCATCATCACACGCACGTGCACAGACACACGGGGATAATTGGCCGGAACAACGGTGCCTTACAGCCTAATTGCCGGGAATTATAGCTCCACCTCCCACCAAAGTGCAAACTGAAACAAAATTATGAAGGGATTCCTTTGTCTTCAAACTCATCCCAAACATCTTTTCAGAAATCTGCAGAGACGTCTGCAACTGATTCGTTTTCCACCTGTGGGAGGACTCAAAGTTGAACAAATAGCAGTTTGTTGTTCACTGCCGGTGTCTGTGCTATCCCAACAACCGCTGTTTGTTTCCAGAGCCACCGCTACGTGAGGCTGATCTGAAAATCAAAAGGAAATAAATGTGCAGAACTCTTTTATGCACTGCACTTTGGACAGTTTCACTTAGTGGATGTTTGAGCGTGACATTAAATACCATCAACTCCAAGAGTCCTCCAACTTCAACCAAATGTAAAGGCCACATTTCAGCAAGAATTCATTGCTTCATCATTAGCTTTTCTCATCTTGGTTTTCTTTCATCTTTATTCTTCATCACCATCATCCTTTTCTTCTTTGTTATTCTGCATCATCTTTTCCGTTATCTTTCTTTTCTTTATCATCTTCCTCGCTTTCATCTTCCTTTTCCTTCATCTTACATCTTCACTGGAAGGTCAAACACTAAAATCACCAAAACAATTTTCCTGATTGCAATTTGTGCTTTTTTTTTTTTTTTTTGTCCAAATTTGGCATGAATATAGGGAAAGGCCTTGCCCATAAGCCATAACCTGGGATAAGCAACTGACCTTGACCTTCAGGGTTTACCTTAAGGTCAAAGATAAAGTAGGTCAAATTTCACTTATCACTTATCTTCAGCTGCTTATCCGCGATCGGGTTGTGGGGGCAACAGCTCCAGCAGGGGACCCCAGACTTCCCTTTCCCGGGCCACACTGACCACCTCTGACTGTGGATCCCGAGGTGTTCCTAGGTCAGTGTGGAGATATAATCTCTCCACCTAGTCCTGGGTCTTCCCCGGGTCTCCTCCAAGATGGTCGTGTTGGGAACGCTTCCCTGGAGAGGTGCCCAGTGGCCATCCTTACCAGATGCTCGAACCACCTCAGCTGGCTCCTTTCAATGCAAAAGAGCAGCAGCGCTACTTCAAGCTCCCTGCGGATGACCGAGTTTGTCACCCTATCTCTAAGGAAGCCCTCCTAAGGAAGCCCATTTCAGCCACTTGTACCTGCAGTCTAGTTCTTTTTGTCATGACCCAACCCTCATGACCAATGGGTGAGAGTGGGAATGAAGATTGACCAGTAGATCGAGAGCTTCCCCTTTTGGCTCAGCTCCCTTTTTGTCACAAAAGTACGGTAGAGCGAATGCAATACCGCCCCTGCTGCGCCGATTCTCCGGCCAATCTCACACTCTTTTGTCTCCTCACTCATTAACAAGACCCCGAGGTATCTGAACTCCTTCACTTGTGGCAAGACCGCATTCCCTACCAAGAGTAGGCAATCCATCGGTTTCCTGCTGAGAACCATGGCCTCAGATTTAGAGGTGCTGATCCTCATCCCAGGTGCTTCGTACTCAGCTGCGAATCGATCCAGTGTTTTTTGTAGGCCACAGGCCGATGAAGCCAACAGGACCACATTATCTGCAAAAAGCAGTGATGAGACCCCAAGCCCACCAAACCAGAAACCCTCTCCCCTGACTACGCCTTGATATCCTGTCCATGAATATCACAAACAGGATTGGTGACAAGGCACAGCCCTGGCGGAGGCCAACCCCCACCGGAAAAAAATCAGACTTACTGCCGAGTCCCTGAACACAGATCTTGCTTTGTGAGTACAGAGATTGGATGGCTTTGAGAAGGGACCCCTCACTCCATACTCCTGCAACACCTCCCACAGCATCCCGCGGGGTACCCAATCATACGCCTTCTCCAAGTCCACAAAACACATGTAGACTGGATGGGCATACTCCCAGGCCTTCTCCAGGATCCTTATGAGAGTGAAGAGCTGGGCGGTTTTTCCACTACCAGGATGGACTCATATTGTTCCTCTTCAATCAGAGGTTCGACTATCGGCTGAACCCTCCTTTCCAGCACCCTGGAGTAGACTTCACCAGGGAGGCTGAGTACTGTGATGCCCCTGTAATTAGCACACACTCTCTGGTCCCTTTTTTTAAATATGGGGACCACCACCCCAGTTTCCTTAGGCACTGTCTCATCCAAAACAGTCCCTCCACACCCAGAGCCTTCAGCATTTCTGGACGGATCTCATCAAACCCCGGGGCCTTGCCACTATGGAGTTGTTTGACTAACTCAGTGACTTCCACCAGGGACATTGAAATTAGCTTTCGGCTCTGCCCCTACTATAGAGGATGCTTTGGTCTGATGCAGGAGTTCCTCAAAGTGTTCCTTCCAGTGCAGAATAGCTCTGCAGGAGGTGTGAATTGAAGATCTATAGGACAGTGGGCTCCTCCAGATGTTCCCAGTTCAACTGCACTATCGGTTTGGGCTTACCAGGTCTGTCCAAAGTTCTACCCCATCTTCTGATCCATCTTACCACCAGATGGTGATCAGATGACAGCTCTGCCCTTCTCGTCACCTGAATGTCCAGAATATGCAGCATCAGATCAGATGATACAATCACCAAATTGATCATCGACCTTTGGACTAGGGTGCTCTGGGACCATGTACAGTTATGAGCAACCTTATGTTTGAACATGGTGTTCGTTATGGACAATGACTAGCACAGAAGTCCAATAACAAACGACTATTCGGGTGTAGATCGGGGAAGCCGTTCCTCCCAATCACATCTCTCCAGGTGTCTCTGTCATTGCCCACGTGTGCATTGCAGTCCCCTAGCAGAACAATGGAGTCCCCCACCTGAGCCACATACAGGACTTCTCCTCTCATCTATTGGGGTAAACTCCAATGTAGCGGCACTCAGCTGGAGTCTTGGAAATATCCCCACACCCACCTGGTGCCTCACACTCTAGGCAACATCAGAGAAGAATAAGGTCAAACCCCTGTCAAGGAGAGTGGTTCCGGAGTCAAGGCTGTGCATGGAGGCAAGGCCCACCAGATGTAACTGGTAAAGCCCTACCTCCCGTGCAAGCTCCAGCTCCTTCCACCACAGCCAGGTGACATTCTACACCCCCAGAGCTAGCCCCTGCCACCCGGTTTTGGTCTGCCAAGGCCCTTGACTTTCACTGCCCCCCATGGGGCAATGCACTGGACTCTTGCGGACACCTGCGATTGGTGAGCCCACAGGGTGGAGATGGAAGGGCTATATTGCCTTATCAGGCTGTGTCTGACCGGGCTGTGTGGCAAACCCAGCCACCAGGTGCTCGCTGATGGGTTCCCCATCCGGACCTGGCTCCAGACGGGGGCCCTGGGCTTCCTCCAGGCCGGGTCACATTTCCTCTGCCTTGTTTTGTCATGGTGTCTCGTGAACCATTCTTAGTCTGGACCCTTGCCTGAGACCAATTTGCCATGGGAGACCCTACCAGGAGCACAAAGGCTCCAGACAACACAGCTCTCAGGTTCACAGTGGCACACAGACCTCTCCACCACAATAAGGTAATGGTTCCCGGAGAGGGTCAAATTTCATATTATTTGTAAAACATGCTGTGTCATACACCAAATTAAAGGGCTTGATGAGATGATCCAGAATATATCAAAGGGTTTAAATTATGATGTCATTTGGTAATGTGATGATGACAAAACGTGATGATGACAAAACATTTTTTATTTTTTATTTATTTATTTCTTTTTATAAGGGTGTGAAAAAGCATGCAAATCATTATTATCATATATAGCAGTCCTGTGGAGATACCTTTCAGTACACAAAGGGCCATGTTCAAAGGTCAAGGTCACAGGAAGGTCAAACACTGAAATCATCAAAACAACTTTCCTCGTTGCAATTTTTGAAATTGTGCTTCTAAACTGCACAGGATGATAGTAGGTGGTCTGGTACATAAGCCGTTACCTGGGATAAGTGATCGACCTTAACCTTCAGGGGTTACTTTGAGGTCAAAGATGACCTAAATTGGGTAAAATTTCATATTTGAGTAAAACATGTCGTGTTTTACACCAAATTTAATGCTTGATGAGAGGATCCAAAATGTAGCAGAAGTTTTAAGTTACGATGTCATTTGGTGATGGCATGAGTCATGACAATAAAACCTGCAATTTTTTTTTTTTTTAAGGGTGTGAAAAAACATGCAAATCATCATTGCAGGCTCTTTTAAGTTCACATATAGCAGTACTATGTAGATACCTTTCAGCACACAAAAGGGTCAAGGTCAACATCAAAGGTCAAGTTCACAGAAAGGTCAAACCCTAAGATTCCCCCCCCCCCACACACACACACAAAAAAAGACTTTCCTAGCAGCAATTTGTGCTTTTTTGCCTGCACATTTCACATGAATATAGTGAATGGTCTTCCATACGCCATTACCTGGGATAAGTGATTGACTTTGGCCTTCAGGATTTACCTGGAGATCAAAGATGACCAACAAGTAGGTGAAACATGTAAAACATGTCGTGTAGTACACCAAATTAAAGATCTTGCTGAGGGTTCAGAATATATCAACAGTTTTGCATTATGATGTCATTTGGTGACATAATGAGAACAAGGTGCAAAACTTTGATTTGTAAGGGTGTGAAAAAGCATGCAAATCATCTTGGATCGTCTTCAAAGTAGACAAGTAGACACTTGAGGAACACTTCTTTTGGTATGCGAAAAATGTAAGGTTAAGGTCAAAGGGCAAGGAAGAACAAATACTACAATCATCCCAAAAAACTTTCCTGGTAGTAATTTGTGCTTTTTTGCCTCCATATTTTGCATGAATATGGTGAATTCTTACCCATAAGCCATTACCTGGGATAAGTGATTTACCTTGACCTTCAGTAAACCTTGACCTTCAGTTTAAACTGTTGTAAACTGTGCATAAACTATGCAAGGCTGCATACCAGTGTGCAAAGAAAATTTTGAAATGTTCAAAATTTCTGGCACGCATAAATGCCATGCCACTTGCATGAACTAGTCATGAATATTGCGCAACCTATTTGCAAACACTGCATGTCACTGTATGTCAGTGCATTGTCATTGTGCGCAGGGTAATTCTCAAGTACAGTAGTGTTCAGAATAATAGTAGTGCTATGTGACTAAAAAGATTAATCCAGGTTTTGAGTGTATTTCTTATTGTTACATGGGAAACAAGGTACCAGTAGATTCAGTAGATTCTCACAAATCCAACAAGACCAAGCATTCATGATATGCACACTCTTAAGGCTATGAAATTGGGCAATTAGTAAAAAAAAGTAGAAAAGGGGTGTTCACAATAATAGTAGCATCTGCTGTTGATGCTACAAACTCAAAACTATTATGTTCAAACTGCTTTTTTAGCAATCCTGTGAATCACTAAACTAGTATTTAGTTGTATAACCACAGTTTTTCATGATTTCTTCACATCTGCGAGGCATTAATTTTGTTGGTTTGGAACCAAGAATTTGCTTGTTTACTAGTGTGCTTGAGGCCATTGTCTTGTTGAAACACCCATTTCAAGGGCATGTCCTCAACATGACCTCTTCAAGTATTTTGACATATCCAAACTGATCCATGATACCTGGTATGTGATATATAGGCCCAACACCATAGTAGGAGAAACATGCCCATATCATGATGCTTGCACCACCATGCTTCACTGTCTTCACTGTGAACTGTGGCTTGAATTCAGAGTTTGGGGGTCATCTCACAAACTGTCTGCGGCCCTTGGACCCAAAAAGAACAATTTTACTCTCATCAGTCCACAAAATATTCCTCCATTTCTCTTTAGGCCAGTTGATGTGTTCTTTGGCAAATTGTAACCTCTTCTGCACGTCTTTTATTTAACAGAGGGACTTTGCGGGAGATTCTTGCAAATAAATTAGCTTCACACAGGCGTCTTCTAACTGTCACAGTACTTACAGGTAACTCCAGACTGTCTTTGATCATCCCGGAGCTGATCAATGGGTGAGCCTTTGCCATTCTGGTTATTCTTCTATCCGTTTTGATGGTTGTTTTCTGTTTTCTTCCACGCGTCTCTGGTTTTTTTGTCCATTTTAATGCATTGGCGATCATTGTAGATGAACAGCCTATAATTTTTTGCACCTGCGTATAGGTTTTCCCCTCTCCAATCAACTTTTTAATCAAACTACGCTGTTCTTCTGAACAATGTCTTGAATGTCCCATTTTCCTCAGGCTTTCAAAGAGAAAAGCATGTTCAACAGGTGCTGGCTTCATCCTTAAATAGGGGACACCTGATTCACACCTGTTTGTTCCACAAAACTGACGAACTCACTGACTGAATGCCACACTACTATTATTGTGAACACCCCCTTTTCTACTTTTTTTTTACTAATAGCCCAATTTCATAGCCTTAAGAGTGTGCATATCAAGAATCTACTGAATCTACTGGTAGCTTGTTTCCAATGTAACAATAAGAAATATACTCAAAACCTGGATTAATCTTTTTAGTCACATAGCACTACTATTATTCTGAACAATACTGTAATTGTCAGGACTCGTGATGGCTTGGCACAGGAATCATTAGGAGACACATGCAGACTCACAGGCATGGTTGGTTGAGATGAATAAAAGGCTTCATCTAGAAACCAGGTACTGGATTTGGTACACAGGTAATCAGACATGGAGGCAGAGATATCAGACATGGTACTGGCTGGGACATGGTCCATAAACCAGGCAGGGTTCGTTCACATGATGTCGAGGAATAAAGCAGGCAAAACAAAGGCAGAGTCAAAATACAGGCGGAGTTCAGAATACAGCAAGGTGGAGGTCGAAGCAAACAAGGTCAGCAACTACAAAGCAAATAGGACGTGAATGAAAGGCGAGAACTACGTCAACAATCGGGCAGTGAGCTGTGGAACTTGTGAAGGCTTAAATAAGGAGCAGACTAATTATGGTGTGATGAGGTGCAGGTGTGTGGAACGGGACGTGACCGGGGAGGACAAGGGTAAGTACAAGTGTGTGCAGTGAGATAAAAGCAAAGCGAACTGGGGCAAGATAACTAACTGACAGAAAAACCAACGGTGCAAAACGTGACGTGCATGAAAAACCATAATTAATGTGAACAAAGCTAAGAACTAACGTGGCAAGTCAAAAAGTGGAAAACTAGAGCGAAGCTGATACTGGCTGATACAGAAAAGTGAATACAATAAAAGTGGCAAAACAAACTAATGGTTAAACAGAATAAGTGATGAATAGAAAACAAAACCGGTGACTACTGAATAAAGCAAAGAATAACTGACACACGATAAACAATAACAGAAAATAAAACCCAAGACTAACAGAACACAATCTAACAATAAGACACTGAAGATAAATAAAGCAAAACCAGAGAATTTATAACTACTACACAAGACCATGAATAAATGACTGCAATACTAAAAGATAAGATAAAGAATGAAACCACAGAAGAAATTAAGCCATAAACAAAGACCTTGACCCCGAGCCGGGGCGAACCTGACAGTAATTCCTATTGCCTCTTGGATCTTCCTTGTGAAGTTCTGTCAGTAAAAGGTCATAATGTCCAAAGTGATGTCTTCTAGTCACCCATTCCCTCACCCACACTGTCCTTGCTTTCCTTTTTGTAGTTGGAGTTATGCCTTGCTTTTTCTGCATTTTCTCCTGCTCTTTAAGAAGTAGTGCTGCAGCTGCGAGATAAAATTGGGTCATTTTCTTGTTTTTAAGAGCTTCTTCTGTGGCATTCAACAGTTTGTAGGGTCAAACTGTGATGCCTGCTATTTTATATAGCGTGGTGTCAAGCAGGACAAAGCAGGACCAAATAATGCCACGACTGCTTCACGCATGAGCAAAGTGGTTGTGTCAATGCAAGCTTTTGCGGGAACAATGCGCATTGTGCGTACCATGTTGTGCGCATATTGTACACATATTGTGTGTGCCAACAGGGTGTAAAACAGTCATGCAATTGCGTGTTATTGCGTGCCACTTTTGGTAATGCATTGCACGAAAAGTGCGTAACTTATGCGTAAACATGGCGTGAACAGTGCGCAAACTAGGCTTCATGCTTTGCAGCATGCCATCTAAATGACACGCATTGGCACGATGAATTGCGCGGCAGTGCGGAGCCAAAATTCATGCAAGTGTCAAGGTGGCTTTAGTGGTTAGCACTGTTGCCTCACAGCAAGAAGGTCATGGGATCACTTCCCACCTGGGGCCTTTCTGTGTGGAGTTTGCATGTTCTCCCTGTGTTTGTGTCAGTTCCCTCCGGGTGCTCCGGCTTCCTCCCACATCCAAAGACATGCAGGTTAGGTAAATTGAAAACTTTAAATTGTCCGTAGTGTGTGTGTGGGTGTGAATGTGTTTGTCTGTCTTTATGTGGTCCTGTGACAGACTGGCATCATCTCCGGGGTGTACCCTGCCTCATGCCCTATGACTGCTGGGATAGGTTCCATCCCCCCGTGACCCAATTGGAGATGTTCTTCATCATCTTTATCATCGTCTTCTTCATGTTCTTTATTTAAAAAACAAACAAACAAAAAGCAAAACTGATAATATTGAGGTTTTAACTCTATGAATAAAATAAAAAAACACTTTTTCGTTACCAAAATCATGTGTGAGAGTAGGAAATGACATTACTATCAGTTGTTAAGAAAAACCACTATATGACCTCTGTCCTTCTTTTCTGCTCTTGTTTGGTGCAGGTGCTGTTAAAGAACAGACTGGCGATTGTCCAAACGAGTGCAGTGACCAGGGCCGCTGTGTGGACGGCAGGTGTGTCTGCTTCCCTGGATTCAGTGGGCCGGACTGCAAGGATTCTAACTGTCCTGGGAACTGTAATGACAGAGGCAGGTGTGTCAGCGGACAGTGTGAGTGCGATCCTGGATTCTCAGGGCCGGACTGTGCCCAGACAGGCTGCCGTGGCAACTGTAACCTTCATGGAAGGTGTGTCAGTGGTAAATGCATCTGTGATGTCGGTTTCACAGGTCCTGGTTGTTTGGATGAATCCTGTCCCAGTAACTGCAACAACAGGGGGCGCTGTGTTAATGGGCAATGTGAGTGTGACCCTGGATTCAAAGGTCATGACTGCGCCAAGATCTCCTGTCCCAGGAACTGCACCAACAGGGGGCGCTGTGTGAATGGGCGGTGTCAGTGTGCTCCAGGATTCAGGGGTCCTGATTGCTCCAAGATCTCTTGTCCCAGTAACTGCAACAACAGGGGTCGCTGTGTGAAGGAACTGTGTGTTTGTGATCCTGGATTCAGGGGTCCTGATTGCTCCAAGACCTTCTGTCCCAATAACTGCAACAACAGGGGGCGCTGTGTGAATGGACACTGTGAGTGTGACCCTGGATTCACTGGTCCAGATTGTTCAGAAAACTCCTGTCCTAGTAACTGCAACAACAGGGGGCGCTGTGTGGATGGACAATGTGAGTGTGACCCTGGATTCATGGGTCCTGATTGCGCCGAAATCTCCTGTCCCAGTAACTGCAACAACAGGGGGCGCTGTGTGGATGGACAATGTGAGTGTGACCCTGGATTCACAGGTCCTGATTGCGCTGAAATCGCCTGTCCCAGTAACTGCAACAACAGGGGGCGCTGTGCGGATGGACAATGTGAGTGTGATCCTGGATTCACGGGTCCTGATTGCGCCGAAATCTCCTGTCCCAGTAACTGCAACAACAGGGGGCGCTGTGTGGATGGACAGTGTGAGTGTGACCCTGGATTCACAGGTTCTGATTGCGCCCAAATCTCCTGTCCCAATAACTGCAACAACAGGGGGCGCTGTGTGGATGGACAATGTGAGTGTGACCCTGGATTCACGGGTCCTGACTGCGTCGAGATCTCCTGTCCCAGTAACTGCAACAACAGGGGGCGCTGTGTGGGTGGACAATGTGAGTGTGACCCTGAATTCATGGGTCCTGATTGCGCCGAGATCTCCTGTCCCAGTAACTGCACCAACAGGGGGCGCTGTGTGAATGGACGGTGTCAGTGTGATCCTGGTTTCAGGGGTCCTGATTGCTCCAAGATCTCCTGTCCCAGTAACTGCAACAACAGGGGGCGTTGTGTGAAGGACCTGTGTGTTTGTGATCCTGGATTCAGGGGTCCTGATTGCTCCAAGACCTTCTGTCCCAGTAACTGCAACAACAGGGGGCGTTGTGTGAAGGGACTGTGTGTGTGTGATCCTGGATTCATGGGTCCTGATTGCTCCAAAAATGTCTGTCCCAATAACTGCAACAACAGGGGGCGCTGTGTGGATGGACAATGTCAGTGTGACTCTGGATTCATGGGTCCTGACTGCGCCGAGATCTCCTGTCCCAGTAACTGCAACAACAGGGGGCGCTGTGTGGATGGACAATGTGAGTGTGACCCTGGATTCTCGGGTCCTGATTGCACCAAGATCTCCTGTCCCAGTAACTGCAACAACAGGGGGCACTGTGTGAATGGACAATGTGAATGTGACCCTAGATTCACGGGACCTGCTTGCGCCGAGATCTCCTGTCCCAGTAACTGCAACAACAGGGGGCGCTGTGTGGATGGACAATGTGAGTGTGACCCTGGATTCACGGGTCCTGATTGCACCGAGATCTCCTGTCCCAGTAACTGCAACAACAGGGGGCACTGTGTGAATGGACAATGTGAATGTGACCCTAGATTCACGGGACCTGCTTGCGCCGAGATCTCCTGTCCCAGTAACTGCAACAACAGGGGGCGCTGTGTGGATGGACAATGTGAGTGTGACCCTGGATTCATGGGTCCTGACTGTGCCGAAATCTCCTGTCCCAGTAACTGCAACAACAGGGGGCGCTGTGTGGATGGACAATGTGAGTGTGACCCTGGATTCACAGGTCCTGATTGCTCCAAGATCTCCTGTCCCAGTAACTGCAACAACAGGGGGCGTTGTGTGAAGGACCTGTGTGTTTGTGATCCTGGATTCAGGGGTCCTGATTGCTCCAAGACCTTCTGTCCCAGTAACTGCAACAACAGGGGGCGTTGTGTGAAGGGACTGTGTGTGTGTGATCCTGGATTCATGGGTCCTGATTGCTCCAAAAATGTCTGTCCCAATAACTGCAACAACAGGGGGCGCTGTGCGGATGGACAATGTGAGTGTGACTCTGGATTCATGGGTCCTGACTGCGCCGAGATCTCCTGTCCCAGTAACTGCAACAACAGGGGGCGCTGTGTGGATGGACAATGTGAGTGTGACCCTGGATTCACAGGTCCTGATTGCACCGAGATCTCCTGTCCCAGTAACTGCAACAACAGGGGGCACTGTGTGAATGGACAATGTGAATGTGACCCTAGATTCACGGGACCTGCTTGCGCCGAGATCTCCTGTCCCAGTAACTGCAACAACAGGGGGCGCTGTGTGGATGGACAATGTGAGTGTGACCCTGGATTCACAGGTCCTGATTGCACCGAGATCTCCTGTCCCAGTAACTGCAACAACAGGGGGCACTGTGTGAATGGACAATGTGAATGTGACCCTAGATTCACGGGACCTGCTTGCGCCGAGATCTCCTGTCCCAGTAACTGCAACAACAGGGGGCGCTGTGTGGATGGACAATGTGAGTGTGACCCTGGATTCATGGGTCCTGATTGCGCCGAGATCTCCTGTCCCAGTAACTGCAACCACAGGGGGCGTTGTGTGAATGCACAATGTGAGTGTGACCCTGGATTCATGGGTCCTGATTGTGCCGAAATCTCCTGTCCCAGTAACTGCAACAACAGGGGGCGTTGTGTGAAGGGACTGTGTGTGTGTGATCCTGGATTCATGGGTCCTGATTGCTCCAAAAATGTCTGTCCCAATAACTGCAACAACAGGGGGCGCTGTGTGGATGGACAATGTCAGTGTGACTCTGGATTCATGGGTCCTGACTGCGCCGAGATCTCCTGTCCCAGTAACTGCAACAACAGGGGGCGCTGTGTGGATGGACAATGTGAGTGTGACCCTGGATTCTCGGGTCCTGATTGCACCAAGATCTCCTGTCCCAGTAACTGCAACAACAGGGGGCACTGTGTGAATGGACAATGTGAATGTGACCCTAGATTCACGGGACCTGCTTGCGCCGAGATCTCCTGTCCCAGTAACTGCAACAACAGGGGGCGCTGTGTGGATGGACAATGTGAGTGTGACCCTGGATTCACGGGTCCTGATTGCACCGAGATCTCCTGTCCCAGTAACTGCAACAACAGGGGGCACTGTGTGAATGGACAATGTGAATGTGACCCTAGATTCACGGGACCTGCTTGCGCCGAGATCTCCTGTCCCAGTAACTGCAACAACAGGGGGCGCTGTGTGGATGGACAATGTGAGTGTGACCCTGGATTCATGGGTCCTGACTGTGCCGAAATCTCCTGTCCCAGTAACTGCAACAACAGGGGGCGCTGTGTGGATGGACAATGTGAGTGTGACCCTGGATTCACAGGTCCTGATTGCTCCAAGATCTCCTGTCCCAGTAACTGCAACAACAGGGGGCGTTGTGTGAAGGACCTGTGTGTTTGTGATCCTGGATTCATGGGTCCTGACTGCGCCGAGATCTCCTGTCCCAGTAACTGCAACAACAGGGGGCGCTGTGTGGATGGACAATGTGAGTGTGACCCTGGATTCATGGGTCCTGATTGCGCCGAGATCTCCTGTCCCAGTAACTGCAACCACAGGGGGCGTTGTGTGAATGCACAATGTGAGTGTGACCCTGGATTCATGGGTCCTGACTGTGCCGAAATCTCCTGTCCCAGTAACTGCAACAACAGGGGGCGCTGTGTGGATGGACAATGTGAGTGTGACCCTGGATTCATGGGTCCTGACTGTGCCGAAATCTCCTGTCCCAGTAACTGCAACAACAGGGGGCGCTGTGTGGATGGACAATGTGAGTGTGACCCTGGATTCATGGGTCCTGATTGCGCCAAGATCTCCTGTCCCAGTAACTGCAACAACAGGGGGCGCTGTGTGGATGGACAATGTGAGTGTGACCGTAGATTCACAGGTCCTGATTGCACCAAGATCTCTTGTCCCAGTAACTGCACCAACAGGGGGCGCTGTGTGAATGGACGGTGTCAGTGTGATCCTGGTTTCAGGGGTCCTGATTGCTCCAAGATCTCCTGTCCCAGTAACTGCAACAATAGGGGGCGTTGTGTGAAGGACCTGTGTGTTTGTGATCCTGGATTCAGGGGTCCTGATTGCGCCAAGACCTTCTGTCCCAGTAACTGCAACAACAGGGGGCGTTGTGTGAATGGACTGTGTGTTTGTGATCCTGGATTCAGGGGTTCTGATTGCTCCAAGACCTTCTGTCCCAGTAACTGCAACAACAGGGGGCGCTGTGTGAATGGACAGTGTGAGTGTGACCCTGGATTCACAGGTCCTGACTGCACCGAGATCTCCTGTCCCAGTAACTGCAACAACAGGGGGCGCTGTGTGAATGGACAATGTGAATGTGACCCTAGATTCACAGGTCCTGCTTGCGCCGAAATCTCCTGTCCCAATAACTGCAACAACAGGGGGCGCTGTGTGGATGGACAATGTGAGTGTGACCCTGGATTCACAGGTCCTGATTGTGCCGAGATCTCCTGTCCCAGTAACTGCAACAACAGGGGGCATTGTGTGGATGGACAATGTGAGTGTGACCCTGGATTCATGGGTCCTGACTGCGCCGAGATCTCCTGTCCCAATAACTGCAACAGCAGGGGGCGCTGTGTGAATGGACAATGTGAGTGTGACCCTGGATTCACGGGTCCTGATTGCACCGAGATCTCCTGTCCCAGTAACTGCAACAACAGGGGGCATTGTGTGGATGGACAATGTGAGTGTGACCCTGGATTCATGGGTCCTGATTGCACCGAGATCTCCTGTCCCAGTAACTGCAACAACAGGGGGCATTGTGTGGATGGACAATGTGAGTGTGACCCTGGATTCACGGGTCCTGATTGTGCCGAGATCTCCTGTCCCAGTAACTGCAACAACAGGGAGCGCTGTGTGGATGGGCAGTGTGAGTGTGACTCTGGATTCATGGGTCCTGATTGCGCCGAAAGGTCGTGTCCTGATAACTGCAACAGCCGCGGAAGATGTGTTGATGCCAAATGCATCTGTGACAGTGGATTCACAGGTGCTAGTTGTTTGGATGAATCTTGTCCTGGAAACTGCAACAGCAGGGGGCGCTGTGTGAATGGACAGTGCATTTGTGATGTCGGTTTTTTGGGTCCGGACTGTTCTGAAAAAGATTGTCCCAACAACTGCAGCAATCGCGGGATGTGTGTGAGGGGGAAGTGTGTTTGCAACGCTGGCTTTGCTGGTCCAAAATGTGCAGTCAAAGCTTGTCTCAACAACTGCAACCACAAAGGCCGGTGCATCAAAGGGAAGTGTATGTGTCGGCATCACTTCATCGGAGCAGACTGCAGTCGCTGTGAAGAGGGGTGGACCGGAACCAACTGCAACACCAGTGAGTGAGAAACATCTGGACATGGACTCACACGCCTCAAGTAAAGCTTTAGATATCATTCTCTGCTTGTGATTCACAAATCTGAAAATTCTAGCATTAAAAAAATATACCTAAAATTAATTTGTAACTAAATTCACATAGATTTAAAAAAATCCATAATCTCAATCTCTCAATCTCAATTTATTTACAAAGCGCTTTAAAATCAATGCCAGTGACCAAAGTGCTGTACACAAATAAGAACAACCAAGTTAAAATGCATATAAAAAAATAAGTAAACCACAGTTAAAACAATAAATAATAAAACCAGCATCTCAAGCTAAATTAAAAGCCAAAGAGAAGAAATGTGTTTTAAGAGAGGATTTAAAAGCAGAGAGAGAATAATAATACTAAATATACATTTTTGCTTCATCCTACTGTGAAGCAATTTTGTTTTTTTTTACAAACTTGTAAATTATCCATCCATCCGTTTTCTTCTGCTTCATCTGGCGTCAGGTCGCGGGGCAGCAGCTCAAGCAAAGTCGCCCAGACCTCCCGATCCACACACACCTCCCCCAGCATCTCCGGGGGAACCCCGGGGCGTTCCCAAGCCAGCTGAGAGACGTAGTCCCTCCAGCGTGTCGTGGGTCTTCCCCGGGGCCTCCTTCCGATGGAACATGACCGGAACACCTCTCCAGCGAGGCATCCAGGGGGCATCCGGAAAAGATGCCCGAGCCACCTCAGCTGGCTCCTTTCGATGTGGAGGAGCAGCGGCTCGACTCCGAGCTCCTCCTGAGTGACTGAGCTCCTCACCCTATCTCTAAGGGAGCGCCCAGCCACCCTGCGGAGGAAACTCATCTCGGCCGCTTGTACTCACGATCTTGTTCTTCCGGTCATGAGCCAAATCTCATGGCCATAGATGAGGGTCAGAACGTAGATCGATCGGTAAATCGAGAGCTTTGCTCCCCTGCTCAGCTCTCTCTTCACCACGACAGTCCGATACAGCGACCGCATCACCGCAGACACTGCACCGATCCATCTGTCAATCTCATGCTCCATCCGTCCCTCACTCGTGAACAAGACCCCGAGATACTTAAACTCCTCCACTTGAGGCAAGGACCCTCCACCGACCTGAAGAGGGCAAAGCACCTTTTTCCGGTCGAGAACCATGGCCTTGGATTTGGAGGTGCTGATTTTCATCCCGGACGCTTCACACTTGGCTGCAAACCGCCCCAGTGCATGCTGAAGGTCCTGATTTGACAAAGGCAAGAGAACCACATCATCCACAAACAGCAGAGATGAGATTCTGTGGTTCCCAAACCGGACCCCCTCTACACCCTGGCTGCACCTAGAAATTCTGTCCATAAAGGTAATGAACAGAACCGGTGACAAAGGACAGCCCTGGCGGAGGCCAGCGTGCACTGGAAACAGGTTTGACTTATTATCGGCAATGCGAACCAAGCTCCTGCTGCAGTCGTACAGGGACCAGATAGCCCTTTGCAAAGGACCCCGTACTCCCAGAGGCCCCCCCCCCCCTCCCCCACAGGGTGCCTCAAGGGACACGGTCGAACGCTTTCTCCAGATCCACAAAGCACATGTGGACTGGTTGGGTGAAGTCCCATGAACCCTCGAGCACCCGATGGAGGGTGTAGAGCTGATCCAGTGTGCTGCGACCAGGACAAAAACCACACTGCTCCTCCTTAATCCGAGGTTTGACTATCAAGTCAAATCCTCCTCTCCAGTACTCTGGAATAGATCTTACCAGGGAGGCTGAGGAGTGTGATCCCCCTGTAGTTGGAACACATCCTCCGGTCCCCGTTCTTAAACAGAGGGACCACCACCCCAGTCTGTCAATCCAGGGGCACTGTCCCCGACCGCCACGCGATGTTACAGAAGTGTGTCAACCAAGACAGTCCCACAACATCCAAAGACTTAAGGTACTAAGGATGGATTTCATCCACCCCAGGAGCCTTGCCACCAAGGAGCTTTCTGACCACCTCGGTGACTTCGGCCTGGGTGATGGATGAGTCCACCTCTGAGCCCCCAGTCTCTGCTTCCTCTTTGGAAGACATGACGGTGGGATTGAGGAGATCCTCAAAGTATTCCTTCCAATGCCCGACAACATCCCCAATCAGGGTCAACAGCTCCCCACCCACACTAGAGACATTGTTGGCGGAGAGCTGCTTCCGCCTCCTAAGGTGTCGAACGGTTTGCCAGAATTTCTTCGAGGCCGACCGATAGTCCTCCTCCATGGCCTCCCTGAACTCCTCCCAGACCCGAGTTTTTACCTCTGCGACTGCACAGGCTGCAGCACGCTTGGCCTGCCGGTACCTGTCAGCTGCCTCCAGTGTCCCACTTACCAACAAAGACAAGTAGGAGTCCTTCTTCAGCTTGATGGCATCCCTTACTTCCGGCATCCACCACTGGGTTCTGGGATTGCCGCCGCGACAGGCACCAGAGACCCTGTGACCACAGCTATGAGCGGCCGCATCAACAATGGAGGTGGAGAACATGGCCCACTCGGATTCCATGTCTCCAACCTCCCCTGGGATCTGGGAGAAGCTCCCCTGGAGGTGGGAGTTGAAGACCTCGCCGACAGAGGGTTCTGCCAGTCATTCCCAGCAGACCCTCACGATACGTTTGGGTCTGCCAGGTCTGACCGACTTCCTCCCCTCCCAGCAGATCCAACTCACCACCAGGTGGTGATCAGTTGACAGCTCAGCCCCTCTCTTCACCTGAGTGTCCGAGACACATGGCCAAAGGTCTTATGATACGACTACAAAGTCGATCATCGACCTCCGGCTCAGGGTGTCCTGGTGCCACATGCACTTATGGACACCCTTGTGCTCGAACATGGTGTTTGTGATGGACAAACTGTGGCTAGCACAGAAGTCCAACAACTGAACACCACTCGGGTTCAGATTGGGGAAGCCGTGCTTCCCAATCACCCCCCTCCAGGTCTCACTGTCACCACCCACGTGGGCGTTGAAGTCTCCCAGGAGAACAGTGGAGTTCTCAGTCAGAGCACTATCTAGTACCCCTCCCAGGGACTCCAAGGTCGGGTACTCTGCACTGCCACTCGGCCCGTAGGCCAAGACAACAGTGAGGGACCTGTCCCCGACCCGAAGGCGGGGTGAACTCCAACACATGGAGACTGAGCTGGGGAACAATGAGCAATGCTACCCCAGCTACCTAATATTTTAGTTTTTGTTTTTTTTTTCCAAAAAGTCAAACTAACAGAAATGCATCCAATTTCAAATTTCATAATTTACAAGTTACAAGTTGTAGCATTGCAACTTGTAAAAAATAATTATGAAATTTGAAATTGGATGCATTTCTGTTAGTTTGACTTTATGGAAAAAAAAATATTAATGTGGATAGTCAAATAGTTTCCTGTTTCTTCTTTTACAGCTGTCATTTGCTCCATGTGGCAAAATTTGTACTCATGCAACTGATTATGGGACCATAATTTTGGAAAGTAATTTATGATTGCTTGAGGTGTACTCCAAGGTTCTCTGCTGGGTCCCATTTTGTTTCCTGTGTATTTTGTCCTATCATGTTGTGTAAAATGTGTCAGTGCTTCGTAGATTATGTCCAGTTACACATTTCATTTAAGACTCCACATATTTTCTTCATTTACAGTAATACTGACACATCTGAAAACTTTGTCTTCTTGAATCAACAAATATAAACTTTGGTGACGCTTGATGAACAATCCTCTCCTATCCCCACCCCCAAATCTTAGGAACAATGCTAAATCTAAGATTATAGTCCATTTCCAGATAAGGCAGAGATGATCCTTTTTTTTTTTTTTTGTGCCACAGTGAGACAATTTAGGTTTGTTTTGTTTGTTTGTTTGTTTGTTTTTTTTTGTTTTTTTTTTTGTGTAGTCTATTCAAGAACATTCTGCATCACTTCCACATGGTCTGGATTAGTGGTTCTACCCATCCCTTGGAGGAGCGGAATAGTCGAGTCAGTTGCAGAGATAAGGGTTTAGAGGTTTAAAGCTGTCTGTAGCCTCTGTGAAAACATTTTAATTGTGGTTTTAAGAATAAGAACTGATCTGAAAATGAACACAGGCTATTGGGACCCAAACTGAAGTAGACCCACAATAATTATGCTTAAACCCCAAATCTAGTTGACCTGAGCAGTCCTCTGTTGTGATGAGACACCAACAAACCAAAAAAAGAAAACCTTAACACTTTAAAAGAAACACTTTTCCTATAATTCAGTGTTCTCACATTCAGAAAACACTTCATTCTAGAACTGACTGACAGAAGATGAAAATGGAGTCATTGTTACAACGCCAACACGGACGCCTGGGAACAAAGGCAATTCAACGGAACAAGAGTCAAACAAACTGAATGAATAATATCAGAGTAAAACAACCGGTGTCACAGTCAAAACGGTGCCCCCTTCTGATGGGCCCGCTCTGTCTTCACTGCAAATTTCGGCGCCTCAGCAGCAATTCTCTGATTATCACCTCGGTTCTGCTTAAAACTGCACTCCAGTCATCATCTATCTCAGTGACAGATCTCTGAAGCTTTTGTACAACAATCATTTCCACATAAATTCAGCATTTTTTCATCATAAAAGACGAGGGAGCGATCAGAGCACCGCAGAAGCACGTCTGAGCCTGACTCTCTGAGTCTGACTCGCTACCCCCAAAGCGAAGGGAATAATGTGATTATTAACCATCAGATGACAAAGTAAAACCTCTTAAATCATTCAAGTGTCAGTTTTAAGCAAAAACGAGTCAGTTTTAAGCAGGAACAAGGTGATAATCAGTGAATCGCTGCTGACGCTCTGAAATTATGCATGCGAAGTGAAGGCAGGGGGACCAAATTTTAGGAGGGACCGTTCGGTCAGCAACACGCAAGTCAGCTCCTTGGAACCAAATCAGCACATGAAGAATGTCAAATTCAAGGTTGATTAAATAATAATAATAAATTAAAGAAATGTTCCATAATACAAATTGAAACATTTTGACATGCCAGCAACAAATTTAACTTTTATTCTGCTTCTTCTCCCCTATGACTATTTTCAATTTCAGTTTTTATTGATACAGTGCCAAATCACAACACAAGTCACCCCAAGGCGCTTGACCAGAGTAAGGTCCCCCATTAGTGGACCTGCCTCAGTTGGGTGATGACCCCATCTGACCACCATAACAACAACAAACAATTAGAATTAAAACAGTTAACATAAGCAATACAAGGTAGATGGAATTTATCTCACACACATACACACACCCACCACACAACACAAAAACATTGCAACTAGCAACCAGTAAACACATAAAATTGATGCAATAGAGAATAGAAATTTTAACAATTACACAAGATAAACACGGTACAATAAAAGAAGAGGAACAGAACATTTAAACACAACTAAGCCCAAGTCAGTTATAAAAGAAAACAGATGAGTCTTTAACCTGGATTTAAACAAGTCCACAGAATCTGATTCTTTACTGGCAAAATCACAGGAAACTGTGCAGCAGGTACATCAGCGGGACAAGGGGCTGGGCTATCAATATGGAGATCTTGGTTCGATTCCTGGGCATGTTGCCTGTCCACGTCCTTGGACAGAACGATTAATCTGCATTGTCTCAGTCCGCCCAGCTGTGAACAGCACCGGCCCTCTGTAGGGACGTAACCTGTGATGGGCAGAGTCAGACTGTGTCATTCTCCACGGCACCAGTGGACCTCAGGGGCCGTGTAAGACTTACTGACACAGACTTTTTTAAATAAGATTTAGGGACTGGATCAAACTTTTACTATTTGGCTTCAGTTTGCTGATTCCATACATCTTTTTTTGTGGTGCTTGTGGAGTGGAGCTCTTCACCTCTTTGCAATCTGTTTGATTGTTATTGACGTTGCTGTTGCTGGGCAGCATTGGCTGATGGGTCTGGTTCTGGTTCAGGCTGCTGTGACGGAACTGTTTCATTTAAACGCGCAGAAGGATCCAGAGGCGCTGCCCATAAAACACAACAGTCTGCCTGTTCCTCCTGAGGTTGACAGAGAAAAGAAAGCAGCTCATTTCCCCAAAACGTAACCAAACTCTGATTGGACTGGAGGTGAGGAATGAGCCATCAGCCAAAACCGCAACCAGGCACAGCGTGAAATAAGCAGAGACTCTTATATTTGCGTCCCGTCACCTGTTTTGTGCACATTCTGAGATTGTGGAGAAAAACAATCAGAAATTCAAAGTTGCTCCATGTTCGATGGCTTCATCTGGGATCACAGGTTTGACCTGAGTCCAGAGGGGCGGTTCCTCAGATCACATTGCTGCCTCTTGTGTTTGTTGTTTTTGTTCGAGTGAAGGTTCAATAGAAATCTTCTTAAAATGTCAGCAGTCACACAGTTAACATGTTTGTTTTTTGTGTGAATTCTGTGTGGAGCAGTGCTGTGGTTTCTCTCACCCAGTCCTGAGCTTTAGGAAGTCTCAGTTCGAGCAGCATACTTTCTGGACTTCGACACAATGAGTAGCCAGTCCCTTTCTTCTTAGACCTCCTCAGTGGTCTGCGCTGGGTGAGCAGTAAGACAGCAAAAAAAGATCAGAACCACTGAGACGCCGTGAGCACAGAATTCTATGATTCTGTCCTGCATAGAAGGTGCACGCTGGGTTTTGGGAATGTGGCATCTTGCCATCAGCGACCTACTGGCAAGTGAATGCAGACAATGCAGATGAATGGTTTTGTCCAAGGACACAGACAGCATGAAGCACAGACCTGGAATCAAACCCTGGTCTACATGTTGGCTGTTCATCGCTAATCCTCAGATCCACTACTCTGCTGAGCCTGTTGCAAAGAAGAGGTTTATGGGTAATCTGAGGCCTTGAGGGACTGTCTGGTCAGGGTAAATTGGTGAATCCTTGTGGACCCCAAAAAGAAAAATTGCTGAATAACTTTTTCTTGAATTATGCATAAAAATTCTTGGATCATTCATGAATTTTTGTGAAATTTTGTGTAGAGACATTTCCTGGATCACTGTCTGGACATGGTAAATTAGACTTTCCAACGGAATCCCTGCCCCCCCCCAGTGGCTCCCAGAAGACTAAACAATGCCACCTTCCCCCCATTTGATCAGAATTACTTTCTCTTTGTCCAAAGGACTTCAAGGTCTCTTAACCCTGTTTTAAACTTTTTTTTTTTTTTTTTTTGCCAGTTTAATTTTGAACCAACTTTTAAAACAGCAAATAACGTTCAGTGGTAGAACTTGGATTTACTTAATCTGTTTTCTCTCTCTCTCTCTCTCTCTCTCTCTCTCTCTCTCTCTCTCTCTCTCTCTCTCTCTCAGTAATGTCAGATGTATCCCAGCTGAGTACAAGTGACATCACAGAGACATCTGTCACTCTTACGTGGACTCCGCCCCCTGTCCAGTACAATATCTACCACCTGACCTTCACCGGGCAGGTACACAAGTCTTTTTTTTTTTTACACTCTAGTTCTGAATTAAATCATCTTGTCTTCATGGAGTCAAACTGCTTCATTTTTTTTTTAAGTCAAAGTGACCCAAAATGAACAACACTGGTCAACATTTTTTTTCTTGCATGGACTTTGCGAACTGATTTAGGGTAATTTTGGGTGCTGAATCCAAATCTGAGCTCAGATTTCCTCTGTCACATTATGTTTTTGTTTTTCTTGTTTTTGTTTTTTGTTTTTGTTTTTTAGCAATCTGCATGTTCTGTATTGATGGATGACACAAAAGTTGCTCATTCGCTGATGAGTTTGATGCCACTAATCATGCACAAAAGCAGCTTCAAAAGCATAGTTTTTAAACCAGTTTCACAAAATGTGAACAAGACCCGTAATATTGTTTATGGTAATATTGTTTTCCAGGCAGTGTAATTTTTTTGTTCCACGTTAGATCCATGTTCCATGTGCCATGTTGATTTGGCACACGTTTTACGCTGGATGCCCATCCTGATGTAACTCCATATAACCTGGACAATGAGCAGGGGTGGGGTTTGAACCAGTAGCTTTCAGCTCTGAATTATAGGGAAATAAATGACCTTTCACCTTTGACCTTTACCCTAACACTTTTCCTTTAAGAGCTGCAGAAAACTGATGTGACTTTTAAATCCAAGCTGTGTTTTTCTTGTGCTTCAGTAATGACACAACACAGCAGTCCAAATTCCTGTGCCCCCCCCCACACACACACACACACCGCAATATCCAGGATGTCTGCGTCAGCGCTGAATGATGCTCATTGATCATCCGCCTCATTATACGTCCTTCTGGCCAAACACGATCCAGTCTTTCTTCCTGAGCACCATGAAGCAGCAAGCTGTGCTTTGCCTCTTTGCCAGGATGATGCGTTCACAAACATGTGTGATCAATCTGGAGCAGAAGGCACTAAAGATGTGGAAAATGACTAATTGTGTTGGTATTTCTCAGAACCGAGCAGAGCAGGAAGTGGACCGCCAAAAAAACAAACAAAAAATAATACCCTCCCATTATTTAAAATAACAAAACAAAACAAAAACACAAGTCTAAATCCAAAATGTCAGCAAGTTGAGACTGGATCTCTCCTCTGGCTCAGTCACTTCCAACTGTCGCTTTATTGATGAACGCGAGCCGATCAGTTCTGACATCATCACAGCAAAAAAAAAAAAAAAGGGGGGGTGGTGGTGCGGGATGGACAGACTCATGGACACACTGATGGCAAGAAGATATGATTTTTAAAAAGCCAGTTGGATTTCCCCCATCGGTGCTTTAGACAGTGCGTGTACATCGTTAAGATGGACACGGGCCCCACGTCTGTTTGTGCCAAAACACAAACAACCAAAATGCTGTAAATATTTCTCTTGTCTGATCCGTCATTCTGAGCCTTTCTGCAATACTAGTTTATAAATTTAGCAACATCACAAAATTAATCCAATGAAACGTAAAAAAAAAAATCAATTAAAAAATCATGTTTTAATCATTGATGATTTTGAGAAAGTCTAAACTTGAAACCTTCGGTTTTGTGTCACAGTAAATGAAAAGACACCTGATGCAAACCCTGCACGCTCTGCACATCGGTGTCGCTGACCAAACAGCCCCCCCCCTCTAAAAATTGGTCTGATCTGCCTTCACTGTGCATGTGTCTGAGTCTGACTCTTCACCCAAAGTATAAAAAGGAGTAATGTGATTATTAACCACCAGATGACAAAGTAAAACCTCTTAAATCATTCTAAAGTCAGTTTTAAGCAGAAACAAGGCGATAATAAATTGCTACTGACTTCAGAAATGACGCATGTGCAGTGAAGGCAGGACAGACCTGTTTTTAGGGGGGACGTTCAGTCGGCGACACCAGGATATATCCATGTCTGATACGTATACCTTATCACGTCTCATCCTTCAGACTCGGGCTCATACAGATACATCGGGGCATGATACAGGGCGTGATACATAAACAGACACATAAGATATTTATCTCATACCAAAAATAAAGAACAAGAACCAAATAATTATCGTCAACCCCATTTGTCAAGTTCCACTGGACAAAAAACAATGAGCTCTCTCTTCTCCTTCTTGGTTCCACTCAGTGAACAAGTTCACATCACTTTCTGTTTTCCTGGTGGTGTTCTTGTTCTTATGTCTCTCTATAAAGTCATGAGTGTCCTCTTCACGAACCTCTTGGTGTCTCATAACTTCAGTGTGAGACTCAAGTTGTAGAATTCAGAGAGGCTAAAACTCTCTCACCTTGATCAGACATCTTGGTTGAATGAAATGATCTGGATCCTGTATCAGGATCCTGCACTTGTCAAAATGAGGGGGTGTCATTGGTGGGGCTGAGAAATGTGGGCTCCTGATTGGATGAAAAGAGGGGTGATACAAAGCCTGATATTTTAAATGTTTTTTTTTTTTTTGTATTGCTCTGATTTTATTACCACAGTTTCCAGGACAGTAACATTGATAGGAAAAGTGTATGATTTATCAGCCCTATTTTTTCTTGTATCTCAGGAGGGCTGGTTTACAAGTATAGGGCAGATTTTTGTTGTAATATGTGATAATTCATGTTATCAATCAGTCACAAATATTTTGCTGATCAGTATCAGTTTATCACTCCAGCCCTACTGGTTGCAGAGATGTAGCAGAAAATTATGTTCACACCATGTTTTTGTTGACACCTTGACCTTTGTCCAATCCTCTCCAAAAGTTAATTATCTTGCGATATCTGCCATCATATTCCCACCAAGTTTGATGAATGTTCATCCAGCCATTTTTTTTAAACTTATTTTGTTTATACACACACACACACACACACACACACACACACACACACACACACACACACACACACACACACACACACACACACACACACACACACACATAGAGGAGTTATTACAGTACCCTGTTTTGTTGCTTTGCGCGTACCATGTTGCCAAAATAATTGTGGTCATAAAAAGTTAAACTTTGGTTACTTTTGCTTCAGTCATTAAGGCGGATGTTAGTCAGAAGTATGCATAGGACAAAAGATCAAAGGAAACGTCTGCCATTTGATCTCCACCAAATTATAATCGAATCAAAGGAATGCCCAACTACAAAACTCATTTGGTTTCCACCAATGTGATAATGAGTAGTGTTATCACGTCCACAACAGAACGCTAGAGTTAAGGCCAGGGTTCTTTATGACATCATAAAATGGATAAAAAGGTGAAACTTTTTTTTTAGGCACAAAGATGACAAAAAGACAGGAAACTGCATGAGCCCAGGCATCCTCTGGTGGCTGTTAAGAAAAAAATGCACCAATGGAAAGAAATCAAAATAAAACTGTAGACAGACTGATGTTCTGCTGTGGCGCCCCCTAATGGGAGCGGCTAGGAGAAGATCCCATCGAGTGGGGTTTGGAGGGTGGATGCAGATGTGGGATGCTTGTTGCTATGGGAACACAAACACTGTCCAAAACATGGCAATAGCCAAAGCGATGTCATCAGCACCGACTCGCAGCTGCGAGAGAGAACGAGAGGGAAGGAAGCAAACTTCAGCTTCATTCAGTCTCACCCGGTCCGACTGAACAGGACCCGGGTCTGCGTCACCATTAGGTGACATCACCGCCACTGCGGAAATGTGATTTTTCTTATTTACTTTAAACGGTGTGACGCTGCGTGCGTCTCTCTTCGGGTTGAGTCATTTTATTCTCTTGTCAAGAATTTTATTTCGAACATTTTTGTTTTCAGATTTATGTTGAATCTGGTTCCATTTGGTGGACCCAGATGAATCTCTATCCTGTAGTGTTTTCCTGTTTGTCACCATGACAGCCATTTGGAAGCTGTGTTTTCATGATGTTTGGGTTCCTGTGGGAGTCGCTACACTGCTGGACACTGTCCTGATCTAGAACAGCACTCTGAGAGTGGATCCCTTTTAGTTTCAAAGAACTTTGTTGTTGAAAAACTTGGAAAAACGAGTGGATTTATCCACAAAATGGAAATCATTGACTTTTGGGGCAGATTTACAAAAAGTAGAAAATATCATAACAGTGCATGATGGGTAATTTTGGAGGAGGAACGTACTTTAAAGAGTGCTGTCCTAACTGCGGTTCTTTCTGCTCAAACAGAAGGAGAGTGACACAAAGATCAACATCCAGGTGGATGGCGATTTGAGCAGCTTCACCCAGATGGGCCTGGCACCCGGTCAGGACTACAGTGCCACCATCAGGGGAGAAGTGGACGGAAGGCTAGGGGCTGAGAGCTCCACCCACTTCATGACACGTGAGGGTGTTTTTGCTTGTCACTTCAGGAAACTGTTTGTGCCATTAAATGATCAACTAAAGAAGCACGATACAAACCCTGAACATGTTTCATCAAATCACAGTTGTCCGATTCTGAAGTTGTGACATTGAACCCTTCGTTAATTCCTATCGAAGGCATAATTTTTTGCATAAAGTTCAGAAAATGTCAGAACGTATGTGGTGCGTTGAAAATAAAGTGGCACCTGGGCTCTTCTCCTCCTTCCCTTTCAGTCATACCCGGTCCCTCCAACTTACATGTCGTCAAGACGACCAGCACATCTGCAGTGGTCCAATGGGAGCAGTCACGGGGTGAAATCGACAGGTACCGTTTGACCATCGTGGCTGACGGTGATCGAGGGAGGACGCAAGAACTAACCATCCTGCCACACAGGGACTCTGCCCACATTAAGCAGCTGGAGGCAGGGCGTTTGTATGATATCGTACTAGTGGCAGAGAAAGGTACGAGTCAGAGTGAATCAGTGACGACCCAAGTCACTCCAGGTGTGTATGACCAAAGACTCTCTTCAGGTCACGAGTCAATGAAATATGATTTGAGTTGAGACCTCATGAATTGAAAATGCTAAATCACTTCTGATGTTTTCCTTGTTGTTTGTTTTAATGAGTAGTTTTTGCTTTTCATAATAATTTAAATCCAAATAATTTGGAAAGTTGTCAGAGGAGCAGATAATACACCTCTCTCTCTCTGTGTGTGTGTGTGTGTGTGTGTGTGTGTGTGTGTGTGTGTGTGTGTGTGTGTGTGTGTGTGTGTGTGTGTGTGTGTGTGTGTGTGTGTGTGTGTGTGTGAGTGAGAGGAGAGAGTGAGATATTCCTTATCAGCTGTGAGCTGGTGTTCTTGTGTCCTGGGAATCATCTACCAACAAAAAAAGTGGTGAAAAAACAGCACTAACTTAATAATAAAATGATTAAAAAAGAAGAAACGGGTATTTTCCAGACTAAAGTTTGTTCCGCTTCCAAGTTCTCCACACACTGTTGCATTTTGCCACGCATCCAGGGTACAGCAGTAAGGGACGGGGTACGGCTTCAGTGGGGCAGGCGTTTGTTCCCTTGGTAGGGAACATTTACCTTTTCTAGGTACCGATTTTGTGCTTTTGTGCTTGGAAACATAGTTATGGTCCCATTATTGATCTGATTAATCTGAAGGCCCGGTCACTCGGCACTTGACGACGGACAACAAAGCCCAAACGAAACAAGAAATCTGGACTTTCTTTGACTTTCGTTGGCATCATTTAACCTTTGCGAAGCTTCGTTCCTGCAGCTGGCACTTCGTCAGGATTTTTAAACTGTTGAAAAATTTGAACAAATGCTGCAGAAAACCTCAATTCGTCCGTATTTCGTATTGCTGTAGTTCTTGACGGTTTCTTATCGTTTGCTTAGTTTTTGTAACGTTAACATTTAGTTCGACTTTGTTCGACCAGCTGAATGTTTTCACACAGTACAAAAGCCGGTTTGTGAGCGCTGCAGTGGAGGAGAGATGTAGCATTTCTGTGGCAGAGCTGGTGTGTGGTGTGTGGCTTCTGCCTCTGCGTGTGATGTGGCGAGTGCTGCCGTGGTCACGCCGTTGTGCTGGCCGGCCAGGAAGAATTTCTCGGCCTCCTCCGCCAGGGCACGGCAGTCTATGATTGTGGTGTTGCTCCAGTGCTGCGCGCACCAGAGGAGAGAGTTGCTGCACAAAAAGTCCTGCCGGAGCTGCAGCATTCTGTCCATGAACTCTGAAGGGCTTGCTGTCCTCCAGCCCATAGAGAGAGAACAGCCTGCTGACCCTTTCAGTCTGGCAGTTCAAACATTTTGAGGAGGTGATTCTTGATTGCTGTGTATTTATTCGTAGCAAGGGGCCTTGCAGGAGCGCGATCAGCCTCATTTGTTTCCATGGAGCTGAGAGCCATCTCAACATAATAATCTTTTGTGTCGCATGCGTGTGCATTTCGGGTATACAGACAGCGATTAGAGTTTTGGTACTTGAGCGATTTGAGAAATATTTGGCATATTTGCAGTGTGTATAATTTTGGTGAAGTATTTAGCGTGGGTGATGGTGTTTTTTTGTTTGTTTTTGGTTCATAAAAATGAGGCGTCTTATGAATGTTGAGCAAGTGCTTCAGAGTTTGTTTTCAATTGGAGCAAGATGGAGCGTGCAGCATGTCGTCAGAGTCTGAACCAGACAGTGAGGATTCTGATGATGAAGGAGATGATCCCCCTTTTGTTCTGGATGAGTAAATAGAGTAAGTGGATCCACCGATGTGCGCACAGATCTCCACAGTGGATCGGATCACGCGCTTCTGTTTGCAGCTTCTCCAGGACTCATGTGCTACAGAGCTCCATCCCAGCGCCAAGTCCTGGAACGGAGAGATGCAGACACACACTGCTCCAGCAGTGGCTCCAGGCGCGTTTTGTTTAAAGCATAGAGATCAACGTTGGCTTTGGTTTCATTTTGTTCCTCTTTCGTTCTTTCTCTCTGCACTCTTTATTCCCAGGCTATTCAGTGACAAAGCTTGTTTGTTCACCTTTTCTCAACGATTTCTGACTTTTTTTACTTTTTGTTCGCCTTTTCTCAACGATTTCTGACTTTTTTACTTTTTCCCTTTGTTCATCGTATGCCGTGTGACTAGGCCATTAGAAGCACAGGGATGACCTTGTCTGTGCACTGCTGTTGCTCCTACTAGCATGTTAGTAACATGTTTATCCAAAAATAACAAATATACTGAATTATGCTAAACTAAAGGTGAGCCCTGGACATCAGGGCATCAACCTGTGATGTCACCAATCAAAGCATTGTGATAATGTTCATCTTTTGCCAATGCTACCATATTAGCATGGTGGTAATGGATTAATCAACAAGTTGTAAAAGTAAACAATGGAGATGAACATGCTTTGCTAAAGCTATCACTGGCATATAAGTAACATGTTGAGCCAATGGAAGCAGAAGTGAAAAAGCTATGACAGTCGTGTACGTATGATCATGTTTGTGGTTCACTAACGCTAGTACGACTGTGCTAACAGTGGATTGGTTGCTTTGATGACAGCAGATGTAATGAATCAAAAGAAAGAGAGTCTGTGAACCAGATAGGTTTGTCACTACCACCCAGGGTGGCAAAACCTTTGATTTGGCAGTTTGCTCATCTATATAGTAGGGACTTGGAAAAAAAATACATGGTCGCCATCCCAGGGTGGTAGCTGTAGCCAGGTAAGGTCAATAATAATTACTCAAGGGTCAGAATTGAAAAATGTTCCAGCCCTGTTAAAAAATATCGCATGATTTGTCTGATCGTAAAGATTCTAAGAAGGTGTAGTTTCGACTACAAAAGTTAAAGTTACTCCGATTTTGGTAAACGGTGGTGCAAATTATTGGTTGAGTTAATAGGGTTAATCCAGAAATTATTCACTGTGCTTTATGTTGCAGCCTTATTCCAAATTGGAGTAAATGCATTTTTTTTCTCTCAAAATTCTACTCACAACACTAGACCATGGGCTGTGCAATCAATATCCCTTTGGAATTTTTGAGACCATGACCTATGTCTGGGGTGGGTGCAAAAATTTTAGCAAATGAAAGCCTATGGTACCCCAGACAATATACTTTTTTTTTTTTTTTCACAAAAGTAAATTCTGAGCGTTAGTGAGAACTGCTGATCCGAAATATCAACATGCATCAAGTATATGTTATTAAAAAAAATCTAAAAAAAACACAGAAAGCATGCAGTTAACGTTTAAAAATACTTTTGTCAGCATTTATGGATTTTATTATTGAATAAGCTAAAATATATTAAAGTGATGAGTTACTCCATTTCACTGTCACTGCCGTCCTCATCAGAATCTTCTTCACTGTCATCATTATCTACAACACTGCATCCAGTGATGTTATTACAAATGGTTTCTGGCACATTTGCAGAGATCTGGGCATGGAACATTGTTCTGTAGACAACTACAAATGTCTGAATCTGTGCATTTAGTTTTGTTTTTACACAATTACCAGTGTCAAAGGCAAGTTGAATTACACAATCATACAACTGCATAAAATCACAATTACCATGAAATAAGTTAGCCATGAGATTCAGTATTTCAATTATGCAGTTGCTGAGCAGTAAAGACAAAACCAAAAAAACTGGCCAGAGGTTCCCCGTGTGGCGAAGCATCGAAAGTCACAATTACCATGAATTCGAATGGCCATGAGATGTAGTATTCCAATCGAGTAATTGCTGGAGAATAACTACATATGGCCTAGTTCAAAAATAATGAAGCCTAACTGCTGATTTGCATTGCATTTGTCATGAACAAGCCATTATTTTATTTAGCACCATCCAGATTTACCTGTGAGTTGCCTATAGTCTCTTTGACAGGTACTTAAAATTTCATGGAAAAATTCCGCACGGTTCCAGAGATATGCATGAAATTTACCTCAAAAATAGCACTTTTTTCATCGAGTGACATTGATATTTAGCATTATCATTTAAAGTTGACTGTTAAAGAAATAACCTTGTATTTTGTCAGTTTGTTTGTTAGTGCTTCATACAAACACACAGTAATACATTTTTGTAAAGGTAGAAATGTCATTTCCTAGAAAAAAACATCATGTTTCTAAAGCAAAGTAAAACTGTAGCAAGCATAACGCTGAGAATAAGTCCTTGATTTATTTGTGTCAAAACCTTAGCTATATCTCCTACTCTGCTTCGATAGAATAATTATATTACTTGTTCAATAATACCAGGAACTAATGGACAGAATTTCTTTGTTTCAGGCTTCTGCAGACTAAAGAAGATACCTCCAAATGTTGTTGCAAGCATTCCGCTCTATTATAGTATATATGCACTGATAATTTCTAGCAATGACTGAACTGAGGCCAATAGAAATATTGAAACTCTGATATATAACCATACCTAAAATGATAACATTTCACAAAAAGACCACTTTTAAATTTTGGTGGTTATGCCACACTTTGGCTTCATTATTTTTGAACTAGGCCACATAAAAAACTAAATAAATGAATGAATAAATAAAAAAAATAAAGGCCAGAAGTTCTCCTACATGTCTACCAGTAAAGCATAAAAAAAAAATCTCTATAGTATTACTATGAATTAGAATTGTCAGATCATTCCAAATAAGACTGTGTGTGATCATGTCTTTCATGATGTCATTTGATGAAATTAAATATTAAGCTTACCAACATACAGCAGCTGCAGCTTCTGCTTTACTTCTGATGCTCTTTGTAGTTATTTCAACCTATTCTGATTCGGTAAAGTGTGAGTAGCATCTCTTGTAATACACCATCGTCGGGTATTGGAGATTTACCATTATTATTACTATTATGATTATTACCATTATTATTACTATTATTATTACCATTATTCTTACTGAAATCTGCCGACATGGCCAACGACGCTACTCCTTGCAATTTCGATTCATCAGCGAACCGATTCACTGATGAAGCGAGACAAAGGAACACCTCCGTTTCGGAGTGTTAGAGGACAAGTTGGGACATGTCTATCTCGGCTTTCAGTGCTTACCAGTCGAGTGAGTATAGAGAAATTGTGGAGAGCTGGACATGTCCAAACTTGTCCTGTAACACTCAGAAACAGAGGTGTTCCTTTGTCTCGCTTCATCAGCGAATCGGTCGTGACGCGCGAAGCCTCCGCCCGGCTGTCCATGACAAAATCTCTTGTTAAAAGTGAAATCTGCCGGAAAATGGCTGATGTCCAGCTCTTGTGATAACCAGAGAAAGAGCACACGACGGTCTCGTATCCACAGAGCCATCCGTTTAGAAATGATCCAGTGGTTTGTGCCGCGTCGTCGCAGCTCGGAGCGCGACGCACCGACCGTCCTTAAAGCAGTCCTGAAAGCTGTAGTAAAAGTTCTTATTCTCTGTGAAGCCCGTAAAATTTTCACCGAAAGCCAGATACATTTTTCGAATGGTTTCCAGGTGCCAGTCTCTAACAGCTTCTGAAAACATTCTGATGGAAAAAAAGTCCTTTTCATTCCGCCATTTCCAGACCATGAAAATCTGACGAGGGGGCGGGACCACTCCTTCCCAAGGCGTGCTCAGAGGCGAATGACGTCACCGACAGGCGTGGAAAAACTCACGCGTGAGCACGAGGGTTCAAGCATGTCTGATGTAAAAACATATGAATGAAATCCATATAGTTTTTGAAAAAAATAAAAAGGTACGATACTTTGACAGACCTCGTATATTGGTACAGCTGAGTATCTACACCACATAATGACAACATGAAAAAAAAATTGTTTTTTTGTTGTTTGTGTGTTTTTGTAAATTTATTTTAAAAAAGCTAACAAATCACATGTACATAAGTATTCACACCCTTTGCTCAATACTTTCTTGATGCCTCTTTGGCAGCAGTTACAGCCTCAGGTCTTCTTGAATATGATGCCACAAGCTTGGTGCATCTATCTTTGGGCAGTTTTGTCCATTCCTCTTTGCAGCACCTCTCAAGGGCCATCAAGTTGGATGGGGAGCATCGGTGCTCAGCCATTTTCAGATGTCTCCAGAAATGCTAAATCAGCTTCAGGTCTGGGCTCTGGCTGGACCACTCAAGGACATTCACAGAGTCGTCCTGAGGCCACTCCTTTGATATCTTGACTGTGTGTTTAGTGTCATTGTCTTGCTGAAAGATGAACAGTCGCCCCAGTCTGAGGTCAAGAGTGCTCTGGAGCAGGTTTTCATCCAGGATGTCTCTGTACATTGCTGTATTCATCTTTCCCTCAGTCCTGACTAGTCTCCCAGTTCCTGCTGTGGAAAAACATTCCCACAACATGATGCTGCCACCACCATGCTTCACTGTAGGGATGGTGCCTGGTTTCCTCTAAACATGATGCCTGGCATTCACGCCAAAGAGTTCAATCTTTGTCTCATCAGACCAGACAGTTTTGTTTGTCATGGCCTGAGAGTCCTTCAGGTACCTTTTGGCAAACACCAGATGGGCTGCCATGTGCCTTTTTCTAAGGAGTGGCTTCCATCTGGCCACTCTATCATACACACCTGATTGGTGGATTGCTGCAGAAATGGTTGTCCCTCTGGAAGGCCCTCCTCTCTCCACAGAGGAATGCTGGATCTCTGACAGAGTGACCGTCTGGTTCTTGGTCACCTCCGTGACTAAGGCCCTTCTCCCTTGATCGCTCAGTTTAGACGGGCGGCCAGCTCTAGGAAGAGCCCTGGTGGATCAGACCTTCTACCATTTATGGATGATGTAGGCCACTATGCTCATTGGGACCTTCAAAGCAGCAGAAATGTTTCTTTACCCTTCCCTAGATTTGTACCTTGAGACGATCCTGTCTCGGAGGTCTACAGACAATTCCTTTGACTTCATGTTTGGTTTGCGCTCTGACATTCACTTTCAACTGTGGGATCTTATATGTAGACAGGTGTGTGCCTTTCCAAATCATGTCCATTCAACTAAATTTATTCCAGCTAAGCTGTAGAAACATCTCAAGGATGATCAGTGCAAACAGGATGCACCTGAGCTCAATTTTGAGCTTCATGGCAAAGGCTGTGAATACTTATGTACGTATGATTTCTTAGTTTTTGTTTTGTTTTTTTTTTTAAAGTTGCAAGAAAACTTTTTTTCACATTGTCATTATGGGGTATTGTGTGTAGAATTTTGAGGGGAAAAATTCATTGAATCCATTTTGGAATAAGGCTGTAACATTAAAAAAAATGTGGAAAAAGTGCAGCACTGTGAATACTTTCTGGATGCAGTGTAAATGTTTGTTTTGTCTCCAAGGTAATGGTCTAAGTCCGTTGGATTTTAAGACATTTGACATATTACCCCATAAGGTGATAACTAAGCATAACAGATGGTGCAAACTATTACTTTTTAAAATCCCATTAGCTCAACCAGTAATTTACATCACTTTTTACCAATCTTGGAGCAGTTTGACCCCTGTGTAATCCTTCACTGATGATTTGGTGGTAGGGTTTGCCACCATAGGTGGTAGTGACACACCCATTTTCAGGGGACTGGACTGAGGCCCAAAATGGTAAACCCTACATCCTGGTCATTAAACAGGGATACAGCTGGTATTACTGCAACTAGTCACAGTTGGGGCCAGTTTGAAGAGTAGAGTAGAGTAATAATTATTCTGAAAGTTCTACTTCTTACAATAGTTCCTTAAATCAATTTTCCTTCATTAAATTAAATTGAATTCTGAATGTTAAAACTAAACGTTATTGTAATAAACTGCACACAACTGCCTTACAATTGATTTAAAATGTTAACTGCATCCCCATCTTTAGGAAAGACCTTACTAAGGGTTACCATCACACCTGTGACCGAGCACGTCACACCAACACCAGGACAAGACCACAGTTTGACTTTTTCAACTGAGGAGCAACATGAGAACAGGACGGAGAATTGGAGAGAAGCAGAGTCTGTCAAAGTCCGTGTTGGAACAAACAAAGACTCCTCATCCAGTACCAAGACCAGGGCGAATCCCCTGTTCAGCAGAAAGGATGGTCATAGACCTAAAATTGCTTCTCGACCCACATTATCCGGGAAGACCAATGGCTCTTTCATTTTTAATACAAGTAGAATTGCACCTGATTTAAGCAGGATTGGTTTGAAAACTCCTATAGGGGGCATGAAGAAGAAGGCACCAACAGTGAGCAAAAAACCCAAATCTGAAGTCCCGATAATAAGAAACCAAACAGCACCTTTGACTGAGAGAGACCCCAGTATCCTAAGCACGGAGAAGGGGGACCACAAAAATCAGACTGTAATCTCTGGGGTTGACTCCAGAACCAACAACTCTGACGAATCAAACGTCAACGTTGTCTCAGAAGAGCAGCCACACGTTGGAGATCCAGTGACTTCAGAGTCAACTGAGACTGTTCAACACAATGAGAAGAAATGTTTGAATAAGATTAAAGTGACACACATCCGATTATCCTACAAGGACAGAGTCAGCGGGTGCAGTGGAGATGAAAATGTGCTAGAAAAGACAACATCCAACCCAAATCTGAGTTCCTCTGAGTCCAAAGAAATGACTGTAACAAGTGACGTGAACCCTATATCTGAAGAGACAGAGCCCAACTATACACCAGATCCTTTGCATCAACTCCTCACTGACACTTTTGATGATTTGAACATTAAGACATTTTCTATTCAGCTTTCCAAACAGTCAAATCTCTCTGACACAAAAACACTGAGGAGGCGGATTTTATATGGATTAAAACCACTGACATCATCCTCATCATCTTCATCGTCCGTAACATCTGCACAGTCATCAGTAGCCCCGTCTTTATCTTCAGATCCACAAGCTTCATCATCATTACCATTAACGGCTTCATCATCACCGCCATCATCTTCATCAATCTCAGAAAAATCTCACTCTGAAGGAAATGAAATGCAAGAAGCTAACACCAAAGAAAATGCCATTGACCTCCCTAAACAGACAGAAGACCAACAACCTTCAAGAGATGCTGATGTTCCTGTTTTCCGTCGTACATTTCCAAAACTGGGATATGTACGTCGCTTACGTCAAAACCCAGGACTATATCAGAACCGTACCCGGTTACTTTTAAGAGCTCATTATCATTCTCCATTGTCAAATACTACACATGGACTAGGGACACAGAGGATACACACAGCCGCATCTTCAGGTCCTTCAGGGGAATCGCCTCTATTGGATGGAATTGTGCCTGAAGGGGATCCAAGTGGACACAAAGATGCGGTGACAAAACACATGTCATCTGGAATTGAGCAAAGTCAGAACAAACAGCCAACAGAAGGAGGAAGACTCACAGTTAGACGCCTCCCTCCTAAGGCTGGACTGCTGCGCCGCCCAAATGTTGGAACTTTAACAAGCCAAATCAATCCTAATTTAAGGAGTCCTCTTGATTCTGAAACAGAGAACGATAATATCTCCTCAATTCAATTGCACACTACCTCATTACCACATTCTTCTCATAAGAACTCCAGTCCAGTTGAAGGCACAGTGCCAGTGCGAGATGGCAGTGATGACATAATTAAGGGAAATTTTGTCACTCAGTTAAATCAAACTGTGGGACGTAATGGAATATCTTCCTTCCGTCCCACAGCTCCCAAAGGTGCTTTCTCACGCCGACCAAACCTCTATGTAGGACCCTTCCGAAACAGAACCCGGACATACCTAAGATCTCATCCATTTCCACATGGAGGTCCCACACACAAGTCTGTCCTACACGGAAAAGTAAACGGAAGCAGAAGCACGAAATTTCAAAGTAGTCTGTCACAAAATTCTAACATCAGTAAAATTCCGTTTAGCCAATCAGAAGAGCAGAATATCGAAAGCCCAACTGACGGAGTTCAAATTACACCATCAAAAAAACAAGGCACTCTAGAGTTAGTTCCAAATGGACACGTAGTGGGTCAAAACACTGCCGTAACACAAACTGAACAATCAGAATCGGGGGAGAATGTGCCGATACAAACTAACAAATTTTTGGAGGAAGGAACACGTGATACTGAATCTGCTTCCTACTCTGGCATTCAGAAAAATAGAAGTACTGGTGCAATATTTCAAGGAAGACCAACTATCCAATTGCGTTCACCAAGTTCAGGCCAAGGAGCCTTAAAGCGAGTCACACTTCCAAAGAGCAAATCTTCAACAGGAATAATACAAGCACGAATCGCCATCCAGAGGAAAAATAACATAGATGGAGGCAAAGGAGCAGATGATTTAAGAAGAAACAATGCTCCAAAAACAGGGTTTGAGGGTAACACAGAGCAGAAAGGAAGTGGTGCATCCAACGTTCCTGTTTCTTCCGAGGTTACGAGGGACCTCCTGGACTATGCTGGTGAGAAAAACCTGCCCTCAGAAGAATATAAACTCACAAGTGCAGAAAAAGTAGAAGCATTACCAGAGCAGGAAAGTGAGAAAGAAGAAGAAGACTCTGAGAAAGAAGGTGGAGAGGAACAGGAATCAAACAAAGGAAAGAATGCAGCTGAAAACACACTTGCTGAAAGTGTCACCACAGAAGTTGTAAAGATCCAGACAAGGACAACAATCAAACCTCCAGCACAAAATGACCAAATCTTCAAGCAAGTCCATCCTGGTTCAGATCAGTCCTTCTTGTTTGAGAATGTTCCTCTGCAGAAGGAGTACAACGTGACCTTCCTGGGAGACGGGCATGGCCTACCATCCAGACTGAACAAGCTGGTCATCAGTACAGGTACAAGCCATTGTGACAGTAGACCACCGTGAAGTGCTCCTATACAATCTATAACATTACATTGGATGTTTGTTGATTTTACCTCAGCACCTACTTGGGATGAAACTGTTCTCACTGTACCTCGAACATGCACGGTTCATCGTGTGCAACACAGATGTGACTAAGTGTCCTTTGTCTTAGGCGTGAGTGTTGATGACTTACTCAAAATGCTTTTCCATGTTCAATGCAAGAGTGCAGCTGCTCTTGAAAACTGTAATCTTGGAATTTACAGTTTTTTTTGTCATCGTCATTGTGTTTCTCATGTTGTCATGACCTTTGACAATTAAACCTGCTTTGTTTGTTTGCAGCATTGTTGGTTTGGTTATGCCCATTGGTTTGAACTTCCTGGGAAGTAGTTCTTAAACACACAATGCATAGCATTAGCTAGCCTTGAGAGTTCATGCTGGTATTGCTTGAGAACCTTTGGCTGGAATGTATTTCAGATCTAAATATTTTACACAGATAAAACTGCAGATACTTCATAATTTAGTATAATCACTCAGTAGTGGTTACAGACAAACATTAGCCAATGAACAGAGAGAGAGACACACACACACACACACACACACACACACACACACACACACACACACACACACACACAGAGTGCATTAGCAGAGTGGGCTTAAGAAGTTCCTTTTCGAGCTAGCTTACTGCATGTTAGCTACTAAAGCTAACTGGCTGGATGAGTCTTATTAATGACTGAACTAGGCTAGCTAGCTTTCAAGAAAGTGCCACCAGTCACCCCAGAGGTGGTGAGGGTTTGGAATTCTAACCAGCTAGCTTGCTATCTCAGTCCCTATCCAGATAATACAGAATTTAAGCAGTGGCATTTTTAAGCTATCAAGAGTCGTAGCTTTGGCATCAGTGTAAGCTCTAAGCAGCAACACTCAAGTTCACATTTTGACCCCAACCAGGAAGTGCTGCTGCTGGTGAATTAATGCCTCGGGTGCAGTTATTTCTGGCCGAATGATTCTGCTCTTTTTCTCTCTGTCTGAGGCACTGAAAACACCAATGACTAATCCTGGCCCTGCACCCTCGGTCACCGGACTGACCTCGGGATGCCACGCCTGTTGCACCACTGACTGGAGGTCCTGCGCTGCAGCCTACCAGTGCTGGACATGGACATCTATGTATTAATGATCCAAGATGGACTCTACTTTATTTTCAATTAAGGACTCTGATTTTGTTGCTCTTCTGTTTCTTCTCTTTGTAAAGAAACTCATACAATCTGTAAAACCCTTGTAACCGTTAGAATGGCCTAAGTAGTGGGTCACCCCCCTGGGTCTAATCTGCTTGAGGTTTCTTCCTCATTATGACCAGAGAGAGTTTTTCCTTATCCTTGACGCCTGTGTGCTTGCTCGTGTGGGAAATCTGGGGAAGGGTACAGAAAGATTTCTGCTGCTTTGAAGGTCCCAATGAGCACAGTGGCATCCACCATCTTTAAATGGAAGAAGTTCAGATCCACTGGTACTCTTCCTAGAGCTGGCCGCCAGTCTAAACTGAGTGATCAGGGAGAAGGGCCTTAGTCAGGGAGATGACCAAGAACCTGATGGTCACTGTGTTGAGCTCCAGCATTCCTCTGTGGAGAGAGGAGAGCCTTGGACAACCATTTCTGCAGCAATCCACCAATCAGGCCTGTATGGTAGCGTGGCCAGATGGAAGCCACTCCTTAGTAAAAGGTACATGGAAGCCCACCTGGAGTTTGCCAAACGGTGCCTAAAGGACTATCAGACCATGAGAAACAAAATTCTCTTGTCTGAGACAAACAGAAATAGACAAAGATTAAACTCTTTGGCACGAATGCCTGGTGTCATTTTTGGAGGAAACTAGGCACCTAGCCAATACCATCCCTACAGTGAAGCATGATGGTGGCATCATCATGCTGTGGGGATGTTTTTTAGTGGCAGGAACTGGGAGACTAGTCAGGATTGAGGGAAAGATTAATGCAGCAATGTACAGAGACATCTTGGATGAAAACCTGCTCCAGGGCTCTCTTGACCTCAGCCTGGGGCAATGGCTCATCTTTCAGCAGGACAATGACCTGGACCTGAATCCGACTGAACATTTCTGGAGAGATCTGAAGATCTGAAGATTTCTGGAGAGATCTGAAAATGGCTGTGCACTGACGCTCCCCATCCAACCTGATGGAGCTTGAGAGGTGCTGCAAAAAGGAATGCGCAAAACTGCCCAAAGATAACTGCGCCAAGCTTGTGGCATCATATACAAGAAGACTTGAGGCTGTAATTGCTGCCAAAGTATTGAGAAAAGAGCGTGAACACTTAGTTTCTGGATGCACTGTATTTAATGCTGTATGCTAACAGTGTTAGCACTTTTAGCAGCTGTCGGTAGGTAATATTTATGACAGAGCCGCACGCTGCCCCTTTATTCATTGAGCTCATCGTGAATCAGTGTGGGCGGGGCTCTTAACATGGCGACGCCCAGAAAAGGGGTCAGTTCGGCTGTTTTTGAGTTTCTGTAGAAAACCAATGGGTGACATCACGATGACTGTCCAGTATATACAGTTTACAGTCTATGGTAAGCTCACAATAAATTGTGGAAATTGAGAAACTTCATTAACAAATGGTGTAGAACTAAAACTGAAAATTGTATGATGAAAGTCGGTGGCCTTTAGATGGCGCTGATAGCTTAGTGTTTTAAAATGAGCTTTTAAAATGTAAACTGAGTTAATGGAGTGCAGTTAATGTTTGTGTTATTATTAGTTTAGGAGGCTGTGTAACTTACATACCAAAAAAAAAAAAAAATTGTATAACTATTTATATAGGACAGCACAAAACAAAATAATCTCTAATATCAATAGAATATATGCCAATAATAAGTACACTACAGCAATGCACAAAAATCACAAATCAGTGAGCTTATAATACGGGAAAAAGTGTGATTTATACCCCACTGCGACATATACTCAGGTACGACTTATGTATGGATTTTTGCTCTTCAAGAGGCTTTTTTTTTTAAACAGGTTTTGAATTATATGACAGAAAACATGATATCCCTACTGGAAAATGTCATTCCCAAAGTTTAGTCTGCCAAAATGTGAAAAGGGTTTTAAAAATCAACCTCATTTTTTTAAAGGAATCATTCAATTTCATTTCTTTAAAAGTCAGTGTCTTAGTGTATTTAACAGCTCTTAGACTCTGTGTTTATTCTTTTAACGTAATATTCTTTGTGTCTTTCTGCTTTAATTTGTAGGTTTGAGCTGTGAATCATGTGGTTGTATCTGAGCAGAATACTGTATATATGATCTTGACATATATACATCAAAACTCATCACGTAGATGAGTAAATCACTACAACAATGTACTCTTGCAACATGAATATTTACTAAAGATTTGAATCTTTTTGTATTTTGTCCAAATGCTTTCTTTGTCAATACTTTTTCATTTTCACACTTTTTTCTTTGTCTGCTGTTTTTCTTTTCTCATTTCTTTCCTCCAGGTGGTTTGTTTGTTTGTCTTTAACACCTCTGCCAAGGTGACTGTGTTTTCGCCTGCGTCTGATTGCTGGTTTGTTACCAAATTTTCTCAATAAATACTGAATGAATAATGAAACTGTTCAGTTTGACCAGCAACAGAATCCATTAAAACAATGACACAGCTTTAAGGGGCGGAGCAATGGAGTAAAAACAAGAGCAATCAGAGATTTGTGATGTCTGTCAATCTGGATCCAGATCATCTGCAAAATTCAGTGGAGTCTTCCATGCCCTAATATCCATCTGTGGTGAAAATTTTGTGAGAATCCATTAAGTAGTTTTGAACAAATCCTTCAAAGTGTATATAAAGGGAAATCTTGATCCAGAATCCGGATCTGGATCATCTCCAAAGTTCAGTGGAGTCTTCCATGCCCTAATATTGATCTGTGGTGCAAATTTTGTGAGAATCTGTGAAGTAGTTTTGACGTAATCATTCAAAACGCTAAAGTGAAATCAAAATACAGATTTGGATCCAGATCACCTTCAAAATTGAATGGAGTCTATATAAAGTGAAACTTGATCCAGAATCCGGATCCGGATTACCTCCAAAATTTAATTGGTTCTTCCGTGGCCTAATATCTATCTGTGGGAAAAATTTAGTCGAAGTCCGTGCAGTAGTTTTGACGTAATCCTGCTAACAGCCAAACAGACAGACAGACAAATAAGTAAACGCCGATTATTTGGACGTAGTAAAAAGTACAAAAGAAACTGTTTTTTAGACTGTGAAAAGGTTCTGCCTGACCGCAAAAAGAAACTATTACATATCATATCATACATCAGATTTGCATAAAAGGGGTGGAGCCATGGAAATGTATTGATGATTATTGATTTATATCTATCTGTGTCCTCTATTTCACCTCCTGTCTTTTCTCACTCTGTTTGTTCCGTCCACAGGTCCAGAACCTCCGTCCAACATAGTCTTCAGTGAGGTGACAGAAAACTCTATGAAGGTGTCTTGGACCAAACCTAAGAGTGCTGTTAATGGTTTTAAGGTCACCTACACCCACACAGAGGATGGTGAGAATATTATTTTTCTGTGTCTGAGCCATTCTCAGATCATAATTGTCAGCTTTTTATGATCTTTTAATCATTTCCACCATGTCCGATCAATAAAATCTCCAAGTTTATGATAATTTTGGTGTGTCCCTCGACTAACCACAGCGGGGATAAAGTTCCAGCTGTCTGTCTGGAGCTACATCTCACACAGCCCTCTGCAGAGTTCCTTCATATATTTTAGCATGTTGGTACTGGATCCTGGCCTGATCTGCATCATATCAAAGTTTGGACAGATGGCACTCTGCAAACTTTATGTACGTAGAACTGTGAATTCTTCAACTCTTTGGCCAACATTCCACCAATCATCTGATGACTTTGCCAAATCACAACAAAGGTTGCTACACATGAGCAAGATTTAATCCTTACGTAGCCCATGAGCACGCAAATTATAGACTGTGGCAAAGAAAAATCTCTTCACTGTTTTATGATTATAAGAAGAAACCTGAAGCAGAATGGAGTCAGTGGGGGGAGCGTCTGGTTTGGCCAAATTAACACAAGAAATACAGAATTGTCAGAACCTGCAGTGACAGAAATGTTGCAGCTAAACATGTTTAGCTGCAACATTTCTCCACTCACAGAAATATTTAACCCTAACTTTTAAGATTTATGTAATTTTATTACATGACAAATTCCCATTTACTTTTTTGATAATTTTAATACAAACCTACCAAATAAACCTTATGTGATGCATATTCATTACTGTAATAAATCCTATTTATTTGAAATGCATAATCCTCAGCTTTATGTATTTAGTATTATAATTACTCTAAATCAATAATCATGACAGTATTTATTTAAAATACATAAAGTATATTGTTTGAATTGCATAATAATTGTATTACCTATACAAGATAAATGGCATGGGTAACATAATTATTATGCAATTCAAACAATATACTTTATGTATTTTAAATAAATACTGTCGTGATTATTGATTTATAGTAATTATATTTTATTAATACTAATTACATAAAGCTGAGGATTATGCATTTCAAATACATAGGATTTATTACAGTAATGAATATGCATCATGTAAGGTTTATTTGGTAGGTTTGTATTAAAATTATCAAAAAAAGTAAATGGGAATTTGTCATGTAATAAAATTACGTAAATCTTAAAGTTAGGGTTAAATATTTCTGTGAGAGATGTTTGAAAAGACGAGGAGGTGGAGACCAAAGTCCTGGTTATTCGATATCACGTTGGAAATCATCACAGTTTGTGTAAACAGTTTACGGTCAAATGTGATTCTGTAGATTCTACAGAATCACATTTGACCGTATTATAATCTACAGTGTAGATTATAATGTGACCCACAGAACTTGGTCAATCAATTCGTCTTGTAAGAAGGAAGAACGTGTTACGTTTTCTCCGCAGGGGAGCCGATGTCTGTGTCTGTTGACTCTGAGGACTCCATGCTTGGATTGTCACAGCTTTCTCCCAGCTCCTCATACGAGGTCAGTGTCGTCTCCATTTTGGGCCTGGATGAGAGCGACCCCATCAAAGCCTTTGTCACAACACGTGAGTTCTGATTTTCCTTGTTCTGATTTTCCTCGTTCTGTTTTCTTGTATTATTCAGTGTCTGACCCTTTGAATTATACATAGGAGTAATTCTAAGGTAACGGAATTACAGTCAGAGCAGATTTTTAACGGTAAAGCCCCTTTCACACAATTGACTATGCTGACCTTATGCAGCCCTATGCGCTGAGGGCTGCAAGGGATCTACGAAATGGACGCAAAAAAATTAAAGATGTTTTAAAAAACATATTTAATTTATCGCGGACAATGGGCGTAGCGCAGGACGCAGTGCTCTACGCAATTAGATGCAACACTACGCTAAAGTCTACGCAACAATATGCTGTACACCATGTCTACGCAACTGTACGCTACCCTACGCCAGTCTGGCAAAAAATCCTTTTAGGTTTTTTATCAGCACATACGTGCATTGTTAGATTTTATTCATCCAGCTGAACTCGGCTGGCAATAAAGCTTCAAAACCACAGAAGAAGAGGAGGCAGGCCAAGCTTCCCCCTGCGCGCAACATTTTTTTTGTGACGCAGCCATTCCAGCGTACTTGCCACACAGCACAGTGCAACTCTACACAGGCCCGGTGTGAAAGGGGCTTAAGTTAAAATATGGCCATATTTTGCTGTCATTATAGTTCAGTTACTTAGAATTGACTACATCTTTATTGTTTTGTGACATAAATGCGAAAGTCAAAAAATAAAAAATAAACTTTCTTGAGCCAATGGGTAAAAATTATCCTCTTTAATAATACAAGTACAAATACAAAACTCAAAATAATAAGCTACAAAACTATTTTATGTAACAAAATTATATATCATTGCTTTTATAACCAATTATGACATTAAATTAAATTTTTAAAAAGTGAATCAAAGGGAAACTAAATCTGTAAAACATGACCTAAACTAAATTCCAATGTAAAACATGAGATAATGGGCCATATAAATTCTCCCTCCTACTAAAATAGCAACTTAATGATCACTTTTACAGACAGTTGTCTTTAGGTACATCGGGGAATAACCTTTTTTGGGGGATAAGTTAAATAAGTCATGAAGAAATGTAAAGAGTCTGACACCGTACAGTAAATGAGCAGGGTGGAGTGAGTGTGCATGAAGGAGACTCCTGAGGGAAGCCATCTAGAGACCCAGGACAACTCTGAAGGAGTTATAAGCTTTGAGTAGAACACCGGAAGACTTTAACAAAGACGATGCAAAATCTAGGCTCAAAAGCTGGCAAAAGACTGAAATTTTATCTTCTTCCATCTCGTTCCATCGAGGCTGGATTTTGTTTTGGTTCTTCTGGGATCATCAATGTTAATCTGCTCGTTTCCTTGTGCTGAAATATAATTTTAAATGAAAACATGTTATCTTTTGTGATGGCCGTAACAGCTGATGGATCTGGAAATGATTTTAGATCTTTCCTCAGAAGAATCTATTCTTGGATTTGGTTCAGGATATCATTTTACCTTTTTTTTTCTAACCACACACAAACATTTTCTGAATTGTATTCATTGCACTAAAATTTTTTTAAAAATATTTCTCACTTTTTTCTCACCAGTCCCTGCCCCGCCTACAGACCTGCGTGTCATAAACATCACAGAAACCAAAGCATTGTTATTATGGCGCCCAGCCATGGCTGCTATTGACAAATACGCCATCGTTTACAGCACGGAGAAAGACAAGGAAGGTAAATAAACACGTTTAGTTGCTGTGTTGGTTACTGTGGAGTCTTGGTACAATACCAGTGCCGATGATTGTGAGACGCTGGTTCGTGGTTTTGTGTCTTCAGGTTCAGAACTGAGGATCACGGTTTCTGGGAGCGCAGCTGAGCTGCAGCTGAGCGGTCTGGAAGGATCCACCACCTACACGGTGACCATCAGCAGCCAGCTGGGCGGCCTGGAGAGCTCGAAGGCCACCACCCACTTCACCACCCACGGTCACGCCACATTCCACACTTTATTTAAAGTCACTTTAGATGTTTTTTGTTAGTACGACATTTATTGTGTAAATTACAGATGGCTGTTAAACTGTTAAGGCTCCACATCTGTCGAAATGTTGAATTTTATCTCTTTAGTTTTCACACTCTGATGTAGTTTGGCACCAAAGTACTTTTTAAAATTCTCCAGTAGGGGGGCAGGATTTCAAGCAGAACGTGTAATTTCTCACAAGCACGGGCAAGTTTAATTTTGTTCATCACAAATTTAAAATTCAAATTTCACTACATCACTGTTAATGTCTGTTGTGCAGAGGTGGCCAAGTGGTTACTGCACTTGGTTTCAGTGCAGAAGGTTCCTTGTTCAAATCCCACCCCTGCCACATTTCTCGATGTAATGTGGAGTTGCGTCAGGAAGGGCATCCGGCGTGAAACTTGTGCCAATTCAGCATGCAGATCCACCTTGGATTAAAATCTTCTGGAGGAAAAACAAGCGGGTCTGGAAGGGCAATCGGCGTAAAACCAAATCTACATGCAGATACATCTCGGATCTGCCACGGCGACCCTGAATGCAAACAAGGGAGCAGCAGAAGGGACTTACTCGTGCTAATGTCTGTTGTCACCAATGTTCTGCACATTTTCCAACATTATCTGCTTTGCTCAAAACTGATGAATTATATCTGTGAGTCTTTGCTCTGGATTGGCTGCAAACACCAAAAAAAGTACTGTAAGTCCCTTCTGCTTCTCCATTGTTTCCACTCTGGTCTGCCGTGGCAGATCCGAGATGTATCTGCATGTAGATTTGGTTTTACGCTGACTGCCCTTCCAGACCCGCTTGTTTTTCCTCCAGAAGATTTCAACAGCCCTGGTGATGCACACGGCTCCCTTTCTCATCTGCTCTCCCCCACAGACTCTACGCACACACGAACAGGGACTGATATGAAACCACCTGCACACAAGGACACCCCCCCCCCTTCCCTGGCCTCCGTAATTGGCACTCCCTTCCCTCTCCGGGAGACCGCGCGGCACGGTTGCAGCAACCTCCCACTTCCACCCCCCAAGCTCGGTTGCACGGCTTGAAGCTGCTGCAGCCCACACTCACATTACCTCAATTCGGATGATGCACTGTTTCAATGTTTTGCATACATAAACAATCAGAAGTATATGTGTGGTTGTTTTAATTCTGATGTGTGCCATTATTACATTTAACTAGTAATAATTGTGGATTAATTGCTGTATTTTTGTCTAAAGTAATTGGGTGTGATATGAATTGCCCTTTTAGGGATCAATAAAGTTGTTTGAATCTTGACTCTGACGCAACTTCACATAACAGGGAGAATAGGTAGTGGTGGTCTTGAACCAGGAACCTTCCACTCTGGAAACAAGTGCAAACTGCTTGGCCACACGGTCAACAACAGCGTGACGCCCTGCCGCTGGGCCTCACCATTGTCCTGGTGTCTGTGTACTGAAAGTTGTTCTCATCAGTTGGCAGAACTTTCTTCCAGCATATTTTAGTGTCTCTCAAATGTCTCCTGGCACCTCGAACCAGCTGTACAAAGCCAAGGACACATCTCCACATCACCTGGCTGCAGCAGACACACACCACACTATATATGGACAGTTTTTGCCCAAATACCTCATGGTCTGACTTTTCCTGACCTTTGATCTTTTTTCAGGAGCTGGAAGAGACGCCGAGATGGTACTCACTCTTCAGGCCAGCCGGGTCACCCCTCGTACTGCCATGTTGTCATGGGCGCCACCCTCAAACCCTGTGGATAGCTACAGGCTGACCTATCAGACAGAAGGTCAAGATATGAAGGTGAAATCAGATCTCAGAGTGGACGTCTCAATGGTCACTGGAATTCACTCAGGATAACCTGAACATCCCGAGGAGGTTTCCACCGTCAGTCTGTTTGACTTCCACCTTGGTTTTTCCTTCACAGGAAGTGACAGTTGAGGCCTCAGCGACAGAGTTCAACCTGACCAGACTTCATCCTGGATCCAACTACACAGTGCAGCTGCAGGCAGAGGCGGGCAGACGCTATAGCGCCGCTACCAGCACAGAGTTTACCACTGGTACCATATGTTCTGCATCAGATGTTACTACGGGTTTTGTAAGAGAAGGCAAACCCTCTGCCCTAGTTCTTATTTACTGTTAGCTGTGGAATATCTGCTGTCTGGTTTGTGGAAGCAGCAATGGACAGTAACACGCAAGAGTATCAAAAGTAGAAGTAAGAAACAATTTGGAAAAAGTAAATACAAATATAAATACCAGAACTACTGGCGTACTGGCTGCAACTGTTCCTCTCATTCCCGTCCTCTGTCTTTCTGTTACTCCTCCTCCCCCTGAGTGAGGAGTTGTACAGTCTGATGGCCTGAGGGACAAAGCAGTTTTTCAGCCTGTTGGTCCTGCACTTGGGAAGGAGCAGTCTGTGGCTGAAGAGGCTCCTCCGGCTGCTGATTACGGTGTGCAGAGGGTGAATGGTATCATCCATAATGTCCAGCAGTTTGTCCAGTGTTCTCTACTCTGCCACAATCACCAGAGAGTCCAGCTTAATGTTGGCCCACCTGATCAGTTTGTCCAGCCTGGATGTGACCTCCTTGGATGTGCTGCCCCCCACCAGCACACCACGGTGTAAAACAGGACGCTGGCTACTATGGACTGTTGGCACAGCCACAGGAGTTTCCTGCAGATGTTAAATGACCACAGCCTCCTCAGAAAGTACAGCCTGCTCTGTCCCTCCTTGTACAGGTGGTTGGTGTGGGTTGTCCAGTCCAGTTTGCTGTCCAGCCACAGCCCGAGGTATTCATAGGAATCCACGCCCTCCAACAACTGGTTGTTGATGCTCATAACTCTGTCCACATTCTGAGGACAGATTCAAACACATTCGAGATTGATATTAGACTCTGTGACAGAATCTCAAAATTCAGCTGGACTGAACATTGTCCACTGTGATGACCTCAAAACAGCATCACTACGTTCTGCAGATGTTCTGAGATCATTGAGAACAGCAAAGGTAGCTGTATTTGACCCTGGAGACTGGCACAAAGGTCCAGATGAAGCTCAGACTAGAACCTCTGAACCTCTGCTCCTTTGTTCCTGAAAGGGCCCAGTTGAAGTAGTTTGGACATTTGTTTGGGATGCTGCTTAGATGCGTCCTTCTGTAGGTTTTCCAGTCATGCCCAGCTGGAAGGAGTAATGCTGGGGTATTGCTATAATCTGTTATAAGTTAATTTGGGAGTTAATAATAATGACTTAACTGTATAACTGATTTTCATGGTATCTGCAAGTATGCTCACGCTTCCAATTTTGCAGATATCAGGTCTCCTGTCCAAACCAGGGACTGATGGAGCTAATTTTACCTGCACAGCCGAGTGAAATGGGTGTAACATGAAATTTGTGGTTGCACTCGGGGCTTTTGTATTTTAGTAAAATATGCACTGAGTATCTGCCTATCCTTACCTAACAAACACAATATTAGCAGAAAACATTATTTGCTCACAAACAGGCTTGTTTTATGGTCACCAAGTAAGCTGGCTTGATGAGCTATTGGCGATGGACCAAGGCTAGCTAGGCTGGTACCTACACTCAACAAAAATATAAACGCAACACTTTTGGTTTTGCTTCCATTTTGTATGAGATGAACTCAAAGATCTAAAACTTTTTCCACATACACAATATCACCATTTCCCTCAAATATTGTTCACAAACCAGTCTAAATCTGTGATAGTGAGCACTTCTCCTTTGCCGCGATAATCCATCCCACCTCACAGGTGTGCCATATCAAGATGCTGATTAGACACCATGATTAGTGCACAGGTGTGCCTTAGACTGCCCACAGTAAAAGGCCACTCTGAAAGGTGCAGTTTTATCACACAGCACAATGCCATAGATGTCGCAAGATTTGAGGGAGCGTGCAATTGGCATGCTGACAGCAGGAATGTCAACCAGAGCTGTTGCTCGTGTACTGAATGTTCATTTCTCTACCATAAGCCGTCTCCAAAGGCGTTTCAGAGAATTTGGCAGTACATCCAACCAGCCTCACAACCGCAGACCACGTGTAACCACACCAGCCCAGGACCTCCACATCCAGCATGTTCACCTCCAAGATCGTCTGAGACCAGCCACTCGGACAGCTGCTGAAACAATCGGTTTGCATAACCAAAGAATTTCTGCACAAACTGTCAGAAACCGTCTCAGGGAAGCTCATCTGCATGCTCGTCGTCCTCATCGGGGTCTCGACCTGACTCCAGTTCGTCATCGTAACTGACTTGAGTGGGCAAATGCTCACATTCGCTGGTGTTTGGCATGTTGGAGAGGTGTTCTCTTCACGGATGAATCCCGGGTCACACTGTCCAGGGCAGATGGCAAACAGAGTGTGTGGCATCGTGTGGGTGAGCGGTTTTTTGATGTCAATGTTGTGGATCGAGTGGCCCATGGTGGCGTGGGGTTATGGTATGGGCAGGCGTCTGTTATGGACGAAGAACACAGGTGCATTTTATTGATGGCATTTTGAATGCACAGAGATACTGTGACGAAATCCTGAGGCCCATTGTTGTGCCATACATCCATGAACATCACCTCATGTTGCAGCAGGATAATGCACGGCCCCATGTTGCAAGGATCTGTACACAATTCTTGGAAGCTGAAAATGTCCCAGTTCTTGCATGGCCGGCATACTCACTGGACATGTCACCCATTGAGCATGTTTGGGATGCTCTGGACCGGCGTATACGACAGCGTATACCAGTTCCTGCCAATATCCAGCAAGCTTCGCACAGCCATTGAAGAGGAGTGGACCAACATTCCACAGGCCACAATTGACAACCTGATCAACTCTATGCGAAGGAGATGCGTTGCACTACATGAGGCAAATGGTCACACCAGATACTGACTGGGATCCCCCCCCAATAAAAAAAAACTGCACCTTTCAGAGTGGCCTTTTATTATGGACAGTCTAAGGCACACCTGTGCACTAATCATGGTGTCTAATCAGCATCTTGATATGGCACACCTGTGAGGTGGGATGGATTATCTCAGCAAAGGAGAAGTGCTCACTATCACAGATTTAGACTGGTTTGTGAACAATATTTGAGGGAAATGGTGATATTGTGTATGTGGAAAAAGTTTTAGATCTTTGAGTTCATCTCATACAAAATGGGAGCAAAACCAAAAGTGTTGCGTTTATATTTTTGTTGCGTGTACATGGATAATAATTTAATAAATACCTAAAAGTCTACACTCCATCTTTTAGAAAGACATTGATTTAATTATCACCCCACAAAATTATCACTCACTCATTCATACTGCCTGATCACACCAGGTGTCTGTTTGCATTGTCTTTGAGCCAGTTCCTCACTAGCAAGTCTCTTGGTAGATATCGTGTTATACTGAAGACATCAAAGTCACCAAATGATAGGTTAAGAAGGGAAAAAAAACTGTTTAGTCTTTGAGCAAATGGACATTTTGGTTGTTTGAAAGGTTTTAAGGTGTTTCTATCCTCTTCCTAAAGGTCTCCTGCGGTTCCCATTTCCTCGCGACTGCACTCAGGAGCTGCTCAACGGCATTGTGTTGTCAGATGTGGTGAAGATTTTCCCTCACGGGAAAGATGGTGTTCCTGTCAACATCTACTGCGACATGGAGACAGACGGCGGAGGGTGGATGGTAAGATGACATCATGAGTAAGGTTCGGTTATGGCTAACTGACACCTAGACTTCAGGTCTACTTTTTAACAAAACCTTTGTATTCCAAAAGACAAAACTGTCTCCCAGACAGTGAAGCTTGAAGCTGATTCAGCGTTATCATGGATGTCTTTTTTTCCATCTTCCTTATGTGTTTTTAACTCTAATATGCCGTGTGTGGTAGCTGCAATAGACCAGGGTTCGAATCCTGCTCATGCTACCTGTCTGTGTCCTTGAGCAAGACAATATTGTTTTGTCTCAGTCCACCCAGCTGCGAATGGGTACCAACCTTGGCTGGGGGAATAACCTGCATGGGACTGGTGTCCCTTCCATGGGGAGTGCTAGCCTTTCATCCGCTTCACGCTATGGAATCAGGAAATACACACGGGCACCAACAGGTCTGAGCATATATCAGACTTACATCTAATATGCTGTGATATCTAAAATAACCAAACATTTGTCAGTGTCCAAATATTTATGGACAGGGCAACCAGATATTTAAGTTTTCCTTGTGTGGAGACCTGACCATAGTTTTTGGTCCACAGGTCTTTCAGAGGAGGAAAGATGGCTCGGTGAATTTCTACAGAGGATGGAAAGAATACGTCAAAGGATTTGGAGATCTGAAGGGAGAGTTCTGGTTCGGTAGGAGACGAATCTGAACCATGTTGGAGAAACACTTCAACAGGTTGATTCTAGTAAAAGGGCATGACTTCCTGCAGAATAACCTCCAAACTGCCCAATTCCCAGTGGTGGGCACAGGCTAGCTAAGCTAAAAGTTAGCTATATAACAGCTGTTATCCGAACTGAAAAGATAACTGTGATAATGCTAAACCCCTTTTTAGCTGAAGCTAACAATAACCGCTAACTTTTATTCCACTGAACAAGAAAAGAAACACAAGTTTTTCAACAAACAGTGGGAGGAGGTAATTGCCATTTCAAGTCTACCATTGAAATGCCGATTATACTGTAAATAGTGAATTTTATGTCATAGAACATGAGTTTGCACATAAACACGACCATGGACGCTGGCAAACACCTGGACAAAAATAAAGAGGTGTAGCATCTTTTCAGCAATAACTCGCTCTTGGTAACAAATAGTTGTGATGATTTTGTTTGGGTATGAGGGGCCTATAAAAGCAAATGATAAAATTTGAAATTTATTGCATTTTTGCCATACCAAGCCTCACTGAACTGCTGGATTGATAGAGCGGAACATAACTAGACATTTAAAATGTTCATGAATTGGACTGCATCTATATAGCGCTTATCCATCTGCATCAGATGCTCAAAGTGCTTTACAATAATGCCTCACATTCACCCCGAAGTGAGGCTGCTGCTATGCAAGGCGCCCACTACACACCGGGAGCAACTAGGGGATTAAGGACCTTGCCCAAGGGCCCTTAGTGATTTTCCAGGTCAGGCTGGGATTTGAACCCAGGATCCTCTGGTCCAAAGCCCAATGCTTAACCACTAGACCATCACCTCCCCTCACAATTGTAAAGCTCAAAGCAGTTTACAATTATGCCTCACATTCACCCATTCACACAGACACACCGATGTCAGAATTGGCTATCAGCCAGTTAAGGAGGAGGTTCCGTGACACAGGGAGGATCCATAGAACACTTATGGGACATTCTGGATTGTCGTGTTCTTGCTCGTATCCCAATACCGAACACTGTTAAACTTCAGAATGCATTGAGAGAGGAGTGGCAGGCCATTCCTCAACAGGAAGTTGGCCATTGCGTGGGTTCCATGTGCAGAAGATAAGCTGCATTAATTGCAGCACATGGTGGTCACACGCAATACTGACTGTGATCTGATCCAGAATGTTACTTTTCTGTTTACTGATTCAATCAACTGAAACACACCTTCATTTATACTATATGTGACATCCTGTACATCCAAGATTTTTGCTCACAAAGCAATATTAAAACGTACTGCTGTTTCTTTTGTTACTCAGTATATGAATTTAGCTTTGTTTTGTTTTTTTTGTTTTTTGTTTTAGCTCTATAAAACCTTAAAAAACATACCTATTGCGCTTATACTTTAAAAGGTTTTAGCATATACATGGAGGTTCCAAAAATGTTTCCCATACCAAGATGATGATAAAAATGTAGATAAATAATTAAAAGAACTAATGAAATTAATCTATACAGAATAAAAAATATTAAAAATACAAAATAGAAAAAAACATTCTAATCTAATGAATGTGTTTACGCTGACTTCCTGCTCCTCTATGTGTTGATTTTACTTATTGTATTTATGTTCAAGCTCCAACAGGAACAAGCATGCATGTTTTTAGGATTTACTAATGTTAGTGATGTTTATTTTTAAAAATGTTAGCTGACTGAAAGTTAGCAGAACAAAAGTGGAAACTAATCGGTCCACAAACAGTTTTCAAAGTTAGCTGGAAAGCTAATCCACTAACCAAAAAAAAAATTTGCTTTGCTAATTAGCTGACAGCCTGAATTGTGCCTGCCACAGGGTTGCCAATGCTCATGCATCTGGCGTGACACTCATGCTTTCAGCATCAATCTCACACACAAGCAAGAAATATCACTCCAAAATAAAACTTTTTCTGTTAATTTTCTGTCGATGACTAGATTAGACTAGACCAGACCACAGCGCATCCTTTCTTAAAGAAAGGAGAGGAGTTTAAGGCCCACACCCGAAACACCTGTTAACATCTGCTGACAGTGTTCTGACTGCAGTATTCTCTGATTGCTGATTCGCTGAAAACCTTGCACCTGATACGTCAGCTGCAGGTGAGAGTTCAGAGAGAGGTCGACCAAAGCTTCAAAGCTTGTTTCTGAGTCAGTCACTTTTTGGATGACAAGGTAAGCCAGTATAATCTATTGTCTAATAAAATTGGGTCCGTTGTCACCACAGACGTAGCCTAATCAGTCTAATCAGCTTGTTGCAAACTAGGTAATTTAAAGGACATGTCATACATAATTTAATGTCAGCAATTATTCATGATTTTAAGTCTATCTGTGCACATGTGCTAAAAAAGTGGTCGCTGATGTATTTTCTTAGTAAATTATTACTGACAGAGAAACCAAAGTGTTTTGAACCACTGAATCAACATGAAGCAATTCTGTTGCAATGGTTCAGTGTTTAGAAGTATTTGATGCATTTAAATTTGGCGACATCTATTTGATGCATTTAAATTTGGCGACATCTGCTGGCCAGTCTTTAACATAGCACTTAGAACAACATAGCGCATAGAACAATAAAACAGGCACTGTTATGTATGTTAAATAATAAAGGTTCTATGTGCATCTTGAAATTTGTCACTATATATTTGTTTAAAGACATTAATAATATACCTGTTACAATGTCATTGTGCCATCATAAAATACTGTATGTAACAGAGATATAAATTGAGAAATGTTTGTGCATGCTTGTTATGACCATAGTTGTACAAAATGAAGGGGATTTGGGGGCTTCAAAGGTTTTTATTTAAAAATAAGATAATCTCACCGGTGTTAGGCTCAAGTCTGTTCCTCTTCTCCAGTTTTGGGGAAGACTCACAAAGCACAGAAGTTGCTAGTATATGAAGATAGATTTTGTCCAGCTTGGAAAGTGTTGGATAAACAGCTGCCTTCATCCTCCCTATTTCTCCTTGCAAATTCACTTCAGAAAATTATTCTGGGAATCATTAGCATGGCTAAAACCCTTCAGCTTCTGGGGGCCTTTGCTCCCCCAGAAGCCAATCAGGGCCCTCATGACCACCAGACATTTTTACCATTTTTCTTTCTTTATATATATTTTAACCTTTATTTAACCAGGTTAGTCCCATTGAGATCAAGACCTCTTTTGCGAGGCAGACCTGGACAATCATAAAGTTTCCAATTCACCTAACCTGCATGTCTTTAAATGTAGGAGGAAACCCACGCAAACACAGGAAGAACTTCAAAACTCCACACAGAAAGGCCACAGGTGGGAATCGAACCCATTACCTTCTTGCTGCGAGGCAACAGTGCTAACCACTAAATCACTGTGCTGCCCACATGCCTGCAGGTGAGCTTGCTGAAATATTTCAGAAAAAGGAAGGAGGATGAACAGAACGGTCAAGAAGAGTTTCCCTTCTAATATAATTTTTATTGCAGAGTCTCACTCCAGCCAAAGTCCCAAAGTTGGCAACCCTGCTGCCACGACCAAGAGCAAGGCACTAACCCCCTGAACCCTCCATTTCTTGTTTTGTTCATTTGTATTAAGAGCATGTTTAGGTGAAAGGTTATTATGTCAAAGTTGAAGATGAAATGAGCTGCTTTATATCGCTCACAGGCCTGGAGAGTCTCCACAACCTGACATCCATGACCAGGATGAATTTACGTGTCGACCTGCGGAACGGAGACGAGTCTGCTTTCGCCACATACTCGACCTTCCGGGTGTCCAGTGGGAACTACAGGCTGAGCGTGAGCGGCTATAGCGGCACGGCAGGCGAGTTGAAACACGTAAAACCCAAGTACCGGTTCTGAGTTCAAACAGCATGAATAACTGAAATGAGACATATTTAACATTCTCAACTTGGTAATATTTGATTTGCTGTGTCAACTGTCAGGTTAAATAAATTGAGTTAAATCACTAAATGCCAAATGAAAACTTTACCACAATAATCTGTTTGTAAACAAACAGCATGAATAAATTACAAATGAAGTGACCAAGCTAGCCGGCATGCTAATCATGCAGGCATTGATACTAAAAAGCTAGCCCGCTAGCTTGTGCATGACCCAAATAATAAACATAATCACTTTTAAAGAAATACATACTCATTCTGTCACACCTTGATGTATGAAAAATTTGGTGAATACACTGCCATATGTCTAATAAGTTATGGATAAGTTTTGTATACGTTAAGAGCATGTTGTACTACAATGGTATATGTCACAGTACGGTGAAGGCGGCAAAAAATTTTGTGCATGCACAATATTTTTGATGCGTGCCAAAATATGGTTGATACGTCCCGCATATGCGGGTCATATGTTGGAGGTAAATTATGTGATTGGTGACACACGTGTAAGTTACTCATAAGTTGAAATACGTCGAGATAATGTCTAGCATACCCAAAACTTAGTTCTAACCTATGAGTAACTTATATTCAACTAACAGTGCATCCGGAAAAGCACTTTGCTTTTTTCACATTTTGTGATGTTGCAGCCTTATTCCAAAATGGATGAAATTCTTTTTTTTTTTTCTTTCTGAAAAGTCTACACACAATACCCTATAATGACAATGTGATAAAGTTTTTTTTAGATTTTTGCAATTTTATTAAAAATAAAACTAAGAAAGCACATCTACATAAGTATTCACAGTCTTTGCCATGAAGCTCAACGTTGAGCTCAGGTGGATCCTGTTTCCACTGATCATCCTTGAGATGTTTCTGCAGCTTAATTGACGTCCACCTGGGCTAATTTCAGATGACTGGACATGATTTGGAAAGCTACACACCTTATACAGGTGTGTGCCTTTATAAGGTCCCACAGTTGACAGTGTACATCAGAGCACAAACCAAGCATGAAGTCAACGGAACTGTCTGGAGACCTCCAAGACGGGATTGTCTTGAGGCACAAATGTGGGAAAGGGTACAGAAATATTTCTGCTGCTTTGAAGGTCTCGATGAGGACAGTGGCCTCAATCATCTTTACATAGAAGAAGTTCAAATCCAATCCAATCCACTTTATTTATAAAGCACATTTAAACAGACCCGAGTCTCCAAAGTGCTGCACAACAAAAGCATAGACACGGAAAATAGCAATAATAACAATAAAATAGATAAGATAAAATAATACATAAATAGATAAAAACCATGATAAAAAAATAAATTTCAATAAAATAAAATAAAATAAGATACAAGGACCGTACAACTCACGCGGTGTTAAAAGCCAAGGAATAAAAATGGGCCTTAAGATGGGACTTAAAAGAATCCACCAGGACTCTTCCCAGAGCTGGCCACACGTCTAAACTGAGCGATCAGGGAGAAGGGCCTTAGTCAAGGAGGTGACCAAGAACCCAATGGTCACTTTGTCAGAGCTCCAGCATTCTTCTGTGGAGAGAGGAGAACCTTCCAAAAAGACAACCATCTTTGCAGCAATCCACTAATCAGGCTTGTATGGTACAGTGTCCAGATGGAAGCCACTCCTTAGTCAAAGGCACATGGCAGCCTACCTGGAGTTTGCCAAAAGGTTCCTGAAGGACTCTCAGACCATGAGAAACAAAATTCTTTGATCTGATGAGACAAAGATTGAACTCTATGGTGTGAATGCCAGGCATCATGTTTGGAGGAAATCAGACACCATCCCTACAGTGAAGCATGGTGGTGGCAGCATCATGCTGTGGGGATGTTTTTCAGCGGCAGGAACTGGGAGACTAGTCAGGATTGAGGGAAAGATGAATGCAGCAATGTACAGAGACATCCAGGATGAAAACCTGCTCCAGAGCGCTCTTGACCTCAGACTGGGGTGACGGTTCATTTTTCAGCAGGACAATGACCCTAAGCACACAGCAAAGATATCAATGGAGTGGCTTCAGGACAACTCTGTGAATGTCCTTGAGTGACCCAGCCAGAGCCCAGACCTGGATCCGATTGAACATCTCTGGAGAGATCTGAAAATGGCTGTGACTACTTATGCGCATGTGATTTCATAGTTTTTTATTTCTAATAAAATTGCAAAAAAAAAGAAAAAAAAAAGAAAACCTTTTCATGTTGTCATTATGGGGTGTTGTGAGAATTTTGAGAGGAAAAAAAAAGAATTTACTCCATTTTTGAATAAGGCTGTCACATAAAATGTGAAAAAAGTGAAGCGTTGTAAATACTTTTTGGATGCACTGTATTTTCAGCGCATATTGATGTATTTGATATGTTCTGGATGACCACAGAACCTACTGAACATATCAACTATCATATAATGGTGTAATGGCAGCATTTTTGTTACGTTGCCATATGTTGGCGAAATCATCACGGCGCGACAGCTGCATTAATCGATGTAGCCAGAGTATTTCCCAAATTTTTTAATAGTCTGCATATGCTGGTTAAAGGCGTGGCAGGCCCTCTTCCAATTATATTCATCTAGGTTTGGAGCAGTTTATAATTTGGGAGAGGAAAATTTTAGAATTGAAATATAACAGTGCAACGTAATATCATAGCTACCATTTGGACTATGTTTCCTAACTGCTCAGTAATCTCAAAAACGTGTTTCTGAGTATTGACACAAACTCCCATGTCAAAGTTAAACAAGTCTTGGTGGAAAATGCTTAATAACAGTTTCTTGCATTTTGCCTTCTTCTGCTGCTTGTTTTGGCTGCTCCTGTTAAGGGCGCCCCAGGAAATCAGTTGTTTTAACCTCATCCTGTCCTCTGCTTCTTCCTCTGCCACGCCCACCTTCTGGATGTTTTCCCTCAGCACATCCATAAATCTCCTCTTTGGCCTCCCTCTTCTCCTCCTACCTGGTGACTCCATCCTCAGCATCCTTCTCCCTATACAGCCTGTGTCCCTCCTTTGTACATGTCCAAACCATCTCAGTTTCACATCTCTGATTTTGTCTCCAAACCGTCCTGCGCTGTCCTTCTGATATGTTCATTCCCCTGCTCATCCTCATCTCTCCTAAAGGAAATCACAGCATCTTCACCTCTGTCAGCGCTGCCTCCTATTTGTTTGCTTTTTTTTGTCAATGCCACCACCTCTAAGTCATGCAGCATATGTCAGTTTGTGTTCATTTAATAAAATCTTTCTTTTCCTGCACACTCACATCTTCTTTGTCTGCTCTGGTCACGGTTGCAGGAGATTCCTTCAGTTACCACAACAATGGGATCTTCACAACCAAGGATCGGGACCCGGCGCCATTCCTCACACGCTGTGCCATGTCATACCGTGGTGGCTGGTGGTACAGGAACTGCCACGAGACCAACCTCAATGGCCTGTATGGCATCAATGTCAGACACCAGGTAACATCATCAATCATTCTCATGCAATATAAACATCCTCAAAGTAAATTATTAGTCTGAATTTGAATTATTTTATTGTATTTTGGTCTAAATGTTGGATTTGCTCCCAAGCCACCAGTTGGGGTTTTGTTTGTCTGCCAACATATCTCACACCACATATATATATATATATATATATATATATATATATATATATATATATATATATATACACACACACACACACTCACTAGCTAAGCTTGCCTGACTAACAAGTACAGTGAGGAAATCCAGAAATAACAATGTATGATTTTTTTAATAATTTATTTGTATGTTACTGCTGCAAATAAGTATTTCAACACCTACCAACCAGCAAGAATTCTGGCTCACACAGACCTGTTAATTTTTCTTTAAGAAGCCCTCTTATTCTGCACTCTTTACCTGTATTAATTGCACCTGTATAAAAGACACCTGTTCACACACTCAGTCAATCACACTCCAACCTGTCCACCATAGCCAAGACCAAAGAGCTGTCTAAGGACACCAGGTACAAAACTATAGACCTGCACAAGGCTGGGATGGACTACAGGACAACAGGCAAGCAGCTTGGTAGAAGACAACAACTGTTATGATTATTTATTAGAAAGTGGAAGAAACACAAGATGACTGTCAATCTCCCTTGGTCTGGGATTCCATGCAAGATCTCACTTTGTAGGGTAAGGATGATTCTGAGAAAGCTCAGAACTTCACAGGAGGACCTGAAGAGAGCTGGGACCACAGTCACAAAGATTACATTAGTAACCCATGATGCTGTCATGGTTTAAAATCCTGCAGGGCAGCAAGATCCCCCTGCTCAAGCCAGCACATGTCCAGGCCCGTTTGAAGTTCACCAGTGACCATCTAGATGATCCAGAGGAGGCATGAGAGAAGGTCATGTGGTCAGATGAGACCAGAATAGAGCTTTTTGGAATCAACTCCACTTACCATGTTTAGAGGATGAAAACAACCCCAAGAAAACCATCCAAACCGTGAAGCATGGGGGTGGAAACATCATACTCTGGGGGTGCGCTTCTGCAAAGGGGACAGGACGACTGCACCGTATTGAAGGGAGGATGGATGGGGTCATGTATTGTGAAATTTTGGCCAACAACCTCCTTCCCTCAGTAAGAGCATTGAAGATGGGTCATGGCTGGGTCTTCCAGCATGACAATGACCCCAAACACACAGCCAGGGCAACTAAGGAGGGGCTCCGTAAGAAGCATTTCAAGGTCCTGGAGTGGCCTGGCCAGTCTCCAGACCTGAACTCAATAGAAAATCTTTGGAGAGAGCTGAAACTCCAAACCTGAAAGATTTGGAGAAAATCTGTGTGGAGGAGTGGACCAAAATCCCTGCTGCAGTGTGTGCAAACCTGGTGAAAAACTACAGGAAACGTTTGACCTCAAACGTTATTAAATTATTAAAAACTCATACATTGTGATTTCCGGATTTTTTTCTTTTTTCTTTTAGATTATGTCTCTCACAATGGACATGCACCTACAATGAAAACTTCAGACCCCTCCATGATTTCTAAGTGGGAGAACTTGCAAAATCGCAGGGTGTTCAAATACTTATTTTCCTCACTGTAGCTAACTGACATTTAGCATATAGCTAAAATGGACTCTTTTTTCATTTTTAGGAAATAAAAATATTGTGATGTGTTGTGATAATCATCCAGTTAGTGAATCTCAGAAATATTTTCATTTTAGACTGACGTTAGATATTTGCACGTAATAGTTAGTGTCACATGAGAAAACCAGCAGGAAGTGACTACGTCACCAAACTTCCTGCTCTGCCTCTTCATTAAAAACTCACAAATAGTGAATTTTGAGCTGATGGAGATGAGTTTTGTTGTTGTTGTTGTTGTTTTTTCTTTCAGGGTGTGATCTGGAGCAGTTGGAAAGGAAAATACTTCTCCATCCCATTCACTGAGATGAAGATGAGGCCGGTGGATTTCAGACCTCCAGCTCGAGGATAAAATAAAGAACTGTGTGCACAGCCGACATTTAACACACACCACTGAGACTTTTTTTTTTTCTTTTTTTTTTTTTTACCGGCGGTATAGACGGCAGTTATCACTGTGGTACTTTTAAGCTAATTTTTAATCATTTTGTCTTTCAAGCAGCTCAAACTTCATTTGCATTTACGGAAAAATTCAGGCACTTAATTTAAAAATCTAATTTTTAAACACAGATGGTAAGTTTAAGCTAAATTTTATATGAAGTTTAAAGTCAGTTTGATGCACTCAGCTAAGTTTAGGTTTAGGTAATTTAAGATTTGAGCTCAGACTATTTAAATGATTTTAAAGTTGAACTCAGTTCTTTAAAGTCAGGCTGTTTAGTTTTATGTAATTTTTAAGTTTTGAGCTCAAATAATTCTATTCAAATCAGTTTAAAGTTGAACTTAGTTCATTAAAGTCAGACTCAGTTTAGGTTTAAATAGTTTAAGATTTGAGCTCAGATTATTTAAATTAGTTTAAAGTTGAACTCAGCACTTTAGAGTCAGTTTCATTTTAGTTTCATGTAATTTAAGATTAGAGCTCAGTTAATTCTACTTAAATCTGTTTAAAGTTGAGCTTAGTTATAGTTCATTAAAGTCAGGCTCAATTTAGGTTTAAATTATTTAAGGTTTGAGATCAGATCTGTTTAAAGCCATGTAAAGTTGAGCTCAGTTTATTGAAATCAGGCCAGTTTAGGTTTAATTAATTTGAACTTTAAGCTCAGGTTGGTCAGGTATGTTTAAGTTTAAATAATTTGAACTTTGAACTCAGCACTTTCTTCACTTGCTTTTAGTTCTCCTGATTTTTCTCTTATTGTTTGAAATTTGCTTGACAGCAAAGCAAACAAAGGTTCTTGTGATTTTTGTTTTTTGAAAGCTCTTCTCAGTTTGTAAATACAAGTCATCCCTGATTTTAAAGCTCAGCAGCGCCCTCTTGCTGTGAAGTAGTCTCAGTGCACTGTGTTTCTTCTATGTGAAGAAACAAATGTGGGGAAAATAATAGATGAGTGATGGACCGTTTAACTTTGTGGTTCAGAGGTGGACTGTACCATGTGTTTGACCTGATTTGTGTCCAGCTCTTGTCTTTCTGTATATTTGTTTTTATACGTTGCCTCATTAAACAGAATTTTGACTGGTCCTGTCGTTTTGGTAGTTTTTTAAAGCTTATACGAGGTCTGTTAGAAAAGTATCCGACCTTATTTTTTTCAAAAACCATATGGATTTGAATCACGTGTGATTACATCAGACATGCTTGAACCCTCGTGGGCATGCGAGAGTTTTTTCACGCCTGTCGGTTACATCATTCGCCTGTGGGCAGTCTTTGAGTGAGGAGTGGCCCACCCTCTCGTCGATTTTTTTTTTTTTTTTTTTTTCTCATTGTTTAGGAATGGCTCAGAGACTGCTGCTTTGTTTGATAAAAAATTTTTCAAAAGCTGTAAGGCACAACTGAGTGGACACCATTCGATAAATTCAGCTGGTTTTCGGTAAAAATTTTAACGGCTGATGAGAGATTTTGGTCTGGTAGTGTCGCCGTAAGGACGGCCCACGGCGCCTGACGGCGATCTGCGCTTCGAGGCGGCAGCGTTCTCCCAGCATTTTGTCCTTCATGTGACAGACCAGACAATAAAACACTAAAATCTTCAGTTCTTGGTGAAACCAAATCAGAAATCAATGTATTTGCATCATCAATGGGTGCATTATTTGCAATATTATATCAGTGAGGGAAAGGCATTCTGGGAAATGTGTGAAAGCTAATATGGACACTGTGAAAAAAGGTTACGCTTAAGTACTATGATTATTACTAAAAAGGGCATCTAATTTTCTTGGTTTATTTGGTAATTATTGTCTTCTGAGAGATGCGTCTCTTGATTGTGTGTGTGTTTCTGTGACATCATGTGAAGACTTTCTTTGTCACAGTCAGAAAACCAGAATATTCTCAGACCTCGGGCGCTGCCTTACAATATAAAGCGCCTTGGGGCAACTGTTTGTTGTGATTTGGCGCTATATAAAAAAAAAAATTGAATTGATTGAATTGATCGGGGCCACATGTACAAAGGTTGCGTACGCACAAAAATGTGGCGTACGTCCGTCTCCACGCTCACGTTCAGATGTATCAAAAGTGAAATGACCGTGGAAATGTGCGGTGCGTCACACCAATTCATGGCTGGCATACGCACTTTTCTACAGCTATTGTTCCTCTGGCGACATGTTGAGGTGATGGTGGGAAACTTTATAGCGTGAAAACAAGAAGTCATCAGAGTGATGTGCATTTCACAGAGACACTTATGAACAATTAACACACCCACGTGTTTGCAATTAAATGGGAGGATATAAAACCATGCGGAATGTGATGTGGAAAATGGCACTAACAATGACTGTGTTAGCGTTGTCAGAAGACCTAGCAAATGGTGCAATCCGACGTGAACAAGTATTTAGGTAAACGGGGTGCTGCCAGGGATTTTGGGCTCCATGAAAAGAAATCTTACTGTGCCCCCTACAGCTGGGCGCTAGGCTGGTGGAAAATTTCAGAATCAAAATCAAATTTATTGCCAAGTAAGTTTTCATATTCACCATATTGAGATATCCCATAATCCCTTGTGCGCCAGAGAGTCATTGCAGTCAAAACAGCATTGATGCGTTTATGGTGTCAAATCTTGCGCGTAATCACGTTCTCGCTGGGAAGGCTGAGATTTCGTTGTTAGTGTAAACAAGCGTTTGTGGGTGGTGGAGTGGACAAGCAACTTGTTTGCAACATTGCGTCATTATGGAGGTGAGTTCAACCAAAATATGTATTTAGGTGTTTAAGATAATAGTGACTATATATATATATATATATATATATATATATGCGTGTTGCTGTTAGGGTTGCGTGTCGAGAACCGGTTCTTTTCGGGTAACCTTAAGAAATTATTTGATCCATCGACATCAACAACCTTTTTGCTTAACGATTCCCTTATCGGTCCTTCAGAGTGGCTGTTGTTTTTGGGGGTGTTTGTCAGGAAAATGATCATTTCTCTACATTGATTACAGACCCTGCAACGGGTCTGTATAATCAACCGTTTCTGCAGCGCAGCTTTGCTTTGAACCTTGAACCAATGAAGTAGTGCTTCGATCTTCAATCTGCTGCTTCATTGGTTCTTTGTTATATTTCGCTATATCTTAAATTTTTCCCCCTAAAACCCTAAAGAGCATAAGTCTGTGAGTAATATTTACCTTTTTTATGATAAATTGACCTGTTATGGTCTTCTGAAACAGTTGATAGATGTATTTTATAACTTAAAAACAGGGCCAATGCTAATGCGTTAGCATGTCTATGGCATTTTCAATGTTAAAGTTAGCATTAAGCTGAGCCATTATCAAGCCTCCCTCCCCTGCAAAGGATTCTGGGATACTCTAAAACCGTGAATAGAGAAGCCACATGATGACAATTGCAAATGAATACACTACCAAAATGTATTTTTTGTATGCTTTTCATCACGTCTATAAGAGACTGCATGCATGAGACCCTGAAAATTTGCTAAAACCAATATTCCGAATAACCCGTGTCTGCTGTGTTTAACTTGCGTGGAATTTAATAAACGCAAACCGAATTTCAGACATTTTATATATATTACTCAGGAACAAACAGGACAAACAGTGCTGTAAAGGACAATAATTAGGACGTTAAAGAGCAAACTTCACTTTTCCCCAGAAACTCTTGAGAGGCTCTTAGAGGCAGAATATTCAGCTAACGAGGCTCATCTGAGCGTGGCGCTAATTTCAAGAAGTTCAAAATTTAGGGCCCCTTCACACACAGTGCGGATTTGGTTGAAGTGCGCATGAAGCAGGAATCATATGCAAAACGTGTAAATTTGTAGCTGCCACATTTTTGTGCATACACACGCAAGGCCAGAGGCCCTGGTTTTTGGTAGAGGTGGGCGGATCGATCCTAATATTGATAATATCGATACCAACGCTGATATTGATATTGAACGATCCTTGTGTAAAAAGATGGATACTCAAGCTTTTTTTTTCTCTCCCGCACGCACTGACTGCTGTGCACACAGATTAATCAAAGTCTACTCTCTGTCTGTAAGAGCAGCGCTGCGCTGTGTCACACAACACGGAGCAGCGCACCCTTGTATTGTGGTTTGTCAGCCCTCTACCTCAGGAGATTGTGTTGTGATATTTTTTTTAAACAAAATGTTGGTTGTGATAAAGTATTTTGTTGTCACGTACAATGTTTGGCGAAATTCTATCCTAGGTCTTTTGGATCCTTTGGATCTATGAAGCTTAAATATGAAAAAGTATGTATCGGCGATACTGGTCCTGTATTTACTTGGTATCAGATCAATACCAAAATTCCCGGTATCGCCCACCTCTAGTTTTTGGCGTATCATTGCTGTAATGCCTCAATCTGCCAGTAGAGGGCACACCACAGTAACGTGTTATAAAGGGACTCAATCATGTTCATGTGATAGACACGATAAATACACAACTTTACACAAATGAGTATTTAGTGTATTATCAGGACTGATAATTAGGGCTACACATTCGTTTTGAAATTTACTATAAAAATAAAAGAATCATGGGCAACTTCATTTTGATGAGTTGCATTTTAACAGAGTGCTTTAATATTAATTAAAGTCTGTGTTTTTGGGTGCTGTGGAGACAGCGAAACTGAATAACTAAGCATTTATTTGATGACTGTTGATCATTTGAGATTTGAGGTCGCGGACATTTTAACTTACACTTTTAATACACTGCAAAAAATATATCATCTTTTTAGCAGGTATTTACAGAGGCTTAAAAACTCTTTTCCTTAAAGTAAATGATTACAACGGCAGATGTCTTTTCTGTCACATATCAAATTAATTTTAAATTTTGCCAGTAATCATGTTGATGACAAGTATTGACATTTTAGTCATTTTAATATGCACTGAAAAGTAGTTTTTTTTATTTTATTTTAATTTGTTTGAAACATTCAATCAGGCAGATGTGGTTAGCTAGATGTGGTTAGTTGTAGTTAGGGTTACCTCACTACCCCTAGCCACAACTTGATTAGCAAGTTAGCAAGCAGCGAGTTTGACACATAACATTTGGAGCAGTCAGTACGTGTCCTTTTAGTTACGTTGAACTACATGTCATGAAAGAAATGAACTTATTCCTGTATGTGTTAAATTATTAACTTCATTTGAGCCAGATGGACCTACAAGAAATTTGTTCAAACCCTTCAGGTAAAATGTAGTTTGTTGACCGCTAATGTAAATGGGGTGTTATCTGCCCTGTTGCAAGATATCAGTCATGTGATTAACACTACATACTTGTATTTGCTAATGATACCTAGATTCCTAAACTACGTTGTGGCAGCAGCTAAGTATCCTTAACCACAACCCATAACCCTAACCCTAACTCTAACCATAACCACCTGTGGGTGATCCAAAATGACTGCCGGAAAAAGGTGCGTTTTTTTTTTGTGTTTTGTTTTGTTTGTTTGTTTATTTAGGTGAGGTAGAAACTTGGGTATTTCTTACAAAATTGTGTATATCAGTTACAGTTAGACTGAGATTTTTTGAGAAAGCTAATAGTGTGTCTGGCGTAAATGCTCATAAGATGGCTGAAACAGCAAACAAAACAAATTAACTTTGAAACATTGAAAGCCAGGGAGAAGAGGCTTCTTAGCAAAATGCATTCTAATGCTTTCCGAGTTAAAGCTGGAGGGGAATGTGATTCCACCACAAATTTTAGAGTGGCCTTTTATTGTGGCCAGCCTAAGGCACACCTGTGCAATAATCATGCTGTCTCATCAGTATCTTGATATGCCACACCTGTGAGGTGAGATGGATTATCTCGGCAAAGGAGAAGTGCTCAAGAACACAGATTTAGACAGATTTGTGAACAATATTTGAGAGAAATAGGTCTTTTGTGTATACAGAAAATGTTTTGGATCTGTGAATTCAAAAACAAAAGTATTGAATTTATATTTTTGTTCAGTGTACTTGAAAGATTTAATCTTGATATTGAATATACATATAAATTCTGCAAGTCATCGAAAGAAACTGTGTTTTTCTTCCAGTGTATACGTTCAAAAATATTGTGGACTGACCTCTCTGATTTTTTTACGAGGGCATTTGGAATGTTGATTCTAATCGAACTGTAAGCTGTCATTATATATTTTGTTACAGAGACTGTGGACAGCAATATTTGTTTTATAACACAACAGTTGGACAACATGGTGGCTTAGTGGTTAGCACTGTTGTCTCACAGCGTGAAGGCCATGGGATCAATTCCCACCTGTGGCCTTTCTGTGTGGAGTTTGTATGTTCGCGTGTTTGCGTGGGTTCCGTTCAGGTGCTTCGGTTTCCTCCCACATCCAAAGACATGCAGGTTAGGCGAACTGGAAACTTTAAATTGCCCGTAGGTGTTTGTCCATATGTGACCCTGTGACAGACTGGCATCCTGTCCAGGGTGTCAAGGTCAATAGGCTCCAGCCCCCTGTGACCCGATCTTGAATAAGCGGTTGAAGATGAATGTGAACACAATTTATTTTACATGGAAAATTTCATATTCACAAGAAAAAATGGTGTGAAACTAAGCCAAATGGGTTTCATTTCCTTAATGATTTTAAGGTATACAGCACTGATTCATGTTGGATTAAAAATAAGAAGGTCGCAAGGATTTATAATTTACTCTCAGTATAACTTTACATTATGACCCTTCGACACCCCTGGGAATTTATGTACTTACTTGTGTGTTTTTTGTTTTTTTTTTTAAATATACTTTGGAATTATTTATTAATATGGCTACGTATGGATAGCCACTTTGTAATTTTAAATAAACATTTTAAGGTCAGGCATATGTTTGTAATTTTCATTGAGAGCAGCACAGATATTTTTTACAGTGTAGACTTGGACTAAAGTGAAAGTAAAAGTCAAAAGTGTTGCTGTGTGAAAACTGTTGGTGCTGACAGTCGTTCAGTTCCAGCAGGGTTCTTCTGGTTATCGGTTCGAATCACACTCACGATGCTTCACAGTCTAAAAACCTGTGAGCCGAACAATGGAGGCTTCTGCTTCGAAAACAGCCGCAGGTAAAAAAAATAAAAAATAAAAACTTCTCACCTGGTGCCGGTAGGAGGATAAAAAGAGGCCCTGCAGCATCAGGAGCCTTTTTAGCGTTGAATAAATCACATTAATTTAATCTTTACAGGATGTTAGGAATATAAAGTGCTGCGAGAAAATCTGAGGCATTCAGGAATGTTGGTAAAAATGTAGTTTGTCATTTTTCAGAAAATCGAAATGTCCAAACACAAACATGAAGATGACAAAAAGAAACAAGACTTTTTTTGTGTTTTCTAAAAGAATCAAATCGATTAAATAAATATATAATATAATCAATCAATCAATATAATTTCTCACATTACAAGTAAAACTTGCAGATAAATACATCAAAAGGTTTTTTTTTTTTTTTCTGGATATAGTTTTGTGTACCTTCACCAAAAAGTTTTGTTATCAGCAACTTTTGTGTTTATGTTAGCAGGGTCAAAACCTTTGGCCTTGATCTCTGTGAAACTGAGTGGAAATATTTGATGGATCCTGATCAGGATCTGGATTTAGGATCAGCTTTTTAAAAATCTACAATTTACATGGTGACAAATGTTTTTCTTAAGCCATTTGATCTTAGAAGAACCGATCTTGATGAAAGCCGTCACAGACTCGTGAGAGATGATGTGAAATTTGATGCAGGTCTGGATCGGGGTCCTGGATAACAACCACCCAGACAGACAGTCCAGAACCAAGAACATGTAAAGGTTGCAGCTCGAAGACAGAGTTCCTGTGTGTCTGTGACTATGATTTTAATAACCGATCAGATGATCAAACATGCTGATGTTTCTCTGCACGTCTGCTACAATCAGGAATGCTGTGTTGGAGTCCAGTTTGTCTGAGCTCGGCTACAAGGCTCCACGTGCCAGGAAGACCGGAACGACCATTGCAGGTGTAGTTTTTAAGGTGAGGATCTCGCCACAGAGCAGACGGACACAAACCCAACACTTAACGCCCATAATGAGATTCTGGAAACACGTCTATGACTTCCTCAGAATGACATGATCGATTACAACCCCTGGCAAAAATTATGGAATCACCAGCCTCTGAGGATGTTCATTCAGTTGTTTAATTTTGTAGAAAAAAAGCAGATCACAGACATGACACAAAACTAAAGTCATTTCAAATGGCAACTTTCTGGCTTTAAGAAACACTATAAGAAATCAAGAAAAAAAAGATTGTGGCAGTCAGTAACGGTTACTTTTTTAGACCAAGCAGAGGAAAAAAATATGGAATCACTCAATTCTGAGGAAAAAAATATGGAATCACCCTGTAAATTTTCATCCCCCAAATTAACACCTGCATCAAATCAGATCTGCTCATTGACATTGACCCTATGCCATGACATTGACCCTATGTGTCTTTTTGCAAGGAATGTTTTTGCAGTTTTTGCTCTATGGCAAGATGCATTATCATCATGAAAAATTATTTCATCATCCCCAAACATCCTTTCAATTGTCAAAAATATCAACGTAAACTTGTGCATTTATTGATGATGTAATGACAGCCATCTCCCCAGTGCCTTTACCTGACATGCAGCCCCATATCATCAATGACTGTGGAAATTTACATGTTCTCTTCAGGCAGTCATCTTTATAAATCTCATTGGAACGGCACCAAACAAAAGTTCCAGCATCATCACCTTGCCCAATGCAGATTCAAGATTCATCACTGAATATGACTTTCATCCAGTCATCCACAGTTTAGCTTTGTTTAGCTTTTCTGTATGTAAATCCCATTTCCTTTAGGCGGTTTCTTACAGTTCGGTCACAGACGTTGACTCCAGTTTCCTCCCATTCGTTCCTCATTTGTTTTGTTGTACATTTTTCGATTTTTGAGACATATTGCTTTAAGTTTTCTGTCTTGACGCTTTGACGTCTTCCTTGGTCTACCAGTATGTTTGCCTTTAACAACCTTCCCATGTTGTTTGTATTTGGTCCAGAGTTTAGACACAGCTGACTGTGAACAACCAACATCTTTTGCAACATTGCATGATGATTTACCCTCTTTTAAGAGTTTGATAATCCTCTCCTTTGTTTCAATTGACATCTCTCGTGTTGGAGCCATGATTCATGTCAGTCCACTTGGTGCAACAGCTCTCCAAGGTGTGTTCACATCCTTTTTAGATGCAGACTAACGAGCAGATCTGATATGATGCAGGTGTTAGTTTTGGGGATGAAAATTTACAGGGTGATTCCATAATTTTTTCCTCAGAATTGAGTGATTCCATATTTTTTTCCTCTGCTTGGTCTAAAAAAGTAACCGTTACTGATTGCCACAATCTTTTTTTCTTGATTTCTTATAGTGTTTCTTAAAGCCAGAAAGTTGCCATTTGAAATGACTTTAGTTTTGTGTCATGTCTGTGATCTGCTTTTTTTCTACAAAATTAAACAACTGAATGAACATCCTCCGAGGCCGGTGATTCCATAATTTTTGCCAGGGGTTGTACATCCATCTCCACAGAAAGACATCAACTCTACAGGGCAGCAATTCATGACAAACATTTTTTAGAAGCTGAATTTTGACCCCCCTAAAAAATAAAAAACGCATCCCCCACCACCACCTCTACCCCCCTAAATTTGACCTTGACACCAGAGACAGCAGGTCATGATAAATTTCTAGAGGGTGTAACTTATGTTATTTCTTTGCATGCAAAAGCTTAGTTATGTGATGAAATTGTGCCAAATTATGCAAAAATATTACAACTGTGAAAGGTCTGGGCCAAATATATTTTGTGTGAGAGACTGATTCATGGTTCGAGCAGATTTTCAGCTCGCTTTAGGTGTCTAAACAACATTTAGTACAATCCAGCCTCAGTACACCTACATCAAAGATGTATGGTGGTCATCCCAGGGCAGCAACCATAG